>NC_052630.1:52440468-53065468 GCF_016161935.1 Mauremys reevesii
GACAAATTGACCTGATTATTAATTACCTGCAAATTAGGTGTTTCTCAGCAGAGATTCAAGTGATAAATGGCCCAAATTAAATAATCAGTATACTGCTTTGCACTTTATATATATACTTTTCATCCAAGGATCTTGGTGCTTTACTTCAAAAGGTCATTAAATATTGTGTGGGAAGCTAACGGGAAGAAAAACTAGTCAGATGAATTTATATGTTTAATCTTATAAGCATTCAGTGAAGATACTTTTGTGCCAGATCTGCCAGCCTCTGATCTGATATAGGGCCATTGAATAATATTAATGCATGTTTGAAAAAAATAATTGTGATGTAACCCTTTATAACTGCATTCTGTTCCTAAGCAGTGCATAAACCATTAAGATAGTGTCTTAACCCTTTAAACTTCCCCTTCACGGAATTCCTTGCTAGAATCCACTGGATTTGCATAGCCCAGGACTGTTATTGACTCACATTTGAACATTCGTAAGAGCCATCTATTTCAGCAGCAAATTTGCTCTTAAAAATGCTATTGCTTTCTAAAGTCCTTTCTGTAAACTAAACTGCTGCTCGTTTAGCCTCAGTACTTAAAAATGAACCATTCATTTCCTCTCCCCCCCACCCCCATTCTGGGCCTCCTTTTATTCTCGTTACTCTGAAATTTTATCTTTCCCCCTATTCTATTTCTGCTCTGCTTTCTCGTTTTCCTACCCCCCCCCCCCCCGCTCAAGATACAGAGCCTCTTTTCTCAACCTCACAACCTTCTACAGATTCTCTCTTTATTTTCACTAACACTTGTCTTCAGATCTTTTAGGCCAGCACAGGACTATTACTTCTACCGTTTTTTGTAGGGATACAAGTTACTGCAGGATGCTTTGGGTTTTTACTTTGTGCTGTACCTTGGTAATAAACATTATACCTCAGCCTTCATATACTTTTATGCTTCGAGGCTATTTATTAGGCCTGAGTTGTGCAACTGAAGTAGCACCATATTTGTTTGGAATATAGTGATAGTTCTTAGTGTAATAATAAGTAGAAGGGTTATGGTAAGTACTAGGTACATTCAAGATGCACTGGAAAATACATTCAGTACTTCATTATTTGCTCTTTGTTTAGGTGGAGGTCATCTGATAAGTACATCTTCCTGGCGGGATGGACAAAAACTAGTGAAAAAGATACTGGGTCCAGCACCTAAAGTAGAGCAACAGAACAAAAGAGCAACATCCAGTGACAGAAATGGAAGGGAGAGAGCTACTAAATCTCGTAAGCTGTGCTGTATTTAACACTAGCTTTTTCTGTTGGTTTTAATTTTTTATTTAACAACTTTGCAGACTTCTAAGATTTGTGGAGGCTCCTACTATATTAGGAACATGCAGCAGTTAAGGTTGCAACTCAACCTGCTTTTGTTATAAAGCCCTATTTTTCTCTCTTATGACTTTGACTTGGAAAACTAGTTTGGCCTGAAAATTGTCAGTTCTTTGTGTCTTTGGATCCCACTGCAGGTGTATATGAATGTGAGAGCAGAATCTTTTTGAATAGCTGTGTCCACTGGAGCTGTGTCTGCACCTTCCATGCCCATGTGCCTCCCCTTTCCCACCTCAAAAGCATAAAGGGTAGAGCAGCCATACAGTCCCTCTGTTCCCTCTTACCAGCCTTGGCAGTGAGACAGAACTAGTAGCATTTGTCTGCTACCCCTTATTGTTTCTTCTCCTCTTAACTCAGGGCTAATTTTTCCCTTTTTACCCTCTGTTATTCTTTATTTCTTATTTTTCTGTTTGGATTGTCTCTTAAAAAAAGCAAAGGCACCTCTTTCTGCACGAAAATGGCATATTCAAAGTCTTCAGACTTCAAACCACATCTTTTCTGGATGGCTTAATCCCTCTCATTACTGGCCACAGCCACCGTTTATTCTGCCTTGGTGAGAGCCACATTCCAGGTCGGTGTTTGATGCGCTGGACGTTTTTCCACAAGGACATGGAAATTCAGGGAAGCCTGTATAAAGTTTCACTGCCTCAGACAGTGTATAGGGTCACTTCAGACCCTGAAGATGGAGGATCAACTTCTAAGACAGATCCGACCACTGTTAAGTTCTAGTCTGCTAGTGCCCCTGCTACCCAGCACATGACTCCCAAATGGGTGCCAACAAAAAATCCCTGGCATCAGGCAAGGCTCCGGCACCAAAGTCCATGCTGGCACTGAAGACTGGTGCAGCGTCTTCTGTGAGACAAGAGAGGCCCAAATATAGAGACAGACATGGCTCCTGGCACCAGTCCCTATCTTTCTGTAAGGAAGGGCCCTAACATCAGTTCTCCAGGGAACAAATCACTATGCCTCTGTCCATCACAGGAGGAGTAAGTGATGCTGGCTCAACCTTCAGCTTGGTGCTGAAGAAGCATTAGCCTCATGTGGTACCAGTGCTTACAATACCACTGGCACAGGCATTGACACAGGTGGCAGCTTCAACATCAGCACCATCTATGGAATTCCTAACAGTGCCTGATGACTTTTTACTGGAGGAGACTATCTTGTACCCGGTGATGTTTTTGGTACTAAGACTTTCATAATTGGCACCAGTGCATAATTTTGGCTTCTTGGCCAAGAAGGTCTTGGCTTCAAGGTCTCCCCAAAGGTCAAGCTGTCCCTTGACTGTTTCTTTGTTGTCCTCCTCACTGGAGCACACTCTTTCTCCTGTGTCTAGCAAGGAGTCTTCTCACCTCAGATCATTATATCACCACAGACAAGAGGCTCTTCCTTTACAGCTCCTACACACACACACACCCATCACAGGCATACAAATGGCCTGGTCAACCTGATCTGAACCAGTCTTACCAATACAGTGGGCCATAGTGGGATTGTGCATATTGGGGGTCTTTGGTCCTGGATATCCAGGAGACCTTCCTACCATTCTAGGAAGTAGAGTAGATCTCTGTTTCCCCTCCACTTCTATGCCCCGATCACTATCATTTGAGAGAGATGAGTGAGCAAGTGGTTGAGGAGGAACAGACACCAGAGAACCTGAGGAGCAACATCCTTTGCATTTCAGGCACACATTGTCATCTTTCCCCAGCCAAAGCTGTTTCTTCAACCCTTGTACCAGAATCTGATGACTTCAGAAGTTTCAGGACCTGCACCCCAGAATTGCCAAGAGACGTTTCAATGTCAAGTGTATCACTTTAAAAAGAAAAATAAAAAAAAAAGGCTCTCACAAGCTTCTTGAAATTCTGCACTCATCTGCTCCTGCTAGGATAGTACAACCTGTCAACGAGGGCTATGGACCCATCACTCATCCCATCAGCACTGAACTGGTGGTCCAACCTCAAGAATTTCCAAAATGGGTTCTCTTTTCTCTAACTCCTGCAAAGATGCTGATCACTGACACATCATGAGCAGGTTGGTGTGTTCACCTGGACCACCTCCAGATACAAAGGATTTGATCTCAAAGGAAAATAACCCTTCACATAAATGTTCTGAAGCTACAAGCAATTAAATTAACTTCCTTGGCATTCCAGACTGTCCTATGGAATTCCACAGTACAGTTTCATACAGTCAACACATATGCAGGTGCATCTGCACCTGCTTATTATCCCCATGTCAAGAAGCTATCAAGTTATGGACATTGTGCCAACAACCCAGGTAACATCTCTTCATCTTGCAGGAGTCAGCAAAGTTTAGCATACTACTAAGCAGACAATTCATCGCCAACTACAAGTGGTCTCTGAAGAGCTTTATCAAGCTTATTTTTTTTCACTAGAGGGGAAATCCTGTCATAGACTTGTTTGTCACCAAAGATCATCTGAAATGTCCAGCCTTTTGTTCTGGGGAGGCAAGATGCCTATCTCATACTGTTGGATCAAGGTCTCATATAAGCATTCTCACCAATTCCCATGATTCCCAGAATGACATGCAAGATCAGATGAGACAGAGTATCTCTCATTAGTCCTGATGGTCTCATACAAGTCAATACAGTTCTGGTTGATAGACCTTCCCCAGACATCTGCTTAGCCTCCCATTCCACTTCCAGACTGCCCAAATATAGCTGAGATTGGCAGAACTCAATTTTTGTTTTTTTATTTTAAATATTTTTTCTATTAACTATTTTTATTTTTATGGTTGTGGGGAGAAGGTTGAAGTTAGAGTTAGGGCAGTGCTGACTGTGATGAGCTGCAGAGGGCTTCCTGTGTGGCTGAGGAGCCCAAGACACCAGGGCCCAAGATGAGGTGCATGGGTGGTGGGGATCACCCTGGCCGGGCAGAGCAGAGCCCTCTGCAGCCAGGACTGTAAGGAGGACAACGAGCCCTTGGCCAGGGGGGAGGCCACCCTGCAGCTGAACAGTTCCTGCCCGGGGACAGCTCCCATGCTCCTGGCTGGTGAGTAGGTGAGCAAGTCCATGACAGCAGAGCTGTAGAGTGCTCCCTGCATGGCCATGGGACCGGTGACAGTGAATCCCAGCAGTCACAAGGTACAGGAAAGTCTGGGGTCCAAGTAGGGCATAGCAGAGATCTCAAGCCAGAGCCTCAAGAAGGACAAGTTCTTGGCTGTGGGAGAGGTCACCCTGCTGCTGAATGGCTCCAGCCAGGGGATGAAATCATTCAGCAGCTGGATGACTTCCTCTGTGATGGGGGAGAGGACTCCTCCCTGCAGTTCTGGCCAGGTGTCTCTGCTCTGCTGGGTCAGGACCGCAGTCTTTCCCACACCGTATGCCTGTCAGGATTGAGTCTCACCAGCCCCACTCACCAGCCGGGAGTGTGGGAGCCATTCCCAAACAGGAAATTCTCAGCAGTGCAGTGACTTCCTCTATAGCCAGGATGAGTGAGCAATCATCCTTGCAATCCTCATCCCTTGCAATCCTGGCCAGGGGTGTCTCTTCCACTGGGGCGAGGGATAGTTCGGGGGTTTGAGCATTGGCCTGCTAAACCCAGGGTTGTGAGCTCAATTCTTGAGAGGGCCATTTAGGGTACTGGGGTAAATATCTGTCTGGGGATTGGTCCTGCTTTGAGCAGGGGGTTGGACTAGATGACCTCCTGAGGTCCCTTCCAACCCTGATATTCTATGATTCTATGACAACTGCAGCCTCCCTGACACCTTGTTCCTTCAGGGATCGGGTGTCACTGGCCCTGTGGCTATGCAGGGAGCCCTCTTCAGCTGCACTATCATGGCACCTTACTCCTGTGACAGTGGAGCAGCAGAGGTCTCCCTGCATGGCCAGTGACACCCAATCCCTGCAGGGACATGGTGTAGAGATGGCTGCAATCCTGGATGGGCAGACCAGAGATCCCCGGCATTCCCAGCTGGTGAGAGGGAGTGGGGCCCATGATAGTGGGCTGCAGATGGCTCCCTGAACTGTTGCAGGAGCCATTCAGCAGTGGGGTGACCTCCCCTGCTGTTGGGGGCTCCTCCTCCTTGCAGTCCTGGTCAGGGGTCTCTGCTCTGCCATGCCAGGACCACAGCCTCCTTCTGTTCTTTGTGCCTGTAAGTATCGGGTGTCACCAACCCTGAGGCAGCTCAGGGAGCCCTTTGCAGCTCCGCTGTCTCTTACCCGCTCACGTACTCCAGTGACAGCAGGGTTGCAGGGGACTTGTTGCAGGGCTGATGATATCCGATCCCAGTAGGCACACTGGCTATTACTGTTTGATATTTTTTTCATCGATTTCAGTGTGTCAGCTGAAAATCCTATAGTTAGCAATTAAAATTTAACCCTGCCAAGCCTAAATGTAGTATTGCAGCATCAAGGTCAGATACTACATAAAGACCAAGGGTCACTGCATCTGATAGTCTGGATGTAGGCTTGTTGAGCGCTACTGATTGAGACACCTCTCTACAAGGTCCTATTCCAAAGCAGAAATCCCTCCATGAGGAGGCCTTTTTCCTATAAGTGGGGAAAAAAATTTCAACTTGAGTAGCTCAGCACAACTTTGACTTACTGAAAGCTTCTATACCAAAGATTCTTGACTATATCATATATTTGAAACATTCTGGATTTTTTTCAATTACATTACAATCCGCCTTGCAGCATTCACTTCATGTCATGCACTTGTCCAGTTATATATTTTTATCCTATGGTATCCAGATTTCTAAAGGGGTTGCTGCATACTTACCCAATAGTCAGAGAACTCTCTCCTGCATGGAATCTTTGCAAACCTCATGATGTCACTCTTGGCGCACCTTTTAGTATGCTCTTTCTACCACCTCTCATTTTCTTGACTGTCTTTTTAATCCCATCACATGGGCCAGTAGTTATCAGCAAACTCCAGGCTCTCGTGGTTGATCTTCCTTACACAACGTTCTGCAGAGGCAGATGATGTTGACACCTCATCCAAGGTTTTTCTAATGTCTGGATTTAATTTAAACTGGTCCATCAATTTACCTATTTTCTCCAGGCCTTGATGTTTCAAGGGCTTTATTATACTACCCTTTCAGGACAAATCCTTTGACTGTCTTCCAGTCTTTTTATTGCCTTTTCTCCAGTGACTTGAAGGGCTAAATCATCTCCTCCCAGAGAGTATCAAAACGGGTTACTCAGTGCATCAGTTTGCTACCGTATGGCTGAGATACCTCTTCCTTCAAAGGTAAAAGCATATACCACTGGAGCATAAACTGCTTCCTTTTCTTGTTTCAGAAACCTCCCCATATCTGACATTTGCAAGTCAGCTACATGCACCCCTTGAACGCTCCCTTGATCTGACTGCAGGATCAGATGCCAAGTTCTGGACTGCGGTATTATAACCATTCTTTAGTGGCAGTTCGGACTCCTTTATACCACCTCCAGATGGGGCACTGCTTATCAGTCACTTGGAGTGGGATCCACATGGATATGTTTGATTAAGAAAAAGTGGTTATTTACCTTTATAGTAACTGCTTTTTCAAGATGTCATTATCTATGTGGATCCCACTCCACAATCCAACCTCAATTCCCCACTTTTTTGGAGTTCTCTGAATTAGCCAGGGAACTGAGGGAGAGTTGCAGCTGCTATGCCCTATATGCCCTTGTGTGTGGGGGGGGGAAGGGACAAGGGAGAGTGTGAGGACATTCAGGATGCAGGCACCCGGCCCCACTGGACATTGCTTTTTCCAAAGATCAAGGCACTGAGTTGGGCACCTGGAGTGGGATCCGCACAGACAAAAACATCTTGGAGAGCCACAGATACTGTAAGATAAGTAACCAGGTGTGAGGGTTTTTGTTCATTTTTTGCTTTTAAGGCAAAGAGGGTTTCTGCAAAGTTGAAAGAAAATTCATCTGTGTTTTGAATTAAAAAAAGAGTGGTGTTGCACCTATTTGCAGCTTTGTGTACTGATGTAAGTGTTCACACAAAGTTGCAAGTGGATTAGCTAATTTGGTGCAACATTACACCTATAATTAAAACTGGTGAAATTGTGTGTATAGATAAGCCCAGGGTTGTAGTCTAAGATCTGCAGTTGTGTTTTATTATGGAATCAGTTATACCCTTTTGTAACCCTGGCTATAATTAAGAACCCTGGTTGTAAACTTGGAAGCGAATTCTGATCTGCATCTTACAGCAAAAACAAAATCCTTGAACTCTCAGATTTTCACATTTGTAGTTATGGTGTTAAGAGAAGAGTAATTCCAAAGCTTCATGACACAAAATTATCATTGTAGAGATCAAGAAGGATTTTTTCCAAGTTAGAGAGCTGTAATAGTGTATTACAAGAATTCTTCTTTCCTTTGAAGCAGCAGATTTTGGCCACCTTTGGTCTTAATGGCTATAGTCCAATCCAATATGGCAAATGTATATTTTTACTTAAGATTAATATGATAGCTCATATAGCTCCATATATGGATTGACCCTATGGTCCATACAATTTAATGTGGCCATTTTGATTTCAAAAACTGTAAAGAAAAGACTATAAAACTTGCAAGATTCTTTGGTATTCCAACAGTGTACACATTTCACATCAAATTTGGAAGAAAAATTGCACTTGTAATCATTTCTTTGCCCAATGTCTAGTTTCATTCTGAAGCAAACTTTACAGCATATTTGTAAAGCTGGACGGAAGGGATTTAATTATAAACTGATAGATCCTGAACTGTAGGAAACTATTAAAATATGTGCATTTTGGTAGCAGTGTCCTGGCTACAACCTATCCGTTTCCAATTAATACTAATATATATAAGAGCTTTGGACATCATTGGCTCTGCTTGGTGCATTACAATTCTTTGCAGATATTTCAGTGGTGGCTTCTACTTCCCAAATCTTTGCTTTATATATCAAAGCTTTTTAGTACAGTGCTTTTGATATATAAAACAGGATGTTTTCTCTTTCGAGTGGAACTGACAAGAGAATACTAGTTCATCTCCTTACTTTTTATGCTCTTCAATTATTGACCATTTTTATGTGATTGGTTTGAAACAAAGAAAATCTTCCCTCCCCACCTTTCTTTCCCATTCAAAATGTTTAGTTGTAGCATCTGACACCTTTCATTCTTTAGCAGGTCCTATTGGAAGGACAGGGTCAGATCCCAGACTGGATGTTACCCACAAAACCTGTCCAAGAAGTTCTGAATGGTCAAGGAGTAAAGTACAGTCTGAGAGTAACCTGAAGAAATTGGACTCTACTCTTCCAGATAGTAAACAAGATGAAGACCATACCTCCTTAAATAAGGACTTTCTGCCCATAGAGATACGTGGAATTCTTGATGACCTACAGTTGGACTCAGTGATTCCAAGTACAAAGCAAGAGAAAGATGGGGAAAGGCAAAGTCAGAAATCTGCAGTGCCTACACAAGGTGCCAGGAGTCACAGTCCAACAAAAAGGAAACCAGACAAGTTAGCTGCTAGTGAAGAGCCTCAAGTTATCTCCAAGAAACGTCACTATGACACAGATGAGGTTCGCCAGTACATTATTAGACAGCAAGAGGAGAGGAAGAGGAGGCAGAATGAAGAGAAGAAGGCACAGAAAGAGGCAACAGAACGGAAGAACAAACGGCTTCAAGAGCTTTACAAGAAACAGAGAGAGGCTTTTGCTAAGGCAAAGAACATTCCAACTTCTGAACCTTCAGCAGCTAGGCGACTACAGGAAACCTATTCTAAACTGTTGCTGGAACACACTTTGCTAGAAGAAACTTCTCAGCTCCCTGTTGCGCAGGAAATGCAGGTATGTCCGTTTCATTACCTCAGTATTTTAAAGATAGGCATAGAAATAGAGGGTAGACTACTTAGGAAGGTCCTGAATTATCTTTATTAAGATAGCAGTTAAGGAAAGAAGCAGAGTATATCTATGAAAACAATGATCTATACTAAAAACCAAAATTTTATTTGCCCACAAGACAGATAAATTGCAGAATCTCCTCGCATCAGCAAGACATACAATAATAGTGAATGGAAATTCAGTCTCTCGTAATTCTAAGTAGCATCTGAGTTTAATGTATTGATTAACTGATACAATGATTGAAACTTAAAAAATGCATATAATAAAACTCCGCAGACTGAATGAGGGGCTTCAGTTCAGCTTACTTTGGCAGAGCTGTGACTATTGAGGTAATTCAACTCACTGCTGTTTGAGGCTGAATGTGAAACATGGTTGTTAGATGACAGGTCATTACTGTTAACTTTCCTGGTTCCTCTTTGGCTGGCTCTGTGTGTGAGTAAAACTTGTGTCCCACCAGTCAGTTTTGTTGGGACAAAAATCTTGAATGCCCTCTCCTTTTTTCTATTTTTGCATGCTAGTAAAACTTTAATGTTGAGTTTCTTCTAGTCCCTTTGACTTTGAGACTTAAGCTCCTCAGTCACTTTAGGCGCTTCTGAAAATTTTGCTGTTAGAGTCTTCTTTTTATTTCTAGCCCAGGCCTGGATATCAACCATCTGGGGAATCTGACAAAGAAAACAAGGCACAGGAACGTTCTCCTAGTGCATCTTCCAGTAGTGATATGTCCTTGTCGGAACCTCCACAGCCTCTTGTTAGGTAAGTAGGTATGGACGTTTATCAGAGACTTCTAATTCTCCTTAGATCATATAGTACACTTCTAAAATGATTGCTTTTATAGTGATTAGTGATATAAAAGTGTTCTATGACAGTAGGAATATTTGAAGTGCAGTAATACATTTTTATTTTGAGGTTGTACAGGAATCTGATGCACAAAAAATTAAATTTTGATTACCAATCTGCCTCAAAATCATAGCATCTATAAATAGTATTTGAAATATAATTGACATCAACTGCTACTGTTATTCTTCTATAGATATCTCAGAGAGATGTGCATTCCGCATCAGGGACTGGTCTTTCCTTTGTCGTCATCCCGGTGCAAGAACAAGTAATCATATAACCATATCTGCAAGTTAGATTGCATTCTTTATTTGAATCACCTCGTTATTTTCTTCCTCACTTTCAGACTGAGGTTCCAGCTTTTGATTTTCACCTTCAGGCTCCACACAAGACTGTTTCTGCCTGCATCTCTGGTCTAACTTCTTTCTATTCCCCAGCTTGCTCCTATTTTTCCCCCTTCTGCTTCCTCCAAAATACTCAATTTATATCCATCCACCATTGCCTTCATACATGAAATAATCTCTCTCCCTCTTGTGTAGCAAGCAGACTCTTGCTCATTATCTGGGAAGCTTTTCATTAATTCACTAAAGTCAGAAGCAGCATGGAGTGGAATCTCTGTACAGTGTTTTGACACTGAACTGTCATCTAGTCATTTGATATATTGTCTAATTTAGGTTGTAAGTCCTTTGCAGCATCGACTGCCTTTTTTTCCTGGACATTTAAACTAATGGACACCACTTAATAAATGTAATCAAATTTATGTTAACAGCATATTCAGGATGCACATTGAAACATGCAAAAGTGAGGAAATGACTGTTAAGGCTACATACACATCCTTAACTCTGTCCCCTTGTACATATGCCCTATGATCTGGTCTTTAATTACATGATCACTTACTGTTTCTTAAATGTGTATATCTCATTACCATGATCAAATTAAAACACAGTTTTGTTGTGTAGCAATACTTGTCTCTTAGTCAGGAAGAGTTTTAGCTAGGGCTAGGAAATTCAAGTGGTAATAGTTCAAATACTATACTGGTATTGCTGTATAATGCAATATTAATATACTACTGTGATGGGCACCTTAGCAATACCTAGGTGTGGGTGCTAATAACAGGGAAGAACTGAGACTAGAATGGCTGCATAATTTATTTGGAGAGCCAAGTAGGAAGTTGAGAAGCAGGACTTAGCTGGTGGGTTTCTCAGGAAACCTAATATTCAGACTATGCTAGTAAGATTAAAGAAGGAAATTCCAAGACACTGGATCACTGGAAGAGGAATGCATTTGTAGAACCCTAGTTAGGGGAAACTTGGGTATCTATAATAAAAGGCTTTTATTTTATTTATAGATTTGTGAATATGCTTATATTCCACACTAAATGTGTCTAGTCCTTGCCCAGTGTGTCAGTTGCTATGAAGTGTTGGGAGGGTAATGTGAATAAAACTGGAGAGGGTTCTCTGGGCTTGGAAGACAGGAGTGGCAGGGAAAGCAAGGTGTCATCTGAACTGTATTCTGTAAACTTCTGCAAAAATCTTGCTTTTTCTTACCAAAGAATATTATCTGGTACAACATAATGCAATTTGAGAGTGTTTAGACTTTGTATGTATATGCTGTGTATTTTATGTATATACAGTATAGCGCATTTTTATTTTTGGTACATCTATAATTTCTATTTCCCAAAAGATTGTTGTATTTTGATGTCTGTGAAAAACCCTTTTGTTGCAAAGATATAAGTTCACATGAGCTCTTAGTACTTCACAAATGTTGCACTTGGTCACAAATTTCAGTCTTGTCTTTTGATTCTAGAAATGATTTGATGGAGCCTACGTGGATACAGCCAGATAGACTGAGCCCAAGAGTCCAACTCTCTCACCCACAACCTCTTGCTGGCTCAAGTGGAGGACTTTTCTCCCAGCTTTTGGATCTGGAGCAGATGGGCCTTTTGCCAAAGGACTTTGACTCAGTACTGTCAACCAGGAGGAACCACAACACAGCTGTGGGATCCTTGACTTTGACACCTCAGCCTTACCTGACTTCATCTGCTGCACAGCAAGATCTCTTGGTAAAGCCTGGTGCCAGCCAATATAAGAGTAAACTGGATCGTATTGAAGCCCTGAAAGCTACAGCTGCTTCTTTGTCTAGCAGAATTGAAAGTGAAGCCAAGAAGTTAGCTGGGGCGGGCATCAACTATGGCTCAGTGTGGAACTCTGAGCAACTACTGCGGGGGAAGCAGGATGATGGACACTGGGCTAAGGCTGTGAGTCCCCCTGTGAGAGAGGATAATGAAGATGTTTTTTCAGCCAGAATTCAGAAAATGTTGGTTACTTGTGTGTCTCATACAACCTTTGATGATAACCTTCCTGGAGTGGGCAACCTTAGTGAATTTAAAAAGCTCCCTGAGACTATCAGGCCTCATACTGCTGCAGTCAGCCTTGGAATGAGATCCCCAGTGAATCAGAGACCTGAAGGAATGCTAGGACATTTATCAAAGAGGCAAACTGACTCCCCTGGGTCTGAAAATCAGGCTTATAGTCAAAACAAAGGCATAATTCCTCATGATTCCAGCACAGATTCAATTAGTGAAGGACCTCTTCTAAGTGAGGGGAGTCTCTCTGAGGAGGAAGGTGACCAACGTAGGCAGTCTCCTTTGAAAATTGCTGAGGTGTTAAAAGAAAAGGAGTTCTGTGTTGGGGAGAGAACTGCTTTTGAGCCCATAAAAGAGTTTCAGAAGGAGGCAGAAAAGTATTTACCACTTTTCACACAGACAAGTGGCACACAAAGCAAGGGACCATGGGAGGAACTGGCCAAGGGAAGTCCACATAGTGTCATCAACATATTTGCAAAATCTTACCAACTACATGGAAAAGGTAAGGAAAAGAAATGGAAGTATTACACTGGGGGAATCTTGTGTATATTCATAATTTTCATATTTACTGCATTTTATAGTTGAATTTGCTGGTGATGACTCAATTTTCAAGTATCTCAAATATGAAGATGGATTAATAAGAAACTGTTATTAAGGCATAAGTGTGAATGAGGAAGTGTTATTTATTCCTTCATATAACCCAAGAACCAGGGTCACCCAATGAAATTAATAGGCAGCAGGTTTAAAACAAACAAAAAGTAGTACTTCTTCACATAACACACAGCCAGCCTTGGAACTCGTTGCCAGGGGATGTTGTGAAAGCCAAAACTATAACTGGGTTCAAAATAGAATTAGATAAGTTCATGGAGGATAGGTCCATCAGTAGCTATTAGCCAGTATGGTCAGGGATGCAATCCCATGCTCTGGATGTCCCTAGTCTCTGACTGCCAAAGCTGGGCGTGGACGATACAGGATGAATCACTCAATTACCTGTTCTGTTCATTCCCTCTGAAGCACCTGGCATTGACCCTTGTTGGAAGACTGGATACTGACCTAGGTGGACCATTGGTCTGATCTGCTATGGCCATTCTTACGATTCACAGGAAACTTTTATGGATGTAGTTTTGAGTAATAAGTGATTGACCTGATTTTATTTTTTCCTACTCCAGGAAGAGAATTCCATTGTTTTTGGAAGCAGAAGACTGCTTTTGTGTTTAGGTTGCTACACTCCTGCAGAGTGTAGGTAATTAGAACCTTGGACCTATTCAACTGTTAAATGCAACACAGTCTAATTTGGGAGTTAATTGTATTTTTTACATGTATTTACCATGATTTTAGAACATTGAACTATATGTGGTACAAGTTAATTTTATATGTTTTTAGAATTGTATGCTTAGGTTTTATCAGGTATCTTGTCATATGCAAAGTGCTATGCTACACCTAACTATCTTGGGTTGGGTTTGAGGATCAGAATGTGTTTGATAGTTGACTTCACCCCTTACAGTACCAAACAATTTCTCCATAGAAATCTCCCTAACTTCTTATTTGTAAGCCACTTGTATTTTTCTCTTTCCCTTCCCATTCTGTTCATCTCAGTTCCATATATGCTCAGTGTCCCTTTAAATATACTTCAAATACATGCTGTTGTGGACATCTTTCAGTTTGGCATCAATAACTATTTTCAGACCGCTTTGCCAGCGTCTGGGTTGGAAATTTATTTTTTTAAATTAAATAATAAAAGGGTCTTGTTGCTGAGAAAAAGGTAAGTCCTGCCCCTCTTCTTTCTTTTCAGGTTTCTTTAATGTAGCTGGGCAAGTGGAGCCAACAGGGAGAGCTGAGCCAGTGGTTGGGAGTATGCTTCCTCCTACCACAGCTCCATTTCAAATCCACCCACCAATCCCACCGATGCGATTTCTTAAGTGAGTTATTTCTAACCAAAGGATCAAGCTTTGTGCCAAAGCTTTAACAGCATTTCATCCCGTTCTCTTCCCATTTCAGTTATTCCTGAAAGATGGAATGCATACATTTGCAGGATTTGCTTAATGTAGTAATGTCAGTGACTGTATATATGCCAGATTTTCTTTACTCACCAATATAATGCTGCACAGTCAGGGTAGGTTACTTTGGTAGAGGGTAGATTTTTTTTTTTTCTTTTTTAACTTCAACTCTTCATATGTTGTCTTATCCAATAGCTCTGAAAAATAGTTTGGCAGACAACAGATAGTTAATGAACTGAGATCTCTGTAGCAATCTCTGGTCTTCATAGATTAGGCGCTGGTGGTATATCAATAGGCAGGATCTTTCTTACTAAGTGAGCAAGTTTATAGTGTTAATTGCTCTATTTGGTGCCTTGTTGCATATTTTCCAGAATTTTCATGCAGGACACTGCATTCCATTCTTGTACATAGCTGTTCTGTCCTTTTACCAGCGCACTTAATTCTCCTCTGTGAGGCACTTGCTCTTGCCTTCAGGTACTGTAGTCATTTGCTGCTGAATGTTTTCTACAAATTAGTTTACATGATGTCCTTTTTGATTATTTTTTTCATTCTTCAAAGATGATGGAATTTACTCCCTCTAGCTCTCCAGATGGCTCCACTCCCAAGCATCATGTTATTCAGATAATGTTTTCTAAGTGGCTTGTTACTTCAGTATAGAAAAGAGGCACAATATAGTTGACATTTTGTATTAGACATCCAACGGCAGTTTTATCATGTTCATTTAGCATGCTTCTATTGGGAAGGCATTCTTTCTTACTCAGTACTGGTGGAAGTATTTAAAGCTTGCAGCCTCATTGCCTGTCATGCAAGCTACATGGAGTTTAGTATCAACTCTTTTTTTTTTTTCCTTTTTCACAGGATTTGAGGAAAGGTCAAATGGAGGGTCTCCAATCTTGCGACCTTTACTTCCTACCATGAGCCCTCCAGATAGTGTTGTTTCGTATGAAGATGACTTTGTTTCATCCCAGGGCAGTGGAACTTTGACAGACAAACAGATTGCTCTTGAGCCTAGGTAATTATGTAGAAACATTTGGAGAAAATCTAAATGAAAAATGATACTGAATTTTTGAGAGTACTTATAAGCAGCTTCCTTTTTGCATCAAGTAATGTGTGGATATCCCCCAAAAGGGGTACTGTTACACTATTTTATCCCATTAGTGAAAAAGACGATTCCTTACAGTAGGATTTGGCAAATTATTTACAGTAGAACTTCAGAGTTAGGAACACCTCAGGAATGGAGGTTGTTCATCATAACTCTGAAACATTCATAACTCTGTGTCCCTTTAAATCTACTTCAAATACATGCTGTTGTGGACATCTTTCAGTTTGGCATCTATAACTATGGTTCTTTCAAAAGTTTATAACTGAATATTGCCTTAATATAGGTTTGAAACTTTACTATGCAGAAGAAAAATGGCAGTTTTTTACTATCTTAATTTAAGGAAACAGTTTCCTTACCTTGTCAAATCTTTTTTTTTTTTCTATTCCCTTTATTTTTAGTAGTTTACATTTAACACTGTACTGTATTTGCTTTTTTTTTTGGTCTCTGCTGCTGCCTGGTGCCAAATGAAGTGTATGGTTGACCGGTCAGTTCATATCTCTGGGTTTCATAACTCTGAGGTTCTACTGTATCTGTGGCCCTACACAGCTAATATGTCAAGCCACATGGCCTCGGAGCAAGCAGTGTAGGACAGAGAATTGAGTACTCCTGAAACCTAATCCCGGTTCTGCCCTGACTTCTTATGTGGGCTTGGGCAAGTCACTTAACTCTTCTGGGTCTGTTGCCCCATCTGTAGAATGTGAGAAGAATAGTTCCTAACCTTTCATAGCTGTTATGAAGCTTAATGTTCAAAATACTTTGAAAATATTAAGCCCTATGCAATTGCCAAATTATAATTTGTTACTGTCTTTTTGTAGGTTTCAGAGTGGTAGCCGTGTTAGTCTGTATCAGCAAAAAGAACGAGGACTACTGGTGGCACCCTAGAGACTAACAAATTTATTTGAGCATAAGCTTTCGTGGGCTAAAACCCACTTCATTGGATGCATACAGTGGAAAATACAGTAGGAAGATATATATATATACACACAGAGGACATGAAAAAAATTCCATCCTGATTATCACTACAAAAGTTTTTTTTCTCCTGCTGATAATAGCCTGTACAAGAGTTCACCAGGGCTCGACCCTCTCCGGGGTGGAGGGGAGCCACGCCGGCTCACTACACACCGATGGGTCCGGGGAAATAGTCCGTCCGGGGGTCTCCCTCGGTAGCCCTTGCGGTAAATCGGCTGCACTGTGATTACGTCTAGCCCTGGCCCTGGCTCCAGCAGGGCAACAACCACTGAGTCAGGAGGCTCAGGCCATCAGGCAGGGCTGAGCCGTAACAACAGTTATGAGCCCCGGCCCTAGGTCAGGGCGGGGCAACACACACTGAGTCAGGGTGCTCAGGCCTTCAGGCAGGGCTGAGCAGTAATAATAGGCTTCGGCCTCCTCAGGCCAGGGAGAGGAGGAGTCTGCCACCCCGGAGTTGGGTGGCAGGGGGGACACAGGCCCTCCCACTCCACTGCGTCCCAGCCCGGGGCCCTAGCAGCGGCTGAAGATCCGCTGCTTAGTCAGTGGGGATCCTGGCCGCAACACACTGACATAGGCTCTGGTAATGCTGCAGCCAGATGGGGGTTGGCTGCCCCTGGGCCACTTCCACACTCCCCCTCGGGCCCTACCTGGGTTCTGGCATCAGCCTCTCCAGGGTCCAGGAGCATGGGTTCATCGCGGCAGGGGTTGATTGGCAGGTCTGGCAACTCCTCCGGGTAGCTGGCACAGGGTAGCTCCGGCAGCTCCTCTGGGTAGCGGGCGCGGGGTAGCTCTGGCCAGTCTGGGCGGCTGCCTTGGGCCGCAGGAGCTTCCCAGTCTTGAGCTCCCCTAGGGACGTCTGCTCTCTCTGACGGCTGGGCTCCTACTGAGCTCTGAGGGCCAGCCTTTATAGTTCCGGCTCGCCGCCTGACCCTTTGAGGGGCGGTCTCACAGCTCCCTAGCTCCACCCACTCTGGCCTCCGGCTGGGCTCTTCCTCCTCCGGGGTGGAGGGGAGCCACACCGCCTCACTACATAGCCCACCTTAATTGATTACTCTCGTTATAGTTAGTATGGCAACACCCTGTGTATATATATCTTCCTACTGTATTTTCCACTGCATGCATCAGATGAAGTGGGTTTTAGCCCATGAAAGCTTATGCTCAAATAAATTTGTTAGTCTCTAAGGTGCCACAAGTACTCCTCGTTCTTTTGTCTTTTTGTAGTAGTTTGTTGTAAATGTCTAGAATTTTTTTCAAGGTTCCAGTAAGGCTTAGTAACAGAAATATATTTTTTAAAAATTCTGATAGAATTTTAAAACCTTTTCTGTAACTGCTTGGAATTTCAAGGCCATGACATTTCAGATCTTCCAATTTATTGTGAAAATGGTTGGATTCGATGTAGCTGAATTTTGAAAAAATTCAGCAATAAATTTGAATTTTCCATCTTTATAGCTCAGATTTATAGAATCATAGAATCATAGAATTCAAGATCAGAAGGGACCATTATGATCATCTAGTCTGACCTCCTGCAAGATGCAGGCCACATAAGTCGATCCACCCACTCCTTAGCCAGTGACCCCTGCCCCATGCTTCGGAGGAAGGCGAAAAACCTCCAGGGCCATTGCCAATCTTCCCTGGAGGAAAATTCCTTCCCGACCCCAAATATGGCGGTCAGCTGAACCCCGAGCATGCGGGCAAGACTCTCCAGCCAAACCCTCTGGAAAAGGTTATATCATACCATTGACCCATTGTACTATTTACCAGTGTGGCACTTAATTGACCTATTGACTAAGCCCGTTATCCTATCATACCATCCCCTCCATAAACTTATCTAGCTTAATCTTAAAGTCATGGAGGTCCTTCGCCCCCACTGTTTCCCTCGGTAGGCTGTTCCAGTATTGCACTCCCCTGATGGTTAGAAACCTTCGTCTAATTTCAAGCCTGAATTTCCTGACTGACAGTTTATATCCGTTTGTCCTCGTGTCCACATTAGCACTGAGCTGAAATAATTCTTCTCCTTCCCTGGTATTTATCCCTCTGATATATTTAAAGAGTGTAATCATATCTCCTCTTATCCTTCTTTTGGTTAAGGAAAACAAACCGAGCTCCTCAAGTCTCCTTTCATACGAAAGGCCTTCCATTCCTCGGATCATTCTAGTGGCCCTTCTTTGTACCTGTTCTAGTTTGAATTCATCCTTCTTAAACATGGGAGACCAAAACTGCACACAATACTCCAAATGAGGTCTCACTAACGCCTTTATATAACGGGACTAGCACCTCCTTATCCCTACTAGAAATACCTCGCCTAATGCAACCCAAGACCGCATTAGCTTTTTTAACGGCCACATCACATTGCCTACTCATAGTCATCCTGCGATCAACCAGGACTCCTAGGTCCTTCTCCTCCTCCGTTACTTCCAACTGGTGCGTCCCCAGCTTATAACTAAAGTTCTTGTTAGACATCCCTAAATGCATAACCTTACACTTCTCACTATTGAATTTCATCCTGTTACTAATACTCCAGTTTACAAGGTCATCTAAATCTCCTGGAGAATATCCCGATCCTCTTCCGAATTGACAATACCCCCAACTTGGTGTCATCCATAAACTTTATCAGCCCACTCCTACTCTTGGTTCCCAGGTCAGCAATAAATAGATTGAATAAAATCGGACCCAAAACCGAGCCTTGAGGAACTCCACTGGTAACCCCCTCCAACCGGACAGTTCCCCCTTCAATACTACCCTCTGCAGTCTCCCCTTTAACCAGCTCCTTATCCACCTCTGGATTTTCATTTCGATCCCCATCTTTTCCAATTTAACCAGTAATTCTTCATGCGGTACCGTATCAAACGCCTTACTGAAATCCAGATATATGAGATCCACCGCATTTCCCTTGTCTAAAAAATCTGTTACTCTCTCAAAGAAGGAGATCAAGTTGGTTTGGCACGATCTACCTTTCGTAAATCCATGCTGTATTCTATCCCAGTTGCCATCGGCCTCATGCTCCGGAACCACTCTCTCTCTTAAGATTTTTTCCATGACTTTGCATACTACAGATGTTAGACTAACAGGCCTATAATTTCCCGGGTCACTTTTTTTCCCCTTCTTGAATATAGGAACTACATTAGCTAATCTCCAGTCAGTCGGTACAATCCCCGAATTTAGGGATTTATTAAAGATTATCGCTAACGGGCAAGAATATCCCTCGCCAATTCCCTTAATATTCTAGGATGAAGATTATCCGGGCCCCCCGATTTACTTCCGTTAAGCTGTTCAAGTTTGGCTTCTACCTCAGATACCGTAATGTCTACCCCCATATCTTCATTCCCATCGGTCCCTCTATCACTATTCCTTAGCCCTTCATTAGCCTCATTAAAGACCGAGGCAAAGTATTCGTTCAGATATTGTGCCATTCCAAGATTATCCCTAATCTCCACTCCGTTTAAAGTTTTAAGCGGTCCCACTTCTTCTTTCTTGGTTTTCTTCCTATTTATATGGCTAAAAAACCGTTTGCTATTGGTTTTAATCCCCTTCGCTAGGTCCATCTCCACTCGTCGCTTTGCCTTTCTCACAGCTTCCCTGCACCCTCTGACCTCAATAAGGTAGGTTTCCTTGCTGATCCCTCCCATTTTCCACTCCTGGTACGCTTTCTGTTTTTTCTTAATGACCCCTCTAAGACGCTTGCTCATCCAGCTCGGTCTAAAACTGCTACCTACGAGCCGTTTCCCCCTTCTCGGGATACATGCCTCTGACAACTCCTGCAACTTCAACCTGAAGTAACCCCAGGCGTTATCTGCCCTTAGATCCCTAAATATGTTAGCCCAGTCCACTTCCCTAACTAGTCGCCTTAATTTAGTAAAATTAGCCCTTTTGAAATCATACACCCTAGTCTCAGATGCACTATTGATTATCCTCCCATTTATTTGGAAACGAATTAGCTCATGATCACTCGAGCCAAGGTTGTCCCCTACAACAATGTCCTCAACAAGGTCCTCGTTACTCACTAAAATCAAATCTAAAATGGCATCCCCCCTCGTCGGTTCAGCAACCACTTGATGAAGGAATTCATTAGCTATCACGTCTAGGAAAAGCTGAGCCCTATTATTATTACTAGCATTTGTCTCCCAATCTATATCCGGGAAGTTAAAGTCCCCCATGATCAAGCAGTTCCTATTAGTGTTTACCTCCTTAAAAACATTAAAGAGCTCTCTATCCATCTCTAAGCTAGATCCCGGCGGTCTATAGCACACCCCAATCACTATCCCGGGTGAGGCTCTGGTAGTTTTCTTCCCCAATGTGACCATTGCCCAAACAGACTCCGTATTGTCCATTGCAGTGCTAGTTATCTCCTTACATTTTACCTCATTATTGATATACAGTGCTACTCCCCCACCTTTACCTTTGCATCGGTCTTTCCTAAACAGCACATACCCTTCCATACCTGTACTCCAGTCATGGCTACCATTCCACCATGTTTCTGTTATTCCTACGATATCCGGTTTCAATTCCCGGACCAGGAGCTCCAGTTCCTCCATTTTGTTACCTAAACTTCTCGCATTGGTGAACAAACATCCTAATTTTTCCTGTTGGGCTCCTCTCACTCTTTTCACCCAACTCGGTAGGGACACAGTACTTCCAGTATGACTTGTAGATCTAGAATCTGTCCCCCCCCTCTTCCTTACACGTAACCGCCCCCCTCTGGCTATATCTGTTGTTATCTTGTTGTCCTCACTCCCAATGTGAAAATTTGGCGTGGAGAGCACTAGGACCTCTCCCGACCGTCTCCCCCCAGTGTCTAGTTTTAAAGCTCTTTTAATCAGATGAGCCAGCCTCCCTCCTAGAAGTCTACTTCCTTCCCTACTTAGGTGGAGCCCATCCCTTGAGAACAGTTGTCTGTCCCCAAAAGCCTCCCAGTGCCCATACATCCCAAAGCCCTCCTTGTAACACCACTCCCTCAGCCAACTATTAATCGTCACGATCTTCTCACCCCTTTGGCGCCCTTCCCTAGGGACAGGTAGAATCCCACTGAAGATCACCTGGGCCTCAATTTCCTTGAGCGTCTTACCCAACCTGGCATAGTCTCCCTTGATCCTCTCTAGCGAGAATCTAGCCGTGTCATTCGTTCCTACATGAAGGATGATCAAAGGGTTCTTACCCGCTCCTCTTAGGATCCTTTTCAACCTCAGGTCCACATCCCGTATTTTAGCACCTGGTAGACAGCACACCCTTCTGTTCTCCGGATCGGCCCTGGTCACAGGCCTGTCCAACCTTCGCAGTATGGAATCCCCAATCACGTAGACCTGCCTTCGCCTGGGGACAGCACGGTCCTCTAACCTATCCCCCGTTCCCCCTGGTTGCAAGCTCCTTCCATTCCTATCATCCCTTGTGGTTCCCCTTAAGCCATCCTGTATCCTCCCTGGGCCCAAACTTGGTGCTACTTCCATCGACTCCTCCCCTTTTTCTATGGGACTGGCCGCTCGCCTCTTTTTCTTTGGCCTCCCACTGTCAGCTACCAGTTGCTGTACCCCTTCCTCATTCTCCAAACCTTCAAACCTGTTCCTTAGCTCAATTTCCCCCTCACTGGCTCTCCTTTTCCTTGGCCTGCTTCTCACGGTCACATGCTTCCACCGCCCATCTTCCTCCTCTGGTGGTCCCCCTTCCTTGGCCTCAGCCCCTGCTCCCCCCTGTGCCCCTGGGCGTTCCCCCTCAGTTACTGCTTGCCATTGCTCCATCAGCCTCTCAAACCCCCTTCTATTCTCTATCAGGGTTTCTACCTGCAGCTCTAGGCCCTGGATCTTTTCCTCCAGCAGCTCTATTAGGCGACACTTCATGCATATATAGTACTGTTCTGGGTCCCCCGCTAGGACCAGGTACATACCACAGCTGCTGCATGCTCTCATCCTCGGTGTGTCCTCTGCTGCTTGGCTCATGGCTGCTGGCTGCTGCTGTCTTGGCTCCGCTTGGTGTTCTTACCTGGGGGGTGCAGGGCCTCCCCTTCCACCTCCCCCTTCCACCTCCCACGCTAACTCCCCTGTTGGCAGCCCTGTTTGCTGCCTCCTGTGCCGCTGCTCGCAGCTGTGCCGCTGCCTGGCTGGGCGGCCGCTTTTATAGGCCCCTCCTAGCCTGGCTCCTCCCCCTACTCAGGGCTCAGCCAATCCTGGCTCAGCTGCCCCTTCAGCAGCCTGCCCCTCCGGGCCTCTACAGCGAGATACAAACACTACACAAACAGACGCAAAGACACTCACCTGCTCCTCCAATGGCAACTCCCACGCTAACTCCCCTGTTGGCAGCCCTGTTTGCTGCCTCCTGTGCCGCTGCTCGCAGCTGATTTGAGGGGTTTGGAGTGGGATAGGGGAGAAGTGACAACCCTAACAACTTTTTGGGGAAGGAGGGCAGCAATACGTTTGTCTACAGTTTTTGTCTAGGCCTGAATAAGTGGAGGACAGAGCACATTTTTCATGTTGATTATATGGCTAGCTGTAAAAATGTTCTCTTACCGAAGAAAACAAATATTACAATTTAGCTTCTAATACAACTTACCACCTTTCACATAACACTATCCCTTTAATTTTTTTCATAAATGTATGACCCTATTGAAAAAGTCTATAGTTCTACAAGTTTATCAATAATATCAGACGTCATTGTGTAATTTAGATTTCTGTCAACTTAAGGGTAATACATATGTGTATCCAAATCTGTAGCTGAATGCCCATAAAAACTTGTATCTGAAATTATGCAAATATTCGTCTTTTGTAATTTTACATCTGGGCTGAAATTCAGTACACTTAGAATCAGGTCTAAGGCCTGGGCTACACTAGCAGGGTGGTTCGAACTAAGATACGCAAGCGTAGCTGAAGTTGAAGTATCTTAGTTCAACTTATCTGGCCATCCTCACGGCAGCGAATTACTCCTCCTGCCAAGGTGGAGTATGGGCGTTGATTCGCGGATCGATTTATCGCGTCCAGATGAGACACGATAAATCGATCCTCGATACATCAAACACTACCTGCCGATCCGGTTCTGAGTGTCCTAGCAACTTGCTACCCATATCTAATACCAAGTCATCTTGTTTCTCAAGATGGGTTTGTAATGCAGCAATATAAAATTGGCCCTGATTTTAGTCATCTGTCTCCTCAAGAAAGTCATGTAGATTTCTTGTGGCATGGAATAGAGGAGTTGAGAATCTTCTGCTAGTGTTTTTTGTTCTATGGCAGTATCAGTGGCAGCAGCAATTCCAGCATTCAAGAAGAGCTTCCCAGCAGGAAGTCTCCCCATGAACACCGATCTATAGAGCTAACCTCCCAGCATTCACCTGTACCCTGGTCTGCAGCATCTTCTCACTCATCTGGATCTTCTAAAAGGAGAGGGAAAAAGGAAAGTAAGTACAGTGCCGAGTGTAGACGCACTTTTATCACTTTTGTCAGCTGGTTATATTGGTATGCTCACATTTGTAAAGGATTTTTTCTGGGATTATTTAGTGTGATTGATTAAGCATTTTCACTTATCCAGGGTGGTAAGCATCTGTAAATCTAGTACCAGTGTGTAGGAAGCCTTGTTTACTCTTAACCCTGTATGAAAATGTCTGCTTTCATTACATTACTATTCTAAAGAGAGAGCAAATGTCTGTTTTCAGCAGTTACTTTCTCATGCTTTGACCATGTAAGATGCTCATTTGTAACTCAGTCTGTTACAAATTCGGTGAATATTGAAACTGAGTTGTTAACACTATTTCTACCAGAAACCTCACTGTACAGTTTGGGGTGATCCTTTTTTTGGCCTTGTCATATAGTAACTGCTAAAAACAAACAGTTGAGAAACTTAATAGTATCGTGATAAAATGTGCTATATTAAGCAAACTGTTTAAAAAATGATCTAGCTTTATTTTTTTATATAACCTAAAGATTATCCTCAAATTCTAAAATTAATTTTAAAAAATCCATTCAGCTACTGTGAAATTAAAATAATGGCCACCCTATACAATATATAGTCCATCATTAGGCTATGAAACATCTGTATTTTATGCATAAATGAATAAATATCAAGCCTCTTACGGTAGTTTGTTACATTAGAAAGGGAGCAAAATATGATTTGACAAATGGGAAATTAGTTTTATGCTTTTAAAAAAACAAATAATGGAGAGTAAGATGAGAATACTAAATTTAAAATGTGGTTACAGTCAGAAAAGAAATTGTTACATTGGAGGTTCCATATTTTCTCTGTGGCTTCTGTATCAGAATTCCTCAGTGTGCAAGACAAGATAGGAATTTTTCTAACCACCACCACCACCACCACAAAAACTGATATTTTCAGTTTGAGTTGCCAGTAATTGTGTGTGAAGTTGGGGTTTAGCTGACTATTTTGATGAAGAATGTGTGAGGCAGAACAGAATTGGCTATTATACGTTCATGGCTGAATTGGCTCTGCAGTGCAACAGGCACTCTATTACTAAATTTAAGTAGATGTGATTCAGAACAGGAGCTAGTCTTGAGTAAAAAGGTGCCATATTTATTTAAGAGCACTTTAGGCTAGATAAGGCCCTTTTTAAGTGAGGGAAAAGTCCACTCAATTGTTTCTTTGTAGCTAATTGCTGAACTTTGGATTTAACTTTGCCGGTATTATACTTTGCACGGATAGAATCTTTCAATGGAAGTTCACACCACTTTCCTGTGGAAGACGACAAAATACTATCTGAGTCAGAGCGTGGGTCCCAGCAAGCAAAGAAGTCCTTGCCTAACAGCAGAGTTTCTAATAGAGACCCTGAACAGAACGCAGATACTGATAGCACTTTGGAGGAGTTGTCTGGACATTCTTTGCTGAGGTAAAGTGGACCTTTATAAGACATCATGCACATATTACTAGAACTTGGTGTTGAGTTTTAATATGTAGTGTGTAGTACAAGTGCAACCATAATGTAGAGGGTGAGAACAGATTTGCAGCTTGATCTGCTGTTTCAGCACTGTATTGAATAACTTGGTATAAAAGTCTTAAATTATAGCCTGAGTCCTGAAAATTCTACCATCTATCTGGATAAGTTAGTAGTAGTAATTCACAATGTTTACTAGTGAAACACCTGTACTTGGAATAAACATAGTTTAAAAGATGCTGTCTGATTAAATTGATTCATTTTTAAAATTAAAGAAAATATTGAAGCTGACACTATCGTTCTGAGAGAGGACATAGAGTTTGAATATTATTTGTAAGTTTGTGCAGCTTTTGTAATCAATACAGCTACCTCATTTCAGCACAGAAATGATCCTCAGGGTCTTGTCTGTCTTGTTTAATGCTCAGAAGGAAACTGTCAACTTCAGTTCTTTGAAATGTTTAAGTTTAAGAGAATCAATTTTTTGATGGAATACCCTTTAAACACAATGTTCTGAAAACCTTTTAATTTTTGTAAATATTTGAGAGTTTTTCTTAGGGCTGTCGATTAATCGCAATTAACTCACACGATTAACTCAAAAAAATTAATTATTATTATTTAAAAAAATTAATTGCAGGTTTAGTCGCACCGTTAAGCAATAGAATACCAATTGAAATTTATTAAATATTTTTGGATGTTTTTCTACATTTTCAAATACACCGGACCCTTGCTAGAACACGGGATTTGGGATCCATGCACAGTACCATGTTAATGTGGGGACCGCGTTAAAATGAATTGCAATTAAAGTTATTACATTTGGGATCCATGGCCGCGACCACGTTATATGTGAATTCGTGCTATATAGATGCACTTTCTAGCGAGTGTCCGGTGTATATTTATTTCAATTACAACACAGAATACAAAGCATATTGTGCTCACTTTATCATTTTTACAGTGCAAATATTTGTAATAAAAATAATATGAACAAAACAAATAGTATTTTTCAATTATTATTTAGCATGTGCATAGTTCTCTAGCCAAGCAATAGCATCTTCAGTGGTGCGATGCAGTTCTTCTAGGCCACCACTGAACCTAGTCAGCAGGCATTCATCAACAATGTGTTTCATTGTCTGTGTTGCGCCACAGCTGCACAATGGACTGTCTCAAAAGGTCCAGCGATACTGGTTAGCTGCACAGAGACCTTGCCCGGACCGGAATCTGTTCAACAGGGATCATTGGTGACGGGCCATGTCAAAACCAGGTTGGCAGATTGAGGGGTCGGCAGCAAGGGACTGGTTGGGGATTATAATAGATATCCATTCCTCTCGCCAGAGTGTTTCCACCCTAACATCCTGGTGTGACGGATCAGACTGTAATGGGTGATGTGACAGCAAACATGTAGCTGGTGATTTCAAAAGGTCATTGTGCGGTGGCAGGCTTGGGTTGATGCTTAGTTTCTCTAGTAACTTGCCAGTGGCAACCTCTCCTCTAATATAAGGAGGAGCAATATTGCTCAGAACTGGAAGCCATGGGAGCGGTGTCAGACGCAGGGTGCTGGAGACGATCCGCATGGCGGCATGTAACTGCTTATCCACCAGTTTGGTGTGTGACATTTGACTCCATACTGTTGCACAATACTCCGCCACCGAATACGAGGTGACAAGAGCTGACAGCCGCAGAGTTGGAGCACGGGCACCCCATGACGAACCTGCCAGTTTGCTTAGAAGGTTGTTACACATCTTCTGTCTTCTTCAGGTGAGCATGGCAATTCAGTGAGTGATCTAAGGTCACACCTAGATAGACCAGTTCTACTTCATGCTTCACCTTCTGACCATTCAGATAAACATTCAGTTCTCAGGTTGCACTAGACTGTTTTTAAGGTGCTTGACTGAAGGAGCCAAGTCTTACAGTAGTCAGCTAACTTTAACATGTCCCGGTTTAAGGTGGCATCAAGCTCGTGAAACGTCAGGGCTGGGTACCGCAACAGATGTCTGCGTAAATGAACTTTCATGACTCCGTTGTTGGCAGGTCATTGATGTAAAGGTTGAACAGGGTTGGAGAAGGCACAGAACCCTGGGGTAACCCATTGCTCAGTCATCTCCAAACACTCGTCTTCTCCCCCATATGGACTCTGAATTGCCTATCACAGAGGAACAGTTCAGCGATGCCTGTGACCCAAGGTAGCAGGACCCATGATACCTTCACGAGCAGGCCAGTGTGCCATACCGTATTATACGCCGCTGTTAGATCAATGAAAACACCGATTTTCAAGGGTCTTTGGAAGCCATTTTCAATAAATATTGTCAGTGAGAGTACTTCGTTGCATATGCTACGACTTTGAATGCCGAAAGCCAGCTTGGTAAGGACTCAGAATTTTCTCCACATCTCTCCATTGTAGGACTAGGCGCTCCAGTGCCTTGAAGCACACTGACAGTAATGATATGGGACAATAGCTTGATGCTTGACTTGAGTCCTTTCCAGGCTTTAGGAGGTCAATGATTTTTGCGGTGTGCCATATCTTCAGTAGTCTGCCTTCACTGATGACCCTGGTGAAGAATTTCACAAGCCAAAGTTGAGCACAGGGGCCAAGGTTTTTCAGGAAGTCTGGAAATATGTTGTCATAGCCCGCAGCTGTTCCACATTTGATGCTACCCAGTGTCTGTTACAGTGAATGGTCCTGGGCAGCTTCTGATCTGGTGTACACGTTTAAACATATGCCATTCATTCCTCAATTGTCTTCGCACCTGTTTCTCCAAAGGTGATCTGGTCACTTTAAGTAGGTATCCTGGTTGGGTGTCACTGAGGGTCAGTAGAGTGCAGGTGGCTGCTGTGCTATTACAAGGCATTGGAGCAGACTCCAACACTTGTGGCTGGAGTGGGTAAAGCTCATTCTGTCGGTCATCTCCTCCCATCTGGCTCGGCGAGCAGTATCCAGTGATTCTTCTTCGAGTGCTGTCCCTGTGGGTGCTCCACTCTAGGTGACGGTGCGTCCCGGCGCTGTCGATCGGAGATTTTCGGTAGCAGTGCCTGGTTGGGGCGCACGCACCCAGATGGTATCTCCCGTCTAGTTGGAATCTTCCTGAGTGCGTGCGCCCCACACCCTCCTCAGTTCCTTCTCAACCATCCTCGGCTGAAGACGGGACTCGGAGCAGTGCTGCCTTCTCTTCCCTGGTATCTATAGGAAACAGTAACAAAGAACATAGAAATAATTATTAATTACTTCCCAGTTGTTTCCCTTCCTTTAGTATAGTTACATAGTTAGTTACTTAGTTTAAAAAAAAAAAAAATCACTTCAGATTTGTCTCTCACTGAGACACTCTCCCCTGCCATTTCTAATTTACAATGCCAGGGACTTCAGGATTCAAGAGGTGTGTTTTCTGGCAGGACTCCATACCAAGTTTGGATGGGCACTCACATTGTGTGAAGTGCCTCGCGGAAGCCTACATCCCCGCAAAGTGCCTCCACTGTATGAGCCTCGAGTCGAGGGCTCGGCACGACAGAGACCTGCGGCTTGAAATACTTCTCATGGAAAAATCCCCGCAGCCGCTTTTGGAGATGGGGAAAGTTAAACCCACTCCCACATCCTCCCCAGCCAGATCGGAACTGGTGGGGAGCGTTGCTTCACCCTCCCTGGAGCGGAGGCAAGAAGCAGAGCAGTCTCACAGGAGAGACTCTAACAAGGGTAAGGGGTCTCCTGCGAGATCCCTACCCTCTGTGCTGACAGCGCCAAAGGTAGGCGCCTCAGCCCCGGATCACGCCTCAACAACGGCTCCCACAGACCGTAGAGGCAGAAATTCAACCTCCCGGACACAGCAGGATTCCGCGGCACCAAGCGCCTCAGCGCTAAAAACAGCCGCGAAGCCGGCTGCGCTCTCTGCCCCGGTGCCGACAAGGACTGCGGCACCGCAAGCCCCAGGGCTAAAAACAGCCGCGAAGCCGGCTGCGCGCTCTGCCCCGGTGCCGACAAGGACGTCGGCACCACAAGCATCAGGGCTAAAAATAGCGCAAAGCTGGCTGCGCGCTCTGCCCCGGTGCCGACACGGACGTCGGCACCGCAAGCATCAAGGTAAAAAAAAAAAAAAAAAAGCCGCGGAGCCGGCTGCGCGCTCTGCCCCGCAAGCATCAGGGTTAAAAATAGCGCAAAGCCGGCTGCGTGCTCTGCCCCGGTGCCGACAAAGCCATCGGCACCGCAAGCCTCAGGACGGAAGAAAGGGGGAAGAAAAAAAAAAAAAAACGCGGTTCCGACCGCGTGCTCTCCCCCGGTGCCAGGAAGAACGTCGGCACCGAGCCTGCCTTCTGCCCCTGCACCAGCAGCAGACCCCCTGCAGGGCACCTCCAACCCTGAACTGGCTACCTTCACTGAGAGCGAACCTGATCTACAATGCAAACAGAGTTCTCCGCACCTCCCCCCACTGGAGCCTTTTCCACCTCAGGCTAAGGTCCGCAGCCAGCAGCCTCAGTTTCCCTACTTCGCTCCCTATAAATGAGGCACTCTTGGAACCAGCTGACGCTCTCTGCAAACTCCAGGTTCTTTATTACCAACCTGCAGAAAAACCGAACATAGATACTATGTTCCTGCTAAGGACGCTGACTTCCTGTTTTCTCACAACTGAACTCTTTCATTATCGATGCAGTCGCACAAAGAACAAAACAGCCACAATATCAGTCCACCCCGCAAGACAAGGACCTTAAACGCAAGGTTTACATATCCTCCACTCTACAATTCTGGATCGCAAACTACCTTGCACTCCTTGCCCGGCATGACATTGATAACTACAATAAACTTTTGAATTCGCCTCTTACATTCCAGAGGACAGGACAGCGGACTTTAAATCAATTCTGAGCGAGTGCCAATTGATTTCCAGAACAGCTCTACAAGCCTCTTTAGACACGACAGACACAGCAGCCCGTACAACTGCACCGGCTGTGGTTAGGCGCAGATCTTCATGGCTTTCTGCATCTGGCATCCCTAAAGGCCTGCAGGACAAAGTGGAGGACCTCCCCTTTGATAAATATAAACTGTTTTCTTAAAAAAAAAAACAACAAAAAAAAAAAACAACACCTGATGAACTACTTCATACAATGAAAGATTCTAGAGCGACACTGCGCACCCTGGGCATTCACCCATCTCTTCCCAGGGGTCAACGATACCAACCCTACCTTAAGACTACATACACAACAGTCTTATTGGCCTCAACACAAACCTTACCACGTAAATAGGAATCGCGCTAGACCCCCTAAGTGCAGACAAGATCAAGCTCAAGCAACCACTTCCCATCCATCTGGGAATAAACAACAATTTTAAAAGGCTGGTCCAGGGTCTGTGCGACCACTCCTTGATTCCACAGCCTATTTGCCCATTTCTCCACCGCCTCCAGAGTTTCCAACATGCCTGTCAGCAAATTACACAGGACCGCTGAGTCCTCGAGATAGTTCAGTCCGGTTATTCTAGCCCATTCGTATCCTATCCTCCTCCCCTTCCCCGTCCCTCTTCAGGGACCCCTCTCATGAGCACTTGCTTCGCGCAGAAGTGGCTTACCTTCTACAGCTCGGCGCAGTGGAGCCTGTGCTGATGCAACATCCTGGCAAAGATTTCTACTCCCATTACTTCCTGACCCAGAAAAAGACTGGGGCTGGAGGCCTATACTAGACTTACGCCAACTGAACAAATTCGCGAGGATACAAAAATTCAAAACGGTCACACTGGGCACATTAATTCCTGCACTGGATCAAGGGGACTGGTTTACAGCCCTCGACCCACAGTACGTCTCTTTTCATATATCAATTCATCCAGCTCACAGACGCTTTCTAAGCTTCACAATTGGTCACGACCATTTCCAATACAGAGTTCTTCCTTTCGGCCTCTCCACAGCGCCGGGAGTCTTTTCCTAAACTCTAGCTGTGCTTGTGGCTCACCTCCACAAATATGGGGTCACGCTGTTCCCCTACCTGGACGATTGCCTCATCAAGGGCAACTCCTATGGCGAGACACTCCAAGCTACTCTTTCACTATCGCCCTCTTTCACAGCCTAGGCCTCCAAATAAACGCCCAAAATCCACCCTGACACCTACACAACAGATTGAGTTTCTCGGAGCTCATCTCAACTCAATCCAGAGCAGAGCCTTGCTCTCATATCACAGATTCCTCGCTATCACGCAGCTCAAACACACGCTTTCTATTCATCCAAGGACACAGGCAAAACTCTGCCTACAGCTCCTTGGTCATATGGCAGCCACCACCTTCATAGTCCAGTACGCCAGGCTGCACATGAGATGTCTTCAGGGCTGGCTCAATTCCAATTTCAAACCCAACAGACACACCTTAGGGATGCTGTTAACTCCGCCTCCCAACGTTCTAGCTTCCCTACAGTGGTGGACAAGACCAGAGAACCCCTGCACTAAGGTTTCCTTCCAGAACTGATCCCCAGCACTCGTGCTCACCACGAACGCTTCCCTAATTGGTTGCGGAGCGCATTTAGGGGGACACAGGGCACAAGGCCAGTGGTCTGCATCAGAGTCGCACCTACACATAAATCTCTTATTGCTCAGAGCTGTGAGATGAGCGTGCCTTCATTTTCTTCCCCTCATAAAGAACAAATACCTGCGAGTCTTAACAGACAACATAGCATGTATGTACTACATCAACAGACAAGGGGGAGCACGCTCACATTCTCTTTGCATGGAAGCCATCCGCCTATGGAATTGGTGTATATAACGTCAAATACAGATCACCGCTTCCTACCTGCCAGACTGCCACAACACTACTGCCGACGCACTCGGCAGGCACTTCTCGACGGAACACGAATGGGAACTGCACCCCACAATACTTCAACAGCTCTTCTCCCTCTGGGGCACCCCGTCAGTAGACCTCTTTGCCACAATCCAGAACCGAAAATGTCCCCAGTTTTGCTCCAGAGTGGGACTCGGAACTGCATCCCCAGGAGACGCATTCCTCATCCCGTGGAACAGCTCTCTCCTGTACGCCTTCCACCAATCCCTCTGCTACACCGGGTTCTTCGGAAGATTGTGGACCACAAGGATCGGGTCATACTTATTGCCCCGGCTTGGCTGAGACAGACGTGGTATCCCTACCTACTCTGCATGCCCTCCCGTCACCACGGGCTCTCCCCAACAGGCCAGATCTCCTTCTCCAGAACAATAGACTGGCTCTTTACCCTGAGTTCCTCAAGCTCCACCTCACAGCGTGGTTCCTTCATGGTTCCAAACCCATGAACTAGCCTGTTCTGAGCAGGTCCGCTATGTCTTCCTGCACAGTAGGAAAGACTCCACTCATAAAACCTATCTGCAAAAGTGGAACCGTTTCACCCTCTGGTGCTCACATAATCACTTAGCGCCCAATATGGTGACCCTCCCTATCATTCTAGACTACCTCTTGGAACTAAAACAAGATGGACATTCGCTCAGCTCCACCAAAGTGCATCTGGTGGCACTTACCACCTTCCATGACCTCTTAGCAGGTTATTCACTCTTTACTCACCCAACCATAAAACGGTTTCTCACAGGCCTGCAAAACCTCTACCCTGAAATTCACCCAATATGAATTCATGGAATTCATGGAATCTTAACCTTGTTCTACACGCTCTCATGAAACCTCCATTCGAGCCCTTGGCTACCTCCTCTCATCTCCATATGTCCATGAAGGTGGCTTTCTTAGTTGCCATAACATCGGCAAGGAGAGTAGGTGAAATGAGTGCCCTGATGGCCCACTCTCCCTACACAATCTTCTCCAAAGACAAAGTCACTTTGAGATCACATCCTAAATTTCTTCCTAAAGTGGTATCTACCTTCCACCTCAACCAACCTATATACTTTCTATCCCGAACCTCACAAGACTCCACAAGAGGCAACCCTGCATACTCTCGATGTCAGGCGAGCAATTGCCTTTTATTTAGACAGGACTAAACCATTTCACAAGTCTCCACGACTCTTTGTTTCCATTACTGAAAAAAATCAAATGGTATGGCTATCTCTAAACAACGTCTGTCCAGGTGGATCTCTGACTGCATCAGATCCGGTTACCGTGCGAAGAATCTTCAACCGCCCAACGACATTAGAACTCATTCCACTAGAGCCATGTCGGCATCCATTGCTTTCTTACACAACGTTCCCATTCCTGATATCTGCAAAGCGGCTACATGATCATCTGAACGCACGTTTGCAAAACACTATGCTCTAATGCAAGACACCACGGCAGACACAATAGTAGGTCATACAGTACTATCTTCAGTACTCCCTGCCGTATCTCCAAAGTCCCACCAACCGTAGTGGGTACTGCTACACATTCACCTAGAGTGGAGCACCCACAGGGACAGCACTCGAAGAAGAAGAGAAAGTTACTCACCTTGCAGTAACTGAGGTTCTTCGAGATGTGTGTCCCTGTGGGTGCTCCACTCCCCGCCCTCCTCCCCTCTACTTTGGAGTACTGAGATGACTCTCCACGGTAGAGAAGGAACTGAGGAGGGTGTGGGGCGCACGCACTCAGGAAGATTCCAACTAGACGGGAGATACCATCTGTGTGCGTGCGCCCCAACCAGGCACTGCTACCGAAAATCTCCGATCGACAGCGCCGGGACGCACCGTCACCTAGAGTGGAGCACCCACAGGGACACACATCTCGAAGAACCTCAGTTATTGCAAGGTGAGTAACTTTCTCTTCGATCAGATGGTCAGCGACTTCTGGGTCACCAGATACCTCATACTGCTCAAGCAAGGCAGCGCTCTCCTCGTCAAAACAGAATGTAGACCGGGCAGCAACGGTGTGGGATGGCTCTGCAGGCTGCTTTATAGATAGCACTACAGAAGTGACAGTCGGTCTCATTTACCAAGATATGTTGGGCTGGTATTGTCACCACACTCTTCTCCAGTGCTTCCCTATGTTTTCCCCAGTCAGCTTTTTGGAAGTTCCACCGCTTCTTTTTGGAACCCTTGACAAATGGGAGCTGTAGCCCAATATGGATCAGCAACCATCTCTGTTAGCTGTGTGGAAAGTTATTCAAGACTTGGTATGTTGCTGGCTGAGGATGGCCATGAACTGAACTGACCCAGCACAAATCAGGAGAATAGTCATGATCCCATTGAGAGTGAATGGAATGTGCCTTACAGCTTAGCATCATGGATAAGGGCGAGGTCATTTTGAGATGCTCTGGCTGCAAGTTTTCACCATCAGTGTCAACCTCCTTATACGCCCAGTCTGTGTGATGGCTGTTGAAGTCTCCAACGTAGACAGCTTGCTGTGGCAGACTTGGTAGAACCTGTTGGTTCCAGCTGACGTTTGGAGGCATGTAAACAGTTGCTAGCCAGATACCGCCAACCTGGATGGCATCAAAGAATTCAGTAGACAATAGTTGAGTGGCATCTGCAATATCGGACCGAATGTATGTGGCTTGGCCATGCTTTGGGTGTGTCACATGGCACAACAGGTCGAAGCTGTTGATACTGTAACTCCCGGTTTCGGCAGTTGCCGTGTGTGTCTCTTGCAAGCAAATTATATCGATAGTGTGTCAATGAGCAAGAACACTGAATAAAGCATGCTTGGCAACTGACAAACCCTTCATGTTAGGTTGTAACACACGTAGAGCTGGAAGAGGCGAATCCTCAATTTTCAATTCACCTCATTCAAGTACCGTAGTGCAATCTCTTTATCATGAAAGTGCAACTTACAAATGTAGATTTTTTTGTTGCTGTTACATAACTGTACTCAAAAACAAAACAACGTAAAACTTGAGCATCCACAAGTCTACTTAGTCCTATTTCTTGTTCAGCCAGTCGTTAAGACAAACAAGTTTGTTTACATTTACGGGAGATAATGCTGCCCTCTTCTTATTTACAGTGTCACCTGTAAGTGAGAACAGGCATTTGCATGGTACTTTTGTAGTCGATCTTGCAAGGTATTTACGTGCCAAATATGCTAAACGTTCATATGCTCCTTCATGCTTTGGCCACCATTCCAGAGGACATGCTTCTATGCTTATGATGCTCGTTAAAAAAAGTGTTAATTACATTTTTGACTGAACTCCTTGGAGGAGAATTGCATGTTTCCTGCTCTGTTTTTACTCACATTCTGCCATATATTTCATGTTATAGCAGTCTTGGATGATGACCCGGCATGTTGTTTGTTTTAACAACACTTTCACTGCAAATTTGACAAAATGCAAAGAAGTTACCAATGTGAAATTTCTAAAGATAGCTACTGCACTTGACCCAAGGTTTAAGAATCTGAAGTGCCTTCCAAAATATAAGAGGGATGATGTGTAGAGCATGCTTTCAGAGGTCTTAAAAGAACAACACTCCGATGCGGAAACTACAGAACCTGAACCACCCAAAAAGAAAATCAACCTTCTGCTGGTGGCATCTGACTCATAATGATGAAAGTGAATATGCGTCAGTCCAAAGTAGTGCGGACCGTTATTGAGCGGAACCCATCATCAGCATGGACGCATGTCCTCTGGAATGGTGGTTGAAACATGAAGGGACATACGAATCTTTAGCACATCTGGCACATAAATATCTTGCCACACTGGCTACAACAGTGCCATGCAAACATCTATTCTCTCTTTCAGGTGACATTGTAAACAAGAAGCGGGCAGCATTACCTCCTGACAATGTAAACAGACTTGTTTGTCTGAGTGATTGGCTGAACAAGAAGTAGGACAGAGTGGACTTGTAGACTCTAAAGTTTTACATTGTTTTATTTTTGAGTGCAGTTTTTTTATATATTTCTACATTTGTAAGTTCAACTTCCATGATAAAGAGATTGCATTACAGTACTTGTATGAGGTGAATTGAAAAATACTATTTCTTGTTTTTTTACAGTGCAAATATTTGTAATCAAAAGTGAAGTGAGCATTGTACACTTTGTATTCTGTGTTGTAATTGAAATCAATATATTTGGAAATGTAGAAAACATCCAAAAATATTTAAATGAATTATAGTCTATTATTGTTTAACAGTGTGATTAATTTTTGTGTGTGCGATTAATCGCAATTAATTTTTTAAATCATTTGACAATCCTAATTTTTCTGCCTCTCTGTTGATGTTAAGAACAGCCTTTAGGGTGCACCCAAGTGCAACATCAAATGTGCTCAGGATTACCCCTCTTTCTCCTATTTTTTCTTTCTGGATATATGCCTACCTGTTGCCTTTTCAGTTTTAGTTTCAGTTTTGTTGCAGCTACTATGGGTAAAAACCTTTGTGCAGGGGCTGTGAAAGTGTGTGTGAGTTCTTCTCCCTCACCCCTGCCAGAACATTGCATCAGTGGTGGTGACGTACCAGTATATGAGACTGGAAGAGCAACTGATGAACAAAACATTGAAACAGACTCCACACTGTGCTGTCAAATTTACAAAATAAACATGTGGAAAAATTAGAGACTTTTTTTTCTCTAGACCTGCTTAATTATGATAGTCTTAGGTGTTATCTGTAGCAATAGCAGGTACAAAATAGAAGTGATTTTCAAATTAACACTGTCCCCTTTAATCTTAATTTCTGTACCAAACAACTGCAAAGAAAACCATGGCCAATACAGGGATCTTTCAGTTTAAGTGCTGAAAATGCACTGAAGCTAGCTTTTCTTTTTCCATCTTCACAAAGAGGAGTCTGTAAGAAGCTAAAAGAAATAGGCAGACTACCTATAAAGAGCTGTTGGAATCTCTGCCAGTAGAAACCACAAGAATGTCTCTTTGACTGGGGTGACTGTGGGCTCCCTGATGAATGAGTTTGACAGTGTGATGTTTTGTGCAAAGATGGGTTGCTGCTCCAAAGGAGTGTAGTGGGGGAGAGAATTTAATACCCATCCTTGCTGCTGTTGCAGTTCATGTTTCCATTAACCGTGTCATTGAAAATAAAATCTTGTCTCAAATCTCCTTCTAAAAAGACATGCAAGTTAGTTTTCATGTGTCTGTTCACTGAGGGCATACAGAATAATTGTGATGAATTGGCTTAGTTTAATTGAAATATTGAACCCAGTATTGGGTTTGAAAACCACCTCCTGACCTAATAAGATGATGAAATGAGTTGTGCTATTGTTTTAATATGCATCTGGGAGGCTTCCCCATGATTTAATCATCGACTGTTGATCATCTTTGCTTTCATAATTTTGGAATGTTAACATTTTTGTATGTATTTGAATCATTTTCTGAAAGTTTTTGGAAAGTGGTGTACTGAAACTTCTCTCCACAGGCAGTTTTCATGTTGTATTTTATTAACTATTACTATTTAATGCAAATTTAGGACTCTTTGGCATTTACCTCATTTTGCAAAGGGAGATTAATATTTAAAGGTAACAGCTCTGTCACAACCACTTGCACCTCTAGAGCATTTCCAAACTGTAAAGGGCTTCTATAATGTCAGGTTCTTCTGTAGGTTTAATTAATTTTCTGTAGGTAAAATTAAGTTCCTGGCCAAGACTTTCAAAACAAGGTGCCTAAAGTTAGACTCCTAAATCCATATTTAGGCACCTGAATGTGGCCTGATTTTCAGAAGTGCTGAGTTCCTATCAAATTCCAATGAAATTGATAGGAGCTGCTGGATAATCAGACCACTTATTCTGGTGCCTGAGAATGGACTTAAGGGGCTAACCTTAGGCACTTATTTTTGAAAATCTTTGCCCCATGGTACAGAGAGAAGTTTGTGTCTGAGATAGTCAAGGAGTCCTATCACCTTTTGATGTAGTTATTTAGGTGAAGGATTATAGGATAATTTCTACAGTATGTTACTGGTCTTGATACTTTAATGACTGTTTATAAATTTGACTCATATGAGGTTTTTTCTATGTTTAGAACCTCTAAGTAATCCTTGTTCCTTTGTTATTTATATACTAACTTGATGTATGCTTGATACTACAGAACAACTTTATCAAAATGTGTCCCAAAGTGGAATGCATGTGTAACATCCCTGTAGTGAGCCACTTCTTAAATGCAGGGTGGGCACCTGCAAATCATAGGACAGCATTCCTTGTACATAGTCTGTTCAAATGTAGACAAACAGGGGATTTAGGTTATTACTATGTAAACCAGGGGTCCCCAACGCGGTGCCCGCGGGCGCATCTAAATGCGCCCGCGTCCTGGCCAGCGGTCAAGCATCCGCCGAAATGCCGCCAAATTACTGTGGCATTTCGGTAGTGATGCCTCTTGCTGCCGACAAACGGCGTCATTGAAAGGCGTTGCCGCCAAAATGCCGCAGAAATTGGGCGGCATTTCGGCGGATGCTCGACCACTGCCACAGTCCTTCATCTGGCGCCCGCCAGGCAAAAAGGTTGGGGACCACTGATGTAAACTGTCATCCTTGCACTTAAATGGCTGGGCATTGGAGAATACTGATCTTTTTCTGGTTTGATTTTTCTGTCAGTCTCTCAGACAAGGGAAGGTCCCAGAAGACCCCAACCTCTCCCCCATCTCCAGGCTCCCAGAAACTGTTACAGTTTGACTCTCTAGGAAATACAGCGGAAAGAGCCAGGTCCCCTGCAGGCTTTCCTGGGACTACAGCTTCAGGGTTCAAGCCCAATGTACCCATCTCTGACTTCAGCCTGGGAACTAGCAAGACAGGAGCAGCAGCAGTGGCTGGTGAGCTGGCTCCATTCAAGCCCAACTAATTCCATAAAATTTCCTCTTTTTTTTTCCTCTTTGTATTTATGTATAATTTCTATGATACAGGCTAAGGGCTTGTCTACACTTGAAATGTTACAGCTGCAGTGCGGCAGCTGCATTGTTGTAGCTCTTCAGCACAGACACTCCTGTTATGTTCTTATGTCGTAGGTAATCCACCTCCCCAAGAGGTGGAATTCTGTTGACCTAGTGCTGTCTACACAGGGACTTAGGCTGGCTTAACTACATCATTCATGGGGTGTGGATTTTTCATACCCCTAAGCAGGATAGCTGGGTCAATCTAATTTTTTTTAGTGTAGACCAGCCCTAAGTCCTATAAATGTTAAATAGTAAGTATTCTCTTACAGGATCCATGCGCTTCTCTCCTGCTGGTCTCCAGCATCGTTTGTCAGCAGAGCTCAACTACCTGAGTGCCATTGAGGAATCTGTACGGCAACTCTCAGATGTAGAACGAGTGCGGGGCATATCACTTGCCCAGCAGGAGAGTGTTTCACTGGCTCAGATCCTAAGGGTGACTGGAAACATTCTTTTACGTGCTTTAACCCTCTTGTTCTGTATTTTGTGAGGAAAAAATAACCAAAGCACTGTAATTTAAATAGTTCTGCTGATGATTTGAAACAATCCACAGCTGAGGTGATGCAGTCTATTTGAAAATGTCCAATATATTTTAAGATCAATACCTGCATCATCTTCCCTGTTCTTATCAACACACCAGTGGTGAGTCAGGAGCTCCTACCATTAGTATGTCATTGGCTGAAATAATTGTTTTTACTGCATATCATGATAAAACTAGAATTTATTTACTTGCTAGATTTGATACTTTGCCGTTTAGGCAACACAATGGTGGTTGTTCAGGCTGGGTTCTTGATCTTATTCCAGGTATATCTTGGTTGAAATCTGTTCCTCTTGACGAGATTAGCTACTTCCCAAAGCAGAACAAGTAAACCTTCCAGATTCTGATTTCTTTTGTACCCAGAGGGAAAGGGGGGGAAGGGGTATACATAGTTGTCAGCTCCCTCACCAACAAGATATTGGTGCCAGAAGAGAGCTTGAAGGTTTGACTTTAGCACAGGAAGCTTCAAATAGAGCAGCATTCTGACTGTCAGTTAGCTACAGTTAGTGGGGTGGGTTGTGGAATCTAAATGCAGATTCCTTTACTTAACACTAAAATGTCTCAATCTATAGGCACAGCAGCAGCGACATGAGCGGGATTTGACTCTTTTGAAACTCAAGGCTGAGCAAGAGGCTTTAGAGAGTCAAAGACAGTTGGAGGAAGCGAGGCAGAAAGCGGCTCAGGTAATGCCTACCTTCAAAAAATATGAAGTGCGTAAGAGACAGAGCTTTGAATCTGTAAGTAAAACCTGTGTCCAGAAATATTCTTAATGTGAAGTCCATGGGTGGTCTGGAATGGGTGAAGGAATTTGAAGTATCTGACCAAAACACATCAGAGACAAATCTTAATTTCAAACTGATTTTTTTTTCTTTTAGGCTATAAACTCAAAACGAATAGTAATACTACCCACCAAGAGTAATTATAACTGTGCTGTTTTTTCTTTATAGGCCCATGCAGAATCTCTGCAGCATCTGGTCCAGTCACGACAGGAGGCAGCAGAAGCACTACAGGAGACGACATGTAAAATTGCAGCCCAACAGGTGGAAGCTGCTCTGCTCACCACGGATGCAGCTCGCCAGATCCGCGAGGTGAGATTCTGTATGAAAGACTTGATGAAAATGTTCCATTGCCAAGTTGTCTTGCTACTAAAACATTCACTCTTCAGTGTAGCTTCTTCACCTTTCAGCATGCTAGTGCTGGGTGGATATTCAGTAGAACTTCTGGCACTGCTATTTAGAAAAAAGTGAGTGGCCTTATAATCCCCATGCACTCCCCAGAGCATCTTACTAAGAGATAAGAACTATTAAAAGAAAGGGAAGTCATGGGCTAGAGAGGAAGTCAAGTTGATGGGCTAGAGAGAGTTTTTGGGTCCATGTTCTGAAGAAACTAGGGCAAAACTGAATTGAATTTCCATAGAGTTAAATGGAACATAATGATGTATAGTGAATACCTGTCGTCAATGCACCAAGCACATTTGCTGGGCACGCACCATACTTTCCTTAAGTATAAAGGGAGTTAAGTTTTCCCACTATTTTCAATAATGTACATATATATGTATACAAGAAAACATGATGGTGTGATGCAAATTCATCAGTGTGTGTTTAAGGTTGCTACATTACTCACGAATGATGAAGACATGAGCAAGTTATGTAGATCATTCCAACCAAAAATATTTTATGCTGCCACACTGTCTGTTCTGCATAAGCCATATATTTTACAGAAAAACTATTTTAAAAATTTATTTAGTAAGTTCTTGAAAAATATTATTGGAACTGATTTTTTTTTGTACCCATTCACCAAGCTTTTAGTCTCCCAAGTCTGAACATACAGACCTCCTGAGGAAGAGGAAGATTTAAAACTAGTAAATCTTGAGTTTCTAAAAGTAGAGTTTCCACATATTTTGATATGTTTGATACATTTTGTGTACCTGATTAGAAACAAACGCCTTATTCCATTGAAAAGAGGAAATTCCTGGGTTTCTGATTATATAATACCATTTCTAGCCCTTATGGTTTGTATGATATTGGACCATAAAATTTATGACTAGTCTTGAACAAGTGTCGTCAGTCTCATTCATCAGACAAGTATAATTTTTGGGGAAAGAAGAAAATGATATTTGGGCAGATTTTCTTAAAAAAATAAATCTGTTAAGCTGTTTGGAGTTTTGGAATGTTTGTCTAAGTGAAGATCATTTAGTGAACAGAGTTCAGGTTAGTTGGCCAAAGTAGCATGATTGATACAGTTTATCACATGGCTTTTCCCCCTCTGTGCTCTGCACATTTATTTTTTATTTACACACAATCTGCTCCTCTTTCTTAGTTGAAATTGACCCATCTTTAAGTGTAAATCATTTGTATATCATGGTGATGTGTGTCGTATATATGCCTGCAACAATTAAGAGTTTCACATAGGGAATGTAGCTGTGTATTAAGTATATTCCTTTATTCAGATGACAGAGTTGGCACGAACACAGATCTCAGATGCAGTCAGTGCTCCAGCAGCTCCGATCACCACACTGTTTGACCATCAGCGGCAACATCATTCAAAGTTCATGAAAGAGCTCAGAGATCGAGCCGATACAAACAGGTATTTGCCCAATACAACCTCTCACAAACGTAGCACTTTAGGAAAAGCAGTAGCAGTTGTTGTGGCCTCTTATACTAGTTCTCCCACCATTTTTTAGTGAAAATCTTATGGAGCTTTAATGAAAGAGCATTATATAAAGGAGTTCTATGTGAATAGAGTAGATAGACTAGGAAGATGAATTTATCTTAATGTTAAGAGTACAAAGACAGAATTTTTTCCCATGGTTTATACATCATCTGTTCTGTAAAGGGTTGTACATAAGTGATAAGTGAAACTGCTTACTCTTTTCATTGGATAGTTTTCGTCCTGTTTAGTTTGGTTTGATTTTAACTGCCCTATCATTTTTTAAGTCCTCCATTCTCTTTACTCAACAGACCCTTATTTCTCCTATTAAATTGAAGTAGACTTGTAAAAACCTTTCTTTTTTTATTCTTTATTCCAAGACTACTCAGATTTATCCAGAACATTTTCCTTTGACAGGAAAAATGAATCTGGAACCCCTTCACAAAGTAAAGAGAAGACAGCTGACTCAAAGCAGACATACTCCCCGTTATTTGATAGTTACTCAGAATCCTCAAGATCCAAGAATCATGATCAGAGGTGAGAAGAGATTAAATTATGCCATCTATTTCTACTTTAAAAGTGTAGTAAAGTAAAAATACATACAAATGAATGCTCTGGAAAATTGGTATCTATTGGAATTTTAACTTGTCCCCAATGAAAGTTTCTTCTTAATTCCCAGTAGTTCGAGATTGGTTTTATGTCCCAAAGCTTGAAGATTTCTATCCCTTCCAAAACTCGGGGGTTTTTTGGTTTTTTTTTTTTAATATTTACTATTATAACTCTGGATATTAGTGTTATTTATGTAAATAATCTTTAATCTAATCTTTTTGTGTGTTTCCTGCTAAACTCTGTGCCTCAAATGAAAACTTGTTGCAATATATTCCACAGTCTCGTGGTGTGGTATGAAGATATTTTTTTTCCGTTTTTAAATTTGCCACTGTTTAATTTCATTGAATGTCCCCTTGTTCTTCCTGTCTCATGGAACAAGAACGGAAACTCTTCTTCTGCCTTCTCTATACCATTAATTATTTTGTATATTTTTTATCTTGTCCCCTTTCTGCCATGTTTCCATTTGTGTCCTTTGTAAGGTAAACAGTACTAATCTTTTCAGTTTCTCTTTGTATGCGATTTTTTCCATGTCCCTAATCAATCTTTTGTTGCCTTTCTCTGAAACCTCTCTGATTCTGTTATATATGTTTTGAAATGGGGTAACTGGAACAGTAAATGGTATCCCTGGTGAAGACATACCATGGATCTATATAATTGCTTTACAATATATGTCATATTCTGTGTTCCATTCTTCATATACCCTGACATTTGGTCTGTTTTTATTTGGCAGCTGCTCTGCACTGAGCAGAAGTCTTCATTGAGCTGTCTATAGGTGCCTAGGTCTCCTTCCTGGGAGCTATTTGTTAATTTAGAACCCAGTAAGGTGTATGAGACCCTTCTGTTATTCCATCCATTATTTATTATCTTGAATCTGTCAACACTTAATTTAGTCTTTCATTATATTGTACATTCTCTCCTAGTTTGGTTAGGTAGTTCTGAAGTTCCTCATAGTTGTGTCTGGTCTTGACATATCCAAATAATTTTGTGTCTTCTGCATATTTTACCACCTCACCAATAACTTTTTATCCAGAGGAAAATTGACCACTTATTCCAACTCTTAGTTTTCTGTCTCTTAGCCAGTTTGTTTCCCCTCCCTAATAATAATAATAATAAATAATTTTAAAACCTAAAACAACTGCCCCCCCCCCCAAAAAAAATCTTTAAAGACTTGTAAAAGAAAAAGGCAGTGGTCCCCAACCTTTTCATCTGGCAGGTGCCAGACAAAGGACTGTGGCAGCGGTCGAGCATCCACCAAAATGCCACCGAATTTCTGCGGCATTTCGGCGGCGACGCCTCTCGATGATGTCGCTTGTCGGCGGCAAGCGGCATCATCGAGAGGTGTCGCTGCCGAAATGCTGCAGGAATTCGGCAGCATTTTGGCAGATACTCGACCGCCGGCCAGGACGTTGGGGACCCCTGGAAAAAGGGAATGATTGGCATGATTTATCGTCAGTACCCATTGCAGGGTAAAAGTACCCATTACAGGCTTGTTTGTTTCCCTGGCTGTTCCTTTCTATCTTAGACCAGAAGTGAGAACTTTTAGTGTGGATTTCCAATTTAGTTAGGCCTGGGATTTTGCAAAAGCCAAACTGCTTTTGTTTAACCTAAGTATTTTTTTAGCTAGGGTTTTTACTCAGTAAGAGAGAAGATAAGAATACAATTAATTTTTTTTTTTTTTAATGTTGAAGGAGTGAACAAGCAGAACTGTCAAATACCTGTGCAACATTTCTATGTCTTGGTTCTGGTGGAGAAAAGCAGAAACAAGTAAAAAGTGTTTGTTCTTGTTAAATAGTAGCAGCAGCAGCCGGCAGGAGAGTCCTTCAGTTCCTTCTTCCAAAGAGAATGAGAAGAAGCCCTCCCGACGTGAAAAGACAAGCAGCTCCATAGAAGAGCAGGCTCGTACTGCTGTGGATGATTCCTTGCGGAGCGATAGTATTCCATCACTACCAGATGAGAAAGGTTAGACGTATTCTTGATCCTTGGTGAAGCTAGAGGTAGTGCCTCGGAATTAAAGTCTTTGAGATAAGTGGAGGGGGAATGCAAGTGAAGAAAGATGAACCTCTGGACTAAGTGGTAGTCTGTGAAGAGATGACACCGTGGGAAGGAATCATTTAAACTGTTCTGTATTTAGGGGGCAATTGATTTCATAGCCTGTTTTATTTTCTGGTAATTTAACTGTTGCCGGATGTTCATTTACTGTTATACCAGAATATATGCTGAAGGCCAGATGTTTCAGCTACCATAAAAATGCATTTTTATAGTTATTTTAAAAAAAATTCAGACTGTGAAGTGGCACTGGATACCTTCCGTTTTTGAAGCCTTCATTAGCTAAATAATACTATTAATTAAAAATGTCTGATATTCTACTTCATTATAATCTCCAAGGGATGACCACACATTTTTTCTAATAGGCTTTTTCTGCAGGATATTAACTGTAGCTCAGACTAGTATTTTTATTTTGGCTTATACATTTTTCAGAGTATTAGCATTCATTCTGTGATATAACCCTTTTGCCCATTATTTGGCTGAATTGTTCAGTCTGAGTTTCCACACAACACTTTATACCTCTGCTGAGGCTAGATCCACTTCAAAGCCCATGTGTGCATAATGAAGACTCTCACTGGAGAATAAACTTTTTTTTTCTGATTCCTCCCTCAGACTCAGCTTCCATTGCAACAGAGTATTCCCTGAAATTTGATGAGTCCATGACAGAAGATGAGATAGAAGAAAAGTCTTTCCGGTCTTTGCTACCTTCTGAGAGCCATCGCAGGATTAACATGGAGAAGAAACGAGGTCATCGAGACGATTCTGATGAGGAAGTATCCCCAGAAAAGACAGCCCTGTCATCTGTCAAGGTAGGTCTCAAATACCATGCAACTGTAGTTACGGAGAATAAATACAATTGAGGTTCTTCTCTAGGTGAGATACTCAATCTGTTGGTGACTTTGAAATGAACCATTTTTTGTCAAGTTATGTTTGCAAACTTTAGGATGTTTCTTTTCCTGTAAAACACTCAAAGGATAATTGTATATACGAATTGTGCCAAATGTAAAGCTAGTAGAGAATGAAGCTTTCCCTTTGCACTGAATTTCAGTTGTACATAATATAACTTGTTTAACATTCTGCCTTTTAAAAAAAAAAAACTTTGGAAATCACGTAATAAAACTCTGATAAAAAGTTATTTAGCTTTCAAGTCAGGCACTTGAGAATTACAAAATGCCAGAATTATGATGGTCAGCGCAACTTTAATTCTACCTCATTATATGTTTTTTAATTACATGATCACACTTTTTCCACAGGACTGCTGCCTCATTCAGTGTACAGGAGGGACATAACTCACAAGGGGACAGAATTAAGGTTGCATAGGCAACCATAAATCAGGCATTTCCAAACTTTTGAATGTTTGATTGCAACCTAAATAATGTTTTTACCATTATATTTTTATGTAATCTTTCAACTATTTCAATAAACACATATGAATGTCTACTTAATACAAACTTCTCTAATAATTATACAACTATCCCAGTGTCTCCCCACATTATTATCCTTCAAACAAAAACCTTTAACTTAGAATTAAGCAAATCACATCAGCGCAGTTGCTGAAAAATCTAGAAATCACATTTCCCCAACTATGTACTTGTTGCTTTTCCTTCTTCTCTACATCCATCAAATACCCATACCACTCAGACCTACTCCATCACATATGCAGCCCTCTTCCTGCCACTGCCACCAGTTCAGTTCCTATTATTGACAGGGTGGGAGGCAGGAAGAATTAAGAGAATTGTAGCTAAAGGTGCTTCAACTCTGGTCCAGAGGTGACTTTCCTTCTGACAAACTTCTAGTGGTTCACCGTGGTCCCAGTTTGTTGGGCTTTGGATGTTCCAAGCCCAGCTGACCTACAGTTGGGCAGGGTTAAGATTTACCAGGGAGGATATGTGGACATGGATGTGGCATGGAAAGCACTCTCCTATTGTGCCACTTCCCCCAATAGATCAACAGACTTTTTGGAACTGTCATCTAACTATCAATTGGCTACAGTAGTTTTGTAAAACAAAATATAGAAGCCTTTAGCAAAGGATAAAGCTGAAACATGCAAGTAGAAAATCTACCCATGTTTGAAGCATTTAAATTTATTCTCTGCTGTTGTGTTTGGGGCACATTCCTCTGCTTCTCTGTTGCTTTGTGGCCTTGTCAGCCACAATGGAGAAAAGAAAAGAAACTAAAAATGGCATCAAAATTAAAAAAAAAAATCCAAATGTCCCTACACCAGGAAAAGCACTAACAGTTTTTCAGGTGAAAAGGACATTTTCAAGTGGATGTAAAGAACAGACTAACAACTTGGGGAAATTAATCTTACATTAATGTAAGATGTTGGAAAGTTCAGACTGAGCAAAATTTATAGGGAAAACTCTTTCTCGGTGTGTGGTATGTAATTCTCAGCCTGTACTTTAAATGCAGCATCATTGTCTTACAGTAAGGTAGCTCGATGTCTTTGTAAAATAAAAAAAATAAAAAAAACCACACCACTACCAACTGGGGATCTCAACTTGCCCCTCCCTCTTCTGTTTCATACCATCTCTTCAAATATCCCCTGGTATGAGTTTCAATCTCAACATGTAGTTGGGTACTGGTATTGTATATGCAGAATGCTGGCCCTCATCCTTTTTCACTTAGATAATTTGGGTCTGATGAAATATTACTTGAGGTCCTTTTTGTGGGGATTAACTGGTATTTCTCTCACTTCACCAGGAGCTAAGTATGCCATTCTCAGGGGGGCAGGATAGTTTCTCTAAATTCACCATGGAGATGGTACGGCAGTATATGAAGGAAGAGGAAATGCGAGCAGCTCATCAGTCTTCACTGCTTCGGCTCCGTGAAAAGGCACTGAAAGAGAAAACCAAGGCTGAGTTAGCCTGGCTGGAACACCAGAAAAAGTAAGAGAACTCTGAATATGTAGTCTCACTGATGATTCCTGCACTTGTGCTTCTACCTGGGTAGGTTTTTTTTTTTATGGCTTCTTCATGCTCTGTTTTTCAAATTCGATTAAATGTTCTTTGTAAACTATTCATCTAAAATCACTGTATACATATAAAAATGTAAAAATGACCCCCTTTCTAAAATTCCCATACCACCAACCAGCAAAGGCCCTGTATTGCAGTAAACAACCATAACTGTTTCCTTTACTCTAGGATTTCATGTGTCAGGCAGGGAACTATTAGAGAGTGACCTGAAGCATTTTTTTCACTCACTCTCTTTCAAATGACTGTGCTGTGAATATCTGTCTTGGGCATGAGAGAGAATGTCTGGCATCACCTACATTGACTCTCTTAACTTTTTATGTCTTTGCTACAGAATTGTATCTCAAACAGAGCCAAACTAAAAATAGCAAAACTGATTCTGTTTAGACCCTAAAGAACATAGGATAGTTCCTGATGGAGTTTTGACATGCAAAATGGTGCTCTACTCTGTTTTGGAGATGTAAGATTGCAGAGTAGAAAAGTATTGCTGTATTTGGAAACAAGAGAAATCAAGGCTATTTCTTCCCTTCCCCAATCTCTTTGCAGACATTTACGAGACAAAGGAGAGGATGACAAGATGCCACCTATCCGAAAGAGACAGCGTGGTCTGCTATTGAGGCTGCAGCAGGAGAAGGTAAATGCTGCTCTATTAAAAAAAAAAAAAAAAAAAAAAAATCCAGTTGAATCCATTGTATAGTCGCTGGACAGCTCTGACATTGTATAGATTCTTAAGTATTGAACAAGAACCACTGAACCAGGTCCTTGGATCCTAAGCTTATTGTGGTTCTCATTATTATTTATTTATTTATTTGTATTATAATAGCATCTAGCATTAACTGTGTCCCTTTACACCAGGACACAGTTATTAGTGGTGATATAGTAATTGATCAGCTGTCCTTGCTCTGAGAGTAGCTGAACAAAATTATCAAAATAACGTAATGCTGTGACTAATCATATGGCACAGACCTTACGGCAGCCTCAGAATGCATTCCAGGCAAATGGCTCTACAGTTCTTTTGCTGCATCTTTCCTACCTTTAAAGGCGGAAATAAAGCGTTTGCAAGAGGCCAATAAGGCAGCTCGGAAGGAGAGACAACTGATACTTAAGCAGCAGGAGGAGATAGAACGAATCCGCCAGACTACCATGAAACTGCAGGAAAAACTGAAGTCTGCGGGGGAAAACAAGCTGGTAAGTAACATTACAGAAGCTGTATCTTACCCATACCAGTGGTAATTGACTTCAGTGTTATAGCAATGAAAAGTTATCATGTTGAATATATAGCTTACAGATTTGCTCCTCCTCCTCCTAAATCTTCCCTCATCCCTTGGGTTTATGAGCAGTTTTGTCTGTCTGATCTGTTTACTTTATGGTGGAAGGAAAAAACAGCCATATGGCAATGACTTTCAAAAGATGTTTATTTTTTGACCTGGATCGCAAATGATGTTAATTGTCAAGATTTTCAAAAGTTACTAGTGATTTTGGGTATCTTGATTTATGGATACCAGCTTGAGACACTTTAAAAGGGTCTGATTTTCAGAACATGCTGGATTTTTGCCTTTTGAAAATCAGGCTGTTTTATGGAGTCCCAAGTTAGGCCCTGAAAAATTGAGGTACCCAAAGTCACTTTTGAAAATCTTGACTAATAAAACCAGTTTTCCTCACTATACATTTCTGGTTTAATCTGGAGAGACTAAAGCTTTCTGTTGATTTTAGACTATTTAATTCAGTCTTCCAGTTGCACAGGGTATAAGAGATTAGGGACGTAAAATGGCAGGGAGCCTCTGTATCATGGGCAATACTAGATGTTGTGCTTCCTGGATGAAAGACCTCTTTGGAAAGTGAACATACTTGTTACAGTACAGGATTGTTGATTATCGCAGCAGCAGGATTCGTGGATTTTCCAGACCATGCAAAGAGTGCATTCACTGTGAGTAAAAGGACGCAAAAGGAAGGCATGGTCATCTAGGAAAGAAAGAAACCCATGTAGTTAACTTGTTAAATAAGTCCTTGTTAGAGACGGAGGAAGGTAAAATGTAGAATCGAGATTCTATAGAATATATCCTATCCACAAAGGAAGGAAGAGAACAAGGCTGAGAAAAAGACATGAGAGAGGGGTGGAAGTGCAATACTTTGAAATGTGTAGGTAGTATGGTTTGAGGTCTTGACCTTTAGTCTTGCATGTTTCTTTCTCCAGGTAGAAAAATAGGAGAGATCACCTTACGGATGCTAAACTCTTTACAAAATCTAAGATGAGGCTTTATTCTAGTAATATGGAAAGGATTACTCAGTATTTAAGAAACTATCAGTGGAGACCTTAAGTTACAGAGCAGCAGAGTACTGAAGGGATTTATGCTGAATTTTAAAAATTGTTAGTATATGAAATAAGCTACCAAGCATCTGCAATAGGAACTAGTGCCTCAAGTTTCTAAAGTATTGTCAGATTGGTGTTGGGTGGGAGATAAATATGGGATAAATTAATAAAATAAAAAAGAAACTTGAAAAGGTTAAATAAAAAGAATTACCTGCTTTCTTTTTGGCTCTATAGTTTTCTCAGTAGAGGTTTCTTATGGATTATTTTCTTGATTGCTTAAAGTTCCATTGTGTGTGAGTTTTAGTAACCTCAGGATAAACTCTAGATAGACTGCTTGGATCCAAGGATTAACCTGACTAAAGCGGTGTGGTAATAACTATTGTTTACAGGGCCAAATTTTGTGTTTTAAGCTGGAGAAAGGAGGAAAGCGGATCAATATTCTAAAAGTTATTTTTTCACTCTTCACTCCAAGCCCATGATACTTTTCTTAATTTTGTTCTGCTTTTATTGTAGGAGGTTCGCAGTGAGGATGATATAAAGCAGAGCAATGCTTCCAGCCCACTTCCAACTGATGTAGAGACCCGTAGCCCTTCCCCAATCTCCATCTCCAGTAGTGAGACTAGTAGCATCATGCAGAAGCTCAAGAAAATGCGTAGCCGAATGGATGAAAAGTAACTATTTTTATAAAAGTTTTGTTTATTTTAATAAAACTAGTAGCAGAAAATAAGTAAATGCTTTGCTTTATTAGCAATAGATGACACTGCCAAGGCTGCTCCCTTTTACTACAGCAGCACTTAAGTTTAAATGACCATGCCATTAATTTATGAGGAGTTGAAATGGAGTTGAGTTCAATAGAGTACAACTTGGGAAAGTGTTCCCTGCAGTTCAGTTCAGATAGATCTTTAAGACTACTAAGATACAATGCCTGTGTCCTCTGGGCATCTCACTTTATCCCTTTCACTTTTTAAAGGGGAAATTTATGTAATAATGCTCTGTTACAGTAAATCTTTGCCCTGCATTCTAACAGAAATCTCCTGGCAGACTAGTTGACTTCAGATTCTGATTTGCAGATCACTGGCTAGCTGATCATATGGGCCTGACTCTCCTTGTTTTAAACTGCTAAATTGCATTAAAAGTCATCTAAAGATAAATTACTTTTCACTTAAGCAATTGCTGTAGGTGGCATGAGGTGGTGTTTGACCATGAATGGGAAGGGGAGATGGTCTGAATGATCATGAAGGAAACAGCAGGCATTCCATGAGATAATCCTGCTGTTAATATGTGGTCCATACACTGAGAAAAATTGAGAACATGTGAGCCACAGGCACTTATTGGAAAGCAGAATACAGTCTAAAAGGTGGGGGTATTTAAATTCAGTTTATTTTATTTTATTTTATAAATGGCTTTTACAGAATGCTTGCTTAAAGGAGATACAACCTAATTGGAGGGCACTAGATGCAGTACAATGAATAAAGAGATTCTATCGGATCCAGAACTTCCTTCAGGGAATTTTGGATGGTATAAATTGCACAGTGAAATAACCCTTATTCCCTAAAGATTGGTATTAGCTATGGCTCTACATTCCTGGTGTACAAGGTAATGAAGGAGCAAATTAATTGCTTCATGATTAGTAAAATTTTTCCTTGAGGCATGCCCTTTGTGTAATGCCTGTATAGTATATATGTCAAAGGATATAAATACTTGTTGCAGAACCACTAGTTCCTTTTCTTATTTCATTGGTTAAGTATCACATTTTCAAGTAAAAAATGTTTAGGCCATCAAAGACTGCAACTTGAAGGGCACGTGAAAGATAATTTCATCAGAGCTTGTAGACAAACTCAAGCTGATCTGAACAGATGAGATATTTGTAAAATACAAGTATGGAATTCTTCTTCACTGAAAATCTGCAGAAGCAATTCAATATGGGAGTTTCTTGTTCTGCTTTAAAAGTCCCACATACATCTAAAATAAGTTAACTATTATGATTCCATGTGTCCACTAATCTTGGATATTAAACTACTACCTTGAAGTTACCATATAAAATATGTTGCCCTAACTGCCTTCAACTCTTCTCTTTTGACCTTTAACTATGGGTCACCACTATTAATAGATTTAAAATAATTGCTGTAAATAGCTTTAAACTTGTTACTTGTTAAGGTAATTATAATTTAGTCCATATTATGCAGATTTTCTGCTGTTTTTTCTCTTTGTCTCTAGTATCCCAAGATGATGGGTCCAGAGAAAAGGTCATGAATCAAATGTTACACATCTTGTAATGACAAGATATCTATGACTCATTAGCATATTGGATACTTGAAAATGCCCTGGGAAGGGTATAAGTCCTCCCAATGTTAGATTCTCAGTAACTATGGTAATGAAAGCTCAGATAGTAATGGGGCCTATATAATAGGAAAAAACATGACAGAAGGTCAATCTGATTTCACAGTCTTTACCCACTTTGGGTCTAAAACAGGGGTGGGCAAACTATGGCCCGGGGGCTGCATCTGGCCCTCCAGACATTTTAATCTGGCCCTCAAGCTCCAGCCAGGGAGCAGGGTCCAGGGGTTGCCCTACTCTGCACGGCTTTGAGAAGCAGTGGCATGTTCCCCCTCTGGCTCCTACACGTAGGGGCAGCCAAGGGGCTCTGCACTCTGACCCTGCCCCAACCGCCGCCCCCGCAGCTCCCATTGGCCAGGAACTGTGACCAATGGGAGCTGCAGGGGCGGCGCCTGCAGACAGGGCAGAGTGCAGAGCCGCCTGGCCACGCCTCCTCATAGCAGCTGGGGTGGGGGCATACTGCTGCTTCTCGGAGCTGCTTGAGGTAAGCGCTGCCCGGAGCCTGCACCTTTGACCCTCTCCTGCACCCTAACCCCCTACCCCCCACCGCTGATCTCCCTCCCACCCTCTGAACCCCTCAGTCCCAGCCCGGAGCACTCCCATGCACCCCCAACCCCTCATCTCCAGCCCCACCCCAGCGCCTTCACTCCCCGATGGAGCCCTCCCCCCACCCCGCCAGGCGCCCCCTCCCACACCCTAAACTCCTCATTTCTGGCCCCACCCCAGAGCCCACACCCCCAGCCGGAGCCCACACCCCCTCCCGCACCCCAGCCCCATTTTGTGAGCATTCATGGCCTGCCATACAATTTCCATACCCAGATGTGGCCCTCAGGCCAAAAAGTTTGCCCACCCCTGGTCTAAAAGGAAGTCTTCTGACCCAGACTCCACTGATTAGTTTTGAGTGCCCTGAGCCTTCAGTCTTCTTCTTTAAAGAAGAAACAGCATTCAGGACAACTGAGACACTGACTATGAAGTCTTAAGGATCTGTGCCTCCCACGTTAGTCATGCTGAACCAAGGCCATCTTTATACAAGAAGGGTTGAGATTGAACTATGCCCTAACATAGACAAATCCTTTTAGAATGTGGGGGGGCCCCACCCTTTTTATGGGCAATAATGGATTCCAGAGTTCTCCAAAAAGAAAGGGTTTTTCTCCTGAATCTACTTTCTCCTCAGAACAAAAGAAGGTCTTTGAGTCTTCAAGGTTAAGAATCAGTCAGATTGATCAGAAGAATGACATTTCCAGTGGCGACAGATGCCATAATTCAGAATTGGTTCACGGTTCTTGAATTTTGAAATTGTATTTACATACCTTGATAACACAGTAGCTCTATAGGAAGTATCATAGGTGACTGTTACACTTTTTAATTGAAGTATTTTTATGTCACTATTTTTTTTGGTAATATTTAATTTTCATCTTGTATTGTAATAGACACCTCTCTTCTTTCTCCGGGAGTGTAGATCATTAAATAATACTTATCTTTACAGAAAAAGAGAGTTCGTTACTGGCAGATAACTATGCCTATTGCAGTCTTATAAAATTGTTACAAAATCTTCAGCCTTAGCAACACAGTATGTTCCACCTTTAAGATGATAGGAAAAGGCCTAATGATATTTTAGGTGCCAGTCAAAACAATTGTCCTAGTTCAGTAGAATTTTCAAGACTGGCTAGCAGAATAGTTGCCCTCCTTTATCGCTGCTCTGAGCAGTAAGAATGGAAACTGTGCCTTTGTGTGGTTTAATGTATCGTTCCAATGTTATCTAATTACTTCTTATGCTGTGGATTATGTATGTGTTTGGTAGAAGTTTAGGGTAGAGTAGCACTTTCTTTAAACTTAAATTAAACTTTTATTTTTGCCAAATAATTCAAAATGGATTATTTTTTTACATAATATTTTGCTACATTGCTCTGAAACTGTATGTTTGTTCATAAAAATTAGCATTGCAGACTGCAGTGTTCTCCCGAGGATGTAGCAAAGAATACTGTTAAATCAAAGCAGTACAGCAAGACAGTATTGGCAGAATTTTTGCAGATGGGGAAGGGAAAGCCATCCTTTGAAAGAGAACTAATATTGAATTAGTCTAATTGCATAAGGTGCAGGAAAGAAACTGAATGATAAGAATTAACTAAAAGCAAACCGGGGAGGAAGAGGGCTTTAAAAGCCTGCTATACTTCAGAATGGAAAAGAATGCTGGACTTGCTGTACTCTGTGGCAAAGGAGAGATTCTTCTCACTTCTGTGACAGCTTCAATACCTATTTTCTCCTAAGAAGAAAAGAGAAAGAGTTCTGTCTTAATCCTTCTGGTATGCATGTGAACAGGAGCATGCTCTGTCAAAGAGAATTAACACTTTTTTTTTTCCCTTGTGTCCTTTGCATATGCAGCTTCAACAACAATCATCCATGCACCATAGGAAATAGAGGAACTAACCTAATCTTTTGCTTTATCTTAACATGTTTCTTACCTTGCATTAGAATAGTGAGCTATCTGTAGAATGGCTTTTTCCTCTGAAAAAATATAGTGTTGCCCCGACAAGTTAAAGTATTATCATCCAGCTAGCTTCAGGAATTTTGTAATATGAATGCAATTTTGTTGCACTTTTAGTACTTTTAAGTGAAACAGGCAGTGTGTAAACCTGAAAAATGTGAGGCCAAGTTAGTGCTTTGCTGAGAATGAAAAATGGCAACATTTGCATTCGAGCTAGAAACAGATGTACCAGTGAACATTTCAGGCTATTTTTCTGAATCACTTCACTATTTTTGAACCAGGTGGTGCTACTAATTAGATCAGTGGTATTCACCTTTTGGAAAAATTGTCTGATTCATGTTTGAACCTACAAGTGAAAATGTGTTTAGGGGTTTCAGACTAGTACCATTGTCCACATCATAAAACAAGCAAGTCCTCTACTGAGGACTGGATAGCAGGAGGTGCTAAAGATCCAGGATTGAGGTGTGTGCACAGAACTGCAAATGGAAGCTTGTACACAAGCAACAAAATTATTAACAAAATCTAGAGGGGAAATTAACCTAGATAACAATATGAAAAGAAGCTTGCATTTAATTGGCAGAATCAACTGTTACATTTTATGCATAGAAGTAGCTATGTTCTGTTGCTTTTGGAGTGACAACATACAATTTTTCTGTTTAAGACGAGGTGATGTAATCCATGTAATGTTAACACATTTTTAAAATTCTTTGTTAGCTGCTCTCCTTTTCTCGTTCTTTCTGTCTTTTTGATACCTTGGTTTTAAACTCTTCCTCCTTATTTTGTAGACACTGCTCTCCTGTTCACTACTTCTTCTCTGTCTTTACGTCTCACCACTGGGCCTCTCTCAGTGTCTGTTTTCCCAACCTCCATCCCAAATTCCAGCTGTATATCTACAACCAGTTGGTCAGGTAACTGCACCTTTTTCAGTGGTGTACTCTTTGATAGAGCATGCTCTGTTCATTCCTAAACAGCCAGGACGGGAGGCACCTCATCAGAATAGAATTCCAACAGACTTTCCTCACTGTTTCCAAATTAATCTGCTATTGCTGAATATAATTTCCTGAGCGGTAGGTAAGAACGCGAAATGGACTGCATATTATCAAGCTGCTGCAATGGAGCAGTAATTGAAAACTTTATCTAGCTCTGGGCTTCAGGTCTGTACACCTGAGCTTCTATTTAGTTATTGCATCAGTGTTTGGAGAGAGCACCACATTTAACCTTTTAAATTGCACAAATAAGTTTTCCTTATTCAATGGTTTCTATTAACCTTTCAGAACCGATGGGTTAAAAAATACAGCACAGTTAGCCTTTGAAAATAGTAATGGTGTGGCGTGAATGCCTTTCTCTCCCCTGCTTCCCACTGACAAAAAAACAAAAAAACCCTTTTGCCCAGTATGTATTAGAATTTTCATTGGATTATTTTCTATAGAGATCCCTGCTCTATAGGATGCATGTGCACACCTGGTGTTACATTGGAACACTTTAGAATATAGCAAATATTGAGGTTGTATGCGTATTCTCTTGTGGTTCGGACCATTGAATCCCATAGGTTGTAAAAGGAACTACAATTCCCACCCATCCCTTTCTTTTCTCTTACCACTGTAGATTGAAGGTCAAATCCCTTGTTCTTTCTGGGCTTCTTTTGGCTTGTTAGCTAGTGTCATCATAAATAGTTAATGTTTGTGTAGCTGTTAATTTTTATGGCAGGTTAATTGGTTCTCCATGTTATTCTTTGGGTTGATACAGTAGGCATCTGGTTTGGTATGGTTTTGTCAGCTCCTGCTCTTTTGATTCCGTTTATTTCCATTGTCATAGTGGCTGAGTCTTAGAAGAATCTGAGGTTGAAGTAATGTACGTTGTATGAAGCAAAGATTTTTGTATTCAGACCAGTGTATCCAGTTCGTGGGTGAGTGATGCTCCCCACAGAGGTATATGCTTTATGCAGATTTCCTCCACTTCCCCTCCCAAAATACTCAGAGTGAGAGTCCCACCTCTGTATGTTGAAGAAAGTCCGACAGGTTAATCTGACTTTAGCTTAAATGTATTAATGAATAGGAGTCTGGGACATCTTCAGAGTCTAAAGATGCCTAGAAGTCCAACTCTGAGAAATCACTGGGTTCAAGAATGCCTCAAGGACAAGAGTGCTCATTAGGCTCAGATACCACTATTCCGTCTCTTGGAAGGAAGATGTTTCTCTTGGTCCTTTATAGATTCCTGAAATAAGTTATGGAGGCTTTGGCCTCTCTGAAGATCAAACTAGGATGCAGTTTAAGGTCTGCTCCAGGGTTCTCAAACCTATCAGGCATCTATGCAAAATCCTTCTGAAATAACCATAAGAAATCCACATGGCCTTGGACCTGTTGGCCGAACAGTCTCAATCCTTTTCCCCTGAGTGGAGGAGAAAGAAGAAATAGAGAATAATCATTCAAGTAGCTGCTGCTTTCTCCTCTTCAACTGATAAGTCTGTGCATACATACCATCCTTTTATGTCTCCATTTGATGACTTTAGGAAGTTTCAGGAGTTATTGAGCAGAATGGCAGAGGAGTTGTATATTTAAATTTGGATAATTCATGGAATGTCATCTCACCACTTGTATACTATCATTCAGCTCCAGCAGAACACAGCAACTATCCCCTTATTCCTTCTGAGAACCTCTATCATCCACCTCTATCCCAGAGATGTTTAACCCTGCTGATAATCACCAAATCCCAGAACTCTTCTTGTGGCAGTTAATAAGAAAACAAAGCAAAGAAGGGTTAACCCATCATGATCAGAATGTTGGGGAAGTAATTGTATTCATCTGCTGTGCTTCAGAAGAGAATAAGGATTCATCAAGTGATATTTGAATAGTACAATTTCTTGCCTGGGACAGACTTCTCCTATTAATGCACCGGCTTCCAAAATAGTTTAAAAAAGAAGCCAGGGTAGTTGTGCCTGAAGATCAAAAGGAGGCAAAGCATGCCTCTCATGTGGCTTGATTCCTTAGTCACAACTCATTTGGTAGTCATGGCAGTGACTTAGCAATTAATTAAGTCTAAGGAGCCCAGACATTCCACAAGATGTTCTAGCAAGTAGAAATATCTTCCTTTTGAGGTTCTCCTCATTAAATATGTGAAGATAGATTATATAATGGAAGAGAGAAAGATTCTAGGTATTGGAAATTTTTGACTGGATTGATCCTCCTACAGGAAAAAGCTAACTTTCCAGTATCCAAGTGCAGCAGAGCAATCCATCTGAACACTTCAAGAAACCCCCATCAGAAACTGTCATTCAGGCAGAAAAAACTTTAGTTAGCAGAGATAAAGGAACTTATCTACAGCTTGGTGTCTGTGCCAGTGGCTTTCAAAGCTTATTGGTTCATGTACCACCAATTTAAAAAAAAGTATGAAGTGAATGGACGGCATATCAAGCTCACATACTACCCATGATACATGTGCCATATAGTTTGGCAGCCCCTCATCTAGGCATGGTTTTTGAGGCAGCAAATTTAATATGCATGCAAGAGCCTTAAGATAATAAATGTGGCAGGTTATTTTCCTTTCTGCTTAGGGAACCAACTTCTTTCTTTATTTTTCATGAATCATAGAGTTGGAATTACCTCAGGCAGATGGGTGTTTGAGGTTGGTTTCAAAAAGATTATGCCATCTTATTCCACTCTATGCTTCTTGCCAATCTTTTCTTACCAGTTACTAAAATATGCTGAGAAGTAACTGTCTTCTTTAATTGGAAAAAGATAGCAAATGTCACCAAATGAAACCCTGGATGCCCCATCATCTCAGGCATTATAATGAGACATGAAGAGAGGGAGTTACCTCCAACACAGAACCAGTGTGATGAGGCCAAATCGAGGTGGAGTGGATCCATTCCCAATAACAGATCAACAGATCAGGAAATGGGAAAGGAAAAAAAGCTTTTTTTGCTTTGTGCAGCCTCCCAGTCCCTATTCAAGCCCAAATTAATGGAGTTAAATTTGCAAATGAATTTTAGTTCTGCAGTCTCTCTTTGAAGTCTGTCTTTTTTTTTTTTTTTTTCAAGTGTAGCTACTTTTAAACCTGTTATAGAATGTCCAGAAGATTTGAGTGTTCTCCCTACTGGCTTTTGTATGTACCATTCTGATGTCGATTTGTGTCCATTTATTTTTTTTTACGGACTGGGTCCAGTGGCCAGTGTAATAAATCAAAGGACTGAAAGAGGGTGCTGTAGTCATAATGAACACTCTTACAGCAAGATAATCAGCACTCTTACAGCAGGGTCTGAGGAGAGAGTCCAAATAGCCAAATAATCCTGCTGTAAGAGTGCTGATTATCTTGCTGTAAGAGTGTTCATTATGACTACAGCACCTCCTTTGTCAGTCCCTTTGATTACATTGGCCAAACTGGACAGTCCCTACGTAAAAGAATAAATGGACACAAATCGGACATCAGGAATGGTAACATACAAAAGCCAGTAGGAGAACACTTCAATCTTCCTGGACATTCTATAACAGGTTTAAAAGTAGCTATACTTGAACAAAATAATTTCAGAAACAGACTTCAAAGAGAAACAGCAGAACTAAAATTCATTTGCAAATTTAACACCATTAATTTGGGCATGAATAGGGACTGGGAGTGGCTGGCTCATTACAAAAGCAGTTTTGCCTCTCCTGGAATTGACACCTCCTCATCTGTTATTGGGAGTGGACTACATCCACTCTGATCGAATTGGCCCTGTCAACATTGGTTCTCCACTTGGGAGGTAACTCCCTTCTCTTCATGTCTCATTTATATAATGCCTGCATCTGTAATTTTCACTCCATGCATCTGAAGAAGTGGTTTTTTACTCAAAAGCTTATGCCCAAATAAATCTGTTAGTTTTTAAGGTGCCACCGGACTCCTTGTTGGTTTTTGTGGATACAGACTAACACGGCTACCCCCTGATACTTGACTTTATTCAAAGGTGATTGCCACAGATGCCTGTCACAGCAGTGCCCAAAGGGTCTGTTTTTATACACCTTCCCTTCTGTGCCCCTTCTAATAAAAATGATTCAGAAAATAGAGAGCCAGAGAACATAATCTTAGTGGCACCCCATTGTTTTTAGTGGTCTTGTAGCCGTATTGGTCCAAGAATATGAGAGACAACATAAGTGAGATAATATCTTTTATTTCACCGACTTCTGTTCGTGGAAGATATACGCTCTCGAGCTAAACAGAGCTCTGCCTCAGGTTTGAGGGATGGAAGCAGAATGTCTTAGCTAAATACAAGTTAAACAGAAGGGATAAGTGTGTTGGAGGTCATCGCTTGAAATTAAGTGGGTTATTGGGGGTTAGATTGTTATGCATAAAGGGTTTGAAATGGGCAGTTAAGGATAGCAGACAGTGCAGTATTATAAATAGTTGTAATGAGTCATAAAACCAGTGTCCCTGTTAAGTGCATGTTTTTTGGTAGCTAGCGGAGTTATGAATGTAAGTTTCCAGGATTGCCTTTTGGAGGTATTGTGCAGGTTTCCCTTGAGGACAAGTACTGAAAAATCACCTTTGGAGTGATCGCTGTGTGAAAAATGTTCCCCCATGGATGATATGATATTTTTGTCGTCTTCTGTGATTTTTATATCTGAGCTTATTCAAGAGTGCAGTGATTGTCTGGTTTCACCTACTTAGTTGTTAATGAGGCATTTGATGCACTGGATAAAGTACACCACATGTGATAAACATATGTAGGATCCATGAATCTTGAATATGTGTTGTGAGGGATATTGATCATCATAACAGTGGAGATATGTCTGGAGGTTTTGCATCTTGTTCTGGCAGGGTCTGGTGCCTCTTTGAGTTGGCGTGTACTGGTCTGTGGGGTGCATGTTTCTGATGATGAGCTGGGCAAGGTTGGTGGGTTGTTTGAAGGCCAGAAGAAGGGGGTTCAGGAAGGATTTCTTTCAGGATGCAGTCCTTATCAAATATGGGTTGTAATTGTTTGATGATACCCCATAAGGGTTTCAATGTGGGGTGGTAAGTAACAACTAGGGGTGCGCAGCCAGGGTTTTTTTCTTTTCCGTATTAAACAGGTTCTCCTGGTGTATTTGGGTGGCCCTTTCCATGATGTGATCTGCTTCTCTGGTGGAGTGTCCTTGTTTAGTGAAAGCCACTTTAAATGTGTTTAGGTGTGCATCTTGGACTTTGGAGCAAATTATGTGATATCTGAGTGCCTAGCTGTAAATAACAAATTATTTGGTGTGTCTGGAATGGTTGTTGGATCTGTGGAGGTAAGTGTGGTGATCAGTGGGTTTCTTGTGTATAGTCATTTGTAGGATTCCATTATTTAAGCTAATCATGGTGTCCAGGAAATGGATGCTGGTATGGAAGTGTTCTAGCACCCCATTGGAAGATGAGACTCTGGTTTTCACTGCTCATACATTTACTTAACTACCTTTTGACTGTTATGACAATTGGAATTGTACTTCTGGAATCCAGTCAGCCACAATGAACTGGGAATTCGAAACACATCAGCCTGGCTGCTGAATGAAGCAAGACAGAGGTAGTTACTGTAATGAGGTCATTGTCACCTAATTGGTCTCCATAAAAGTTTCTGTGTCAAGGACCTACTTGACTAACTGGAATGGCTATGACATGCATAATTGAAAACTGGGAATAAAAAGTTAAACAGTCTTGGTGAAGAAACAAATGTGGACTCCATAGTGATCCAAGTATTGTCAATTACAGTTCCCTCAAGATGCCTTATCCAGGGGTTTTGTACTAGGACTTTAAATGATACATAGGCCCTAAATTCAGTTATTTGCTGCCAGGCAGAGGGATCACTTATAGGCCAGCAGCATGTATCATATCATATTTTTTCAAAGTACTGAAGAAGCTCAGACCTCCAAAGGGATTAATATGTCCAACATGGAGTCTCAATTTAATCTTAAAATCCCTCATTTCACATCCCTTTGAACAATTAAACTAAGTTTCTCTATACTGATTTAGTCTTAGTGTGTTTAATGATACCAATCACATCTCCATGTCAAGTATAAGAGATTCAGAGTACTTTACATGTGAATTATAAATATGTCCCCAAGGACAAAATAATGCTGAGAACCGAGGAGAAATTCATCCCCTTCAAAGGTGGTCAGTGTTCCCCAGAGCCCAAGATATAGTTCTACCTTCCTTCTACCTCCATTTCTCAATGCAGGAAAAAGAAGCTGTGGCACACCCTGGATGTCTGATGGCTTCTGAAAATATATCTTCATATAATTATTCAGAAAATCTAATTTTATTTTGGAGCTTCCATGTAGATAACTGAAGGAAGAAAGCATGCAAAGACACCATTTCCAAGAGCAGGGATCCAGACAAACAATATTAAAAGAAGGGTTACTTATCAGTACGTATAGTTCTTCAAGTGGATTGTCAGTATGGAACCATATGCTCTCTTCTTATGGTTGCTTGTGGATTTGGAAAGAACTTGAGACATTTAGATTTGCAGTATTTTCTATACCAGTGAGGACAGTTGGGAGAATGTTGGGATCCTTGAAAAAGAATGCTCACGATCCCAATGGTCGCTGTTTTCTAGAGGGTTCTGACTTAATGCCAGCAGCCTTTTTGCATGCCCAGGAATGGGGACCACTACAGACAATCTGTTCAAATTGGTTACTGATGAGTAACCCTTCTATGTATAACTACAGTATTTAAAATCCTCAAAATTTGTAGGTGATTAGCTCCCTCCAGATTAGTGATCTGCTTATCATACTGTATTATAAAAGCTGGGCCTCAGAGTCATCCTAAGTGACCAGAACTTAATTATGTCTTTGTTGGCTTTCTGCTTAATGAGCCTGGTACTAGGTCAAGCTTGAAACCTCTTTGAAGGGGACAAGCATTTAAAAAATTCAAAATGGTGGGCCTCTTGGTACATTAAGAATTCGCCATCATAGTTTTTACATTAAAGACTTGCCCACTTCTTATAGAAAGGAAATGTGCAGAAAGATGTGAATTGGAAGATATCTGTTACGCTTCTGATTTTTTTCTGTGCTGTTCTACATAATTTGTCAATGAACAGCAATAAGTCCTACAGAGTAGTAACAATAAGTCACTTGCCTCCTTTTATTATATAGTTTTTTTGGAGATCTATGGACCGTCACAACATTGATATTGACTTAAAAAATGACTTCTATTTATACAAGTCTATACATTGTGATGATAAGAGCATCTTGCCATTGGGTCTTTTGGCTGTGGTAGACTGTTTTCCCATTGTCTTCTGATATGTTTATCAGGTTCCTGACTAAGCGAGAACAGAAGCTGATGCAGCGGCGACAACATGCTGAAGAACTGCTGGAGTGGAAGCGCCGTCTAGATGCAGAGGAAGCAGAGATACGTCGGATGGAGAAACAAGCCTTAGCTGCTTGGGACAAAGAGAGACTCAAAACAAAAACAGCCAAGAAGGAACTGGGGGACCAGAGGGCTGAACCCAAAGGTAAAACCATGTCCTGCTCAAAGAGTGACCCAATGCAAATAATGACTGGGGCAAAACATAGCATATCATAAACTATTAGCCTCTGGTAAGCTCATATTTTTGTATTTTCTTCATGTGTGGTGGTGATTGTTCCTCTCTGGACACAGAATTGTGTTCTGTCCTCTGCTCTTTATTATCTTCTACCTCTTATCATTATCTTTAACCTTAGCTACCACTTTTACGCTGATATTCAACAGTATATCTTTAATGACTTTGTTCACCCTCACTTCTTGCATTGACCAAGTAAATGTGTTGCTTTGTTTCAACTTTCCAGCGCTAAATACCTCTGATAGAATTGCTTCTCTTACACAAGGCGAGCTTTCTTAAGTGCCACTCCATCTTCTCTTCAACTCAAAGCTTTTGGCCTCCAGTGGCCTTATCTTGGTGACATCTTTGACGCTGTACCCTTCTTTATATTCTACATGTTATATCTTGAAATACACCTGAAATCGCCTCTGCAACTTTATCCATGTGTCTCAGTGCCTCTGTTTGTCTCTGTTATTCTAATCCATACCTTTATCTTTTTGTGTTAACTGCTGCAACTCTATTGGCTCCATGGACCAGCTTTCCAAACTTCAGTATTTGTACAGTGCCACTGTCCACTGCCTGTCATCTCGTGTGTACAGAGACGCGTGGCCACATCATTCATATATTTCAGGATCCAGTTTAAATTTTATTTTTTCTTTTTAAAACACAAATACCATGGTCTTTCACCTAGCCTGCCTCACAGACATTCCCTCTTAAATCCCCTTTTCATTTCAGTGCTGTTCTCTTCTATCTCCCTACCAGCCATCTTACTATGATTTGTGCCATCAGAGGGAGCCTTCTCCTGCCTCACAATTTGTATTTCAGATCAGTGAAAAGCTGTTTATCTTCCCTGCCTTTGACTTTTATTTTCTCTTGCTATGTTATTAACTCTGCAACTATGCATGACTAAAGTATTTTTGGATGCAGTTTGTATGAAAGGTTCTTCTGTATGAAAAATAAACTTGCTTCGATGCAGCTCCCAAAATGAGTCTCATTCAGTCTTCCTATGGCAGTTCGTAGCTTCAGCATGAGGTATAGAGGGCAGGGAGTCTAAGTGAAGAAAATACTGGTATCTTCAAGGATTGTCCTAGAGGATCTTAATTTTCCTTTCTCCCCTCACCAAAATAAAGCACATCTTTTGAATCTATGAGGCAGTTCAGTGTTATGGTCAGTTTCACTCATCATTGCAAACTCCCACTTGAACCTCACACAGCTGTATGACAATTTAAAAAAGAATGGTGAAATATAAAGTTTTAGTGAACAAAAACTCCAATGTGTTGAATGTAAAAAGTAAATGTATTTGTATTCCCTCCACTAATTTTATCTACCTACCAGGGTTGGAGCACAGTCAGCCTGGAGAATGGACTAAGGTGATTCCTTTCCCCAGCCTCTGCCCCAATATTGAGTAATTTTCTAAGGCTTTTTTCAATAGTACGCTATATCCTATAAAAGTTAGAAAACAGGAATTTTATAACTCAGTCCTGATTTCCGGATTCTGTCTGCCATCTGCCAAGAGTTGATGAAATCATAACATCTAAAATAGTGCAAGAAATATTTTCCCACTGTTCCCCTGTTTTAGGTTTGTCCACAACTGTTTCAGGGGAAGCATAGAATTTTGAACTCAGGATTTGGTTTTCAACCAATCACAGCTAACCATGCAATTTTGTTGAGGGGTGAGGAATTATTTCCATAGGCAGATTCCATGCTCCAGCATTGATCTCTGGCAGTTGACTTCACTACCTCAGTGACTGCTGAGGGTTGTAATTGAATAGGGGAGCCTGTCTTTGGGGGATGTTGGAAGATGTTCAAGAACCACAGAGCTTGGAAAATGTTAATTTAGAATATGCTGAAATCCTTTGTTTTAGGCATCCAACAGCCACTACTAATATTTGGCATTTTGTTTTATTGAAATTCCTTAATTAAATATCTCCTTGTTAAACAATTCAGTACCATATAATGTGAAGTAACACTGTGCAATCAGAATGGTGTAAACTTGAAAGCTTGTCTTTCACCAACAGAAGCTAGTGCAAATAGTACCTCACCCTCTTTGTTTCTTTAATGTACAATCTGGCATTTAAACACAGCTTGTGACTGATTTTGTTTGATGAAATGCAGTAATCAAAACTACCTTAGATTCATGTAAATAGTGCAAGTTCTTGCTTGGCTGACTATACTGTGTGCTCTCTTTTACCTCCACTATCTCATTTCAGAAGCAGCCAGTGAAGAGGAGTCTCCAGTGCTTTCCTATACTCATGTAAACAGTGAAAGCTCTGTCCCAGAAGAATTAGGCAGTCCAGCTGGTGAACCTGTCCAATCAGAGCCTGTGGACCAAGGGAAGCCAGTAAGCCCAGATCATAGTACACTTACTGAAGAAATGGTTTACTCACAGGATCTAGAGTCTGCTACCTCACCAGGCAAGCTTGTGAGTGAACTTTATCCTTTACATTTACATGTTCCAGTACTAGTAAAGAACCATCAGAAGAGAAGTAGAAAATAAACTTTCTAGTAGCCATTTAAAGCTTTCTACACAGAGATTAAACTTTTTGTAGCTGTAATGCTATATCCGAGGGTGTCAATAAATATTGCGCACTCATACTTTCTTTAAAATCTTTAGGGGAAAAAAATTGTTTTGGAATGGGGTCAGTTAAGCATTTTTAACTTGTGTGCAGACTTGCAACAGATTTTGAATGTGCCAGTGGGGCTATGCAGCATAATCAGTAGAATGCTAGCCCAGAATACCAGTGTGACTTGGATGGATGATAGTTTGTCACGATTACATCAGGCACAGGAAGCTAATACTATGATTTTGATTTGAGTAATGCATTATGAAGTGTTTGTAGGTATTCCATAGCATCAGGAACACAGCTGTGCCTCACACATAGTCTTGCAGGTTACAACATATAATGCCAGCTTGCTAGATAATTCTGGCTTTCTACTCTGTTCCAAGTATTATGTCTACTTGGCTTTGTAAGTTGCATCATGGTAATTCTTGTTCTCTGGGCTTTATACCTGGATTAAGCTGTGAGGCTAAAGATGCTGTCAGCCACTGTCTGTGGAAACACGGCTCATCTCGACTTACATTGAGTTTTACAAACACCTTTTCCTCTGGGAAAGTCCATTTAGAATGTGCAGCTGAAGAGCTAGTGCAGTATAACATCTAATGTGCCAAAGATTGTATTCTGTCTCGGTAAAAGGGCTGTGACAAGTATACTGTTAGTGCCGTAAATAAATATCTGGAAGAGAATCTGCCCTTAAGAGAAGTTTTGCCTGGCTGAAAGTTGAGTCCGTGTTGTGGTGGTTGATGTAGGGTAATGCCTTGCACTTCCTCATATTGAGAGATGTCCTTTCAGTTTAGCAGGTATATTTGGCAGCAGTTTTTACAGAAGTGTGGTTGCATCAACAAATATTCTAATCTGAAGCATACAAGTTTTCTTGTATAGCAATAAACTAGACCATGTGAAACAGAATTACTGAGATCCAGCTCAAGATAAGTGTCAGCTTTTGCTACTTTAGGTAGTTTTTGTTCTGATGCATAACACACTGAGAAAGATAAAGCTTATGTTAATGTATCTGGATAGGTAGTTAGCTATTTGTTATTGCTAAAGATTTATGACTAGAGAATACTTTCCTTCCTTGTAATTAACGCCTGTTGACAGTGATCTCATGCTTTTAAATTGAGCTTCACAAGTAGTTACTTATTTTTTCTTTCGTCTTTGAACAGTCTCCTTCAAAAAGCAGTACATCTATCTCAAAGCAGGATTCCATCAAAGGAAGCCACAGAACTGGAGGACAGCTGCATTTACCTGTGAAATCCCATCAAGTATCCCACAGTTGGTCTGATGAGTCTTTATCCATGACACAGTCAGGTAAGATTGAAGATATCAAGAATACATTGTCTTGTGTTTAAATTCATTTCTCATACTCTGTGTTTTTGCAACCCAGTAAATTAACTCATAAATCTAATTAAGTAAACTGAAAATATTTGAAATTGCGGTGACTTCAGGATACTGTGGGAGGATTTTTATATTAAAGTTGATCACTTCAGTGTACAGCAATGAACAAAGTTTCCTAAATTGTGATGTAATTAACTGTTCTAGAAGCAATACAGAGCCTGAAAATCTGGTCTTAGAAGTTGGAGGAAACGATCTTTCAGATCCTTTGTTTTAAACCATATTGAGTTTTTATACTTAAACACGCACGCCCACTGATATGAATGAGATCTTAAACATGTTGCTTTTTTCATCAGTTCACTTTTAATGAAGCTGATGTTACTGACTTGGGGAACCTCTGTTCAGAATACTTTGACTTAGTTATTCACACCCAGGGACATTCTGCAGTTTGTGAGCATCAGAATGCCACCTTCATTGTAGGGAAGCTTGCACTGGGGTTGTATGTCTGTGCTTTATCTGCTCTGTAGGATGTAGTTTATCATCCTCTTAGTTGCTCTACCTGACAACCTTTACCAGTAAGGAATTGTTTTTAAAAAATGGAAAAGGAGAAAATTGAAGCAAAATTCCTCTGACAGCAAATGACTTGCATTAAAATTAATCCTGAATTTAGAATTTGCGTGTGCTTATATACAAACAGCAGAAAGTGTTGGCCACCTCCAATGCAAAAAAGTTAACACCTGGCATAGTATATTATAGGTGGAGCTGGTAATACCAATTTATTAAGGTTGCCTGATATTTCCATTATAAGGCCATGTGTTTGGTTGCTTGCAGTTTTGATAAACTTTAACCATTTGGGCTGCAATTTTCCATGCTGGATATCTGCTTCAGACTGAATTTTCTTAGAAAATTTCAGCCAAAATGGTTAGGGTGTTTCTGAAATCAAGGCTAGGGAAAAATACGTTGTTTTGCCCATATAGAAAAATTCTGGCACACTTTTTTGAGAAGCTGTAGAGCAAGGACTTTAGAGCAAGGACTTGAAATTTGACAGAGGGGTTGCCTTTGTGTTAAGAATATGCCTTTTTGCTTTCCCTATAGAAATCCACCCAAATTTGGCCAAGTTATAAGCCTTGGAAAAATCAGTACATACATGCTCAATAGAGACTTCCTAGAGTTTAGCACAGGGATCTCAAACTCAAATCATCACAGGGTCCACATGAGGAATAGTACATTGGCCCAAGGGCCGCATCACTGAAACTTTTCCATACGATACAAAAGTATAGTCAAAAATGGAAAAAAAAAATGAAGAGCAATATAGTATGCTATTAAAAGTCAATGTATTAACTTTTTTAAAACTCTAATGCCCTGCCCCCATTCCAATCTCTGCCCTGCCTCAACTCCGCCCCCTCCCTGCTCCTATTCCAATCCCTTCCCCAAATCCCGGCCCCGGCCCTGCCTCTTCTCCGCCTCCTCCCCTGAGCGCACCACGTTCCCACTCCTCCCCACTCCCTTCTGGAAAGTCCTAAGTGCCGCCAAACAGCTGTTTGGCAATAGGAAGCACTGGGAGGTAGGTGGAGGAGCAGGGACGTGGCGCGCGGGGGGAGAGGGGAGCTTGGCTGCTGGTGGAATCGGTGCCTATGGAAGGCCACAATGCGGCCCGCGGGCTGCGTGTTTGAGACCCTTGGTTTAGCAGCTAGGATCTCCAAAAGTTCTGAGGCAAGAGAACTGGGAGTGGCTGGGTAAAACAACTGCTATAAGGAGCTAGAAGGTTGGAGAGAGACACTAAGATAGGCCAAAGAGCCCAGGGAGGAAGACTGGGATTGAAAGCTAATGGGGATACAGAAGGAAGAAGAGAGACAGGGTGCGGGGGACTGGGACTTGGGAGTAAGGTGCTTGGGGGGGAGGACTGGGATGAAGAGTCCAGAAGAGATTCTGGGACTGACTGGGCATGGACACTGGGACTGGGAGGAGAAGCCTGAGGGCTGAAGACTGCGACTGGCTAAGTGAAGAGAATGGGACCGGGACAAGGTGCTGGGGGGAAAGAGATGAGACTGAGACAGGTTTGAAGGGACAGAAGAATCTGTGCCCACTAGATGTGCTACCTTCCAGAGCTTGAACTAGAACCCAAGATCCCTAAGTCTCACCTGTCTTCTGCTGTCAGTAATACCTGTGGAACCCACTGGCAAAGTGTCTCATTCCCTCTAGTGCTGGTCCATATAGAGGATGACAACCTACTGATGCTATCAGTTACGCTATTAGCTCAAAGGGAAGAGGTTTCTGTGGTGTATCTAACGGTTCCAGCCCTGCTGACGACTTATGAGAGTGGCAGTATGATGCCACATGATGGAATTTGCGATTTTTTCAGCTTGCCTTTTAAAAATCTAGGAGATTACACACAAAAAAGCTACACACAAGAACATTAAGGTTGCACAGTGAAGCAGTCAGAAGCTAGGAAAAGCCAGAATTAATGTTGCCTGTACACCCTTAATTTGTCTTCCTCATGTGTATGCATTATGATACAGTCTTTAATTACATGATCATGTTCTATTTTTCCACATGACCCTTGCATCCACAAGTGAACAGGATGGAAGGTGCTCATGTAATGAGCAGCTATTCAATATTTTATTTTATTTTCATTGTGCATTGTGTGGCCTTAAGCCTCATTTGCTGGACACTATTCAAACCCTGCTCTGAAGACAGAATTATTAATTCATTCATGGACTTTTCTGTAGTGCTTATCACATAGTATCAGAGTACTTCACAAACGCTGTCATTTTTACAACTTCCCTGTGTGAAGAGAAGGTGGTATTATCCTCATTTTACAGATGGGGAAGTGAGGCACAGACAGTAAGGTCAAAGGTGTCCACTAATTTTGGGTGCCCAGTTTGAGGCACCTAAGACCTGCTTTTCAGAGTACTTTTCATTACATAGCACTTTCTGTACTCAAAGCACAGCTCTCACTGACTTGAGTTGCAGCTCTGAGCACTCAACACTTCTGCAAATCAAACTCCAGGGTCTCACCTTAGGCACCCAGAAAATGAGGAACACCTAATTAGTGACCATGTGTGAGAGGTTTGGTGTAAGTGACCTGCCTGACATGAGACAGGAACTCTGGGAGAGGCAGGGATAGAATTCAGTTCTCTGGGCCAGCATTTGATTGCCTTTAACCATGAGATCATCCCTTCTTTTTCTGCAATCCCCTGCCTCATTCACTGCAGACCTTCCAACTTCTGCAACAAATGAAGCAGGGGTCCTCTACATATCTCCACAGCAGGTCCATCCTGTACACTGAATGAGGTGGGGGTCACATGGAAAAAATAGTGTGTAATCATGTAAGTTAAACATGTATCATAAAGAATAAGCAAAAAGGGACTAAACTGAGGTTGTATAGGCAACCTTAATTCTGACATTTCCTAGCTTTTCAGTGCTTGACTTTGCAACCTTAATAATCTTATAACAGCTTTTGTGTGCACTAGAAAATAACAGGACTTGTCAGGACAAGTGTTTTCCATTTTGATATAAAAATGAATACATAAAATAAACACATTCACACTGATTAATTTTTAATAGCATGCCACCTTCAGGGCACTGCAACATAATTAAAACATGCAATAACTTGATAAAATTATCTTAAAGTTGAAACAGAGAAAACCAAATAAACATATCAGTATGAATAGATTAAAAATAATGAATATGGGGGGCCAACAGTGATCATAATGAGCTCTTTTGAAATAAATAGTCTTTCAAGTATTAGGTATTTTAAAATATGATGGAGAGACTAAGACTGATGTCAGCTGGAGGAGGGATTTGGGGATGCATCACTGCATTCTAGTTGGTCTGCATTGTTGCCCTTTTTCCCACACCATATGTAAAATCATCTTGGTTCATTAAAAAGACACTGTTGAGTTAAAAATAGATATTGCAGATTTATTTGCGTGTGTAACTGATGCCTGAGATAAGTAAAGACTTTTTTAAAATTAATTTACTTCTCACCATTCACTGTTTGTTTCCACTTCTGCATTTTTTTGTCAGCTTGAACCATGAAAATAGAATAGTCAATTTCATGTTTGTTTATAATCTATTTCTGGTTCATATGTGCTATCGATACTTGAAAACACTTTAGAGGAAAGCTGTTCCTTTAAAAAAAAATGCATTAAAATTTTTCAATGTCATGGCAACAGATTCCTTTGTTAGGCTTTGTAGAAACTTGCTTTATACAAAACCTAAATTTGGGCCTTAATTAACATGATGTTAGTTTCACTTAATAGGAGGAATTAATTGTAATCAAGACACTTGCCGTAAAATAGGTACACTACCTCGGACTATGAGGAGAGATCACATTCTTCCTGTCACACACACACACATCTATTTTGTGCACTGCTTGTTTAAAAACACTTTCATAAATATTTAACTACAAAACTTTACTGAAAAAGGAATGCATCACATTTACTAGCTGCTGGTAGTGAAAGACCTTACTGCTACTTACTGTTGCTGCCTTTGGTGAAATGAGGCACTGGTTATCGAACTGAAGTGTAAATTGCTATTGGGCCATGAAGAACTAGCTGGTCACCTGGTGCTGCTGACTTTTCTTCTTAATTTCAGCTGGTTTTATAGTCATCTATGCTCTTCATTGCAGCAAATGGTCTGGATCCCTGTAAAAGGGCTAGAAGCTGCCTCTACTAGGGGCTGTTGCTACACAGAAGGAGGAGAGGAGATAGGAGCAGCCCTGAGGCTGAAGTTTTCAGCCACCAGGGAGAATTGCCAATGGGACTGTAAATTAGACTGAAAACTATTAGTAATATTTATTATTTGTATTTTGGTAGTGCCAGTCATCGACTAGGACCCCATTGTGCTAGGTGCTTTACAGACACAGAACAGACTCCTGCTCCAAAGAGCTTACAGCCTAAGGGCTTGTCTACACTTACAGCGCTGCTGTGGTGCAACTGCCCAGTGGAGCTGCATTGCTGTAGCGCTTAGAGAAGATGCTACCTATGCCGATGGGAGAGCATCTCCGGTTGACATAGCGCTGTCTACACCAGGAGTTAGGTCGGTATAACTACATCACTCTGGGGTGTGGAAAATCCACACACAGTTATACTGGCATAAGTAGATAGGGTAGACCAAGCCTAGGTATAAAACAAGACACAACAGGTAGATACAGACAGATAGGGATGCACAAGGAATCAATGAGACAATAAGACCATGCCTTTCTATGAGTTTACAGTCTTGACTGGGCCTTGGTCATTACAGAAATACAAAAACATTTATATTAATGGCGACGACTCTACTGTGGAGAACGGAATCAATCAGCTGAGCATGACTTCCAATAGAATAGAGGGAGAGGACCACCAGGAGGATTGGAAGACCAGACAGTAGGGAATCTTGGGGGAGGGGAAGAGGAACAGAATGGATGGTAATGAAATTGCAAAAGGAAACCATGTGATTTCCTTTTTAAAGGAAAAGGAAAATATTTGTTCAAGTGAGCAGTGGCTATATTCACCACAGGGATATTGTTGTTATGAAAGACATAATAGATGGTCTGCAAAATTGAGACTAGAAGCATAAGTGATCCATGCAGTTGTGAATGGAATATAAGGTGGTCCATGAGACACTCTCTAAAGATGTGGTTCTCTGTACGCGTAAGTGTGAGAACTCCAGAAATAAGTTGTCAAACAGGAGGGTTTAACAGTTAAAATTACTACCATGATCAAACTGCTTCTCTTTCTAACTGAACTTAACTAGTCATCCTTCAGTCCTAGTGAATTTGTTTAGTCCAGGAGATTTAAAACTTGGTGGTCTTACTGTACTCCATCTATAGTTTTGCAAGAGACCTAGTTTACTTCTGGACCGCACTATTACAAATTAAATACTCACCATTAAAATAATACCTCATGTACCATAAGTGTGTTTAAGGTGAATTTAAAAGCTTTTAAACAGAAATTTTAAAAATATGTACATTCTTAAACCATTAAAAAGTTTCACACTGGAAAACATAAGATTAAAATACTGTTTCCTCTGCAGCAGTTGATATCACAAGCAGTTAATGACAAATCCTTACGTCTTTATCCAGACAAGTGCTCATTGAATTGAATGAATGAGAACCGAGTAAAGGTTACTGGATGCTTGTGCTATGTGTGTCTGTGATGTCCTTAACAAAACACAGAAGCCTGAACTTACTTACTGCTAAGCAGGGAGAGGAGGCAATGACTTTCAGATACTTATTATATCTAAAATATATATTTGAAACACATTTCTCTCATCTATAAATTAACCATTTGCATTCTAGACACACAGCATAGTTCTGAATGTTGAGCTAATTTTCAATCCTGATATTCTTCTGTAGATCAGATTCAGTCCATTTTATGTCACCTTCATAGCATAAGGGTATATCTACACTTGGAGCTGGGGGTCTGAGTCCCATCTTCAGGAGACAAATTCACACTAGCTTTCATCAAGCTAGCACACTAAAACTAGAATGAAGCTGCAGCAACATGAGCTGCAGGACAGGCTAGTCATTCTGAATATGTGCCCCTGAAAAACCTTAGGCACATCCTTGGGGCAGCTAGCCTGTCCTGCCTTCTGTTAGTAGTGTGCTAGCTCAATGAAAGCTAGTGTGAGTTTGTCTCCTGAAGATGAGAATCACGTCCAGCCCCAAGTGCAGACATGCCCTAAGTTTGTCATTGAGTAGGCTAATATGCATTAGTTAAAGGGAGAAAATACCTATGTATTGGTTTTGTTTATTTAACAGTGCCTGCACTTTCAGCATCTCAGTTCTGTGTGGTCTAGACTATAGGTTAGACTATGGGACAGGGAATTAAGAGGCTTAAAATCTACTTCCTGTTCTGCCACTGACATGCTGACCTGGGGCAATTCACTTAACTGTCCTGTGCCTCAGTTTTTCTATCTGCAAATGGGCATAAAAATACCGATCTTTGTAAAGCGGTTTGGGATTCTCAGATTACATGTGCTATATGAGGGCAGAAAGGTGTTCATTCACTTTACACTTTTTACCTTTTGTATTTTTTAAAACTATTTTTAAATGTGTTTGCATATACCAGCTTGTATGGATTTTCTGAAATATACCTGCAGGATAAGCACAGAGCCCACCCAAGACATGCGTTTGTTTAATTGTGTGCCTTTTGTATCATAGAATTGCTGCTGTGTTTGAAAGTTATCTATCTTGGTTATTCAGAAGTGTCTCTAATGTCTTCTTTCAGTGTAGGAATCACAAAGTTAAGTGACTTTGGCTTTTTAAGGATGTACAAGATAACTAAGAACATAACCATTTTATACATCATGTCTTTGCCAAACTCAGTACGGTCTAGTGTAGCGTTTTTCTTCCTTACCATATGTGATGTGATATCGTTAAAATAAGAGATGCTTACTTAGGAAGTATTTATTTTGATGAGATGAGCATGTTAAAAATAAATTATTTTACTAATATTTTATGTGATGTAATTTAAATTCATTAACTGAAGATTCTGTGCTTTGGATAGCAATACTTGTAATGTGTGAGATTATTTGAGGGTTAAAACTAAAGCTATCTTTTTCAGAAACCACATCTGACCAGAGTGACATTGAAGGCCGGATCAGGGCCCTAAAGGATGAGCTACGGAAGAGGAAGTCTGTTGTTTATCAGCTGAAAAAGGAACAAAAGAAGAGGCAGAAGGAGAGGCTGAAAGCCCAGGAGGCTAGTTTGATCAAACAACTAGAGGTTAGGAACAGTTAGAAGGGCTAAGTAACAAGTCAAACTGCTAGCATAGTATGAATTGGTATATTACAGTCAGTTGTTGAAGAAATCCTTTCTCTTGGACTTATTGATGCACCTTGTTATGACAGCAGCACCACCATTCTGGTACTGGTTTAAATATTTCCAATAATTCTATAGTAGCCCATGTGGTACTGATATTATGGGCTATCCTCTTCAGGCTAATCCACCAGTAGAATGATGTAAGGGGGGTGGGTTTTGGGGTTTGGTTTTTTTTGTTTGTTTGTTTGTTTTTTGTAGTATATTGACTCAGACTTGACAGACACTGTTGGAGTCTATAATAATAAAATATTAAAACTCCAGCCACTCGCAGCTGAAGAGCTGTTACTTGTGCAAATAAGCTATTTGTCCATACGCACATGAAAACTTCTTGCTTTGAGAGCAGTCTTCTAAAAGGAAAGGATGCGCTTTATTCATTTGATAACTTCTGTTTGCTGATTGATTCTTCCAAGAAGTTGTGATTTGGAAAATTAACAATCTTAACTTTTTCACACTCAGTCTTATGATGAGTTCATAAAGAAGACTGAAGCAGAGCTGAGCCAAGACCTGGAAGCATCACCCACAGCTAAACCTCAGATTAAAACTCCATCTTCGTCTACTGAAAAACCTAAAATCAAGCCACCTCCACTCCATAGGTAACTTGGAACTCTCTTGGTAATTTAACATTACCTTGTTAGCATTTTTCTAGGTCAACTGTACAAATGCCTTTTCCAGAATGTGCTACAGTTGTAATATAAAGTAGTTGTGTGAAGATACTTCTGAATGAGCATGTAAGAAAAGTACAATGTGTGCAAGCTTCTCTGTTCCTCAAGAGAATAGATCTCTGTTATGTACTTGGAGAACTGTAATCTATCTGAAACTAAACAAAAACATGTATTAGAGTGTGTGTGTGAGAACACTCAATAGCATTTCGGGGGGAGAGGGAAAGTTGATGCTATCTCAGAAAGTGCAGCAATCATTGGTATAGGGGAAAATCACAGGGAGGAAACCTGAAGACCACAGCTCCCTAGGCCATTAGAGAATGGCAGTGCGTTGATGCCTTATGCTAGCCCAGTCAGCAAGCACATCGTCAAACAGACAAGCATTGTATAAAGTTCCCATGCACAGTGTCAGGGTATTCTATTCTTGTCCTATCTCATCCTGGTGTTCTAATCTAGGTTTTTCTGAGCAGCAGCAGCTCCTGGTTATATGGAATTGTGACAAATATTATGGATGGCTTTCTGAGCTGGACAGTTCTCTTCCTGGCCCCCTGTGCAGGTGCCTTCTGTCCCTCCCCCTGCCATAGAAACCATTCATACTTATAACTTAAACCTAGTTTACAATCCAGGGTTTCAGAGGTAAACAGTGCATTAGCCCACTACACCTCTTGGTGCATCTCCTTATGGTTCTGTTTCCCACCCCAAGAGATGGTGCTAAAAATCCCATTGGCCTCTCAGTAGTAGGTTTACATGCTCTCAACTGCAGAGGGTAATATTTCTTACTAAGCTAATCTTTATTAGAAAGAAACCCTCCCCAGAATGTATCGCATCCCATGCATACATACACACACCTTTACACGCATGGAGCACGGGTCACTTGCTGGAGGATTCTCTGCACCTTGAGGTCTTTAAACCATGATTTGAGGACTTCAAAAACTCAGACATAGGTTAGGGGTTTGTTACAGGAGTGGGTGGGTGAGATTCTGTGACCTGCATTGTGCAGGAGGTCAGACTAGATGATCATAATGGTCCCTTCTGACTTTAAAGTCTATGAGTCTATAATTAGTTTCTATAGTCATCTCACCTTTAATGCACTCTTGCATTGAGGTACAAGATTCTTTAATTATTGCTGTTTGCACTTACACTATGACTAGCAATTCCAGCATCTGGAACATTGGTGCTTCACTTTATTGACTTTTCAACCCTAGGGCTGAAGCAACCAAGAATTGGAAATCACTGACTGAGTCAGAGCGGTCCAGAGTATCTTTGGAATCCATTGCAGAGCATGTTGGTATGTAATTGGAAAATAAATGCTGCAGATGGAGGCATCCTTTCATAAATCTTGAAGAATTCTATTCACTGTGTTTTTAAAAATACCGATTCTTTCATAATCTCTAACTGTTTGCTGCAAGGTGAGAAGAGATTTAGAGAGAGAGTTGATTAAGTCAAAATTGAATGCATAGTACACACTTTTTCTTTATAGTTGTATTTTTTTTTTCACATTTACATTTGTTTTGATTCTAACATTAATCTTCTGAAGAACAAATTTCACTATTCCTCCCCTTAGATGTAAAGCATTTTATTCGGGTCTCTTCTTTTAAGAGACTTTAATAATAAACAGCCAAAACATAGTGGAAAGAAAATGGTAAATTTTAGAAGAATATTTTAACTAAGACAAAATTATAGCATCTTGGCTTTTTCTTCTTGCTCTATCACTTCAACTTAGGAGACAGCAGAAGCAAACAATGTGCTGAACCACAAATATTTGGTTCTATCCTTGCTGAGGCTTATGTGAAACATCAAAAGTATGACAACTGTTTTTCTTTTTGCCTTTTGTGTTTCCCAGCATCATATAATTTGAGAACACTGCCCTTGAAAAAGCCAAAAACAATTAAAGATTTTCTTCTTTTGTTCAGATATTTTTCAGTGGTTTACTATTAGTGTTTATCTCTTCACATACATTTATAACCTTGTTTACCTTTGTGACCTCCAGACAAATACTTGAGCTTTTACCTCCTATAACAAAGTCCCATTCCTCAATAATAAACTCTTCACAGAACAGCAGCAGAGGTAGGAGGTTAGAAAGAAAGCTATGGAGACATAATACATACGGAATACAGAGGATGCTGTTGTTATTTACAGGACAGTCCAGCAGCCTGTGAAACTTTCACAGATCCCTGTTAATATCCTTTTGTCTCAAATCTTTTGACTGAACAGCTGTTTAACTTTGGCTGCAGTTTCCCAATAAAATAACGGGCATTCTTGATCACACCTTGCTCTGATAGGATTAAAAGATATCAAAAGATTATTCTGGATGATTTAGTATTGTGATGATTAATTTTTTTTATTTAAGATGCTGTATCATCAAGTTCTGAGAGGTCTGTGTCTGTACACGTCAAGAGACTCATTGACTCAGAGGTTCATGCAGAAGAACCTTCCCGAACCCTATCCCCAGTCTTCAAGTCACCAAGGAGATCCAGAGCTGAATCTGGTGATTCCTTGGACAGTGTGCCCTCATCAGCTCTTCTCCAAGATCTAAGAGATGGTGGCAGAGTATCCCATGTGTTAGTGAGCAAGTCAGAAGATGTATCCAGTGATGATATTGTGTCCAATCACAAATCTGATATACAAGAGGAGATGGAGTACATAAAATCAGAAGAATCCGAGGTTGAAGATGCTATTAATAAACATTCAGAGGGTTCTGGTGCTTTGTTGACGCTAGATATACACCAGGAAAGCTTACCAGAAGTCCTTCCAAAGAGAGACCTCCACTCTGACACTGAACAGTCTCAGAAGGAACTATTTAGCTTGACTGCTGAAAATATTCAGAGTAGAGAAGAGATCTCAAAACAGAGACAGACAATCAAAGATGATGTAGGGAGTGATCAAAGTGACAGATCAGAAAAGTCCTCTCTCAGCTTGAGCAAGTTGGCACAGGAAAAAGACTTCTCTCTGCCAGAACAAGTTTTTACTCAAAAAGAGCCATCATACTCTGAAGATTTTGTGGGGTCCTCCCCCAGAAAAGAGACATCAGTTGAAGAAACTCCTTCTGCTGAATGTTTCAAAGATGATTTTGAGATGCCTACATTGTCACACAGAAAAGATTCTCAATCACTTAGAGAGAAGTCACAGCATACAAAACCCTCTAGAAGCAGATCCACCAGCCTTGGCAGTGAAGATGAAATCAGTGAATATCTCAGTGACAAGTCTCTCTCTGTCTCTGGCAGTGTGCATTCGGAGAGATTATTAGAACTCAAGTCACCAACAGAGCTCATAAAAAATAAAGAACGCATTGATGTGGAGAAAGAACAAGCCCCCATTGAATCACCACTTCGGGTCTCAATTTCCATCACAGAAGACGCAAACACACTGGTAAATTTCAATATTGGTGACAGGATACTTGTGAGTAACGTCCAGCCTGGAACACTGCGATTCAAAGGTCTGACCAGTTTTGCCAAAGGGTTTTGGGCTGGAGTGGAGCTGGATAAACCTGAAGGAAACAACAATGGGACTTACGATGGTATTAAATATTTTGATTGTAAGGAAAAGCATGGTATTTTTGCTCCTCCTGAAAAGATCTCTCGCATTTTAGAAAGTTTTGATACCTATATAGACACGAATGAAGATGAAGACTCGTTCTTTGATGACAGATTGGGTCAGCACCACAAATCCGAGCAGAAAGACAAAGAAAGTTCCAAATCTGGCAAAGATGAAGAAAGCAAGGGAAGAGATGCAACTGAAAAATCGTCCCAAGATAAAGCTCCACCAGGCATGACTGCTTTAGAAGCCTCTGTTGGGCAAAAAGTTGATGATTACTCCAGTTCTGAAGTAAACCATATAAAGGAGGTTTTCACAGCTATTAGACCACTTGCCAAAGAGCAGTCTGTGGTGGACTGTCTGAAAGATGCTGTAAAAGATGAGATTGTCCATGCAGCATTGGTTTCTACTATAGAAAATGTTGCCACCATTCTATTGGAAGGTACCTCAGATGGTATATTGTCTGAAAAGCTGGAGAGGCAGCAGTCCTCACGGGAGGAATGTACTGAAAAGTCAGATAATTTTTCTTCTGGAGTTTTGGAAAAGCCTGCAACTCCACTTCTGGACCTATTGACCAAGGAAAAGAATCAATTAGAAGCCCAACTTAGACTGCCTCTTAGAGAGGAAGAGAAGTCAAAAAACCAGCTAGAAAAGGTCTCCTTATTGACAGACAGTCTACTTAAGGATTTTGTTAAGGACACTGTCAATCAGCTACAGCAAATCAAGAAGGTCAGGAATGAGAAGATTCATTTTAGCAATCAGGAGCTCTGTGATGTTCAAGAGGAATTATCATCCAGAACCCCAGCCCAGCATATGGAGGAGCAGGTAGCAAAGGACCTGCAGAACTTTTTTTTAAGTTCTGAATTGGAAGATGAAAGAGAAGAAGTTTCCTCTCCAGATATGTGTCCCAGACCAGTGAGTATATAACTTGCATTGATTTCAGAAGCTAATATATTAATTGTTTGTTTGTTTGGATAATTATTGAATCTGAAGATTTTGTTTTCTACCAATTTTGTTTCTCCCAAGTGTTGTCAGGTGACCTCCAGTGTGTGTCTCACTTTATGGTATATTCTGAAACATTTTGGGGATTTACAAAGTTGTATGGAACACCTACTCATATCACATGAAAAACTGAAAAACATTCTACTTAGAGAGCATTCTGCTTACATATATCATCTTTCCTGTATTAGCCTACCCTGTTTTTCATAATCCTAATTGAATCTGCATGAACGCTGACTCTTGTATTTGAAGAGTAAGTTTGCTTCTGCTTACTCTCCATATATAATAATCATCCTCTGACCTTACAGTTAGTTGCTATAGAGATCATTAAGATGTCAAGCTGCTAAAGGTGCTGGGTTAACAGCTCTCTGATAAGTGAAGTTTTATATCCACTGGACAGATATATCATGAACAGTGGAAGTTCAAGCTTCCCCAGAACCACTTCTAAGGGTAAGAATATAAGACATGGCCTCTTTGCTGAGGCTCTTAACAAAGCTGATAAATGTGGTGATATTCTCAATATGTTACTATCACAGAAAGCACCAGCTCACTTTCACATATGCCACCAAACAACCGGCAGCTTGTAATGGCTTTTAGTCTACTGATTTAAGCTAGATTGATACTGGTGGTAAGTGAAGTGAAAAGTTACATATTCCATTACCAAACTGGTCAGCCACCCAACCCCTCACAAACAAATTGGTTTCAGGGCAGAATGAGCAACAAGAACAGATGATCTATTTTAAAAAATGCTTCTCTCTGTTGTAAACTCCCTAATACAGTAACTTTTCAAAAACATTGGGGAAGAAATGATGAAAGTGCAGGTATATGAGTAGAATCAAATGTTTCCACTGGTTTGGGGGTTTTGAGATAATTATTCAAAAGTGCTTTATAAACACTGACAATCATATCAGAAGTACATTTCAAAATCGAATTATAAGAAGTGTTTGTTGGGCAATAGAGTACATTACTGCTTTGAATAGTAACTCTGTAATTCTGTTTCTTATTCCACAGGAGAGTCCAGTGTTTGGTGCCAGCGGACAGGAAGAGCTTGCTAAGAGGCTGGCAGAACTGGAGATCAGCCGGGAATTCCTGAGTGTGTTAGGAGATGATCAAGACTGGTTTGATGAGGACTTTGGCTTGAGCTCCCACAAGGTCCTACAGAAGCAAACTGAAGAATCAGCGGTGCTGCCCAAGACAGAGACACAAAAAGTGCCACCTAAGCCATGTGAGGAGCCTTTGGCTGTTCCACATACTGCAGTGGAAGTAGAAGTCATGGTGCATGCAGCAGCTGAGGAGCTGTGGAAGTTGAAAGAGCTGGGTCATGATCTTCAGAATATCAGCCTTCCCATAGACCTTGGTAATACCACCAAAGAGCAGGACATGGAGACTATAAGCAAACAGGTCTATAAACAGGTACAACCCTGGGGAACATTGATCTCATCCCCTGGATACTTGCCCTCAGAAGCTGAAGTTTTAATTTTGACCTTTTTCTTTTTGTCAAGGCGGTATTTGACTTGACGAGAGAGATTTTTCGGGAAATCTTTGCTGAGGATCCTAATCTGAATCAACCTATTTGGATGAAACCATGTAGAATTACCTCCACTTACTTCCGGCGAGTAAAAGATCCAAATGACCTTGATGAGATCAAGGTAGGAAAGATGCTATTAAATTGAGACTATCCTCATATCATATAATGCTTATATAGCATTTTTTCATTTGTAGCCCACAAAATGCTATGTGTAGGTAGGCAAGCATTACCTGGAGTTTAACAGATGTAGCATTTGAGCACAGAGAGGTTTCAAGAGTGGCTATTTGCTGAAAAGCAATTATGTAAAGATGGTTGTTGTTTTTTTGTTCAATAGATTTACCACCCTCTCTTTCTGGGATGTATTTGCTGACTTTAGTGACTTTAAAAAATTTCCTTTACTGCAGATCTAACAGACCTCAGTCCTGCAATCTGATCTGTCTTGGCAGATCCATACGCCTATGTGGACTTCAGTGGGACTCTATGCAAGGGTCTATTGTCATGGATCTGGTTGCGGGATTGGGGCTAAAGGAGTGAGCTGGATTTTATACTTTCTTGTGCATTATGTTTGTATGCTAAACTTCAATCAGATACACCAGTGCCGACCCCAGTGAAGGCAATGGAGTTGCACAGATGGACTAAAGGCATGATTTGAAGATGAAATGGGTGCACTGCTGTAACTGAGGGCCCAGTTTGGTCTGCAGGCTTTTTATTACTGGTGGTAATGCTCAAGAAAGAAAAATCTCAGCTTGTTGCTGAACCCAGATTTAATTTACAGGGCTGTATGTTAGAAAAAACATGTGTCAAACTAGCACTTTTCATATGGAAATCATTGGGACACAAACAAGGAATATCCCCTGCCTCCAGTGCTGTTTTTCCAAAGTTATTTTTCAGAGTAGAACTGCATTTAAAGTAACTTGCCCAAGATAACACATTTAATCTTTGGCAGAGTCAGGGACAGAACCTAGGTCTATCGAGACATAGCTGTCCCTGAACTGTTAATAGCTGGGAAGAATAAAGTTAAAAGGATAAAGGACTGTCTGTCTCTAACCCTATTTTCCTACAGTGTCCTGTCATAAACTGAATTAGTTTTAGTCTCCAGTTTACTGTATTGTTTAAATGAAAGTTGTGCTCTATGGTTAGTCAAAGCTCTAAGGGCTAAAAAAAATTTCAGCCCTTTTTAAAATATAGTATATGTACTACATAATGTTGCCTCTAAGATAGGGTTATTGCTCAGTGCTTCCATTGTAAATCTCTTGCACTGCAATGTACATTTCACAGTTAAACAGAAATCCACCCTGTATTTTAAGATCAGATTTTGAAGGGCAGGCACTCTGTACGGGATTCACTTCTTCCCTCAAATACAATATTAACTCTTTTCTTTTCCCTATAGAGTTTCATTGCAGCTGAAGTTCTAAAATTATTCAGCTTGAGGAAGGAACCTAATCACAAAACAGATTGGCAGAAGATGATGAAGTTTGGACGCAAGAAACGGGACAGAGTGGATCATATATTGGTCAGTGGATAAAAGCATCCAGTAGTTTGATTGTATTCTATCCCCTGAATACAAAGTGTTTGTTAGTTATATCTCAAAAGAAGGCATGAACCTTTTGACAAAAGGTAGTTAATCCTAGGTGCACAATTTAGAACTATATGTAAGTTCCATATGGTCCACTTACATTTTTGTCTATTTGGGGTACTTGCAATGAACAAAATAACTTTTAAACAGATCATTATGTGTGGATAGAGAGGGTAAGAAGAGGAGAAAGTTGAGAAGCATAAAAAGTTAAAACCATTAATTTAAACAGTGAATTTGTTACAATGTAAAATGCATAACTGAAAGGGTAGCCTTTTTTCTTTGGACCAAAAATGGTATTCCTATCCGTCACAAATTCTAGGAGAAGGACTGGCTTTCTGCCTTGATGAACCAAAGTATTTATTCTTTAGTAATGTTGTTTCCACTGTGACAAGTGATACTGAAATCCAAATAGATTAAGCTCCTTCCTGTGACAGAATTCTGATACAGCATTTCTTGTTTTTTTTCAAGAGTTCTGCAGTTAAGACCAGTACAGAATTTGAAATAGCATTGTAATTTCAAAGTGACTATATCTTCTTCATAGTACTGTGGTAGCAGCTATGCCACATGGTTCCCCCAGCATGTTCACTAATACCTCTGCATGTAAGCTCTGTTGAACAATATACGCTGCCAACGCTGGTGCAGGGATGGAGGATAACTCATGGGAGCAAGCTTTTTAAAGTTGATCTTTGGGTGGTTTTACTGAATGGTTTAGTCGTCTGTGATGAGTCTACTTGGCAATATAAGAGTTCCCAACACATTGCTTTTATCTTAACTATATCCTAAATTGGTATATAAAATTACCAGTTAATTCAAACCATGGATATCTTTGGTCTTTTGTTCTCTCACCTGTGGAAGATTTCCAGCAAAGCATTAGGAAGATTCTTCCACCAGGGACAAAGTTGCACCTTAGCTAGGTAAAGGATTTAAAGTTAGGGTCAAGTATCCTGAGATATCTGGGCTTTATTAGTATATGTGTTGTAACTAATATAATTTATAATAAGCTAAAGTACAGCCACATTAGGTATGGAACATGCAGCTATTGTGTGTCTGCACCAGCTCACTGTACCAGCTTTCAGTTATTATAAATTAGTCTCAATTGGAAACATTCAAAAAAGTGAATCGGGTAGAATGAGGTTGAAAATTCAGACACTAATGTACAATAGTCTTGAGACCTTCCAGATTTCATACAAGAATCCAGGTGTCAAAAGGTTAAAACACTTTAATCCATATATTTTAATAAATACAGTCTGACAAGCCTGTGTTTCATCCCACCTCACTCACACAAAGAAACGGAGGTAAAACAACCACCATTTTAGCTGAAGCATGGGAAAAATACAGACAAACAAACTCTGATATACTGTTTGCTTTAGGATTTGGCATTGCTCAGTGACATAGTTGCTAAGCTTATCACTGCAACGTAAGCAACCAAGAGAGACACTTCTAGCTTAGAAGTTTTCCAGGGTTTGGCTACTTTTTTCTATAAACATATTTGCTAAAACCTCTTTAAACTGTTAAGCAGCTGGTTAGCTTTCCTCTGTTTCCCTAATCAGCCTCCAGCATCTGCCAGTTTTGTTTCTGTGGTCATGAATTGTGAGAATACAAATACTGGATCATGGCAGCATCACTGACTGAATCAGTGGCTTTGCTAAATAGCAGTGTTCAAAAAGAAATAGAACATGATGATTTAACTGGAATTTCGAAAACTCAGTTTCATGTTTTCCTAAGCATGGCAATAGTCCATTAAAGGAACAAATCAAATTTGGTTCCAAATTTAGATTTTGTAGACATATTTCTGTTGCTCTTGGGTTTCTGAAGACAAATTTTCATTAGTTTTCGTCTGTGTTCTTATGTATAAGTTTATTTAAGAAATATATCTGCAGCTCAAATACTGTCTGTCATGCTCTGGAGTGGCTCACAACTGAGTGCCAACCGCAGGGCAGACACACCAAGCTGGTAGTGTGTTCTGTAATTAGAATTCACTAAGCCAATAACAAGTGTGAACTCCTAGATCACTACCAGTCTTACCGTGGAGTCACAGACAGTCCCCTGGGATTCTCCAGGGGGCTTTGCCACCCAGACAAACTGGACTTTGTGGTAAAAGGTCACTCAAACCAAAAATCATGTCACATAAGGTTGCCTCCCGTCCCAAGAGAACTCCGGGTCAGTTGGTATTCTATATCTTACACCAAAGACTACACTGGCAGCCAACTCTATTGTAAATGAACTAGAGGTTTATTATCTAAGAAAAGGCAATGAAAGTTATTAAGAGATTAAAGCAGGTAAAATCTATGCACAAATGAGTCACTCTTTATAATTCCAAATGGTGGCAGTCATGTAATAAACTGCCAGTTTCCCAAAAGTCTTTTCAGGGTACCCAGATTGTCTTTGGGATCTCCGCTTTGCATGTGGTACACATCCCAAACAGTCCAGAGATGAATGCTCTTTCCTTGAATCCATTCTTAAAGCTTCTTCTCACAGAAATCAAGCTGACAGGGTCACTACTCACATGGGCTTTTCCTTTGATGACAGAGAGTGAGGAATGCATTTTGAGTCTTTGATCTCCAATCATCATGAAGACCACTTGCTTTGAAATTAGCATTTTTCTGTTGAAGTTCTTCATTTGCATTTCAAAAGGCTTCTTTCTTGTCTGATGGGTTATTTAGTTACAGGGGTATTTACAATATAAATATTTGCTATTGCATTATAACAGGATACAGATAAGTGAAAACAATGCAAGTAACAACCCATTAGTTTTTCATTATGTTTAAACGCCAGATACACTCTTATGCATTTAACAATTACTTGAAGCTATACTAATACACAAGTGAATTGACCTGTGGCTTCAGCATCAGCTGGCACCTACTCTGCCAATGTTACATTGTCATCATACTAAAATAGAATCTAGAAGTTAAACTGTAGCTAGTCTGTTTATAACGGCTGATTTATTGTCCAAATTTGATTTGCTCCTTATAAAGGACTATTGAAGCGCAGAAAATAAACATAGTGAAAATTAAGTTATAATTATTTTCATTTTTAATAATGTGAGGCAGAGATTCTAAAACTTTCATTGTCTGAAATGAGACATTAGTAGAGTCTCTTGCAGGCTTCTTTCCTTCCCATTCATAATTGTGTAACATCCTGTGACAATTACAGCAATTGCTTACTTGGAAAAGTATTCTTAGTAAAGTGTGTACTTTTGGCTGTATTAAATATAATGTAGCAGCTGGAAACAAGGAGAGCCAGCACCATGTGACTATCCAGCATGCTGGGAACCACAATTTGGAAACCACCAGTGTAATGTGTTTGTAATATAGGCAAGGAAATTTGTTGTACGTTCCTCTTCTCCCAGACTACCAATAATGACAGTCAAGTACTTATAGTGTTGTGACTTTGCCTACCAGGAAGCAAAGAGGTGGTAATTCTGTCAGGCAAGCCCTGCATGTAAGGCCCCATTTTAGAGATTTCTCTTTACTTTTGTTTTTCCTTTTGTTCCTATTTCCTCTTACCCAGCTTTGTCTTTCCCCTTTTCCTCATTTCTAAGCCCAGAACTGAAGAAAAGGACAAGTACAGTTGTTGGGTTTAGTGTTGGGTGGTGGTGGTGGCTTATGATATACAGGAGATCAAACTAGAGACCTGGTGGTCCCTTCTGGCCTTAAACTTCATGACTCTACACAGAATGAGGCACAAAATAGACCTCAAAAAGAGAGCAGAAAAACTGAGGGGGAAGGATGATCAGCAGAGACAACCTCCAATGAGGATTCCCCTACCTTCAGCAGAGAGACAATCTTGTGGCGGAGTGTCAATAACACACAAAGCAGGACAGCATTCCAATAACTCTCCCATCAATCAGGTTTCCATTAATATTGGAGCTGGTCAAAAATGGGGGGGGAAGGGGATTTTGCAAAAATTTTGGAAGTTTTCATTTTGCAGGGCTCAAAGCATCCTTCACCTAAGGAGGCATAAAGGAACTGAGCACTTTGAGCTCTGTGAAGGGGCTGACCACAGTCTGGTCAGCCATGCTGGAAAAAGAGACTTGGTGCGAAATACATCTTTTAACAAACTAGAGTCTCTTGTACAATCGGGTTTAGTTTTAGAAGCGTATTTTTATTTTTGTTTGCTTGTGACTTGTTCTATCTTTATTCCTTATACTTGGTATCACTTAAACCTGTGACTTCTTGTTTAACAAAGTTGTTTAATTTTTACTATAAACCATTCATTGCTTTGATTAAAATAGTGATCCTTAACGCAGCTAATGTAATACGCTGCTAGGTATTTTCTCTTTAAGGGACCAGTGAAATGGATCACTTCTGTAAATGATCAAGGCGAGGGCTTGACACTGCAGAGCAGACAGTTTGGGGGAAAATTTGGGACTGTGAGAGTGTTGGGATCACCCTGGAAAAAGTACTGGGTGGTAGAAGCCGGGGTGTGATCTGCATGCTTGTAAGCTGGCTGTTGGTGTCAAGGCTGTTAGCCACATCAGCATTGCATTTAAGGCGCTCCAAGTTTCAGGGCAGGCAGTGACGCAACCCCTTACTGGTCTGGGTTGAACCCCAAAGTGTTACAGATTCCCAATTGGCTTTCATTGCAAATTCGGTACCTAACTGCCCTTTGCACCTTTGAAAATTTCCCCTTCAGTCTTCAAGAAGGTCCCTCCTCTTCTAAAGATCTTGATGCTTTTTTATTATGTTCAGGCACAGATAGTAGATTGGCTTGCCTCTGCAACAACAGCCAGAGTACCCTGCTTTTTCACTTGGGCCGTTAGGCCTAAAGCCCTGTCCACAAGCATATTTATCATAGAATCTTAGAACTGGAAGGGACCTTGAGACGTCATCTTGTCCAGTCCCCTGCACTCGTAGCAGGACTAAGTATTATCTAGACCATTCCTGACAGGTTTGTCTAACCTGGAGATTCCACAGCCTCCCTAGGCAATTTATTCCAGTGCTTAACCACCCTGACAGCTAGGAAGTTTTTCCTAATGTCCAACCAAAACCTCCCTTGCTGCAATTTAAGCCCATCACATGTTGTCCTTTCCTCAGAGGTTAAGAAGAACAATTTTTCTCCCTCCTCCTTGTAACAACCTTTTCTGTACTTGAAAACTGTTATGTCCCCTCTGTCTTCTCCAGACTAAACAAACCCAACTTTTTCAATCTTCCCTCGTAGGTCATGTTTTCTAGACCTTTAATCATTTGTGTTGCTCTTCTCTGGACTTTCTCCAGTTTGTCCACATCTTTCCTGAAATGTGGCGCCCAGAACTGGACACAATACTCCAGTTGAGGCTTAATCAGCGCAAAGTGGAGTGGAAGAATTACTACTCGTGTCTTGCTTGCAACATTCCTATTAATACATCCCAGAATGATGATGATGGGGTTTTTTTCTTTTTTGTCAACAGTGTTATATTGTTGAATCGTATTTAGCTTGTGATCCACTATGATCCCCAGATCCCTTTCCGCAGTACTCCTTCCTAGGCAGTCATTTCCCATTTTACATGTGTGCAACTGATTGTTCCTTCCTAAATGGAGTACTTTGCATTTGTCCTTATTGAATTTCATCCTATTTACTTCAAACCATTTCTCCAGTTTGTCCAGATCATTTTGAATTTTAATCCTTGCAACTCCTCCCAGCTTGGTATCGTCTGCAAACTTCATAAGTGCACTCTCTATGCCATTATCTAAATCATTGATGAAGATGTTGAACAGAACTGGCCCTAGAACTGATCCCTGCAGGACCCCATTCGTTATGCCCTTCCAGCATGACTGTGAACCACTCTCTGGGAACGGTTTTTCAACCAGTTTTGCACCCACGTTATAGTAGCTCCATGTAGGTTGAATTTTCCTAGTTTGTTTCTAAGATCATGTGAGACAGTTTCAGAAGCTCTACTAAAGTCAAGATATACCACGTCTACCGCTTCCCCCTTATCCACAAGGCTTGTTACCGTGTCAGAGAAAGCTATCAGGTTGGTTTGACATGATTTGTTCTTGACAAATCAATGCTGACTGTTACTTATCACCTTATTATCTTCTAGATGTTTGCAAATTGATTGCTTAATTATTTGCTCCATTACCTTTCCGCGTACAGAAGTTAAGCTGACTGGTCTGTAATTCCCCGGGTTGTCCTTATTTCCCTTTTTATAGATTGGCGCTATATTTTCCCTTTTCCAGTCTTCTGGAATTTCTCCAGTCTTCCATGACTTTTCAAAGATAATCACTAATGGCTCAGATATCTCCTCAGTCAGCACCTTGAGTATTCTAGGATGCATTTCATCAGGCTCTGGTGGCTTGAAGACATCTAACTTGTCTAAGTAATTTTTAACTTGTTCTTTTCCTATTTTAGCCTCTGATCCTACCTCATTTTCACTGGCATTCACTATGTTAGACGTCCAGTCTCTAGCTAGTGTGAACTCGTTTTGTGCCTTGGCCTTTCTAATTTTGTCCCTACATACTTGTGTTGTTTATATTCATCCTTTGTAATTTGACTTAGTTTCCACTTTTCGTAGGACTCTTTCTTTTTTTTTTCTTTTTTTAGATCATTGACAATCTCCTGGTTAAGCTAGGGTGGTCTCTTACCATACTTCCTATCTTTCCTATGCAGTGGGATAGTTTTCTCTTGTGCCCTTAATTATGTCTTTGAAACTATCTTCAATTGTTTTTCCCTTTAGACTTGCTTCCCAGGGGATATTACCTACCAACTCCCTACGTTTGCTAAAGTCTGCCTTCTTGAAATCTATTGTCTTTATTTTGCTGCTCTCCCTCCTGCCATTCTTTAGAATCATGAACTCTACCATTTCATGATCACTTTCACCCAAGCTGCCTTCCATTTTCAAATTCTCAACCATTTCTCAGAATTGAATCTAGAACAGCCTCTCCTCTACTAGCTTTCTCCACCTTCTGAAATAAAAAATGGTCTCCAATACATTCTGAGAACTTGTTGGATAATCTGTGCCCTGCTGTGTTATTTGCCCAACAGATGTCTGAGTAGTTGAAGTCCTCCATCACCACCAAGTCCTGTGTTTTGGATGATAGATAGTTGTTTAAAAAAAGCCGCCTCCACCTCTCCTTCCTGGTTAGGTGGTCTGTAGTAGACCCCTACCATGACATCACCCTGTTTTTTACCCCTTTTATCCTTATCCAGAGACTTTCAACAAGTCTGTTTCCTATTTCCATCGCAACTCTTAGGCCAATTGTACATATTTTTAATATATAAGGCAACAGCTCCCTTTTTTCCTGCCTGTCCTTCCTGAGCAAGCAAGACCCTTCTATACCAATATTCCAGTCATATGTATTATCCCACCAAGTCTCTGTGATGCCAACTATGTCATAGTTGTGTTTATTTACTAGCATTTCAAGTTTTTCTTGTTTATTCCCCATACTTCTCACATTAGTATACAGGCATCTAAGATACTGATTTGATTCCCCCCTACCTTCAGTTATGTCTTGTCTCTCCCTTATCCCTGCTATAACAGCCTATGCTCCCCCCAAATTTCGACCCTTCTCCCAGGTCTCCAAGTTTTTTACTTACCTGTGGGCTTTGGTCACCTGCCCACCTGTATGGGACTAGGACAAGGAGCTATACCACTGCTTTCTTCCTCTATCCCTTTTCAGAGTTTTGAGGAAGGTGAAGCATGACAAAGAAGAGGTAATGCTGTCAAGCCTCTTGAAGGCCCATGCCCTTAGTTTTTTGAGCTGATGAGCCTGTCATTGGCCACTGCTTGACCTTCTGGACCTGTTGATCCAAGGCCCACAATCTTCCTCTTTCAGTGTGATTTGGAGAGATTGGAAATAAAGCAAAGCTGCTTACTAGAAGAGGAAATCTGTTTTGAAATTGCAGTCTTTCTAGCTAGCAACAGAGAGCCTACTCCTGTGAAATACACATGAATTTGGAACCGTTTTTTTGTTCAGTGGGGCAACAAGAAGAATATCAATGCCTGCACAAGACATATTAATGCCCTCATTGTAGGGTTTCAAAAAGAGCTCAGTGTCTATAACCTAAGCGTCTGCTCTTCTGTCCTCTCTCTTATTGGAGTTCTTTCAGGAGCAGGGACACTAGTTCCCAGCTGATTTTTATTCAGTTTTGTTGGAGACACCTGCATCATCCAGTAACTTCTTAGTGGGACCTGTCCTTCATTTTGCAGGTACCCATGTTTGCATTTGAATCCCAGAAGGAAGTCTCCTTCTGCAGATGCTGCCCAAGCTACCCTTTTGAAGTGCTGCTTTTAATTGTCATAGTACCTTGTCAGACAGATGGGAGAATTTTAAGCTCCCTCATTTTCTCTCTCTCCTACACATCTGTGCACACCTCCTTCAGTATTTTCCAGGTAAGATGGTATTTGTTTTCCTGCCAGAATTCATCCTTGAGGGGGGACATGAATTCTGCTTCAGTTAACCTGTCCTGTTCACAACTTTATCCAAGCCCTGCTGCTCTCCAAGGTGGGAAACTTCAGTCCTGGTGTCAGAGGTGTGAAGTTCTACTGAATTCTTTCATGAGATTTCAGAAAGTTTCAACAATTTTTTTGTGCTTTTAAGATTGCTGCAAGTGTGTAAAAACTCACTTTAACCACCAGATAGGTAATGACCAGTATCATTTGCTTATTAGCCAGCCAAGTGCTAATGTACCAGTTTGGTCAAACATCACCAACTAAAGGTGTCTCAGTAACTTCATGGACTGAGGCCTCTTTGAAAAAATGTAAAGCCACATGGCACTCTCCACCCATGTTCATAAAGCACTATCACCTAGACTGCCTGCACCTGAGTGTTTCTTCAGCTGTAGAGCTCTGCAGTCAGCATGATAAGGTAGGTCCTCCTCAGAGCACCACTTGGTGCATGCAGTGTATGTCTTTGACTAAATCCATTGGAAGGGTAGGAGAAGAGTGGTGTAGAACAAAAGAAATTTAGTCTCTGTAATTCCTTTTCTTAGTCTTCTCCCCTGTCATCCTTCATCCCACCCTCCTTTCCTCTGAGGAGAGGTGCCACCCTATATTCTTATACCTTTTTCTAATTTCTTTGTTAACTGTCTGTGACGTTCCCCTGGTGTTATCTGGACCGGTGATCTGCTAGGTCACTCCAACCCTCCACTCTGGGCCTTACCCTGCTCTGCTGTGAGAACTCCCACTCCTGGGCTGTTCACGCACAGCCTTTGGCATGTAAGCTGCTTGGATTGTGCAACCAAATGACACTAGCCAATATCTCTGGTCCCAGACACAACCCTAGGAACCTCCGTCTTTCAGTGTCCAGTTATTCCCACAGGACACTGCAAGCTTATATGAGTTTGTCAGTTTAACAAAGAAATTGATATGTACCAGGCTTGTTATCCCAAGAGGAGTCTCTGACACATTTCAAACCAAACACACTGCCTCAGGTAGAGTAAACAAACAAATTTATACATCTTTGTAGTTAAAGTGATTATAAGTCAAAGTCAAAGCACAATAAGTCAGATTTGGTCAAATGAAATAAAAGCAAAACACATTCTAAGCTGATCTTAACACTTTCAGTGCCTTTACAAACTAAGGTTCTTTTCACCACAGGCTGGCTGGTTGCCCTTCAGCCAGGCTCTCCCCTTTGATCAGTGCTTAAGTTGCTTGGTGGTGGTGTCTGTAGATGGAGGTGGAAGAGAGGTGGATGGGAGTGTCTCTCCCTTTTATCATGTTCTTTCTTCCCTCTTGGCTTCCCCTGCCCCCCAACTCAGGTGAGCATTATCTCATCATAGTCCCAAACTAACCAAGGGAAGGGGGGTGACTCACTCAAGAGACCAACAGATCCTTTGTCGCTGCCTAGGCCAGTGTCCTTTGTTCTTGTGAGGCTGGGCTGGGTTTGTCCCATACATGCCCTGATGAAATGTGAACTGCCCCTCTTCTCCTGGAGAGTTTTGCCTGGGCTTGTTTTAAGCCATGAGAACACATTTTCAGCCTCAAAACTATATACATAAAATTACAACCTATAACATTACTATAACAACAATGCTCAGTGCATCATGAGACTTCCAAAGACACCTGACATGACGAGCTTTGCATTGGATACCACACAATCATATAAGGATGAACATGGGGGTGCAGGGTGTTCCCCTGAGTTATAGAGTGTCACACTGGCCTCTCAGAGCCTCTCCTTCCTGGGGGGGGAAGTGAAAGGACTGACCTCTGATATACAGGGCTTGGTTGACAGAGTCTTTGCCACCTTGTTTCCTTGTAGTCAAAGCCATAGCACTTTGTCTTTAACTGTTGGTTCCCGTTAGCCCTCTTTTTTTCCCCCCATACTGCTATGACAAAAAGGAATGATTAGGGAGTGATTTTCCTTTGTCTTATACATGTATGAATGACAGTTTCTTTAACTACACTAGGGCGGATCTATGGAAGCCTGCAGAGCACTAATGAAAGTACAGGACACCTAAAAATTGCCCTTTCACGCTTGTTTGGTGAGGTGCATTTTTTTTCCAAACACTTCAATAAGTATAAAGGAGCTGTCAAACTGTGAAACCACGTGCATTACTGAGGGCTTGTAGACATAGCTAGAACCTTGGAAGTTCTGTTCCTCTATGGTCTCCATTGCAGCCTGTTGGGCCTTCACATTACTTTTGGATTATTAAATTGCAAAGAATTCTTGTACAGTAGCTTGCCCCCTTTCACACTCTCAACAGATGAAGTCCCCTTGTGTAGACAACTCAAAACACTAAACAAAGAGGAAGAGGGTACTGGGTTTATTTCAGTTCTCCCTCTTTCCCTGCTCCCTTATTATATAAATAGAGTAAAATACCATAGATATTGATATCATAACTAATAAAATTATCACAAGCAAAGTTTTTCAGCCTTGTTTTGACCATGTATTCCAAAGTAATGTCTGCCTGATCTTCTTACTAGTTGTCCATATGTATTTTGGGATAGCTTTTATCCACAATGAGGTTTCCTTCTTTTCCTTTTCTGATTATATAATATAAATATATTTTAATTAAGGTAAACAGATACTCTTGTGCCAAATATAAGGTTCATGGCTCAGTGTTGGTTAGCACTGAAGCTGAGCAAATAGTGGAAGAGTTTTCAAGAGATACTCCCTAGCGTTCAAAAGAATGTTTTATTTGATTTCATGTTCTTTCTGAGCAAGTTAAAACACTCAAGGTTTACTAATGTGAATACATATGGAAGCAAAATTTTAGCATGAATGCTCAAAAGGTCTAATTTCAAATTGTAATATTCGTAACATTCAGTGTGACTATAGCCTTTGGACTATGCATTATTTGCTGATGATTTCTGTCTGTGTTCTTGAATGGAGCCCGTCATCTGGGGTAATTTTGAATAACAATTAAGAACTGCGGGATCTGCTCATGGACAAGAAAAAGAAAAATCATCAAATTGTTAGAAACTGTTTAGCTGTACGTAGCATAAAATTCAGTTAGTAGTAATGCTTTCAAGAGCAGTGAAGCATAAAATATGCTATACAAAGAAACCGTTTTGCAGTATCATAGTATTGCACAACAGCATTGCATGCTAGCATTTTTTATTCTACCGTCAAGAGAATTAGTAGTAAAATGTAAATTTCTTTGATACTATGGGTTTCTGATGCTTATTTAGCCATGTTCTAATCACCTACCTTCTTCCTCCCTCTGTTTTTCTTTGTACTTTCTTACAGATTTCAATCATATTTTCCTCTTTTGTGCAACACTGATCACATCATTGACTTTTTATAAATAAAAAAATAATTTTTAAGAATATTTCAATTTGAATTCACACTATTGATCAGGAATGATGACACATCAGTAGTGTTTTTCAAGCACAAAACTTATATAAAAATAGAATGGATTTCTTTAAAATGAACAGTAAGCCAAAGGGGAAAAATTTAAAAGTAAAAATATTCTGGTAAAAGTAATGTATCTGGTTAAGAGATCAGCTGTATAATATAACTCTTCATTTTACTGCACTAAGAATTGTTGTGGAACAACTTATATATAAAAACAATTCTGTCATTGCCAGTTATTTCTTATTCTACATTTTCTGTGCTTGTTTTGTACTTGTCCTAGAAGGCCTGAAGAATAATATTCCAAGAAACAATGGAGTGTTAACACGTTTTTTTTCCCTCTAAAATCCAAGGTGCAGGAACTCCATGAGGAAGAAGCTCAGTGGGTGAATTATGATGAGGATGAGCTCTGTGTGAAGATGCAGTTGGCAGATGGGATCTTCGAGGCCTTAATCAGAGACACTATTAATGTTCTGAACCAGATAAATGAAAAACAAGGGAGACTACTGCTTTTGTGACATCTGTGATAATAAACCAGAAACTGCGAAACTTCTTGTCATGGGCTTTCTGACTCCTGACATATACTACATCTCCACCATAGCAATATTGCTGCTGGACTTACATACATGGTTTTAAAGGCAGTTCAGATGTGATAAAGGAACACAGTATTACATCCCGCTGCCTTTAGAGACCTTACACTGGATTTGTTGTTGTAAACAAGCATGGTCCTTCACTTGATGGCTTGTGGTGTGTTCACACCATCCTTTTGCTAATTCAGCACAGAGAATATATGTCAGCACCTCTCCATGGTCTCAGACTGGGACTGTGAACTTCAGATTGTACTCTGAAAGTGGTTGGATGTGATTGGGTTGAGGTACTGGTCACTTGGCCCAAAATTGCTGTCAGCAATCTAAACTGAAGTGATCTTTAGAAAGGTGTATTGGGTGATTTTGATAACTGCTTGTCAGTTTTTAGCCATAAATGGACATTACAGCAATTAATAGTGTTACATTATTAACCACTTTGTATCTGCAGTCCTAACAATATGCATCAATTTTTCCACTTGAGAGTCCATTTAATTCCCTTGAAGTCCATTCCCATCTTTCTTCATGCGATGTGGTACCAGACATGATCGGTGGGCTAACAAAGAGGAACATGGATGAGCTTGCTTTTTTGCATTCATCTAAAGAATTCTTACTTGTTTCCTGTCTAATGTGCTTCAGTCAAGAGTTAAGAGCAAAGTAAAGGCCACCAAAAACTGGGCATAATAGACTAGACGTTGGTCAGCTTTACTCCTACCATGCAGCATTTCTTCATCTCCTGAACTACCAGCAGCTCTTAGATAAATGGATACTCAGGATTCTCTCAGGCAGTAGACATGCAGGAGTGGAAAATGTTTCTTCACAAAACTTTGGCCTTCAATAGCTCTGCTTCCTCCCTTGCTACCACCCAACCCTAATAAAACTGCTTCTCTGATATTTGAACGATTAGGGAAATGAGTATTCACCAAAGAAAGTGATGTCCAGTGCTTGACTGTGTACTTGTTCTGTGGTTGTGGGATTTTTAACTTATTTTAAGATAATTTATTACATTGGAGTTAAGGAAAGTGTCCAGTGCAGTGGTTGCACTGTCTTAGGTTTTGAAACAGCAGAACCGGTGAAAGGTACCTATGTAATACTGCATCTGTCCTGGAAACTTCTAGGGTCCATATTCTTTGCACAAAAGTCCAGCTTCTTGAGACGGGGGGTCAAAAAGAAACAAACTTCAGTGGTCAAATGTGGGAAGAAAAGGGGAAGACTATGAAAAGAGCCTCATCTGGACAAATTTCAGTGATTGTGGAGTGTTTAAGGGAGTAATCTGAAGACAAGATGTGAAAATATTTCCTGCTCCCTCGTTACATGCCTTCCTTCTCACAAATGTTCTTTTTCCAGAGCATTAGGCAGTAGGGAGCCACCCTGTTGTATTTTTGGAGCTATGCCCTTCGTCTTTGAGTGCTTTCTTAATCTGTCCTCCCTTTTTGTGTTTCTTGGATGAACACAGACAATCTGGGATTGAGTATTAATGCCTTAATAATGGAAGTCCTGTTTACTAACATGGGATGAGACCCAAAGCAGATTCGTATTCTCCAGGCATGTTGGAGTATTGAAGTGCATGCAAAAGCATGTTAGGAGGCACCCAAAAATGCTGCAGCCCATGATATGCATGTGGGGAGATTTCTGCTCCTTTCCTTCCATCTGTTTTTGTTTCTTGGATTTCCTACTGTGCATACGTGTGCTACTGCTCTGTTATGTTTCTCTCTCTTTCCATCTTTCCTTTTTGAGAAACTGTCATTGGAATATTTGCATTTTGCACAATGACACACAACTGGTAATTCTTTAAATCAGGGACAGCACTGAGAAATGTTGGCTTTTCAATCCAATCAGATTCTCAGATGTAGTAGTGCCAGCACCTCACGTGTGAGTTATTAATGGTGAGCCATATCCATGAAAGCTTAATGAGCAAACAACAAACAGGAGCAAATAGTGTCTTGGAACACCTCAGATAGGGCACACGTATCAATCTGTATGTGGTAGCGTTCTTTCTAGCTGTCCAGAAGTCAGATGATTTTCATGGGTGGCATGCATCTTTTTCATGAGTGATTCACTTGTGTCTGTAAATTAGCATTCTGATGCTAAACCTCAGCATTGTCTTAAGCATTTGACAAAAACCAACTACAGCTGCTGTTTAACCAGTATGGTATTACTAATCAGGTCACTGTCTGTTTCCTTTTCCTGGGTCTATCTTCTTTTCAACAGAGAATATTGTTATTTTTATACATAGTTATAGAAGAGGGCAGAGTACTAGCAGAAGGAGAGAAACCTACAAAGTACATCTGTGGCATGGGTATCATAGAAATAAGTTAGTTTCCATCCCGAGAAACCATGACCATTGCTGAGATAGTAAGATGGACTGCATCTCTGAGGCTTCCTGCTGGGATACAGAGTTTGTGCATGTGTGGTACATGCACCAGCAGAGAGTGTATTGTACTGGCAATCTTTCAAGATGTGGAAGAATGGAGATTACTTGTGCCCTTGTTGGCTTGAGTAAGCAAATATCTAGGTATCAGCTGCAGAAACAGTTGCTACCTCTCCAGGTCTTTGGGCAAAAAGAAACTGTGTTAAAGTAATGGTTTTGGAGAGATCACCATTTATTTTTGGTACCAATTCGTAATGGGAGCAGCCTAGACTAAAACAACTATGGCTGTTAAATTACATTCTCAACACTTGATAATTGTTGAGGTACACTGGAGGCTAGGACTGATGATCATCGACACTTGCTGATGGTCCTTCCAGGTCAGGCTTTGTGATCAATTGTTGAAGCAGTATGGGGAAGCCTTGAGTTGAATAAAGAAAAGCTGAATTTTCTCCCGCCCTCCCCCCCCCCCCCGCCTTTTTATGTCAAGCCCAAGGTGTTCTGTCTGGGTCATGGTTGAATTATCTTGGTGCAGCAGTGTTGGAAAATCCAAGGTTGAGGGAACATGGAAACTCCAGAATTTTTCTGAGCCCAAAAATAGGGTGAGCCCTCTATGGCAGAGTCAGAAAGTGCTGGATAGAGTTGATATGAAGACCTATGTCCCTTTTCAGTCTAGGAGGAGGTCTGTTAATGCAAGGTAGAACAGCCCAGGTTTGTATGAATATGGAGAGAGACCACTTCTCTCAGACTAGGATAATGCCTGAGCTACAGATCTGGGCTATTACTACTTTACCTTTCAGAAAAGGTTTTGTTGCTCATAAGGTTTTGTGGCCTGTTTGAAAAATCTATCTTGTTCACTTTCCTTTCTTGAAAAAGTGGCCTTAGCTTTTTGCAATACTTGAATAAATTGTGTATGTGCAAAAGATTTTCAGTAGCACAGCGTTAGAGAGCATTTAAATAACGCTTCTGCAAAGAACTGAGTGTAGTTCAGACTTTCAGATCCCTTAAGAATACTAGGAGAATAAATTCTATTCAGCAGAGTAACAGTTGAAACTTACAAGGTATTTAGTTCAAATTGTAGGAATTTTGAAGTGTTTACAAATCAGCTAAAATGGAGAAAAGCAAAATATCCAGAACATATTTGAAATATAAAAATTAAAAATGCAAAAATATATACAGATGAAAAAGGAGTACTGTAATTAACCTGCATTTAATAGGTTTTTTCCTTGACTTTGCAGAGACTTTTTATATACATTTGCAAAGCCGCCTTGGGAGACCCTCTCTCCCTGTGTACTGTATTGTGCAGATATTAAAATAAATAAACCTGTTTACTGTGTTTGTGTAAATAACCCGTTAACCTGGTTTCCATGCCAGTTTTCAGCCAATAATCGCATCCAGTGCAGCTTTGCACAGTAGAGTTAAGGATGTGGGTTTTTTTGTAATTATGAACTGTAAAATAACCAGGGTTGTCCCTGTGTACACCAATGTAAATATCTTTGTTAACTGAAATGTACTTTGAGGATAAAACCTGTAAATAAACTGATTTATAAATTAATTCTTATTTCCTGCTTCTTTATAAAATGGAGTGTAATTTCACAAATAGCTGATAATTCTGAAGGTGCCCGGTGGGTTTGTTCTCGGTAACATATTCCACCTTATCTCTGATGCTGCACTTTGGCTCCCAGTTACAATCTGCTAAATCCCATTATAATTGCCTTAATTGTAATAATACCTTATAGCGTGTCCTTGCATGTTTGTGGCAAAAAATAGAAAAAATCTTTGCTTTGTTTTTCAAAAATACAAGTCACAATTTTCAGTTGGAAAGATTAAAAATGAGTCATGGTAAACTTTTCAAAATGGACTTTAAAAATCTTCTTTTTAAAATTATACTAAAAATGTGTTATTTCGTTTCAAATAGGAAATATTAATAATATATTTAAGAAGTGGATAAAATTTTCCTAGAAATGATCCTAGACCTTGTTATATTTTCCTAAATGAGATGGTTTTATGGGTCTGCGCTTGTCTTCTCTGAACTCATCTTTATATAGTAAAAAGGAGTGTTCTCCAGAAGGTTGTTAGGAAGGCAGCACTGCATCCATTACACTTGATTCATATTTGGAAGATTACCTTCATAATTGTAAGGGTTAGAAGTGTAGTAATTTTAAAAATTAAAGCTAATGGAGCTCTGCAGAAGGCTATTGAGCAGCCACGACTTTGACTGTAAATTGCAGAAATCACAGGATTCATGACAACCAGCCCTAGTCATCATTAAATGCAAAAAAACTAGTACTAATTCAATATTAAGGTTGCAAGATCAAGCACTTTGATCAAGATGTTCCTACAACTAAGGTTGCTGTCTAGCTATTTTAACTCCTCCACATTACACATCCTGTTTATTTTATGCTGTACATTGATAGAGTAATAGGTTAGGGTTTCCATTTAATAAGGAAAAGAGGCATAATGAATTCTACTTATATGAATCATGGGAGAGTTATTTTTGCCAGAGCAACCTTATCTTTTTGGAGTTTTCTGGGAATCTGAGTGTTTGATTTCACAACTTTAATATTGCATTAATAATAATACCTGGCTCTTATGCAGTGCTTTTAGTAGATCTCAAAGCGCTTTACGAAGGTCAGCCTCATTGTCCCCATTTTACAGATGGGGAAACTGAGGCACGGTGCATTTGTGCCATCTTCATGGGCACAAAGTGTATGCGTGTCGCAAGTGGGATCCACACGGACAACCTATCTGGAAGAACCACAGCTACTGTAAGGTAAGTAACCTTTTGGGTTTTTTACAAATCAAGTCATCCAGTCTTTTGTGAGGACTTGATCCATGTCAGATTTCAGATTGGTTCATTGTTCATGTGTGGTTGAAATTGTTTAAGTAGAAAGTGAGCGGAGAATTAAGCACTTCATTCCCAACGAGGAATGTTTTGGAAAATTCTTAGCATGTAGAAACCAAGTTAGAATCAAGTCTTGCAGTGATCAATTCACTCAGGCTTTTGGATTTGTGCAAACCAGAGCACTGAGGTGGGTTGCTGGTTGAACAAATGGGTGTAACAGAGTAGTGTCTAAATTGGTGCTTCAAACAGGGAGAGCATGCATCGTCCAGCCCCACCCTTGAACTAATTTCCACTACATAGCCTGTCCTTTAGGACACATTTTGCTGTCATAATGCCTATGCTCACGATGGGAGCATATTCACTGGGAATCAGTGTTTGGGTGCATTTCAGGTTAGAAACTTAATCTTTGGATTTGTCTTCATTTTTGAAAACCTTGGCAGAGGACAACATTGCCACAGTTAATTGGAGAATGGCGCAGCAAACTGCTGCATCACTGCTTTGGGCCTTTCCCAACATAGCCTGTAAACCAGCTGATGCAGCCCCATATTATTCCCTGATTTGCGAATTCCTATTACTTCGCCCTGGCATTGACTATCTACAGCATTAACACTTCCCTGCACCACTTAAGGTGTGCAATCACATTATAAATGCTTTCAAACAAGCTCTCCCAGCCCTAGAATTTTGTTACCTAATGAAATTCTCTGAGTGAGCAATGCCAGGGCAGGTACTTCCTAAAGTCCACAGCGTTAATTCTGGTGGGCACTGTCTAGGATCTATTGTATACTCAGCTGCATCTTAATCTGGGGCTACACAGCCTACGATGCCTTGCTGAAGAACATTGTTGGGCCTGAAATGTAACACTGCTTCAGATTTTGGAGCATCCTGCAAAGCAAAGCGTTTCTGGAAAGTTCAGTCCTTCGTATGAATGGACTGCAGAAAGAAAGGTGCTAGCCAGAAGACACTGCTCCAGGAGCCCACCTTAGAGCACAAGCATTGGAAGAGGACAGTTGCAGCTCACTGACCTGATTTTACCATTCTGTGGGAGCCCAGCCCAAAATGTGGGTAACTGGAAGGCAGGCTGGCTGGAAGAAATATGTATGGGTTATAACAATGTTTACGGTATATGGCATGATCAGGGTTGGAGATGCAAGCAAAACACAGGGCTGGGAAGTGCACTAGTTGCTGGAGAAGGAAGTGAGATGCAGCAGAGTCTGAAGTAACAAATGAACAAATAGAGATGTACCAGTGACCATCCCACCCCTGAGTGTTATCTTCTTTCTTCCTGTGCCCTTCCTGCCCTTTCTAGAATATGGTGCTGTTTGAAATACACATGTGGAAATCTCCAGGAAAGGGTAAAGAACAGACACTATGGGAAAACAAATGGTTACCAAAATAGGGGGCCAATGGGTGTTTATAGGAGAGGGTACTTAAAGTAGGATCAAGGAAGAAAAGGGACATCTAAGGAAAGGTAGCATCCTTTTCTGCAGCAGCTCAGAGGTAACCTTGTTAGAAGAGTGGAAAAAGAAGCCTATTTGGCTTCAAATCTAGATGTTCATCTCAGCCTAGTTTTTCACCACTGGAGTCTAAATATTTGGGACCCCAATCATTTCTTCAATAGCAATCATCCCACTGAGATCAGTTGCAGGTAGCTTCCACCAACAGACAGATCAAGGGCCTGGATTTGAAGTCTGATTTGTCTGTTTCTTTAATCTCTGTGGTGCTTGATTTAGGTGGTATCTAGGGTGATTCTAAATAAAATACTATACGTAAATCTGTTAGATGTTGAAGAAATTGGATTTAAAGGGGGAAAAATGAAGGCCCAGGTATAAACTCAGTCAGGTTATTTATGGGTCTTGGTACTACCACACCTGTCAACTGGAATTCAATGGTAACTGGACACTTTATTCCCTCTGGCTCCTTTGAAAATCCCAGGATAAAGTGCTAGTTGACGGTGTTGCCAGTGCTCACAATTTCAGCACAAGTCTCACAATGTTTAGTGTTTGTCTTAAGTCCAAACTCCTGGAGTCATGTGACTATGTGAGACTCTTGGCCTTAATTAAGAAAAAGAATGAATGTTCTTAGGGCTCATAGTTATGGAGTCAAGCTTGACAACATGACCAGGTAAAGTCTCAAAAACTAGGGGGCAACTGAAAAGAGCCCCACATGAATTTTAAAATCACATTATTTTTAAGTTGTTCATGACGATTTGAGGCCTTTTTGAACCCTTCTGTGTGACAGTGCTACACAGGTAAGGAATCTTGTAACACTTGCATTCATGGAGTCCCTTCAACTAAGCCAAGGACTGAATATAAGTACATCAGAATGGATTTTCTTAACCCCTCTCCAATCTAGTATACTACCATCATAGAGGCTCTTATAGTCCATGAGAATGGTCGATCTTTGGCAATATGGGCTTCATCCAAAGCTCATTGAAGTCCATGGAAAAACGGTTTATTCAGTGAGCCCTAGAACAGGGGCCATATGAGATCTGACCTTAACATTGAGCTAAGGAACCAATTTTTCCTCTTCTTGATTTCATCTTAAAACAATTCACCAGGAGACTTTTAAAATACATGTATTTTATAAAAGTTCTTCCAGAAGTAAAAGGTGTGAAAGAAACTGATCCTTCATTAATTCTTCTGGCACAAGGGCGGCTGCTGCTGTTTTACAATTACAGTCGAGCTCTTTCCAATTCCAGGGGAAGGAAACATCCAGTCTCCTCTTTAGGAGAGGGTTTAAAAAAATGCTATTCAAGCATCATTACGCAATGAAAAGCACACACTGTCAATGAATGAGGATATGTGTGCCATCCTTCCTTCTCCCATCTTTGGACTAATGAAGGGGTGGTCATAACAAGCTACATGAATCTAGCTCCAAGGGTATCAGGAAGCATGGAAAATAACTTGCAACATGGAAGAGAGTCACTTTGTAAGGAGTCAAAGCATTTGAGGTGTGGACTCTTTCCCTTCACTTTGCATAACTGATGCATGTATAAAGTGCTAGAGTTGCAGCTAGAATGAGTCATAAAATTTGGGCTAATTAGATAAGACGATATGGCTTTTTAGCAGGATTGCCGGAGAATAAGTAATTGATTTTTAACACATTTGTAATTCATGATGCTAGAGTAACTTAATGAAATCAAGTTGCTGTCTCTTTAAAATGACATAAGCAGATGTGCCCTGGAGAAAGAATCAATATGGTAAAGCAACAGCCCCAGCTGTCATTTCTATGGCAGAAAAGTGGAAGCCCCAAGTCAGGACTCGGTCTTCTAACTCACCCCTTAGAAGAGATGGGGCATTGCAAAGTATCTGCCAATGCCTTGCAAGCAAAGATGCAGTTCTTGTTTTTTTCATAGCACCCTAATGCCAGGTGAGATGGACCCATCTGTTGCAATTGCTAGAGTGGAGGAGAGCTTAACCAATCAAATCAAATTATTCCAAGGCTGAGAGAAGCTGAGTCACCTTCCACTTCATATCGGGACTGGAATGTCCTGTCTTGAAGAATGAGTAAGCACGGTGAGGAGCATAATGAGAATATCTTGTAAAAAAGCTGAGGCTTCCTTGAAATGTTGAATCATTCTTATGGCATTAGAGAAGCAATAAACACCTCACCACAATCACCACAGTTCAATTATGTTATGTTTGTAATATAGGTGAGGGCCGTTGATGGCCTTAGCAGTGAAGAAAAGGTAACCACAAATTATATCTACGATGGGGGGGTGAGTTCTGGGTAGGGTGACCAGATGAGACACATGAAATATCGGGATGCGGGGGGGGGGGGAGGGGAGGGTGCCGGCGGAGCAACCCTCCTCCCCCCAAAAACCTAAGAGGTGGGGGGAGCCGCTGGAGCACAGGAAAAATTGGTGGGGGCTGATCACCCACCAGAAGCTCCATGCCCAGCTCCCCTGCACCAGCTTGCCTTCGCTCTGCCTCCACCTCCCCTGAGCTGGCGGCTGCGTCTTGCTTCTCCCCCCTCCCTCCCATCGCCATACAGCTGATTAGCGCAAGCCTGGGAGGGAGGGGTGAGGAGAAGGAATGCGGTGTGCTTGGGGAAGAGGCAGGGCCAGGGTGGGGATTTGGGGAGGGATCCAATGAGGGAGGGAGGAGTGGAGTCAGGGCTGGGCTGGGGGGGAGTTGGGGTGGGGGGCACGAGCCCCCTCTGCCTGTGCGCTGGAGGGCAAAATATCAGGACAATTTGCATCCCGACCGAACATCAGACAGGACATGGGACAAACAAGTAAATATTGGGACAGTCCCGATAAAATCAGGACATCTGGTCACCCTAGTTCTGGGCGGAGGACACAGGGACTTGAGTAGGTCTCTCCAGGTACTCAAATCTGCCCCACCCCTCTGAGCACTGAACTGGGGCAGGGACTGTCTCTTTATCTGTATTAGCACTGCACTTGGTACACTGGGAAGCTGATGGTCACTAGGACTGCCACAAAATAAATGATATACCAGTGGTGGCCAACCTGTGGCTCCGGAGCCACATGCGGCTCTTCAGAAGTTAATATGCGACTCCTTGAATAGGCACCAAGTCCAGGGTTGGAGTTACAGGTGCCAACTTTCTAATGTGCTGGGGGGCACTCACTGCTCTGCCCTTCCCCCCACAGAGCTTCCTGCATGCCACAAAACAGCTGATCAGGAGGTGCGAGGAGGGAGGGGGAAGCACTGATCTGCGGGGCTGCCAGTAGGTGGGGGAGCTGAAGAGGGGCTGCTGATGTATTACTGCGCCTCTTTGGCAATGTATATTGGTAAATTCTACCTCCTTCTCAGACTCAGGTTGGCCACCTCTGTGATATACCATCTGGAAATCTATCCATAGACACCACAGGGCAGTAATGTTTAGGAAGCCTCAAACCACAGCTATCAAAGAATGGGGAGAGCTACATGCTAATCCCACTCCCTGGTGAAATGCAACCAAAACTGCTAGAATGCATTAGGATCTCTGTGCTAATCCCTGTGCATTGAAAGCACTGTCTCATAAATGCACTGGAATCTTCACGTGAAACCCATCTCTAGTCTTACCCATGGCAACCAAAGTGCCCACTGTCTTCCCACTAATCTCCCTGGGAACTAAAGCATTGTACAGGGAGATAGTTACTGAAGTTCCTCAATATTTCATTTAGATGGAAGGTTTGTAATTTTGTGTTTGTAATATTGATTACTGTCATAGCACCTAAGGGCACGGGTCAGGACTGGGGCCTGGCTGGGTTAGACACTGTAACAACATTCCTCTTGCATGAAGATGGTTTGTTCAGGTAAGCAGAGTAGTCATGTCACGTATAAATGCTCCATGCTAGAGCTTGCTGCATCTCTTGTCAAGTGCTGGAATGCTAATGGCCTCTCAGAATCCTGTTCTTCTAGCAGAGCAAGTTGCACTAAATATCTAGGTGTAGCTCTGGGAAGATGAGCTTTCTGAGACCAGAACCAATAAACAAAGCCATAAATAAAGGGGAGTGCCATTAACAACCACGATTCCTGGGAGACCAGTGGATCTGAAACACATGCTGTCAAAAGGCCAACATGTTAATTTCATCTCTGCTTTTATGTATTATTGTGTGTGACTTTATAGTGCCCTGAAATGTGCTTCTCTAATGGAGGAGGATGGCTCAATTCCTGCCCCAGCGTGCTTGCAACGACTGTTATAGTGTTGCAATGCGGGAGTGGGTGACCAGGAATAGGGAGGGTTTGGGGGGAAGCAGGATAAGAATGATAGCAATGAGATCACGTGGTAACTAACCACAGACGTGCTCTCCTGATGCTTCTGTTAAGTGTTCCCCCGGTATTTATCTATATAAAATAAAGCAGATTAAAACAGAACAGTAAATACTAAGTATTTCATTGTTGAATTGCTTCCCAGTGCACCCCACTGTAAAGATGGGGGAGGGGGAGCAAATGAGCTTCAAAAAAGGAGGGGCTATCAGTTTAAATAAATGTGTATGAATAAGCAGGTTTCAGAGGCTAAGGCCAGGGTTTCCTGTGGGTGATGGAACATGGAGGTTAAAGGTGGTTCTGAATTCAAAAGTGTAACTACTCAATTCCATTTGTCATTGGAGCCCTGATTTCTGTGATATTTTCCATGTGTTTTTTTAACTTGTCTATTAATTTTTGCATGTCGGTGGGTGGATGTGATGGTAACATTAAATGATTTCACTGATGAGTTAGTGTTTTGCCAAGATAAAGCTGGGCTGCATGGGAGTCTAATGTAAAGAGCAAAAAGGTCAGCAACATTATGCTGGCACAAGGGAACAGAGCAAAGGAACCCTCAGTAAGATTTTAATGCAAGACAAATTTTCTGCTGATGTAAACTGGCCCAGTTCCATTGCAGGTGACACCAGCAGAGAATTTTTCTCCAACAAAGTGAAAAAATAAACACGGTGCATGGAATTGGTTTGCAACGGTTGGCTGGCTCTTGTGTGGTATCTATGTTTAGATCAATTTCCATATTGCAGCCCAAATACAGTTTTAGTGGTTTGTACCAAAATGGAAAAATAAAGATTATCTAGGATACAGAAAAATGCCTGTGACTTCTGACTTTATGTATATTTCCATGTCATGGCTTTTCTTAAACAGTTAAAAAAGCCTGAACAAAAATACTGTCCTAGAATAACTAAGTAGGTCCTATCTAAGCTCGTCTTTTTTTTTTTTTTAAGTTGGTGTGTGTGTGGGGGGGGGGGGGTTACCAGCTCATGGCAGGGCTATGTGTAATATAATTAGTGTTTAAAATCAGTTTTACTTCTGGGTTTCCAAGGTAAAATTCCCGTCTATCTAGGCACGTCTCTCAAATTCCCCTCATTTCAAGAGATGTCACACATTTGTCCCAAAGTTTCCTATCTGCCACAGTGATGGTGGTCTCTCACTTGGATTGCTGAATATTATTGGCTCCCATCACTGTAATAACTGAGCATCTCAGTCTTTAATGTATTTATCCTCACAACACCTCTGTGAGCAGGACAGTGCTGTTTATCTTCATTGTACAAAAGACTAAGTAATTTACCCAAGGTCAGACAGGAAGCCTGTGGCAGAGCAGGATTTGACTGGGAGGTCTGTCCAGTCCTAGGTGAGTGCCCTAACTACTGGACTACCCTTCCTCTCATGCACCTGAGGTTACAGAGTTATTTACACTAAAAAAATGAATCCCCCATTGTGATTTTATCATGGGTCTCACACTGTTGGGTGTTTTCCTTAAAGCCCAGTTCCTGGGGACAAAGGCTTACATGAGAATTTCCAGATTCTTTTCTTTAAAGTATGTTTCTGGTGTCATGGTTACAAGAGATGCTTGAAAAGATAAGCTGAGTCAACTCTCAAGGCAAGTTTTTTTTGTTGTTTTTTTTAAATATTGATCTCAGGATTATTTTTTGTTGCACATGATTTTGGTGGCACCTCTTGATTTTTGAACAGGTGCAGTTGGCTGATGTTTTGTGTCCTGACATAATTAAAATGCTGTGTCTTTGTTACGTGTTGCGGGGCATGGCTGGCCCCTGGCAGGTCTGGATCTAAGTATTTATACTGTATGTCAGCATTGCATGTGAGCAACTACCTTCACACCTGTATTAAAATCTGTGGATGTAGAACAAGGGGCTCTGGCAGCTGCTATGTAGTTAAACAGTGTAGTGTGACTAGCAGGGAACCATATGCCCACTCTAATGCAAAGAGATGTCTTTATCTCTTTCACTGCCCGGGCCTATATCCAGTGCATTTCAGTGGCTTGAAACACATCTCCCCAATGTCCTAGGATGGGGAGAGGCAGCTGTGCTAGGCATTTGTTTCAGATAAAGGAGGTCTCCTTTGCTGCACTGTGGGGACCAACCCCTGCCTTTGCCCAGACTGCCACAAAAAGGAAAAAATAACCCAACCACTTCCCCTTTGCTGGGGGCTTGTGCCAATGTACCTGCCAGTGCTCAAGGGTCTATGACCCACCCAGCAGGGAAGGGCAAGGGGGGCTTCTTTGTCCTATGCTATCTTAATCACTTAAGAGGCACCAGGGCACAGTGTAAAGGGGGAGGCGCTCCCTATGCCGGTAGGAAACAGTAATTCTTGCGTGGGTAACATTTTATTGCAGGTCGAGAAGTTTTACAGGGGCGCTGCTGCTTTAAACCCCTCGCTGTGTGTGGGTGTAGCTGGGGGTTGGCACCTTGCTCCCAGGTGCCTCCTGGCTCAGCAGAGCCTGAGACCCAGCAGGGCTGGCGGGAGGGGCTCGCCAGGTACCGGGCGTGCCCTGCCTGGGTCCCCACCCCGGCTGCCGCCCAGCCAGCCTTGGACCCCCGGCTCTGGAGCAGGGGCTGGACGGGAGGGGAGCTGAGCCACCGCCCACCCCCCGAGGCTGAGCGCGCGCGCCTCCCGCCCGGGGCCCAGGCCAGTGCGGTCGCTGCGAAGACGGGGCGGGGACGGCTGGGGCCCGCCCGGCCCAGCTCCGCCCCCGCCGGCCGGGGACAGGCAGCTGCAGCTACGGCAGCAAAGTTCCCCCGCGGCGCGGTCCGGCCCGGCCAGCAGCCCCTGTGCGGCGGGCTCCCTCCCGGCGGAAGATGGCGAGGCAACGCTGCCACCCGCACGGGCCCCTGCTGCTGCTGCTCCTGGCGGCCGCCCTGGCCGGGGCGCCGCCCGGCGGCCTCTACTCGCCCGGCGACCCGCTGGTGCTGCTGCAGGTGGACACGCTGGAGAGCAGAGTCCTCAACTCCAGCAGCGCCTGGCTCGTGGAGTTCTACGCCTCCTGGTGCGGCCACTGCGTCCACTTCGCCCCCACCTGGCGGGCGCTGGCCGCCGACATCCAGGGTGAGTGGCCGGGCCACGGCAGCCCCGCTTCCCTCGGCCCCCCAGCAAGGGCCCATGGCCACCTGCCCCGGGCCAGCTCTCTCCCCGTCCCGGGGCCAGCCTTCCTCGGGCCCCTCCTTTGTGCCACTGCCGTGTCAGCCCCTCCCCATAGAAAGGGCCCCCACTGTCCTGGGCCGCCCCATGCCCTTTCTGCCAGCCCCCTTCTCGTTCCCTGCCCCGGCTCGCTGGAGGAGTCCTCGCTTCTCTCCTCTGCATCCTCGGCCCCCTTTTCGGCTGTATCTCCGCCTTCTCCCTGCCCCCCTGGCATCCTCATTCGCCCCCACTCCTTTCCCCTCTTAAGTCCTTGTGTGCCCCTCCCCCTTCACTGCGCCCTCTGTCGGTGCCTCTCCGAGACCCTTGGCTGTTGCATCCCTGCTCCAGGTCATTTGCAAACCGCCTGGCCTTCCCCTGCTGCGACCGTTTCTTGTGTGTGGCTGACGGGTCCCAGCTGCACTCTGCGCTGTAGCTTTAGTGCCCGTTGCTGAACAGTTAGGAGAGCAACTTCCCTAAAGTTGGTCTCAAAAACCACATACAAACGAAGCCTCTTCCTGCTTTGCTTCTGCGTTGTAGCTACTTCACTTTTGGGGGAGGGTTTCCTTCTCCAGTTGTGACTTTGGGTTAACTTCAACGCTGTGGCTCCTTTCTCATCCGCCTGGCTGTGGAGGCGGCCAGAAGTGTAGTGTTGATCTGATCAGCTGAGGCCCTAATACAGACTGGGCTTGGGAGTTATTGGAGAGAGAGAGAGAGAATTGGAGGTTTTTTCCCCCACTGGCTTCTTGCAATGGGCGTGTGTGTTTGAAGGTTGCAGATGGAGTCTCTGTGGATCAACCACTGAGTTGTGCCCTGTAGCATGGGCTGGGACAGCTCCTGTCACCACAGGTGGCTCCGTCAATGAGTAGTTGATGAATTGGTGCTTAGTAGTTGTCCAGTTGGTCCCTCCTCTGATGTTTGGGGCCTGCACCCCAGGGAGATGGCAATGTGTTTTGAGCACTTTTCATCCTGAGGGATCTCAAGGCATGTTTACAATTTTGTTAATTGATTGCCCAATTAGATAGAGGCATGTGAATCACTGGACCAGCCACTGAAGTGCAGCCGCCCTGCAGGCGGACTGTGACAGCTGTTCAGAAATGCGCAGTGGCACTGAATGGAAGTGTTGGGATGGCAGTGAAGAATATTGTGGCCATTTGAAACCTGCAGAGCGAATTGTAGGTATTCTGGCCAAATTCCAATGTAAGAAACACCCATATTCTTCCCCAAAGTGCCATGAGCTCAGACAGCTCATTTTGTGTCTCATCCAAGAGGCAGAAGGAAACGTGCCAATGGGAAAGCCACCCACATCACTTCCTACAGCGCCTTCATTTCCTTAGAGGACTCATTATCTGCTTGGTATGGCCATGCTTAACATGCAATATAGGAGGAGGATTTATATTTGTACCTTCAAAGGGCTTTCCCAGCACTGAATCTTTGCAGCTGCTGTGGGGTAGGTAAGTAAATATAATTATCCCTGTTGCACAGACCAGGGAACTGAGGCAGAGTGGCTAAGGATCTTGCCCAAGGATACCCAATGAATCAGTGGCAGAGCTGTGAGTAGAACTCCCATACCTGTGCACTAGACCATGCAGCCTTAGTGATGAGATTACAGCCTGAGGTTTGTGTAACTGGATGACAGAGCATTGGTTCATGCTCACAGGTGTTTTCTGGTGTTGTGCCCTGATTCTAGACACTGGTGGAACAGCGCTGATGTGACTGTGTGACTTAGTGGGAGGTCAGGAGGGATCGTAGAGATCCTTGTCATCCCCTTGAAGGCCTCTTCAGCACTTCCCGTGTGCATCGTCCTGAAGGGACTGGGGAGAGCTTGCCATAATGGGGTGGCCAGGACCAGCCTTAGGATCAAATGACCCTTCACTCCCTTTGTGCTTCCTCCCATCTGGGGATCTCAAAGTGCCTCCTAAACAGTCAGGGATTCAGCTTCCAACCCTCCTTATTCACAGGAGGGAAGCATTATTCCCGGCTCGCAGAAGGGAGAACTTGTCAGAGGCTACGTGATGTTCCGGGTTGCCCAGCAAGTCACTGGCACAGCTAACTTGGGCCAGGCCTCTGATCCATGGGTTCCCATTCCTATGCCTTAACCACAATGACAGCGAGGTCCCCGGCTGCCAGAAGAGGAGAGGCATATTGTGACTTATTGCTGTCCTCTCCAGGTCTGCCGCCAGGGAGCGCTAGGGTGGGCCATGCACTGCCGAGCTTGCATGGGGTCTGGGCTTACACAGAGCAGGGTCCCACATGCTATGGGCCAGCCTGTGGTGTGACGCTGTAAGCCAGCCTTGCCTGTCTGGTGATCTTACCACAGGGATTGAAATTCCAGCATCTGGTGCCCCTCAGCGCATCATTTAGGGACTCTTTGCTGTAGTTGCCTGTACCTTCTGGACCCCACCCTAGTATGCTCCAGATAAGACTCCTGCACAGTGACATGCCCGGACTGGGGACAAACAGACATGGGAGGGCCATGAACCTCATACACACAGAGGCCATGTCTGCATGGAAGCTGGCATGGAAGCAGTAGAGTCTCATGCCTCAGGCTGCACATGCTGGTCTGATGTCTGGAGCTGAAAGGAGGATGCTGCTGATTGCAGTTCTCTGGGGTGAGTTGACAGCCCTTCAACCGGCTCTGGAGGAACACACTTAGTGATGATGGCTGTCAAGTGGGGCTGGTGTCCTGTGGGGAAAGGAGACACATGCTGGTGGCCTGTGTTACACAGGAGGCCTGACTAGATGATCACAGAGGTCCCTCCTGGCCTTGGAATTGATGACTCTATAGGTGCTGTAGGCACATGGCCTCCCATTGGCCCAGAAAATTGTATTTGGCTCTGTGCCAGCAGGGCATTGCACATGCACTCTGTGCAGAGCTCTCCTGCTGACATAATGACGGAAGAGTCTTCACTGTGAACCCACGTTTGCCTCCCTCTGACGTGTGTTGACAGAACCCAGCTCATGCAGCTGGAGGAAGTACACACACCCACACGCCAGGGCTGAAGAGGTACAAACGTGCCTTTAGCACAGCATTCAATGGTGGTGTGCACTGATGCAATCTAAGCAGGGAGCTTCTGGCCCCTTGCAGCCCCTCACAACAGCCCCAGGCTGGATTTGCTTGTCGTTGCAATTTTTCCTCCCCCTTTTCCATTCTGGCAGGAGAGGCTGTGTTTAAACTCAGGACACTAGAGAATTTTGTCTCCGCTCGCTGATGGCTGCGGAAGCCCATAAATCAGACTTGGAAAAGCTCCATGAATCTAATTGGGCAAATGCTCATCTTTAAAGTGAAACCTCCTGGAGTGGGGAAGAGCCTGGCCTGCCAAATCCATCTTGGGTTGTCATATGAAAACGTGATGGAGAGTTTGTACGAAGAGACCTTGCCTGGGTGGGAGGGGAGAATTGTTTCTCGTTTGTGTTTCTCCCACCCAAATCCTTTTCTCAGCCGATCAGTGCAATTCATACACTCCCCTTTCCCTGCACTCGGGAAGCCCTGAGCTCCAATCTGGCTTAGGGGTAGATTTTCAAAAGGGCTGTTGGGTACCTGTGTCCCATTTGTGCCTTGGAAAATGCCCCCTTAAGTCACACATGGGGAAGAATTTTGCTTCCTTGTAATCCCCACCTCACAAAGTCATTATGCAGCTGGTTACAATTGGCAGCCTTTCCTCAGAAGAATTAAGGATGTAGATCTGCCAGACCAGTGGCCCGTCTAGCCCAGTACCCTGTCCCTGACAGTGGCTAGCAGGAATCCCCTTAATGGACACTATGGAATATCCTGTGGGGAACTTAATTTCTAGCGTCCACCAGGCAATGTCTGACTGCGTCCTGAGGCTTGAGAGTTTAAAGCCCTTCTAATTTTTCCTGTCTAATGTAACTGAATGTTCACAGCTGTATGTCCACTTGCCCAGGCCTTTTCTAAATCCTGCTAAACTCTCGGCCTCAGTGAGATCTTGTGGCAGTGAGATCACGGGTTAATTGTGTTTTTAACATGATTTCCTCTGATCAGTTTTAGTTTTGCTGCCTTTCAGTGTTACTGATTGTCCCCATGTTCTTGGGTTAGATGAGCAGGCCCATGATTACCTGCTCAGTGTCAGTTATGCTTTGCTGTACCTCCATCACGTTTCCCTGCCGATGCCTGCTCATGTGGAAGTCTTCCCATGCCTCTTGCCCTAAGCCCTGGTCAGAACATAAGAGCCCTGACGGATCTGCATCCCAGCAGGCGAATAGGAGCAAGTGCTGCAGGTCAGGATCAAGGTGCCGTGGGCAAAGCTGGGATGCGCCTGGCACTGGAATAACCGGAATAGCAGGAGTGTTGCAGGTCAGAGTTGAGCTGCCTTGGCAGAGACGTCTCAGAACTCAGGGGTGTTGCAGGATGAGGGCAGCTTGCACAGCGCTGGTCTGCATGAGCCTGGCTCTCGCTAGTGCAGTTTTTTCCTGGCTTTCTCCACCCAAAAGGTGCATTAAACCACCCGCTGCCTTAATGTGAGCTGAGCCTTTTATGTCCACTGGCGGGGAGCATGAAACCTGCCTGGAAGGAAAGCCCTGTGCTTTCAAATGGATCATCCCCAGGGCAATGCTCAATAAGAGAGAGGCAAACACCCCTCAGTGTGATTGTGAGCCCAGCTTCCACGGCCAGTGTGTGGGCCCCAGGATGGTTTCTAGGGAGCCCCGACACAGTCCTTGTGTAGCAGCTGTAGCATGGCTACAGAGGAGCTGAATAGAAGGCAGATTGTGGGGACAGGATGGAAGCCCTCAGTGGCTGGGACCTATTCAGTGCTGTGTGAAAGGGATGTTGCATTTTGGATCTTGGGGATTCTGCAGAGAGAGGCTAGAGTAAAGGATGTGAACGTTCCCAGCACTGCCTGGGAGTGCAACTAAAGGGCAACCTGCCCCAAACACTGGCTCTGACTCCCCCTTGCCCTGTGGAACTGTCTGCATGAGCTGGACACCTGCCCTGCTCCTTCAAGCGCAGGTAGCAGCAGCATTGCCAGTGTGCTCCCCCCTCTTAGCTGGGAGCGGGCACCTTTTTGGAGCACTGCATTTGGCCTCAAATGGCCAGCAGGGATTGCTCAGACAATAAAAGCACAGAACTGCCTCTCAAATTGAGAGCTGCAAATGGCGCTTGTGCAGTGATTTGAGGGCTGGAGTATATTGGGGGGCTGGTATTTGCCTTGGACTCGAACCCCCCGGGTGCTGCTGCACAATGTTCTCTTGTGGGGCTGGCACAAGTAATGGTACCGTGTGACCTGTGCTAATGGCTGCGTGTCCTGCACTGCAGTAACACCTCTGTCTCTGCCAGAGCTCCTGCATATCAATCACACTAGGTTAGGTAGCCACCTGGTTGCAATGGCCAGAAGAATAGCTAATTGATGCCACCGTATTCCATCCCTGCTGTGCCCACCACCTCCTATATCTTGGGTCCTGTTCCCGTCCTTTTAAGCATGTTCCATGGACCGGACCCCAGAGCAAACAGAGGAAGTTGCTATATCAGTCGGATATGCTCCCCTCTGAGGAGTGGGCTGTCCCATTCAGACGTGCTTGGAAGGCACCTGCAAGGATCCGGGGGTTGCAGCTCATAGCTCAGAAGAGCTGAGTTTTCAGGGGGGTGGATTTTTCTAGCCAAGCATCATTTTAGAATGAATCCCCAGGGGTACCCAGAGGCAAATGCAGGGTCTAGTTTCCTAGGCAAGATGCTCTGTTCAAAGAAAATGTGTGGGGGCGGCATGCTGTGATGTCAGGAGGAGCCAGAGGCATGGATGGAGCAGCCGTGCACTCACTGACTGTGTGGGATGGACCCTGGAGCTGGCCTGTCTGAGTGAGGACAGCATTGCTGTGCGTTGGGGAGTAGGGACCGGCCTGTGCCCACGTGTGGGGAGAGGGAGAGAGTGTTCTGGGCTCACAACTGCTGCCAGAGAGGCCTCTGAGCCACAGTGTTTATGGAAGAGGGATTAACAGCTCTGCATTGGATCTCTGCCCGCTGGCACCAGGCTGAAGCTGCTCTCCCCTACGTTCCTCCTCTGGTCTCCCAGGAGTGTCTGCTAAGCCTGCCACTGTGAAGGGCCGGGAGGACGTTCTCCTTGTTGTGCCTGGGGTGGAGGAGGCGAGGTCCCTGGAACAAAAGGGCCCAGTTCTCCCTCCCTGGCACCTTGCCCACAGATGAGACTTGTGAGTTTACTGCGCTGACCCATGACTACTGTGGGATTCCTGTCTCTGCAAAGTCTAGGGAGCTTCTCTTTTGGGATGGGGAGAAGCTGTGAGCTCAGTTGAGCTGTATATGGGGCTGGGGTCCCTACCCTCACCCAGTGACTGCAGCCCAGAGAGAAGAGGATGGTGGCCAGAGTGAGGATGCCAGTTGGCGGGGGGGGGAGAGATGCGGCAGAGACGCGACACACAGTATGAGTTGCTTAGATCTCAGCCCCCAAGTGAACACACGTGCAATGTGATATTATCCACCACTTCGCAAGGCTTGTGTGTTTCACTCCCTGCAGCCCTCAAACTGTGGCTGTCAAGCCAAGGGGGCCTGGGTTGTCCCTGGAGATGAGCCCTCTGAGGAAAAGGCCGGGTGCTGCAGATGACTGTTCCTAGGTGAGCATCCCAACCCAGCCTCAGCGTGGTGCCTGGTTCACTGGACAGCTAGAAGGGCAAAGGGGTGGTAGAGATGGAAAACTGAGTTCCTGACACCCTTCTCCCCTCACATGAACACCTTTTGTAAGAAAAGAGGTTGAGCCCCAGGCTCCTGACCGGATTCCAGCTCTGAGCATTACGCTCAGTCAGTCCAAAAATACCCCCATAGCATTTGCTGGTGAAGTGGCCTGGTGCTATATAAATCAAGTGGTTTGACGTGTGTAAAGCATGCTGCTCTGCTTCCTGTCTTAAGCTGCTGTGCTTACTCTGCGCTGGTAAATGGCTGCCATGCCGTACCCCAGAGCCAGCTGAATTTCATTGGTGGCTATAAGGCTCCCGTTGCATGAGTGTCGAAAGTGCTTTGGGATGAGCAGTGCTCTAGTGATGGAGGAGGATAGAATTCAGCTTCCGGCCATGGAACTGTAGGAAAGGTTTGGGGAGGTTACCCATAATACATTTCTTCCAGTGGAAAGAGCAAGATTTTCCTCCCGGGGGTAGGTAGGTAATGCTGGAAGTCTGTGCAGTCCTCAGCAGTGTCTGGGAGTGAGATACGAGTAGAAATAACTCCAAAATACTGATGGGCCGCTGTCTATTATGTAATTGCAGTAGGGAGCAGTAGCTACGGTATAACAGAGGCTTCCCCCAACTTAGCCCTTGTCCAGCATGTCCGAGTGGCTCCTGCCCCGTTTCCTGGGGCTGGCGTGGCTGGGGGTCTCCCCATGAGCAGTGAAGCTGTGACAGGGAAAAGCAGCCACTGGAATTCAGAGTGAGCTTCTGCCCCAGCGGCTGCTCCTGTTCTCAGCGCAGAGTGGCCGGGACTGGAGAGGGGTTCAGATCCGCTAATGTCTGTCCGTCTGTGTCTCCTTTCAGAATGGAGCCCCGCGGTGAACCTTGGCGTCCTCGACTGTGCAGACATAGCCAATCAGAAAATGTGCGGGAAGTTTGGGATAACTGGGTTCCCTACGTTGAAGGTAAAGTGAACACAGGCTGGGGTGGGTGGCAGGAAAGCGGAGCTGGTCCAGCTTCAATCTGTAGGGGCGTGTACTTAGCATTCTGCAGCGGGGCTCACACCAGTGCTCTAAAAATAGCTGCACAGGCAGTGCTTTGAACGGTGGCTCAGACTCTGAAGCCTAGCAGGGGGGTGGGAGGACCTGGGCAGGGAGGCTCGCTCCAAAACGCGTAACATTCCATGGAGCTGGTACCCCAGGAGGCCCCTGATCAGTTCTAGTGTGGTCCTGGTCTCCAGCCTGTGTTTTACTTTTGGGTCTGAACAGCAGCATTGGCCATAAGCCATCTGAAACCACCCCCCTCTTGTTTATCTCAGCGCTTCACCGGGCAGACTGTGTTTGGGGGCATACCCCCTCCAGCCCCCTGCACGACCCCAGCCCACTCCCACAGCCCTCTGCCCACCTTGACTCCTGCACCCCCTCACACCTCCCCTGACCCTTGCCCTGACCCCTGCACCCCCTCACACCTCTTCAGCACCCCCCACACCTCCCCAGCCCCCTGCCCTGACCCCTGCATCCCCCCTCATACCTCCCCAGCCCTGACCCCTGCACCCCCACACCTCCCCAGCCCTGACTCCTGCATCCCCTCACGCCCCAGCCCCTACCCTGACTCCTGCCCTCCATCCCCACCCCCATCCTGAGAACCAAACAAGAGCTGCCCCAGGTAAGTGCTCCACACCCCAACCTCCTGCCCCAACCCTGAACCCCCTCCCTCACCCAAGCTCCTGGCCAGACCCCACACTCCAACATTTTTTTTTACAATATTTGGAAAGATCATTAAGTGGTCCCTCGAGACCCTCTGTGATTTTCAAGTGGTCTGTAGAAAAATAAGTTAGACTACAAGAACAATCAAGGTACCTCACTTTATTTTAATTTACTTGCTATTACTTATTGGAGAAGGATGAAGGAAAAAAAGAATGAAAAATGAGGGTAGGGAGAGATAAGAGAGAATGTTCTTTTTCTTGGCTGGGTCCCAAGGAGGAGCCCCAAATATGAAGCTAAGCACAGGGCTAGGGGGGCCCCACTAACTCTAAATCCACCACTGGCTGTCACATCACCTGGGCTGGGGATACTGTCAATGCAACCACGAGGCGAACTAGGCAGCTGCCGAGGGCGCCAGGATTTGGGGGCGCCAAAAAGTGGTGCCCAAAAAATTTTTTTTACACTACAGTGAAGTCACATCTTATGTGGGGGTTAGGTTCTAAGGTCAGTGCGTAAGAGGAAAATCATGTATAGTGAAAATTACCGTAAAGTACAGTACACACTAGAACCAGGGGTCCTCAACCTACAGCACGCATGCCAAAGGTGGCACGCAAGCGGATTTTTTTGTAATGGCAGGCTATGGGTCCTGGCCGCCGATGAGCCCCCTGCCGACCTGGGGTTCTGTTCACTCAGCCGGCAGTGGGCTGAGCAGGACCGGCAGTGGGCAGGCTCCTGCCTGCTGGGGTCCCGGCCACCGGCCCCTCTCAGCCTCCTGCCGGCCTGGAGTTCCGTTCACCCAGGCCGGCAGCAGGCTGAGCGGGGCCGGCGGCCGGGACCCCGGCTGGCAGGAGCCGGCGGCCAGAACTCCAGACTGGCAGCAGGCTCAGTGGTGGCCAGGACCCGCAGCCTGCCAGTAAAAAAAAAAAAAAAAAAAAAATCAGTTCCCTTGCCACATTTGGCACACGTGCCGTAGGCTGAGGACCCCTGTTCTAGTGTATACAGTTTATACGGTGTGTACTGTACTTTATGGTAATTTTCACTATACGCGATTTTCCTCTTATGTGCTGACCTTAGAACCTAACCCCCGTGTAAGATGTGACTCCACTGGATTCATTTTTGAAAGTTTATAATAAACGATGCTCGGGGGGGCGGGACTGAGCAAGGTGGAAGTTCCGCCTAGAGTGCAAAATATCCTTGCACTGGCCTTGGATACTGTGTCTGCTGATCCCCACAGTCTCCAGCCTACCTGGGCAGTACAGCAGACATGGCTCTTCTCCACTCCCTAGCCCACCCACCACTTGCCCCCTCCCCCTTAGGCTTAGCCTTCTTACTTCTAAAAATGATTGCTTGCCCCTCTCCCCCCCTCAGGCTTTTCTGGCAGCCGTGTTGCCAAGTATCCAGTTTTAGACTGGAAACTCCAGTAGAAAATGGGACCTGGGTGTCCGGTTAGCAGTGCTGACTGGAAACTAAATGTCCAGTTATAGGAGTAACCACATTACCTTCCGTGGGAGGAGGGGCAGCTCAGTGCAGAGAGAGACAAAGAGAATGGGCTAAAACCGGGTAGGTACCTGCTCTATGTGGGCAGGGGCGGGTTGGGTGGATCCTGTTTACCCCCTCCTCAGCCCTGCTGCGCTTGCAGTTTACCCCAGCTCCTTCCTTGCTCCAGAGACCAACCCTAGCTCCTGCCCACTGTGCTTTTACCCCCGGCCCCTTTTACAATCATTCCCCAGGGGGGCCCACAAATATGTTTGGCGCCGGGCCCACAAAAAGTTAATCCGGCCCTTGTGCCTCCTAGAGCACTTTATTCTTGTGGCTTCTCCTAGCCTGTTTCTTTTAACTGTTTCCTCTCCCTGTCAATTCAGCTGAATGATGACCTTGCATCTGTTTATATAGCACCCCAAATGCATTCCTGGGCATACATGTAGGAGTCGCTTCATCCAGCACTGAAATGCAGCCATCTCTGGAGTGAAACACAGTAGCTGTTAAACAGTACACAGCATCCCTTCTCAGGCATCTAGAACAGGCATATCCAAGTGAGATTGCCGTGGGGATCTGGGGAGGCAGAATGTAGTGAGGCACAGAGGAATTTGGCCAGGAGGCTGGAGCTAACAGCTCAACTCTTGTAAAAAGTACCATGGGGGTCTGCCACAAGTGACTTCACTTTTGTGTCTATTCCCTAGGCCGCACGGGTGCTACACGATTTCATTCCCATCTGTTAAGTGCTTTGAGGCTTCCCATATTGGGTGGCTCTGTTGTTATTGGCAGTCAAATTGTGATTCCACCCCTTGGTCCCGTGCCCAGCAAAAAATTGTGTAAATATATATAATTTAAATATTTCCTCATGCAAACAAACCCCGGTCCAACATAAGCAAGAATGCAAAAGCCTCAGAGATGCTTTGCTAACAGGCAATGAATTCCCATAACTTGGAGTTCAGATGCAGGACTTAATTATTATTACTATGCACAGGGCAGGAGAATGGCACCAGAGTAAAAGGTACCCTTCATTTTTCTTTCTTGCATTTCTGTTGGGGACTCCCTGTAATGAGCCCTCTCTGAGGTCGTAGTAGGGAGAGCAAATCCAGAGTCTGGTATGTCCCTGTTCATCCTTCCTTCAGGTTCCCAGCGTGCCTCTTGTCCTGGCTGTGTTCCTTTCGCAAGGAACAGGGACTCTAAGTGCCTGAATCCATTCCAGCTGGGAGGATGGTGTGGTGCCTTTGATCTGGTGCAAAGGGGAATACATCATATGACCGTTTCAAATGCCTCTGTCACAAACATTTCCTGAGGCAGACCTAGTGCAGTTCCTGCAAAGTCCTGTAAAGAGACGGTGTCAGTGAGTCCTTCTGAGCAAACATCACTGTGTTTCCAGTGACCCTTTGGATTATTTGAAGCCGGAAGAATTCTGTGACTTGTTTTTTGATGTTTACTTTCTGCACTAGCTGGTGAGCTTGCTTTGTCTGAGCTGTAACCCAAGCTAATTGATTGCCTGTTAACTAACAAGATGCCAGACTCCAGGGTTGACATTCCCTAATGTTGGTTCCTGGTTGGATCTCCTGAAACGAACACTTTATGACTGGCTACTCTAGAATTTACACTCATGATCGTTAACTTGAGTTAAGGAGCAGTCAGCTAGCTGCAGTTACAGCTGGACCAAAATCTCTGGCTGTCTTTGTGTGGGATTTTTGACAGTGGGATAACTAAGGCATGGGCGCGGCCCTGCTGGAGACAAGGGACAGGTCGTTTTTAGCGTGATGTAGTTGGATGAGGTCAGCACTAAACCTCCACCTGGGGTTGACCTCACCTAGCTACATCCTGGTAAAATGAAAGAGCCTTGTTTCCACTAGGAGTTTGCAGCAGGATCGCTAATACTCATTACCCTGCAGTAAAAACCCACCCTTTTTGGCAGTGAAAATAGCCTGTGTTTTTGTCTACACTGGGAAGATGAGTGGTATATTCAAACATGGTATGTAAACACTACTCTACACCTAGTGTAGACAAAGACAATTGTGTTTAAGAACGTTAGCTGGTTGGGCTAACCCTAGGGCTTTCGACACTGTAATGTGAATGTTAACGTGGTGGGCTTGGCCCTGTACCAGGTGCTGAGTGGTTTTTAAAAACATATTAATTCAAATGTGTTAGCTCACATGTTTTAAAATTCCGCTCGTTTCCCAGGTACACATAAACCCTGTGGTGAAACCAGACAGGTGAGTTTCACTTCCTGGGCCTCATGCACTAGCATGGAGCCATTGGCAGGGTCAGGCTCCTCATGTCATCACCTACCCATCCCCCATACACACTCACTCCCAGCTGGACAAAATTTGGCCAGCTCAATGCCCGTGCTAGCAATTCCCTCCATTCCCCAGCCATGTGGTGAGTCGTGTTTCAGTGTAATGTCTGCAGGATTGCCAACTTCAGGAGATCAGAGATCATGAGATTGGCCAAAAAATCATGACATTTAAAAAAAAAAAAAAAAGATGTGTTTTTCAGGTCAGTCTCTTGATTTTTGACTCCCCCCTGCCTCTGCCCAACCCCAGTTTGTGTGCATGTGACAATCAGTGTTGCCTGCTCTGCCACATGTACTGGATAAGGTGATTTTGGCCCCTGTTACAGGCATTATCACCCCCGCATCTGCCTGTCTCCTGCCCAGTAATTCATTCTGTCCGACAGGCCTCCGTTGTTTCAGCAGCAGGTGACCCCCAAAAATCCTGAAGTTTGAGAGTTCTGTCATGAGATTATGAGTAATGCGATTTCTTAATAAAATTAAGTCTGTCTCGCAAGTTGGCATGTCTGGGTCTATAGTCAGACTTAGTCCCAAAAGAGCTTATTTATTTAAATGCCTTGGCCTGTACCTTCAGAGACCTGCCTCTAAGGCCAGCAAAACTCCCCACTTGGGGCTCTCCTGCGTTGGGGAATCTCAAAATGTACAGGACAATTTCTGATCTCTTTTTGCTTTTTTATTTTTGTAAGTTAGTTTCCAGCCCTTTTCCTTCGATAAAGATAACAAAGTGAGGGTCTGTTCCAACTTCTGTTCGGGTCAATGGATTGGAGCTATCAGCAGCTCCAATCAAGGACCAGCAACTTGGGAATTTGCACTTTTAGTTCAAGAAATATGGGCTGTATTTTTCTGTAAATCTCCCCCTGGTATAGCTGCACCTGTGGTAGTGGCTGTGGGAGCGCTAATATATGCCCCTCGCTGGTGGAGATCTGTGACCTTTAACCCACAGATATTATTACAAAAATAACTTTATTTTAATAAATCATTCAATCATCGAATTCTAAGTTTGAAGGAGTCAGGTGTACCAGCTGTACACTTTACAACTGCTAAAGAATTCTGAGTAGTTAAGCAACAATTAAAAGGGCCTTAGACAGAAACACCTCTCAAAAGAGACAAAGTCTAACAAGATAATGAGTCTGTTTGCTGAGCTTGTTTATTATTCAAATGAAGCATTTCAAAGGAATTCAGAGTGAGCAATCAAGTCTTGGGCTGTGGCTACACTTGCATTTCAAAGCGCTGCCGCGGCAGCGCTTTGAAGCGCTAAGTGTAGTCAAAGCGCCAGCGCTGGGAGAAAACTCTCCCAGCGCTGTCCGTACTCCACCTCCCTGTGGGGAATAACAGACAGCGCTGGGAGCGCGGCTCCCAGCGCTGGGGCTTTGACTACACTGGCGCTTTGTAGCGCCGCAATTTGCAGCGCTGCAGAGGGTGTGTTTTCACACCCTGCTGCAGCGCTGCAAATTTGTAAGTGTAGCCAAGCCCTCAGAAGCAGTAAGCCATCTAGAGGTAGCCACTCAAGATTTCCATTTCAATAAAGAAAGAGGTGGCTGGGGAAAAAAAATTCTGACATTTGCAAGTTGGCATGTCTGGGTCAGCAATGACAGGTCAAGTCCCTTTGGTTTGGTTTTTGTTCCCTCTGGGGCAGGGCGGCAGATGCACAAGAGCCATCTCAGGTAATAATGGGCACTAACCCTAGCGTCTTGCACACCTGGGCGGGCCAGCTCTGACTCCCACCTGCCCTAGCTTTGACTCAGGGAGCCCTATGGCTGGGCTGGTGGCCAACAAGAGGGTGATTGTAAAAATCCACCCAAAGTTCCTTTCTGTGGCTGGCTGGAAAAAGAAACTTGCCGGACTCCTGGGGTAATTACAGTCCTGGGATCAGCCTAAGAAGAGCTCCAAACCTAGTGGGAAATGAGTGGGTGTGGATTGGGATGCTCCCTGCTCCAGGGGGTCCTGTGAGACCCCTCAATCCGCTGGGTACTTTAATTGGCTGTTGACGGGTAGAACCAAGTGCTGGAGCGATGACCCTTACCTCAGATGCCACAGGAATGGGTCTGATGTGCTAAGCCCCTCGCCTGGCCCAAAATACAGCGCTTGAGCCTGTCTTTAACAAGGCTCCCAAAGCCCAGAGGGACCTGCTGATGTGGCAGTGCTACAAGGCCGTTGGTTGGGGTTGTGTTGTCCTCTCCCCCTCCCTCCTCCCAGCACCTTCTGCAAACAGCTTTCGCTTCCAGCCCAGCCTGGTCGGCAAATATTTGCCATGAGATTTCACTGATCCTGCTGCCCTGCCTGCATGGAGGGAGGCGGGAGAGTGCACAGCTGGCATCAAACACAGAGGGCACATGACTCTTTGCAGCAGGTACTGTGGGGCAGCCTGTATCCTGAGCCCTGGATACATAGAGCAGGCCCTCCTCTGCTGTTGAGCCTTTAAAGGGACTGGCAAAGAGGCAGCATGAATGATCCCCAGAGCCGGGAGGTCACTGCGGCTGTATGAGGTTGGCTGTGTTCCTGGGCCCTGGCCAAAGGAGAGAGTGGGCATTCTAGGGTGACCAGATGTCCCGATTTTATAGGGACAGTCCTGATTTTTTGATCTTTTTCTTATATAGGCTTCAATTACCTCCCACCCCTGTCCCGATTTTTCACACTTGCTGTCTGGTCACCCTAGGGCATTCATCTCCCACGCAACCCCCATGTGCTAACCCTCCTGCCTGCCCTGCTGGCCCTTCACTGTAACCCCTGGCCTGCCGCTGTGTGCGGGGGGACTGAGCTCTCCGAGGTGCTGCTGCATCAGATAAGCGGCTTGGGTGTCCGGCCCTTCTCTTCCATGCAGAGCTGCAGCCTTAGCATCGGCACAGCCCTCCTCTGGGCTGGAGGCATCGTCGCGTTTTTGGCCAACTTGCTGCGTCCCTTTTCCCAGGGCAGGGCTTCACATACCCGCTGTTCCCAGAGCTGACAGGCAGCTGGTCAGTCAGCCCGGCTGGCTCCTCCAACAGCAGGACTCTCTCTCCCCATCCAGGACCTGCTAGGTCCAATGGGCTGCAGCCCTTACGCTATTGAGCCTGATGATTCTCCTCCTGGCTGAACACAGCCAATGGGGGGATGTCCCTGCAGTGCCTTGGCACGCGCAGGATGGCGGCTTCTCCCCCACCTGCAGCACGGCTGGGCTGTGGGGTCTGCTGCCCATGCTCCCCAATGGCATAACTGCAACGGGAGCATTGGCAGCTCCCTCGTCTTTATCATGGTCAACTGCCGCGTACCAGGCTCTGGTGCCGGCGCACGGCAACATGGCCACATACTGAACCCTCACAGAGCTTCCAGGAAAGGGCAGGAGCCCTAGGCTGGGATGGGGCATCTACCTCCATGGAAGCATCCCCTTCCGCAACCCCTATGGTACGCGCACACTTGTGCCCCCTGCCCCTGCAATAAGCGATTCTGTCTCATCCCTTATCCCTCTCCCCCGGGCCAGCGTGCACACCAGGCCCTGGGGGAGGCAGAGCTGGTGTGCAATGCCGACAGTGGGCTGGGGACACTCAGCTCCGCCCCTTTAACCCATTGGCTCTAGACAGGCTGTGATTTCTGCTTCCCCACTGTCTAGCTGAGAGTGGGGCTCTGGCAAGGGCTAGTTGGCAGAGGGTCAGCCTGGAGAAGCTGGTAGTCTAGGGAAAACATCCAAACTAGCCGGGCAACTGCTCCATTGATTGGGGTAGTCTGCCTGCCTTTACTTTACGAGGATCGCGATCGAAGGGTCCCGTTGTTCCTGCTTGGTGGCAGCTGAGAGCGCTCTTAGTTTCCTTCTTTGGTGAGGAGCTTGCACTGAGCGCAACGAGCCAAGCTCTTGTCCTCTCCAGACTGCATTGCTGTACTGTGGGACTTCGCCTAGGACAGAGGGTGGCCTCCCACTTCCAGAGCAGGCCTGGCCTTTGGGAGATGTCGCGCCCATGCTCCAAACAGCATGGACAGCCAAACCATTCCATTATGGGTGCCATTCATGGGGCTGGGTTTGATCTATAACCAAGATCCTATGTACCCTGTAGCGAGGTGACGTTAATTCTGCAGCACAATCTCTGCATTTCACAGTGCCCCGGGGCAGCCGGCTGGGAATTCTGTCTGCTTCAGCAGAATTAAAAAAGGTGGACTTTCCGTAATTGAAATATGAAGATGAACGATGCGCTTTGGCACAGAACCCTGCCCACCATTGACCTTGGTATTAAATGTCATTCATCTGACGTGTTTTTAACTTTCATTGTACTGCAGAATTGGCCAAGCTGGGCAAGTTTGAAGTTTTGGCATCTGGACAGGGGAGATAAAGAGTTTTGCACCTGTGCGCTGTCCCTGCAGGCCAGAGCCACTGATAGACTTGTTGACAGCCCCCAGATAGGAATTCTGAGGGCTGATGGTGGGAAGGTTGCAAGATGTGTGTCTGGATCGTGATTGGCAAAGAGACCTTGACTCTCCAATGCCCGCTCCTCCTTCCCACCCCCTTCTTAGTCTGACAGAGCCAGCATGTGAGTTTGCCCTTCAGGGTTAGATGAAAGATCTGTTTGCTCCCTGAGGCATTTGCCAGGAGGTGGGGTAGGCTGCTGAGCAGATTTGTGTCTGGGGAGTTTCACTTAGTCTGTATTGGGTCGGTTTATTTATTGCACTTTGTGCCTGTTTTAATGATTATTCTGCAGGTGCCTAGAGACCTTTTATAAATTGGCAAAGCCTAGTAGATGGAGCATTAGACTGGGACCCCAGGAGGCCTAGGTTCTATTCCTGGTTCTGCCACTGGCCTTCTAGGTGACCATGGGCAAGTGACTTCACCGCTTTGTGCCTCAGTTTCTCCATCTTTTAAATGGGGATAATGATATTGATCTCCTTTGTAAAATGCTTTGAGATCTACTGCTGAAAAAGCTATGTAAGAGCTAGGTGGTATTATTAGGGATGATTAAACTCACTTGGGAAAGTAATAAACTTTACCTTCTGTATAGCATTCTTCAGCCCTACTTCTCAAAGTGCTTTACAAAGCAGGTAAACATTTTACAGATGGGGAAACTGAGGCAGAGAAAGGCAGCCATTGGCGCAAAATCACCCATCAAGTTGGTGGTAGAGCGGGAATAGAACACAGATCTCCTGAATCTCAGTCTGATGGATCAGTCCATGCTGCCTTACAAGTGCTCTGTGGGTTGCAATGAATGTTGTTAAATGTTCTCCAGATGCTCCTGTGGACACTCTTCCCTTATGTTTCTTTTCAGTTTTTCAAGGCCTTCTCCAAGAGCCCTGAGGACGGGATGAAGATATTCCGTGAGTATTCACAACCTCCTGGCTCTTTAATCCTTGCTGGACTCCCCTGTTGGAATTCGTCCTGCTGTGGTGGTTTCCTTTCCATTGCCGCCTGCACGCCTGCTGCGTTCTAGAGTAGGGGGTGGTCAGCGAGTGCTTTCCCCAGGTGAGGGTGGGAGGGCAGGAGGTTTTGGTGGGGGAGGACTCATGAGAGGGAATCACCTGGCAGGGGATAAATGAATAAAGCATCTCAAGCTTTGTAAAAGAAATGTTTCTGCCATGAGCCACTAACCAGCCACTGGAGGTGCTGCCAGGGTGGGTTGGGGATATATTGTACAGTATGGTCCAGTAGCGCTCAGTCCCCATGTGACACTGCTATCATAGGCAGCGAGTTCTATGGGCCCGTGGGGCCCAGGCTCCACCAATAATCCTGAAGCTGGGCCCAGCTCCACCAATGTTTGGGCCCCAGGCCCTGTGCTTTGGGGGTCCCCGCGTCGCAATGCCGGGCGCTCTCACCTCAGCGGCAGCTCCCGGGAGAGGCCCCAGCCCCGACTTGGCTCACAGCCCATTGGCCAGGAACCCCAGCCAATGGGAGCTGCCAGGGGCGGTGCCGGAGCTGCCTGGCTGCGCCTCCACAGCAGGGAGGGGGAGCGAGCCACCGGCAGCGGCTGAGCCCTGGGCAGAGCGAGCAGCAGGGTCTGTGCCTGTCAGACAGACTCAGCCGGTGAGCTGTGGGGGCAGCCAGACACAGAGACACAGCCGGGGAGGGGGTGTTGGTGGGAACAAACAGACACAGCTGGGGGTTGTGGGACAGACAGACACAAGGACACAGCCAGGGAGTGGTGGGGACAGACACACACAGCGGAGGGTGGTGGGGACAGACACACACAGCGGAGGGTGGTGGGGACAGACACACACAGCGGAGGGTGGTGGGGACAGCCAGACACATGGACACAGCCGGGGGTTGTGGGACAGACAGACAGACACAGCCGGGGGTTGTGGGACAGACAGACACAAGGACACAGCCAGGGGGTTGTGGGACAGACAGACACAAGGACACAGCTGGGGGGGAGTTGTGGGACAGACAGACACAGCTGGAGGTGGTGGGGACAGACAGACAGACACAGCCGGGGGTTGTGGGACAGACAGACACAAGGACACAGCCAGGGGGTTGGTGGGGACAAACAGACACAGCTGGGGGGTTCTGGGACAGACACACACAGCTGGGGGTGGTGGGAGCAGCCAGACACACAGACACAGCCAGGGGGTTGTGGGACAGACACACACAGCCGGGGGTGGTGGGGGCAGACAGACAGACACAGCCGGGGGTTGTGGGACAGACACACACCAGGACACAGCTGGGGGGTTGTGGGGATAGACAGATGGAGCCGTGGGCGGGGAAAGGAGCAGCAATGGGCACCCCGGGGCTGGTATAAAATACACAGGACGGGGGGGGCTTCCTGAGGGGACTATATCAACACCCCCCGCAGAGCAGACCCAGGTTGCAGCTGGCTCCGCCTATCACAGCCCCCTGCCCCACAGAGACCCACACAACCCTCTGCCCCCTCGAGAGACTCCCAATGACCCCTGTGCCCCTGTCACTCCTCTCCAGAGAGCCCTCCCCTTTGTGCCAGCCCACTCCCCACCCCCACAGCCACCCCACCACCAAAGCTCCCAACAAAATCCCCCATTGCCATCCGCCCCCCCCCCCACCCCAGCCCAATCCAATGGCCGGGAGGCTCCCAGTCTAGTGGCTATCAGGGCCCACGGGAGCTGCACATGAGGCAGGGTGCCTGCTTGCAGATGCAGACCTCCCTGGCTGTGCCTCCACAGCACAGGGAGGGGGAGCCACAGGTGAGCAAGCCCTGGTCATCATCATCATCACAGGCCCAGTAATTCTCTGGATATTTAATTTCACTGAGGCAAAATGTGTGCAATTTTATGGGTTGAATGATTGAATGACATAATACCCACCTGCCCGCATTGTCCATCACTAAGTCCAGTAATTTTGTCAAGTGTTTGTTGCACAACATGGTGGTGCCTACCCCTACCTTGTGCTTCAGGGGGTGATGGGGTCCAGGGCAGCCTGTTATAGCCTGTTATAGAACTACCTGATTAGTACTTGGATATGTTGGCTGGCATCTTTTTTTTATGTGTGCGCTCCCCCTGATGTTAAAACCTGGCTACAGCACTGGGGAGGGGAGCTTCCTAGACCTGTGCAGCTGGGGCTTAGGTGAATTTTGTGATACTCTGCCCCTCCCCAGCTACCACCCTGCAGTCCCCACTCCTGCACCATGCTGGGCAAGGGGCAGCCCCATCCCCAGTGAGGCTATGGTGAGGGGTGGCAGCAGGGGAGGCCACACGTGATGGCAACCTCCCCCCTCGGTACCCACCATAGGGGAGGCGAGTGGGCATTCTGGACCTGAGAGGGACCCTAGGAGCATGTGCAGTGAACTGCGGGGGAGAGGAGGGGTCCCTCCCCTGGAGCTTGCTGCTGCCAGGGAGGGTGGAGGGGAGTCCTCTTTGGCCCTAGCCCTGGGGCAGCCTGTCTGCACCCCAAGTTCCTTATCCCCAGCCCTGCCCCAGAGTCCTCACCTGACAGGAAAAACACGCAACTTAAATTTGGTGGTCAGTTTAGAGTATCATAGAATATCAGGGTTGGAAGGGGCCTCAGGAGGTCAGCTAGTCCAACCTCATGCTCAAAGCAGGACCAATTCCCAACTAAATCATCCCAGCCAGGGCTTTGTCAAGCCGGGCCTTAAAAACCTCTAAGGAAGGAGATTCCACCACCTCCCTAGGTAACCCATTCCAGTGTTTCACCACCCTCCTAGTGAAAAAGTTTTTCTTAATATCCAACCTAAACCTCCCCCACTGCAACTTGAGACCATTACTCCTTGTTCTGTCCTCTGCTACCACTGAGAACAGTCTAGATCCATCCTCTTTGTAACCCCCTATCAGGTAGTTGAAAGCAGCTATCAAATCCTCCCTCATTCTTCTCTTCTGCAGACTAAACCATCCCAGTTCCCTCAGCCTCTCCTCAGAAGTCATGTGCTCCAGCCCCCTAATAATTTTTGTTGCCCTCCACTGGATTTTCCAATTTTTCCACATCCTTCTTGCAATGTGGGGCCCAAAACTGCACATAGTACTCTAGATGAGGCCTCACCAATGTTGAATAGAAGAGAATGATCATGTCCCTCGATCTGCTGGCAATGCCCCTACTTATACAGCCCAAAATGCTGTTAGCCTTCTTGACAAAGGCCAGAGGAAGGAGTGTTAGTGCCTGTGTGGACTTCTGAGAAGTGCATGGGGTGGAAGGGGATGCTCTGGAACCACTCCTTCAAAGCCAGTCAGGACTCTGGGGGAGCCTCCTCTCTGAGCAGACTGTCTCCAGGGCAAGAAGCTTACACCTTCCTGGGTCTGACCTCAGAGCATTCAGCATGCCCTTCCACATCATGCACTTTCCGCAGTGAGTCCGCCCAGGCGGGGTCCTGGGGCAGCCAGAGGTCCCTGCACCCCAACTCCGCAGTCAGATGTGACTCTCAGTCAGACTGTAAAACAGAAGGTTTATTAGATGATGGGAACACAGTTTAAACAGAGCTTGTTGGTACAGAAAACAGAACCCCTCTGTCAGGTCCATCTTACAGGGTGGGGAGCCCAGAACCAAGTTCTGGGTCTCTCTCCCCATTTCCCCAGCCAGCTCCAAACTGACACTCCCTCCTCTGGCCTCTGTGTCTCTTCCAGACAAGGAGGCCTTGTCCTGATCTCTTTGTCCCCAACACCTTCAGGTAGCATCTTGCAGGGGAAACTGAGGCACCCACACAGTATTCAGAGAAAATATTAAGAACATTCCCACTTCATCACAACAGCTGCAACAAAATATAATACCGTATATTGAAGTAGGCAAGTGCTGCTTCTGACTTTCCACTTTTAATTGACCCTTGTAATCTTGTGGCGCTGACGCGTTGTAGCTTCATTTTATATCGGCTTACAGGGTGGGGGGGGGCACCACCATTTTGGGCCCCACCAAAAATTATACAAACCTGCCGCCTATGACTGCTATGGCTTCAGGGATCAGGGGTTGGGATGGGTCATTGTTAGCTTGGATACAGTCCTTGGCTTTTTGTGCATTGTGCTTTGGTGGTGAGCTGTGTGTTTTGTTCCCCCAACAGATCCTGGGGACAGCATTCAGAACCTGAGGCAGAGCATAATCACCAACCTGGAGATGCACAAGGAGACGTGGCCACCTGCCTGTCCACCACTGGAACCAGCCAGGTTATTGGAGGGGGACATAATAGCAGAATGCAACTGTGTGTGTATATGTGTATGTGTATGTGTGTTGAGGAGGGGCCTGGGGTGAGAGAAACAACAAGGAATGGACTCGTGCTTAACCGGGCCTCCAGTAGCAGTCCTTGAGACCTCTGCCGCATGTGGATGATGACTGTGTTCAAGGGCCTGCCCTTGATTCAATCCCTGTTATCGTGTGGAACGGAATTCCTGCGGGTTGGGCTGGAGACCTTGCCCTAGGCGGTCCGAAGAGGCTCCTGGTTACTCCCAGGACAGTGACACGCACTGCAGAGGTGTGAGCGAAACTGACAGCCTGGTGCTGGAGTGACTTCCTGGAGTGACTGTGATAATAGCACATGGACGAAATGAGGAAGACAACTCTTTAGCCAAGAATTAATAGGCACAGACATTTTGAGTTGCCTCCTTGGTAACGTTCCAGACCTCCTATGTGTATCTTGTCCATGTGATGTGCCCAGAACTGTCAGTGTGGGGCGGGTTCCATTACCTACAAGGTTTTTTCCCATGATTTGTCTCTAACAAACCTGCCTGTAACTACAACCCCAGGCTGGAGAGTGGTGGCTGCTCATATTCGTCACTGGGGGGAGGGTATGTCCTGTATTGCTTGTGTACGGGAAGTGTCAGTGCCCTCTGCTGTATCGAATGAGACCTGCTGACGGCCTGGGAAGGGCAGATGAGCCCTAGTGCTGCCCACAGCAAACAGATGCCCCTGGAGTGGCAGTGGCTTGAGTGTTTGGAGCAGGAGTCTGGGTTGTTTCCCCTGGGATACACATGTGCGTGGTAGTTGATGGTCCGCGTCGTGGCCGGGGGGAATGGCTGGTGGCACAGAGGTGCCGTGCCCACTGCTGTCCCTGGTCTTCCTCCATGTCCTTCGATCCTAAAGTTGCCCTGCAAGCTGAAGTCACTGCTGCCTTCTGGCTCCTCCCTGGCTGAAAGCCCTTGGTCGAATCTTGCCCGTTCAGTGTATGATCCGGGAGCGTCTAACCTGACCTGCCAGACCTAGATAGCAGCCAGGACTCTGCTGTACAGAGGAATTCCTGGCTCCCAGCCCTGTGCTCGATCCACCGGACCAGGCTGTGCTGGCTACAGGAAAGCTCACCACTACTTGAGCCTGGAAAGCCCCTGTGGCTATAACCTGTTAATGCTGGGGGCAGTGGGGAAAGGTGTTAAGCCAGGAGGCAGAAATGGATCTGTGAAGCCAGCCAGGCTGCCTGCAGATCAGCGATGCAAAGGAAACTCCTCAGATCTGCATCTGGTGATTGCCAGGGGCGAGTGTGTGAGCCTCTCTCCCCTTCGGGGGTAACCACATCCTTGTGCTTTCCTCTGTGCCTGTGAAGCTGATCTGGCACTTCCTGGGTATGAGTCACCTGGGCCTGGCTGGGCCGGACAGAACAAAAGGGTTTGAGCTGCACTGCCCACTAGCCATTCCTGCCCACATTTCAGTGGAGGAGCGGGAGGACGGCCCCTATCCAGGCGTTGGACAGCATGCTGCAGGTGTCTAACTACCCTCTCCTCCCCACTGTCTGAGCATTCCAGCCTGGGCCCCCAGCAATGCCCCCTCCTTCCAAAGGCACGTCTCTGTACTCCTGCTCTCTCCCGGCTTTGGACGCTGCGCCATGCACAGCGCTGCTCCTTGGCAAAGGTGGACTTATTGCACCTCTCGATGCCCTGTAGGCACTTATCCTCTCTCCCCCCCCGCCCCGAGTAAAAAATGCAAAGCCACAGGCAGAGTTAATCAAATGCCACAGGTGTGGATGGGGAAATTAACCCCAGCCAACCTCCAGCATTCCAACCTCATGTTCAGGCTCCCCACTGTCCGATGCCCCACAGGGGAAATTGGGGGGTTCATTCCCACTCCCCAAGAGCAGAAGCGTTTGGGCTCAGAGATAGGGTTCAGGCTGTCTCTGATGTGACCCTATCTGTGTCTTGATGAAACTGCTCTGGCTCTAGTCCCACTGCTGGCTTTCACAGTAGACAGGGTTTTAACCTCAAGTCCTTCCATAAACAGTCTCCCATCTCCCGTTCCTTGGCTGACCCTGGCAGATTACCATACAGCCAGTGAACTGAAGCAGAAAACCAGGCCGGCAAGCTCCATGTGAATTGAACAGTGTATAAGCAGAGCTGATCTCGGCCACCTACCTAGGCGACAAATCCATCTGGGTTCAGCTCTGTGCGAGAGGGGCAAACACCCAACCCTTTGCCAAGCTGCTGTGTGTTGTGCTGGTAGGGAGCACGTTCTGCGCTGCTGGGGCTGGCGCGTTCACCTGCTCGCTCCGTGTCACTGAGAACACTTCATTGTTTTCTCCTGCAGCGTGGAGGAGATCCAGGGGTTCTTTCAAACCAACAATGTCACGTACCTGGCGCTGATCTTCGAGACGAGCGACTCCTTTCTGGGCAGAGAGGTGGGCATTGTTGTTTTGTTCAGTATTTGTGTTGCTGTAGCATCAGGTTGGGTTGGGGCCTGTCACTGTGCCTCCGTGGGTCACAGCTGAGGATGCCAAATTCAGGACAAACTGCTGAGAAATAGGGCAGACTCACCCCTAAACTGGTGGTTATTCTTCCATAAGATATAGCAAACCAGTAACAAAAGTAAACGTCTGTCTCACCACACTGGTTAACTAGAAGTCAGAAATGCAGCCTCCTTAGGTATCCCAGCCCTTGTTTCACCACCCAGACCCTAGACTTTATGATGAGTGGTTATTTAAAACCAGTTTAATCAACCAAAGGGTTCTTCTGATCCCAAAGGACCAGTCTCATACCCAGGTCAACATATAACTCAGATCTTACCCAGTAATCATGCTGTAGCCAAACCTTTTAGTATCTAATATCTAAAGGTTTATTTATAAGAGAAAAGAAAGGGGTGAGAGTTAAAATGGTCAAAGGAATCAAATACGTACATTCATTGCAAAGTTCTTGGGTCAGGTTTGTAGCAGTGATGGAATAAACTGCTGGCTTACAATGTCTCTGGTAATATCCAAAAGATTGGAAGGTCCTCAGTCCACTGGTTGGAATTCTCCTGCTAGTGTAAATCCGTAGTCCAGAGCAGGAAAGAGGCAAAATGGAGATGCTACCAGGGTTATTTATACTTTCGCCCATGTGGAGGGAAAACTGTCAGTGTTAGTTTGTGGAAAAGTCCTGGCACAAGATGGAGTTCAGGGTCACAGGAGCATGTCACGTCCTTGCGTGCTTCAATGAGTCAGAGCAGCCATTACCCATATTCTGGCTGATGCATCCTCAGCTGCTTCTATGGCCTCTTGTGTTAGCTAAGTGTCCTTCAATGGGCCATCAACTTGAATAGCCCATTCACAATATGCTGACCAGACTGGATGCAAACTACCAACCTTGTGGGCGTTACCACAGGAGCAAACACATTTGAAATGCTGGTACATAGTCAATATTCGTAACTTCAGACACCAAAATGATACACGCACACAAACAGGATAATTATATTCCTTTTCTGTTGACACCTCACATGACACATCTTGTACAAGATTTGTCGCAATTATATAACAGTAGTATCAACAATAATCACATAATGTCACCGGGCCCCATTATACAATGCATGTACATGTAGTGAAAAAATGGCCCTTTCCCCAAAAAGCTTATGGTCTGAGTAGATGAGTGGAGAGGCGAGTTCTGATTCTCCCCCTAGGCCCCTCAGGAGTTAGTATACAAAGATGTTAACTGTTCCTTGACTCTTTATATCCTTTCCAGTTTCCATAGCCATCAAGTGCCACGTGCTGCAGTTAGGTGAGGCTAAGGATCATCAAGTAGTGGTGAGCTTTCCTGTAGCCAGCACAGCATTGTCCGGCGGGTCGAGCACAGGGCTGGGAGCCAGGAATTTCTGGCATCATTTATTCAGGGAAAGTTCACCTTTTTTAACTTAGCCCTGGCTCTGCCACTGACCTGGGCCATAAAATGTCTGTAAAATGGAGATCCTACTTCTCCACCTCTCGGGGCTTTCGTGAGGGTCAGGCCATGTTTGTACAATGCTTCGGAGGCATAAAGTGTTCCCTCAGTGCTAGATATTGCTGTGTCCTGACTCCTGCTGGGAGAAGCGGGGGCTGGAGCAGCCATGAGCATCCCACGCCACCCCCCAGAGGAGAGAGCTGCTGTAAGCGGGCCTGGCCCTGGGACGTTCTGTTCCATAGCCAGTCTAACCCATGGAGCGTGCTGCCTTGCAGGTGACGCTGGACATGCTGCAGTACGAGAACGTCGCCGTCCGGAGAGTGCTGAGCAGTGAGGAGGAGCTAGTGAAGAAGTATGGCGTGACTGCCTTCCCTTCCAGTTTCCTACTCATCAAAAATGGGACCTTCAGCCGCATCCCTGTGTGAGTCCTTCCCTGCTGGGACCCAGACCGGGTGGCCTGTGATGTGCCAGGCCTTCACATGGCAGCTGGGTGTGACGCTGGCAGGTGGATCCCACTGTACCTAAGGGGTGGGAAGATGAATCCTGGCACCGTGGGACTGATGATGGAGGGAACTTGCTGCACTGAAGCTTGGAATGTGAACCTCGGTGCTTGTGCACAGATCCCCCTGCCCACGGCCCTTAGAGAGAGATCCTGTGGTGTTTGATAGGGATAAAACCCGTAGGGTTTTATTGCAGCTCCTCTCCTATCCCAGCTGGAGAGCTCTGGCTCGAAATGGTCTACAGAGGGAATAGTTTTCTCTGTTAAACACCATGGGACCTTTCCCTAAGGAATGGGTTGTGAATCCTGGTGCTGGTGGGCAGATCCCACAGAGATAAGGCCAGCTCCTATTGCCCATGGAGCTGTCCAGCTCCAGCCTTCCCTGCCTGTTCTGGGCTGCCCCGTGTTGAAACACTGGGTGTGGCTTTGTGATGCTGTGTGTGGCTTTCCTCCCCGGACTTCCCCCACCAGCTACAGCTACAAACTGCTGAAAGCCCCTCTAAACTCAGCCCAGCTTGCAAGTGTTTCGCTGGCTGGGGAATACATTAGTGGACTTTGCAAAGCTGGCAGGGAGTCAAGTTGTCCCTGACCACCTCCCCGACTTGGCCAGCCTCCCCACACCTCCCCCTTGGTTTTCTAATTGCGAAAAAGTTCATTAGGAACCAGACAATGGCTGGTTCTGAAACGCTGGCAGAGAACAATGGCGCCGGGACTCAGCCCCTCTCGTGGGTTCCTGCTGCTGAACGGCACGTGAAATAGCAGCCAGATGGTGCCTTCGCACCCTCAATGGATGATTGATGTCAGGCTGGCAGTGCAGGGAAGAGTGTGGCGGGGCAAGGGGGTAAACAGACACTTGTGGCTTCCCTAGGAAGGGTCGTGGGAGGGGGTCTCTTGCCTGGGTAACAGCCGAGCAGGGAGTTTTTCCTAATGGGAATCGTGGCATTTGCAAATCTCGTCTGTGCTGCTTGGCGTGCGGAGGATGGGGTGAGCCAGGTTTAGGGGAGGAGGGGTGCTCTCTGATGATGCCAGCTTCACCCAAGAGCAGAGTCATTGTTTCCTTGCTTCGGAGCTGGTGGAGGGGAAAATTGCTTGTGACGACGCCGTCTCTCCACCATCTGCTTGCGGGCAAACATTGGGCTGTGAAAGCAGAGCGGAAAGCGATGGCTCCTCGCTGCCGGCTCTCCTGGGCTTTCCTGCCGCTGCCTCTCACAGAGCCTGACAGCTTTGCTCATTCTGTGTGGGTTAAGTAGGGAGTCCTGTATTCCACCCTCTGCTCCCTCCATCTTGCCAAGCTGTCCTGAGAGACAGCAAAACCTCCCACAGCACCCTGGGTGCCAGGGCTGGGTTTATCCTGCACAGATCCCAGTGCATCCGTACCCCCAGCTCTTGGGTTAGAGGGCGTTACTGATTCCAAGAGGGTAAAACCCACCCGGGCAGAACTGGGAATTGCCCCACAGAAGGGGGAGGAAGAGGCAGGTCCTTGAGGCAGCAAGGGTGGTTGGATCCAGGTGGTGGCATATCTTGTGCTTCTGTACCCCTCTCTCCCTCTCGTTGCCCCAGCCTTCCTCTCTGCAGCACCGATGGCCCAGACTAACCCCAAATGTTCTTCTCCCCCCTTAAAGTGCTTCCTAACCAGCTCTGCCTGCGAGCCCTTGGCATATTCCCTGAGCTGCCAGAGGAGGCAAACCCCACCCCAGAGCCTAGGGTGAAAGGAGGCTGCAAGGGATAGAGCGAAGCTGGGAGAGTGGCTGGGTGAACTGGGGCTGCCGATCCCCATGAGAGCTGTGCCCTTCCTCATGCCAGCTGGCCTGGAACGCACGCAGTGCCCAGTCAGAACCTGAGTTCTCTATATAGGTGGCTTGGTTTCTAGTGCTCTCCCTTCCCCCTGCCAGAGCCCCATTAGGGACATTCCCTGTAACGTGGCCAGTGGGTCCCCAGTCTTGGCAGTCAGAAGAGGTGCTGGCTCTGCCTTGTCAGATGCTTCAGGGTACACGCCAATGGCTGCTGAGAATGTGTCTGTAGAGGTGGTGGGAGGAGCGGAGAGCAGAGACCCTGCCCTGCAGAGAAGGCAGTCCAAAGGCAGGAGTGGGGCCATGCAAAGCAGGCTCAGGCTGATGGCAGCAGGGCCGCTCCGGCTGTATGTTCGGAAGGAGGCCAGGCAGGGTGCTCAGGGAGCTTGGCTGGGACTAGCGGAGGGACATAGCTGGGAATGGATGATAGAGGCAAAGGGAGCAGTAGGGAGGGATGCATGGGCTGAGCACAGGGAGTGGGAAGCGATATGGGAAGTGCCAGAGGCAGCAATTCCAGACCAGGTGGACCAAGGAGGCAAACCCATCCCCTTCCAGGCGTGGCTTATGTGCGTGTCTCTCCGCCCCTGTTAGGGACAGAGCCTCGTCCCCTTTCTAGGCAGCTGGAGCGGGGAGCTAGTGATTCAAGCAAGGCCATTACCAGCTGGGGGCACACTGGGGCCACACAGCTAACAGTGCAGATACTCTCCCACCCAAGGAGACCCATGGAGGCCCCCTGGGTGCGTGGGGCCTGCCGGTGCATGTGGGAGGGTGGAAGCAGATGGGAACAGCGCACATTGTTATGCCAGGAATCCCACCCCCATCCCCAAGGACACGTCTGGCCTCCTGCCTGAGTGTGACAAACCCCAGGGTTGCAGGCAGCTGTGTTTGTGGTGATGGAAGGGTTAATGGGGGTGAAGAGGTGACCCCCTGTTCAAGTGGAAGAGGCTCCTCTCACGTGTTCCCATTTCCTTCCCAACAGGCAAATGGAGGCGCGATCCTTCTACACCCACTTCCTGCGGAGGCTCCCTGGGGTCACGCGAGGCCCCTACGCGCCGACCAGGGCACCAGACATGCGGATCAAGACGACCCCCACCCCGCGGAGGGCTGCAGACCGGTGAGCACCCCCCGGCCCCACTCTCCTGTCTGTCCATGCACACACTCCCTCTGCCCGCGTTCCTCCACAGAGCTCTCCCTCAGCTGGGTAAGCGCTGGGCCTCCAGCATTATGACTGGCTTTGGGAGCTTGATGCTTCCTGTGGGGGGATTCAGAAGGCCTGGCCACCAGGAGCGCGTGCAGACGAGTGGAGCAGAGGAATGGTCAGTCGGCTTGACAGGCATGAAATGATGGCTACGACGCCAAGGCCGGGGCAAGCAATTGGCCGAAGCAGCAGAGTCGGAGGAGCGTGGGTACCGTATTGCAGTTTGGGGCAAGGGAGTCACTCATTGCTGTCACTGCTCTTGGATGCTCAGAGAGCAACAGCTTCTTGCCATCTGGACCTGGTTGGAGGGGCTGGGCCTTTCCTGCCCTTTTCTGTGCCGTTGCCCCTTGCTGGTGAGATCTGCACGCTGTGCTCTGCGTGGGGTGGCACCATTCGGACACTGAAGTTAGCATGGGATGGGCCTGCTGCTTATCAATGCTGGGTCCCAAGGTCATGTGAAGCAGCCATGCTCCCACGGCCTGCGCTGGCTGCCTTTTATGAGTGGACCTTCAGGCATTGGCCTATGAAACCCTAGAGTGACACACTCACCTTCCCCTACGTTACAGGGGTGATCAGTGGAGCTGACGGCCCCGTGGTTTGAAAGGGCAGAAGGTGGGGCCAGGGGCTTTCTCCACAGAGGGACCTTCTGCTGGGGAACTTGCTCTTGGATGCATACCCCATTCAGCAGAGCCGAGGCCGGTTGACATCCAGGCCGTGCTGCAAGCCTCACCTGTTTTACCCTGCTGGGCGAGACAAGGCAGTGCAGGAGGGGTGAAGCTGGGCAGGGTGACTAGAGAAAGTTCTGGCAGCTTGTGATCTCGCACCCCAGATCAGTGGAGAACAGTGAAGAACATGGCTCTGAGTTCAGTCATTACAGAGGTGCCGGTAGGGTGACCAGATGAGAAGGAGAAAATATCGGGACACATAGGGGAGCAGGGGGTCCACCGGCGGAGGGAAAAAAAAAAAAAAAGCCGAGCGCTGCCGGTGGAGCAGCAAGAAGGAAAAAAAGAGTGCTGCTGGCGGAGCAGCAAGAAGGGGGGTGGGGAGTGCTGCTGGTGGAGCGAAATATCGGGGCAAATTGTGTCCCGACCAAAGATCATTCGGGACGTGGGACAAACAGCTAAATATCGGGACGGTCCCGATTTTATCTGGTCACCCTAGGTGCCGGTATGAACTGGGGACTGAATTCCGAACAAACGGCTCTTGTCCTGGATTCCCCGGCTCTGGGGAGCATTGGGATTGGGACAGATGAAGACGATGGCCACCTCCCCACGTAGGGGTTCCTGGGACAGTCGAGGGCATAGGGAAGCCAGGGGAGGGTGGAGGTGATGACATGTCTTAGTGGGGCTCTGTAAGTAGCTGAGATGGTTCCAGGGCTCTGCTTCACTCTGCAGTATGGTGCTACCAAAGCCCAAATACTGAGGTGACTCTCCCTGGAGCCCTACAATGAGGGACCGCTCCCTGTGCCCCAGGTTGCTGCTGTTTGAGTTTAGTGTAAGGGCCTTGACACTGGTAGGTCTGGGCTGCTTGCTCCCAAGGGACCGCAGGGGGCTTATGCTTGGAGGGTGAGGCTGCAAGCTGGGTCAGCAGCAGGAAGAGATGTGGTCATGCTGCTTGCTCCTTGCCCCATCCCTTCCCCCAGCCCACCTCGCTGTCCAGGGATGCTGGAGGTGTTCCCCTGCCCTGCTGAAGGAAGGGAGAGCTCATTGCCTTTCTCCCCCCAGAGGAGGCCTGCAGGCTCTGTGGTGGGGCGCATTCTGCTGGCGTCTGTACCGTGCTGGGGTCCTGGGTGTATTTTGCCCCCCCCCCCCCATTTCTATCCGCCCACCGTCCCTCCTTTGCTTTAGCTGTGGATTGGCAGGTCCTTTGCTGTTGGTTTTGCTGTGATGGGGGGGGAAGGGATGAAGAGCGGCTGTAAAAACACAACCATTGTTATTCCTCTTGCTGCTTCAGAATAAAGAGAGCAGGCCCCTTCGCCTCTAGCCCCACGGGGGTGAGTGCCATGCTGCTAGTGAGGGCACTGCGGGGGCTGAATGAAGCTGGAGGCTGAGCTAACCTTGGCCTCTCAGATGAAGCCAGACTCTGGGTCGTGACTGAATTCTGCCATCCCCTCGTGGGAGAAGGGGCTAGGACTCGCAGCTGTAATGAGGGGTCCTTTCCTCCCAGGCGGATCCTGGGGGGATACAGTTGAGGTCCCTCACTGGAGCAAGGGTCAAGGACCCCCTTTCTGCAGGCAGGCTCAGACAGTTGTTAACGCCCTGTTTTTCTCCTCCGCTCTCCAGCTCAAAGGTGTACATGACTGACCTGGAGTCCGCGCTGCACTATGCCCTGCGGGTAGAGGTGGCCCGGTTCTCTGTCCTAACGGGAGAGCGGGTGAGGGCCCTGAAGGACTTTGTGGCGGTGCTGGCTAAGGTGAGCGCTAAGGAGCCATCAGCCAGGCAAGGCCTGGGTGGTCTGTAGCCCCCTCATGCTGAGAGCAGATGCAGGGCCTTTGCTGGGGCCTCACTTACCACCGTGGCAGTCACTGGACCTCCCCTTCAGTTGGATTAGAGGAGGGGCAGGCTGGTATTTGAATCCTGTAGCGAACGAAGCTGGGCATATCCCCATACGCGTTCTGCTTGAACTGGTCTCCAGAGAACCCCATCTCCACGCCGTTCGCACACCCCACATTCCGACCCGCGTAGCAGCCCTTGTGACGAGACCCTGGAGGGCTCGAGCGCTGCTCTGCCTCAGCTGGCCTCTAACAAACCCCCTCGGTTCTGGCTGCTTGGCCCTAGTCCCTAACTCCGCTTGAGCTCTGATTGTGAATATGGGGCCTTTGTTTAGATAAATGGGAAATTGGAATTGCATCGTCCCCTGCGCTGGGCATGAAAATTATATGTGCCCTTCCCAAACCTTCACTGGTGACGTGACCAATCGCATCGAGCCTGGACATGAGCCATGCCTTTTGAAACCCCGTCCACCCGTGCTCAGCCATTCACCAAAGCCACTTCCCCCTGAACCTCCTGCAAGAAGGCACCACCATGGCTGGTTCTCTCCCCCACACCCCCCCGACCTTGATGCAGATTCTTTCCTCCTGCTCCCACCCCTACCTTGAGCATCTGTGTTGGCTGCACTGGTAAGCGCGCACACAGCAATGCCCTCTGCAGTGAGTGGCTTTGAAGTGTCATGGGCACCTCTGTTTTGCTATGGCAGATAGGTGGCTTGGCGGCCGTATATTTTCTCCTATACAACCCTCCCGAACTTACCTTTGGAAATCCTCTTTCACAGGATGAAAGAACTCTCCTCATGCAGGGTGCAATGCGATTGTGATAGCAAGGGACCACTAAGGACCTCTTGCACACAAGCCCGTTTCCTTTGGAAACTTGGGTTTGATTTAAAAAACTGGAGAAAATAGTTGCTGGAATAATTCAGGGTCTAAAAGACGTGCCTTATAGCGAGAGATGTAAGAAGCTCAGTCTGTTTAGTTTCTCCATGAGAGGGCTGAGAGGTGACTTGATCATGGTCTAAAACAGGGGTGGGCAAATTTTTGGCCCGAGGGCCACATCTGGATGGGGAAACTGTGTGCAAGGCCATGAATCTAGGGCTGGGGCTGGGGCAGGGGGTTGGGGTGCAGGACAGGGCTCAGGGTAGAGGGTTGAGGTGCGAGGGGTGCAGCAGGGAGCTCAGGGCAGGGCAGGGATGCAGAAGAGGGTGTGGGGTGCAGGAGGGGTTTGGGGTGCGGGCTCCGGCCCAGCGCCACTTACCTCAAGAGGCTCCAGGGTGGCAGTGGCACACAGCAGGGCTAAGGCAGGCTCCCTGCCTGCCCTGGCCCCGCACCACTCGTGGAAGTGGCCAGCATGTCCGGCAGAGGCTCCTGGGGGTGGGGTAGGGCAGGCGTGTGCTGCCCTCGCCTGCGGGTACCACCCCCAAAGCTCCCATTTGCTGTGGTTCCCTGTTCCCAGCCAATGGGAGCTGCGGGGGGCGGTGCCTGCAGGAGATGGCAGCGCACTGAGTCCCCTGTCCTCATCCTCCCCTCCCCACCCCCCGAGGCCACAGGGACGTGGTGCCGCCCGGGGGGGGGGGGGGGAAGTGGGGCAGTTTGCCCCGGGCCCTGCAGGGGCCCCCACAGAATATGGTATTCTATAGTATTGCAACTTTTTTTTTTAATGGAAGGGGCCCCTAAAATTGCTTTGCCCCGGGTTCCCTGAATCCTCTGGGCAGCCCTGCTTAGCCCCGCTGCACCATGGGGCTGGCAATCCCGTGGGCCAGATTGAAAGCCCTGATGGGCCGGATCCGGCCCGCAGGCCATAGTTTGCCTTCCCTTGGTCTAAAAGATGCTGAGTTTCTAATCTGCTGCGGGGTGCTCCCCCCCGCTCTGCCCAGGACCTGCCCCCACTCCACCCCTTCCCCCAAAGCCCCATCCCTGCACCTGCTTCTTTCCACCCCTGCCCCACCTCTTTCCGCCCCGCCCTGCCCTGTTCCTCTCCTGAGCGCACTGCACCCTTACTCCTCCCCCCAGCGCTTCCTGATGCCGCGAAACAGCTGATCCATGGTAGGCACTGGGAGGGAGGGGGAAGCATTGATTGGCGGGGGCCCCCCAGCAGGCAGGAGGCACTGGGGGAGGTTCTGGTAGGGGGGCTGCCACTGAGTGCTCAGCACCCACCATTTTTTTCCCATGGGTGCTCCAGCCCCAGTGTCAGTGCCTATGTGAGGAAGACATTTCTGATCATAGAGGGTTCTTTAATGGAGCAGAAAAAGGCCTGACGAGATCCAGTGGTCAGAAACTAGACACATTCAGGCTGGAAATGAAGGTGATTCACCATTGGAACATCTTATCTGGGAACAGGGTAGATTCTCTGTCACCTGAAGCCTTTAAATCAAGACTGGATGTGTTTCTAAAGCAGATGCTCTAGTTATGGGCTTGATGCAGAGATTACTGGGTGTGGTTCTGTGGCCAGCACTATGCAAGAGGTCAGGTAAATTGTTGTAATGGTCCCTTCTTGCCTTAAAATCTATTAATCTAAATGTGGGTCACTAGTGCAATGAGTCTTGGGTTCTCAGCTTAGACCTTTATTACTTTTTCCCTAATTGCCCAACTGCTGCATGATTAACAAAACTGGCCGGCTGTGCCTGTGAAGGGACCAGGACTTAGACTAGCAGGGATGGTGCAGGGCAGGACTGAGGTGCGTTGGAAGGGAGTGTGTGAGGAGGGCAGGACTAGAATAGCCAGTGGCCGTGTGAGTCAGACCTGAGGTGCTTTGGCATGGTTGTGCTGAAGCTTGCTTAACACCTAGCCTGCTTGTGGCCTGGCTTTAGCTAATGCTCTCAATCTCTCTCACTTTCTTGAGCACGGAAGATTTCATTAAATGAATACCCCACCCTGCCACCTTCCCCTTCAAAATACAATCCCCCAGGAGAGTCCAGGCTGTCTTCGACCCTCAGAGAGCTGAAGGGCAGCTGGGGTGGGGGAGGTGGGGGGTGTTGCTACACCAGCCCCCCAGGCTCTGGAACCTTCAGAGGACCAGTCTATACTGTGAAATGTGTTTGGTGTCAGACAGCTGTAGTAATGCAGCTCCAGATTAGGAGACAAAGCTGTTCAGATGCAGGGAACAGAGAGTCCAAGACTGAAATAGCACAAGGAACCCAGTTCACCAGCCAAGCTCCCTCCCTCCTTGCAAAGTGCAGAGATGTTGGGGGGGGGGGAAAATGGGAATGGGGTGTGAGGGGGATGGGTGTATGTGTGGGAGGTAAAGATGGGGAGAGAATGGGGTGTCAGTGGGGGGTATAGATGGGGAGCGGCATGGGGGTGGAGTGGTGGGGAGGGAATGGGTGGGAGTGTGTGTGGATGGGGTGTGTGGATGGAATGGGGTGTGGGTGGGGAGGGGAACGGAGTGTGGGTGGGTGGATGGGAAGGAGAATGGGTGTGGAGGGGAATGGGTGTGTGAATGGATGGAATGGGATGTGGATGTGAATGGAGTGTGGGTGAGTGGATGGGGAGGGGAATGGGGCGTGTGTGTGTGTGTGGATGGAATGGGGTGGGGAGGAAGGGAAAGGGGTGTGTTTGGAAGTATAGATGGGGTGGAAGGGTGGGGAGGGGCATGGGATGTGGGTGGGAAGGAAGGGGAACGGGTGTGTATAGAGGTATAGATGGGGGGCGTGGAAGGGTGGGGAGGAGGATGGGGTGTGTGTGGTTGGAATGGGATGTGGGTGTGAATGGAGTGGGTGAGTGGATGGGGAGGGGGATGGGTGTGTGTGTGGTTGGAATGGGATGTGGGTGGGGAGGAAGGGGAACGGGTGTGTATAGAGGTATAGATGGGGGGCGTGGAAGGGTGGGGAGGGGGATGGGTGTGTGTGTGGTTGGAATGGGATGTGGGTGGGGAGGAAGGGGAACGGGTGTGTGTAGAGGTATAGATGGGGAGTGGCATGGGGGGGTGGAAGGGTAGGGAGGGGCATGGGTGTGTGTGTGTATGGAATGGGGTGTGGCTGGATGGGGAGGGGAATGGGGTGGGCGTGGGTGTGTGTGTGGATGGAATGGAGTGTGTGGGAGGGGAAGGGGAATGGGTGTATGTGGAGGTATAGATGGGGAGGGGAATGATTCTCTTGCAACCTCTCCCCCTTCTGCCTCCTCAGTCTGGTGGTTGGGTGTGTACCATAGTCTAGAGGAAACAGTTTTGTGCTCAGTGCAAGGTGTTTCAGATTTAGGCCACTAGACGGAGCAATGTCACCAGGATTCCCACATTCCTGACAGTTGCAGGGAATTTGCCTTCTCTGGATGTCCAGACTCTGATCCTTAAATCTTGCGTTTCCCAGAGACGTGTAGGCCTGCGGGGAGAGAAGCATTTATTTTAGAACGGGTCACCTGCTAAACCTCACCCCAAATCTCCAGTATCCCCTGGGAGCCTTTGAAAGGAGATTTGGAGGGGTGAGGGGGGCTCCTCAGCAGAAATGTCAGTTCCCTGTGTTTGTTTATTGTCTAGCATAACGGGGTATCCATGGAGGCTAGACCCTTTTGCTTTCATTCCCCCCGCACTTTCCTGGGTCCCCACTTCCTGCTTTTACCCACCTACACTGTCTCCTCTCTTTATGTTTGTCCCTGAGGTGGGTCTTCCCCTCCTTCAATCACTCGCTCCCCCCCTCCCTGGAGTGCTTGCGGTTTTAAAGTGCTGATACTAATCGGATTTGTGTTGACTTATTGTCAAAGTAGCTTTTCGTGTTCCTCGGAGACTATTTGGAGTTACGATTGAGATTTGGATCTTGGCTGTTGGCCCACAGGGCTGACTTATTCACAATGGTGACAGCTTGAATACAAATGAAAGGGCTTCCCAGTGCTGGCTGCTTGGATCTTTGGGGGAAGGCTTCATACCAAGCTGGACAGCCTGAGAGTACTGTAGCTGTGAGCTCCCCACAGCCAGTGCTCCTGCACCATTCCCTGCAGTGACTCCTGCTGGGAGAGGCTGGCATTGCAGTCGCCGAGAGTTTCTCACAATCTGGGTCTCACCCCATTTCCCACCTGAGAGAGGCTAGCAAAGGGCATATGAGACATGATAGTATTGCTAAGAACCTGACTTTATCACTGTAGGATGATTGGTGTCCTATTAGCCATCATGCTCAGTAAAGGTCTCCAAATGTCCCCTGGAATCAAAGCAGGAATTTCTCCCATGCCTGGGTTCACGTCGACCATAATGGGTAGCAAGGCTTTTGTTGGTAAATGTATTTCCTCCTCGCTCTGTTCTTGCTGTAGTATTTTCCTGGCCGCCCCTTTGTCCGGAACTTCCTGCGCTCTGTGGACAGGTGGCTGAGGAACGTGAGAGAATCAAGCATTCCCTACAGTGCCTTGGAGTTGGTGTTGACCAACAGAAAAGAGGTGGGTGACATAGAGATGATTTCCCTTTAGCCCTGCAGTGTGTGCACGCGTCTGCCTCCCACAGTCCTTTTCTCTCAGTCCCCTTCTGCTCTCCCTCCCCTGCCCACCACGTTAGCCCTGAGGTTGTTACTCTTTGTCTGCCTGTCTCTCTCCCCATCAGGGTCAAGCCCCGGCGGTGCTGTCGAACAACGTGACATGGGTGGGTTGCCAAGGAAGCGAACCTCATTTCCGAGGCTACCCCTGCTCCCTCTGGACCCTCTTCCACCTCCTGACAGTGCAGGCGACTAGACACCGCAGGCTGGGCACAGGTAAACACACGACCCCATGCGCGTCCCACTCTGAACGTGCTGGATGATCTAGCTCTTGGCCATAGAGAAAGGAGTGTGGGAACCACCGTGATAGCTCCCCTTGGCCGTAGCTCGGGAATTTCCGGGAGCTGCTGCTCCATGGGAAATGGGATAGGGAGTGTAGGTAGGCTCCGGCCAGAAAGCTGAAGGCAGTCCTGGGGTTTTAGAAGGGTTGCAGTCCCTGCTTGGAAAGCCCTTCCAGCCTTTCCCTGTAGCCATGGAGTTGGTAAGCCCCACACTAGGTGGCCCATTGTAATGCCCCAATCGTCTCTCACCCCACCTTGCATGCCTAGCACCTGTATCTAAAGCCTGTATCTTGTGGCTTGCTGGATCCCCCAGCATGAGCGTTCTGCAGCTCTCATGTCAGGTGGTTGGCTGCCACTTCTCCCACGTCTGGGTCAGAGCGCTGAGCTTCCCAGCCAGCCAAGGGGGCTGCGCTCCCGTGTGGAATCTTAGCATCTTCTCATCAATCAGCTGCGCATGGCGCTCTGTCCTGCCCCAGGGCCAAATGTGCTGCTGTCTCTGCTCAGCCAGCCCCAGCCCCAGCTCTGGCTCACAGCTAGCAATAATAGTATCTAGCTCTTCTGTAGTGTGGCTCTTTAGTGACAGCTGAACACTAGCCCCAGGGCCTGCTGGGTCACAGGGGATGGGTCTTAAACAGGACATACAAGCCCGACTGCAGAGCCGACCTTTGGTATCTCTGCTGGTTTCCCTCAGGATCCCCTTGCCCAGCCTGGTTCATGGTGCCATGGTGTCCCATGGTGCCATGCCAGCACCTCCCGGTGCAGGTGGGGCTGAATGCTCTAAGCGTCTCACACTTCACTGGAAGCCCTGTGCTGGGCCTCACACAGCCCTCTCAGTGTAGCTGAGGCCACCTGCTCCGTGGCACTGTGATCCTGAGCTGGCTGGTCCTGTGGACCCACCCGGCCTTGGATTGCTAGCACTCTGCAAAGAACCTGGGTTCCTCTGGGCAGTGTGGACGGCAGGGAGGCCGCCGGGCACAGTGCTTCTCTGAGCTGCCAGGGTTTCCCCAGCCGAATGAGCTGTCTCACCTCCCCCTCCAGGCCCACTCGAGGTCCTTGGCGCTATGCGCAGCTACGTCCAGTCCTTCTTTGGCTGCCGGGAGTGCGCACAGCATTTTGAGGGCATGGCAGCGGAGTCCATGGACAAAGTGAGAAGCGTGAATGAGGCAGCCCTCTGGCTTTGGTCAAGGCACAACCGGGTCAACGCTCGGCTGGCAGGTAAGGTGGGGAAGGGGGTGTCCTGCTGGTGAGGCTGGTGTTGGCCGAGGAAGGAGGGGAACGAGGTGCCTGAGGGAGAAGTTAGCCCCCAGTGCAGGGGGTCCAGACCCTCTGGCCGTATCTGGGGAGGGATGGGGGACAGGGTCTTGGGGACAGCTGACTGCAGCGGGGTTGGAATTTGAGATGAACCTCATGGGCCGGCTGGTGCCTTGGCTTGTAAAGCATAGGCTGGGCTGACTCAGCTCCCCAATAACCCTGTGCCTGCCCTGCCACTGCTGCGCAGTGAGGGGACGTCTCTCCTCGCAGGTTGATAACTGCGGGGGGAGCCGGGCGGAAGGGGGAAGTCGGGCACAGGGAGCTGTGAGAGCGCTCTGCCTGCATGCTGCGGGCCAGCTTTGTCCGTTCATTTCTCCTTTGAAAGCAGGAGGCGGGTTGCCATGGGTTAACTCTGCAGCCTGGCAGGGGGCTGGCGGAAGGCCGTGGGGAGAGATCGCAGACCCCGAGGTGAAGGGAACAGGCAGCTGGTGGTGCTGAGCCAGAGACCGCCCCAGAGAGGCAGTTAAATCTTATCTGGCTTCCCGCAGGGGGCTTTAAAAGCTGCCACGTGCCCTGGGAGGACCCTGCTCCCGAGACGATTCTCCAAATGCTCCATTCGTGTGCAGACGCTGCCCCTCCCCCTTTGCACACGAGCTTCTAGAGCCCAGTTCAGGGGGAGCTGGGACAAAAGCAGCTGGCAGCTGAGAAGGAAGAGGGAGCAAGAGTGGCCAGGCAGGGGAAGGAAGGGGGCAATGACTTCCTGCTTGTCAGTGCAGCCTCCCCAGGTGTGGGGCATAGCTAGGGTGACCAGATGAGAGGGAGAAAATATCGGGACACATGGGGGGGGTCCACCGGCGGAGGTGTTTAAAAAAAAAAAAAAAGTGCTGCCAGTGGAGCAGCGAGGGAGGGGGGCAGTGCTGCCAGTGGAGCGAAATATCGGGACAAATTGCATCCCGACCAAAAATCGGTCGAGACGTGGGACAAACAGCTAAATATCGGGACGGTCCCAATTTTATCAGGATGTCTGGTCACCCTAGGCATAGCACCCTCCACCCCAGCTCACAGCATTCACCTGGAACGCCCATGGCCCAAGGATGTGGCCCAGGCTGACACCCAGGGACTCTGGCAGGAAGAGGGAAGAGCCCACTGAAGCCTGGGAGAAACTACCGGCCTTGGTCCCATTGTGGGGTGACGGTCCCTGCTCCGGTCGGTCAATTGGGGGGGGGGGCAGGGAGGAGACTCCCAAGTCTCAAGCGGCTGCAGCTCTTGGCTACAAGAGCCTGTTCTTGGCACTTGGTAGGCTGGGGGTTCTTGCACGCCTGCTCCCTGCCCCTCAGGGTGGCTGAAAGACACGTGGGCAAGTGGAGCTGCTCCTGCAAGCGAGTTGTGCATGACCTCCCGGTCAGGGCAACGTGCGAATCCCACTGGAACTGTGCTCCCTGCTGGGAGTCTCACGCTAGCAAGGGGAGAGCCGGCTAAGGCTGGAGGGCTGTGGGCAGGCTTGGGGTGTGTCTGTAAGATCCATAAGGCACAGAGCCTACTCCCTTTCCTTCAGGGCTTATGGGGTGGATGTTAAATGCTGTGGTTATTGTGCTGGGACTGTCCTGCTTCTGGAGCCCCTGGTGGGACTGTGTCTGAGGCCTTTGTTCTATCTGATTTATCCAGGTACTGAGACCGAGGACCCCCAATTCCCCAAGCTGCAGTGGCCTCCCCCAGAACTGTGCCCTCTGTGTCACGGTGTGGTCAACAGGCGCCACGTGTGGGACGAGGCAGCCGTGCTGCGCTTCCTCAAGGCCCACTTCTCCCCGGCCAACATCTTCTTAGACTACACGGAGCCCGAGAGGGCTCTGGTGGTCAGGCGCAGCCGGGAGGCAAAGGAGGGAGCTGGAGAGTGGGCCATGGGTGACGGGGAAGAGAGAGAAGAGGAGGAGGAGGAAGAAGAGAGAGGAGAGAATGGGAGAGGGGAGGAAGAGGGGGAGGAGAGAGGAGGGAATGGGGAAGAGGAAGAGGAGGGGGAGGAGAGAGGAGGGAATGGGGAGGGGGAGGAGAGAGGAGGGAATGGGGAAGAGAAAGAGGAGGGGGAGGAGAGAGGAGGGAATGGGGAGGGGGAAAAGAGAGGAGGGAATGGGGAGGGGGAAGAGGACGGGGAAGAAAGACGACCAGGGAAACCCGAGGGCGCAGGGGTGGGAATGGAGGTGGGTGGCTCGGAGAGACGAGGCATCTTGGGGCCACGGAAGCCGAGTATTGTCCGGATGAACCCCAAGATGCAGGAGCTGGAGGAGGACATTGTGGACCTGGATTCCTTCAGCGAGCTGCACTACAAGAGCAAAGCCCTGAAGGCTGCGGCGGCCAACAAGGGGCGGCGGCTGAGCAAGAGGGACACCATCCCGCTGCTGTTGGCGGACAACAGCCATGAGGCCTTTGACTATGCTGCGGCCTGGGAGCGCCTGAGGCGGCGGGGGCTGGGCTCCAAGCAGCTCATCGGGGCCCTGGAGGAGGACGAAGGGGACGCCCTGAGGAGGAACCATTGGTTCCGCATGCTGGGAGTGGGCTTTTCCCGCCTGGACGTCAGCCTGTGCATCATCCTGTACTTCCTCTCCTCCATGTGCCTGCTGGGCATGTACACCTTCTTCCGCATGCGCACGAGGCACCGCAAGGGCCGCCCCGGCTTCCCCACGGCGTGAGGCTAGGGGGTGCCACGGGGTGGGGGTGATGGTATAGGTCAAGTGCTAACGATTCCTTCCGGGGGTCTGTGGCTGGAAAAGCGTCTGACTTTCTCTGTCAGGGTTGCTAGGGCAGTGGGTGCAGCTGGACGGCTTCTGGATCTTGCCACCACTGGCTACACGGACATGGGACCGCCCATCGGACAGATATGGCAGGGTGTTCTTCTGGGATCCAAGAGCCTTACCAAGCCACCTGAGCTCCTCAGAGACCTCTAGCAGAGCCACTGTCGGGTCAGGGTGAGGGGCTGGAGGACGGAGTGAACTGGGAGAGGTGTGGGGAGTTCTAGCTGCCTCCCTGTTTACAGTAGCTCAGCCTCTGGTAAGGATTGGGGGGAGTCTCCTTTCTGGTCTGTTTCCTGCTGCACTGCGGTGAAAGTGAATCCAGCCCAAAGCGCCCAGGCTGCCCCAGAGGGTGCAGAACTTTCTCTTTGCCAGATGATTCCTTCACTCTTGTAGGCCAGGATCGCTAACCTACCCAACCCAAGGTGCTCTCACACTATACTCAGGGTGTATGTCACCCACCCACACAAATAAGGGACGGCAGTGCCACTGGCTGGAGATACACATAACACAGACAGGTGCTGAGGAAGCCGTGTAGCCAGAGCTAAGCCAGTTCACCGTAATCCTGACCTGTAACACTCCTCCCCACCCCCATGTACTATTTGTGTCATGAGCCACTGCTCTCCTTATCCTAATGCATCTCAATCCTGTCTTGAAATACCACCTGCTCCACGCTCTTGGGTTCCTTCTATGCTGGCTCTGCATTTGTGAGAGAGACAGAGAGAAATGGCCACAGGGGTCAGACTCACCAATCGGCATCTGGCTTCTGAAGTTCAGGGCTCGCAGGGGAGGAGTTGCTCTGTTAGCCCAGAACAGCTGTTACGTCCAGCCTCTCTGCAGCCCAGAGTGCACATGGGCACAGAGGTGGGTGGGAAAGGACACGGACCCTTGGTCTGACCACAGACCGTTCTGCTGGAGCATCTAATTCTGTGCCACCTTGGCCTGTCATGTTGAGGCTGTCCCCAGCCTTCTCCTCTGTATGTGGCGTGGTGGCATTAGTGCTGGCAGGGTTCTGTGTCAGCCTGTGCTGTGTTTCACCTGCTGGGGGCATGCTCGGGCCAACGAGCCACCTCTCTGAAAGTCTTGCAGGCAGATTTGCTGCTACCTTCATGCTTTAAAAATAGAAGTGGGAGGAGGTGGTGGGCTTTGCCAGTCCCCCCAAGCCTATATTATAGTATAGAGTCTGTGAAACTGGGAAGAAACTGGAACTCTTCCTTTTGGCACCGTGGGTGGGGCCAGCCTTAGAGCCAAATTCCCCTAGTACAATGAAAAGCCATAGAACCTACCAGGAAGTCCTGTGCTGCTCCATTACTCCACTTTGTTCCCACCTGCTTCAGCATGCAAGCATGGGCGCCTCCATTAGGGTGCCCAGCTATGCATTTGGGTGCTGTGTTTTGGTCTTGAAATCCAAGCACCCAGAATTGGACACAAGTTTCCCAGATGCACCTGGGCGCTTGTTCAGTACTGGAAATATTCCCTCCCACATCCTTGTATAGTGAGCACTGTCAGCCCAGGGCATTAGATCTCTGACCCCTAGCGTTAGTGTATCTCACCGGCCTGCAGATGCTGTCACTTTGTTCAACCTTTCTATGAAACCCATTGTACTGGAGTCACCGTTGAGCTGAGGAAAGAGAATCCTAATGCAAATCTTGGCATTGCAAGAGTCACTTAACTTATCCCCATTCATACGCCAGCTCTTCTTGGGTCCCCATCCCCTGTCCTTTTGTTTGTGTATTATTTAGAGTGAGGTCTGCAAGGCAGGGACTGTCTAGCACTGTGCAAATGACCTTTGGGCTGGTGAGATCCAGAGGCTGGCTGCACACTGGGTGAAGGAGCATTGCTTGTTGATTGTTCTGAATGTAGCTCCTGGTACCATCCAAGTAACCCCAGGTACCCATAGGCTTTCTTCAAAGAGTGCATGCAACTAGTTACAAGTTAGGACCAAGCTTTTCAAAAGTTACCAGGGATTTTGTTTAGCCTGCTTGAGAGGCCTCGAAAGGGCCTTACTGTCACAGGCGGAAATCCAGCCCCTTTCAAGGCGTGTCAAGTGTAGCATCTGAAATCACTAGTCACCTTTGCAGACCTTGCCCTGGGGGACCTGCTGGGTTAGCTGTCTGTGGTGTGGTTTTGTGCTCCATCGCCAGGTGGAGAGCTAATGTAGATTGGCTGCCTGTGCTTCTGCCTCTGGCGTCTAGCCCTGGTCAGACAGCTGTAAAAATGCTACTGGCCGATCTGTACTCACACTGCCACTGGTGGGGCTCCTACAGCAATGATGAGTGACACCCAGCCTGACCTGGTTTTTGTCATCTCCCCGCTTTTTTATTGTTTCTTTTTGCATCCCAAAACCGGGGAGGAGGATGGGAGGAACCGGTGCCTGGAAATGGGGACAGCCCTGGAATTTGGGGGTGGAGAGCAATCTACGATCACCCTTCCCATCCCCCACTTGGTACTTGAGAACATCTCCTGCCCAGAGGCTCTCTGCCTTGTCCAGTGTAACCCGGTCCTGCCTTTGGGAGTGGTGAGGCTCCTGTGTCTCTCCCTTCCACGGGCTTGTGCTGTCCTGATGGATCTGACCTAAGCCTGCCGGGATGTTTCTTAAGCCCAGACTGGGATAGCTGAGTTCTTTGCTCTTTTCTGAAATGTGCCTTTAAAAAAAATCTGGACTCCTGAGCTGCAAAATATTGGCTTTGAGATCACCTGTGGATTCCTCCCTGATTTTTACTCGGTTACCTTCCTTTTGCCATCTACAGGCTGGAGCTGGGGGGACCAACTTGCTGGGCTACTGGATTTTGGTTTTTGGAGGGGGCTTGGAATGTATCTGAGCCTCCCAGGGCTGTGCCCGTGAGAAGCTATGCTAGCCCACTCAGAACTAATGGGCACTCCTCAACCATCTGAACTGGCCTGGCATCTGAAGCAGCTTGCTGCATGCCTGGTCCTTCATGAGCTGGTGTTTGTGGGTTGGAAATAGCCCTCAAAGGAATTCTGACATCACATGATGGGGTCACACATGCCCTTCCATGTTGCCTGGCATCATGGGTCTTTGTGTGTCACTGGAGAGAACCGATTCCTTTGGGTGGGGGGAGGGGTGCTGCACCATTATCTGTCTCAGCCAGTCTGCTGTAAGGGGCAGAGCGGCTTCCCTACTTGGCTGGTCCCAACCCAGACCTTTAGCTCAGAGTGTCGCCCCCAGGCTGAGGTCTGCAGGATGCTCTGCTCCGGGATGGGTGGAGGAGAAACATTTATCTTTAATTGTTATGAGAGGGTTGGGTTGGTTTCATTTTCTTCACTTTAAAAGTGGTGGTTGGTTTGTGCTCTGTTCCCAGTGCCAGGCTGCTGTGCCAGAAAGAGCCAGGGTCTCTGTGCGCAGTGTCTATGCTTGTGTTAGTGGAATAAATTATTTTTGCTAATAAACATTCTGCTGTGTTGGATCACGTGTGTGTCTAAAGTGTGTGGGTCTGAATTGCTGTGACGCAGAACAGTGCAACACAGGGCGTGACTCTCATCTGCTGAACTCGAGTGGGGCCAGCCAAGGAGCTGAGTGGGCTAGGGACCCGCCTGCTTTTCATTCATGCCCTGTTTACTCTTGTCTCTTCTCCACCTCAACTCTCCTTGGGCCTCCTGTTCCTGGCCTCCTTCCACTAGCCCCCTCCTGGCCCTGTGACCACCTCTTTTTGCATCCCCAGTGCAAATCCGATGATGCATTGTGTGCTACTGAACACCTTCTTGGCTTGGAGGGAGGGGGTCTGAGGAAAGATTTCTGACTCCCCTCTGTCAAAAGAAATCTATGCACATCCCTACATCTCTTCTGTCTGCAGGACCCTCCAGTGCATGGGCCCTCCCCGGGGGTGAAAGTAACTTAAAAGACTTATCCATACGCCGGAGTTCTGGGTGGGGTGTGGCCTCAACTGGAAGGGGCGGGCCTTTCAAGTTTTAAAAGCCCTGGGGCTCCGGCTGTGGCTGTGAGCCCCCGGGCCTTTAAATCACCCCGGAGCTTCCAGCTGCAGAGGTGGCTGGGAGCTCGGGTGAATTAAAAGGCCTGGGGCTCCAGCTGTGACGGAGCTCCAGGCCCTTTAAATCACCTCCGGAGCCCTGCCACCGCTACCCCGGCGTGGTGGGGCTAGGGCTGAGGTAGCAGCAGCAGGGCTCCAGAGGTGATTTAAAGGGCCCGGGGCTCCCCACAGCGGCTGGAGCCCTGGGCCCTTTAAATCACCTCCGAAGAAGCTGGTCCAGTCTGGCATGGCGCACCAGCTCTTGCCGGTATGCCATGCTGTACCGTACCGGCTTGCTTTCACCTCTGGCCCTTCCTGCCCTACCCTCAGGACTCAGCAAGGCTTCGCTCAAAGCCAGGCACCACACTGTATCATTTGTCATCTAAAGTAGCAACCCTTTTACAAGGAGTGTAGCCTTTGATTCTCCACCCCGCCTGTGCTCTGCTCCCCTCTGCCATGTTCCATCCCAAAGAGATTTAAAGTCCTGTTTCTCCTGTGCACCAACTTCACCTGGGAAGGGCCAGGAATAGCCTTCCTTTCGCTCTCTCTTGCCTTGTTTTAATCCAGCAGAAGATTGCATCACTCAGCCTGGCCTGGCAGAGAGAGGATGGCTCAGCTGTTTTCAGAGTTCCATCCTGGTTGGCTGCAGACTAGCCCAAGGCACGTGGCTGCCCATTGCTCTCCAGCCCTTAGCACCCCAGCAGCGCTGAACCAAGCACAGGCACCTTACCTGGCCATTTCTAGTTGGTCTCCCTGGCTCCCAGGTGCTTGGAGTGCTGCCCTGGTATTGGAGCAGTAGGTTGGCTGTTGCAGTTGGTTCTCCTGAATATGAGAGCACGCAGCTGTCTTTGGTCCTTGATGAGCAGGGAATGAGAAAGGGGAGAGGATTGTTAATGGATTATGGAGCCATTCACCTGTCACCAGCTTGATTCTACTTTAGGGGGCTGACTGGGCCACACCCAGTTGTCAGCTGTTCAGGGCCTGTGTCCGTTGAGTTGGTGGGACTCCATTCAGCTCCTGGTGGACAATTCATGTCACCACTGTCAGCACAGACCAGATCCTGGTGGGGCTTCCTGGCCTGAGCCACCTGCCCACCTTAGTGTGGGTCCTGTGTGTTGTGGTGAGGCACCTTAGTGGGGTGGGGTGGGGGGAGCTTGCCCCTGCCCTGGCAGCTGTGGTGGAAGGAAGTAGAGGGAGTTCTCTGCCCCCGGGCTGGCTGCCTCTGGTCCCTTTCACCAGGGCTCAGTTCACTTCAAAGGGCACCTGGGAGCAGGCTCTGCCCTGGCATATGGACTCCTCCATGGCACTGTCAGGGCAATCAGATGCCCTTGCCCCAAACGGGATGTTGGGGGGAAGGGAGCCTGGATATAGGGTGAGGATGCACCAGAAAGCATTTTTCCCATCTTCCCATGGGCACGCTGGGCAGTGCTGTCACCAGGCACTGTTAGTACCCTCTCTCCAGGGACGGGTGTGTGCTGCTGCCCGGGATGCTGAGCGTGGAGGCTGGGGCAGGCAGCGTCTCCTCCCTCCCCACTGTGCATCTTGCTGGGGCTTTGACTGTCTCAGTTGGTTTCTAAGGGATTGAATGAACCCATGTCACCTCCTCTTGTTTGCACTGTGGCCCCTTCTCCCCATGCCCCACCTCTCCCCAGAGCTGCTGGCCCCATTTCTCCTGCCCTTTTATCCTTGTTACAAATCATTAAGGAAAATGGTTGTTTTCCAGAGCTGGTCCCAGGCCATCTGCTCCCCTGGCGCTGGCTAAATCCTCCTGTAACAAATTCATTGGGATTACGCCGGCCGCCTCTAATCCCGGCCCTCCCCCCACTGCGGGGGATTTAAAAGGATTAGAGACCGGCTGATAATAAACTTTATTAAGGGGGGCAGTGGGTGTCAATCCGATTTGGAGCCTTTTTTCTTGACATCTTCACTTTGCTCAGGTGGGGATAGGGGAGACCCAGAGGTATCACAGGAAGTGGGGTGCGCTGGCTCTGGTTGGTATGGGGCGCAGGGGGACCTGGGTCCTTCGCACTGTGCCTCACACCTGCTTACGGCCTGTCTGGGAGCTGAGGGCCACTGGTGGCTGTGGGAAGAAGGCAGATGGGAGGGCAAGCAGTGAGGAGTCTTTCCCCTCTCCCTTCCTATCGCTCTCCCTTCCCCTTTCTCTCACTCTTGTTTCTTCTCTAAGTCCTTACTCCCCACCCGTGTCCCTTTTCCCATCTCGCTCTCTGCTCCCCACCTCCTGGGGGCTCTGTCTAGCACCTGCCCCCACCCACACACTCAAAGCAGCACAGGTGGTCCCCCTCCTCTGGGGAGGAAGGGTTGCCTAGTGGTTAAGGCACAGGCCTGGAGCTCAGGTGTTCTGGGTTTGGTTCTCTGCTCTGCCACCAACTCCCTGCATAGCCTTGGGAAAATCACTTCACTTCGGTGTGCCCCAGCTCCCATCTGCCAAATGGGACCAATACTTCCCTCCCCCCTAGGCTAAGTCCATTTTTGGCTGGGCGGTGATGGGGTGGGTAGATTTGGGCTGAATTTCTCCACAGCGTAAGAGCGGGAAGGCAGGTCCCGATCCTGGCAGGTGCCAGTTCTGGGTCCCTTCTAGCCAGGGGCGGCGCTAGACATTTTGCCGCCCCAAGCAGGGCAGCATGCCGCGGGAGGCGCTCTGCCAGTCCCGCGGCTCCACCGGACCCTCCGCAGGCATGCCTGCGGGAGGTCAACCGGCAGAGCTCCCCTCGCGGCATGGCACCCCAAGCACGCGCTTGGTGTGCTGGGGTCTGGAGCCGCCCCTGCTTCTAGCCCTGCAATTTCTCTGCCTGTCTGGATGCGGTGAGGGCTTAAATGGAAGCAGAGCTGCCCCCTGGCAGGCTAGTGGGTCTCCAAAGCGACAGGGCTGGGGTAGAAGAGAAATCACCAAGTTAGTGTTGACTCTGTCAGTTAGAAGTGGAGGGCCAGGGGCCTCTGCCTGCGGCTGTGCCAACCTACTAGGCCTCCTCCCTTGCTTTCGCTCCTATTCTGAGAGTGCATTAAGAGGATGAGGCTCTGTGGCCAGCGAGGGCTCAGCATGGCCTAGAATTAGCCTGGCTGCCTTTATATCAGGGAGAGGGGTGTTAGAGTGGGGAGAGCAGCTTGTTGCTGCAGGGGGGTGGGAGGGCTCCTGGGAGCCACTGGTTAAAACTCCTTTGCCCAACAGAAGGGAGGGGCTGGGGTGATCCCCCTGCCTCTGATGGCGTCACTCCGTTTTTGGATTCTGCTGAATCAGCCCTAGCACAGCAGCTCTTCTATTTAGGTTCTTGCACCACGACCACCCCAGCAACTCCCCAAACAATGTGTGGCTCTTTGCAATGGGGCAGATTGCACTAAAAGGCTGGTGTCTCCCAACCCTTCCCCAGGGGATGGAAACCCCAATATATGGTCTTCAGCCTCTCCCCATTTCATCATACGGATACCTCTTTCTATGCGATTATCCAGTATTCAGGACTCTGAGAGTTGCTCCTGTAGGAGGAGAAACTGATGAGGGAGTCAAGTATTTCTTTGCAATCCTGTTAAGTTACAAAGAAGTCACATAAAGTCCTGTTTCCCTGAACACAGCAGGAATCACAGTTTCCGTTGTTCAGGAGACCATTTCTTTGCTCACTGTTCCAAGCCTCTTTCCAGCCAGTCTTTAGTCCAAAAGCTGTCCTCAGCTTTTCATCAGGGTCACACTTCCCTGATTGTCTCTGAGGCTCCCTTGCTGCCTTCTCTGTGTGCTTCTCTTTCTTTCTTTCTCAGATGCACACAAACCTCACTCACCCAGCCCTCTGCATTTACACTCAGTCCCAAGGAAACCCTCTGCCCACATAACTCAGATTCTTGAGCAGCCTGGAATGTTGCCTGTGGCTGTGCAGTGACTTCTATTGTTTCAGCTATCTCACTCCATAAAGGAGCTGACATGCTTCTTACATGGATCCTGAATGGAGGCTGTTATGCCCATTAGCTGCAAGGAGGTTTCCCCCAACCCTCAACGTAACAGTTCACCTGTTGAACCCTGGACTGCACCATCAATACCCTCCGTATGGGTTGGGGATAAAGTATCAGCCTTTCCAGCAAAGGGTACTTAATCTAGTCTGTTTCTGCCTGCCCTCCTGCTGCTAGTGGGGAAATCATCCTGATGAAATGGAGAAAGCAAATGCTTCTATCTCCCCTTTGCAACACCTGCCCCACCCGCTCCCCTAGAATTTAGGGTTTGCCGGAGGCCACAAGGGAAGCCTCCCATAGGAGCATCAAGCTCTTGGCACATCTGTGCAAAGCCTGTGGACACACTGGCTGCCCTGTATCCAGAGAGAACGTCTGCCAGGGGCTGTGTGCCCCAAACACTATTCATGTCCGTCATTGCCCCTCCCCAGCCCTGTGATTGATAGATGGGGTGGATCCTCGTCATTAGCAGGGCTGCTACTGCCTCTGCCGCCTTTCACCCTGATTTCCCCAGGGTGCCTGTGAGCATTATCTATAAACCTAAGGGGTCCTCCCCTCCCCACCAGCTGGTCCCCTCTTCCATCAAGTGGGCAGGGCCGAGGGGAAAGGAGGGCTGCTTTGTGAGTGAAATACCCCAAGTTCAGCTTGAAGTATCTCCCAGCCAGCTGTAGGGGACAGTCCCTGACCTGCCTTTTCCATAGGCTGTTTTAGCAGTGAAGTGCTCGTGGCTAAGAGCTGGAACCATTTGTGTTGGCTACTGTTAGTGTCAGGGCAATGCAGCCGAGTTGCTGCAAAGTCCTCCCCTCCCCTCCTCACATGGCCTAATGGCTTCTTCCAAGCATTACGCTTGGTGTCCAGCTTCCTGGCAGAGACCTGCTGGGGGATGCCCATCATTCCCGCTGCCTTGTGCCCAGGCTGACTTGGAAACTACACCCTGAGTCCAGTTAGCTCCCGGAATGCTACACACCGCTGAAGGGCTGCTGCTCTTTACAATCCAGACATTTTGCATGGAAAAGGCTGGTTATCATGGGCACTGCTACTGTCCTACTTAAAGCAACAGCTGATTTAACAGAAAGGAAGCCTAAGCTCAGCTTTTCTTTGCCTGTGCATTTAATACAGGTGAAAGGTGCTAGCTAGACAGACAGGCCTGGAGATGGAAGTCCTGGACTCAGTCACAGCTCTCCCAGAGCACCGTGCTCTGCTTTGCCTCGAGGGGGGGGAACGGATTATGCCATCTCCATCCTTGCTCAGCCTATCAATGTGCGCAGTCCACTGTGCAGAGTTGTCCAAAGGGGCCACTTGTGTTTGATGCAAACGCCTGCCCTGTGGGATCCCGCAGCTCATGTCACATAAGCCACCAAACAGTTATTAATGACTTCGTCTCACTATGAATGCACAATTTAGCAGTAAGTGACATCTCTCCTTGCGAGTCCCCTCAGCCAATCAGGGGTCCCTGGGTAGAGCAGGGTGAAGAACTGATATTTCGGTTTGGTGGTAGTTCAGAAAAATTGGGGAAAAAAAATCAGTTTGGGGCAAACCAAATCTGAAATGTTCCTGAATTTTTGGTGAATCAAAAGTCTGTTTCAGATCTGTTCTTGAGCATGGGGTTGTGTCCCTGACTATCTTGGCTAGTAGCCATTGATGGACCTATCATCCATAACCTTTTCTAATTATTTTTTTAACCTGGTTATACCTTTGGCCTTCACAACATCCCCTGGCAATGAGTTCCACAGGTTGACTGTGTGAAGAAGTACTTTTTTATGTCTGTTTTAAATTTGCTGCCTATGCATTTTATTGGATGACCCTGGGTTCTTGTGTTATGTGAAAGGCTAAATAACACTTTTTCTCCACATCGTTCCTGATTATGATTGAGGTCTATAGCCTCCCTTAGTTGTCTTTTTGCTAAGATGAACAGTCCCACTCTTTTTAATCTCTCCTCACCTAGAAGCTGTTTCATACCCCTCATCAGTTTTGTTGCCCTTCTCTGTACTTTTCCAATTCTAATATGGTTGTGGTTTTTTGAGATGAGATGAGAACCGCATGCAATACTCAAGGTGTGTGTGTGTGTATCATGGATTTATATTGTGGCATTATGGTATTTTCTGTCTTACTATGTATCCCTTTCCTAATGGTTCCTGACAGTCTATTAGCTTTTTGGACTGCTGCTGCACACTGAGCAGATGTTTTCAGAGAATTATCCATAAGGACTCCAGGATCTCTTTCTTGCATGGTAGCAGCACATTTAGACCCCATCATTTTGTATGTAGTGTTGGGATTATGGTTTCCAATGCGCATTGCTTTGCATTTATCAACATTGAATTTCATCTGCCATGTTATTGCCCGGTCACCCAGTTTTGTGAGATCTCTTTTGCAGTCAGCTTTGGACTTAACTATTCTGAGTAATTTTGAATCAACTGCAAACTTTGCTACCGCACTGTTTTACCCCTTTTTCCAGATCATTTATTACTATGTTGACAAGCACTGGTCCCAGTACAGATCCTGTGAGGACCCAACAATATATGTAGCTCCACTGTGAAAACTGGCCATTTATTCCTACCCTTTGTTTCCTAGCTTTTATCCAGTTACTGACCCATGAGAGGATCTTCCCTCTTATTCCATGACCACTTGCTTTGCTTAAAAACCTTTGGTGAGGGACCTTGTCCAAGGCTTTCTGAAGTCCAAGTACATTATATCCACTGGATCATCCTTGTCCACATGTTTGTTGACTTCCTCAAAGAATTAGTGAGGCATGATTTCCCTTTACAAAAACCACATTGACTCTTCCCCAACAAATCATGTTCCTCTGCATATCTGATCATTCTGTTCTTTACTATAGTTTCAACCAATTTGCCTGGTACTGAAATTAAGCTTACCAGCCTGTAATTGCCAGGATCACCTCTGGAGCCTTTTTAAAAAATCAGCATTACATTCCTATCCTCCAGTCATCTGGTGCAGAGGCTGAATTAAGTGATAGGCTACATACCAGTTAGTAGTTCTGAAATTTCATAACTGAGTTCCTTCAGAACTCTTGGGTGAAGACCTTTTAGTTCTGGTGACTCGTTACTGTTTAATTTATCAATTTGTTCCAAAACCACCTCTACTGACACCTCAGTCTGGGACAGTTCATCAGATTTGTCACCTAAAAAGAATGGTTCAGATGTGAGAATCTCCTTCACATCCTCTGCAGTGAAGACCGGTGCAAAGAATTCACTTAGTTTCTCCACCACACAGCCTTGTCATCCTTGAGTGCTCCTTTTGCACTTTGCTCGTCCAATGGCCCCACTGATTGTTTGGCAGGCTTCCTGCTACTGATGCACTTTAAAAAAATTGTTGTGGTTAGTGGTTAGCTTTTGCGTCTTTGCTAGTTGCTCTTCAAATTCTGTTTTGGCCTGCCTAATTACACTTTCATACTTGACTTGCCAGAGTGTGTGCTCCTTTCTATTTTCTTCAGTAGATTTGACTACCAATTTTTAAAGGCTGTCATTTTGTCTCTAACCACCTCTTTTATTCTGCTGGTTACTCATGGTGCTACTTTTTTGTTCCTCTTACTGTCTTCTTTGCTGGGGAGGTGGGGGGAGATACATTTTGTTTGAACCTCTATTATTGTGTTTTTAAAAAGTTTCCATGCAGCTTGCAAGCATTTTATTCTAGTGACTGTTCCTTTTAATTTCCATTTAACTAGCTTTCTCATTTTTGGATAGTTCCATTTTTTTGAAGTTAAATGCTGCTGTGGTGAATTTCTTTGGTATTTTTCCTCTACAAGGATGTTAAATTTAATCACATTATGGTCACTATTACCAAGCAGTTCACCTCTTGGACCAGAGTGGGGAGTTGAACCTGAGTCTTTCGCGTTTCAGGTGAGTACGTTAATCACTAGGCTAAAGGTTATGGGAGGGTGGGAGCACCATCTCCTCCTGCAGCCATTTTGTAAATGTCTGAAAAGATTTGTGTCAAATTCATGAATAGTTTGGGGTCGATTGAAATTAAACTGTTAGTCCAAAAACCTTTGCCCAGCTCGAGTGTTGGACAAACAGCTCAAGTCTCTGGAGGGTCTCCGGGCCCCCACCTGCCGGAGCATTTTAGGTTATTCCTTTGGTCCCTTTTTTCTCCAGTTAGTGAACTACAGAATCTTGAGTGGGCAGCAATTGCCTGACAGCGAGTGCCCAGAACAGCCCTCCTGCCTGTCCTCCTGAAATGGACAAAGGGACGGCATGTCTGCCATGGGAACAGGACAAGGGGAAGGGGCAGGAAGGGATGGCGCTCAGCTCATTAACCTGCATGGTGTGTGTTTCCTCAGACTCTCTCTTCTGGGCCCTATTCCTGTTCTTCTGCCCTCCCATCTCCAGACCTTGCTGTTGGGTCTCTCTCTCTCCTTCCCTTGGCTCTGTACCCTTCTTTGAAAAGTAGAATCTTCTTTCCTCATCCTGTGTCTCTTCCACGTTTGCTCTCATTCCATGCTATCATCCCCCTCCTCTCGCCAACCCCTCCTCTCTCCAGGTTGAGGTGTCTCTATCCACCTTGACCCCACCCTTCTGCTGGTCTCTCTGTGCTGCTTGCTTCCCCCTGCATTACATGGTCTCTCCATGATCCTCCTCCAGCCTTTCCTCTCCTCCCTCCCCGACCATGTCATCCACCCCCTTCTCACCCACAGCATCAACTCTCTGGGGTTCATTCTTCGGATTCTTCCTCCTTCTCCTGAAGGGGGCTGCTGCTGAAAAAGGGGTGCTGTGTTTCTCTGCACACCCACATATAGCCCCTCTCCTGAGGCACGGCTCCACCCTGGTGTTTGCTAATTGGTGCTGCTTCTCCCTGTCCCCTCACATGGTTCTTGATTTTGGCACCTGGTGCCTCCACCCCTGGTGACTCCTCTCTGTGCTTGGGCCACAAGGGGTGCTGGTCCATGGGACAATAACTAATACAACCCAGTACCAAAAACAACAAAATATATTAATACAGGCCCCCACAAATGAAATGTCACACTCTGAAAGACCAATATAACACAGGCGGCTGTACTGGGGACAGGAAACCAAGGCTCTAAGGATGGAAAGGATTAAGATGAACTAAAATACTCAAACATCAACAATATAACAAACTCCCCAGCTCCCTACATTCATCACTGTACACAACTCCCTCGCTTCCTCCTTAGCACCAGCCCAGGGAGATGGGACACTGAGGATAAATCCTGCGATGAGTGCTGTGATTGCTGGTTGGCTTGAACAAAAAGAAAGGGGTTTCCTTACAGTGTCTTCACCCCTAGGCAGGGGCGGCTCCAGGCCCCAGCACGCCAAGCATGTGCTTGGGACGGCAAGCCGTGGCGGGCGCTCTGCCGGCACCGCGAGAGTGGCAGACTGCCCTCGGCGGCTTGCCTGCCATGCTTGGGGTGGCAAAATCCCTAGAGCCGCCCCTGCCCCTAGGTGGGGTGGGGTGGGGTAGAGTCCTCTCCTGGCTCCCTCGGCTGGAGTACTATGGAGGTCTCGGCTAGGTCAAGGGACCTGGCACTGGGTGGACTCTCCCCCCCCCCAGCCCCCGACTACTTGGCTGGAACTCCCTGATCGCCTATTAAATCCCACAACAGTTCAACATCTCCCTGTGGGTGGGGAGTGGGAGTCGAGCTTCCCCAGGCTGTGTTGCTCCTCTCCCCACTCCAAACCTAAACAGCCCCAATGTGAAACCAGAAGAATTCCCAAACTGTCTCTAAGGCAGCCTGGCCCTCCCACTAAGGGACTGAGCAGTCCAGGCCCCTCATTGGCCCAGCAAACTGTCTATATAAATCACTCCATCCAAAGCATCCTCATCGGCTTTTGTAGGAGTTTCCAGTCTACTCCGTCCTCTCCCCAGACCTTCAGCAGGCTGGGAGATGGAACCGTTGTTGCTGTAGTCCAGCGGCTAGGACCAGAGTCTGGGCTCAGCGTTCCAGAAGCTGGCAAACTCCAAAGGGGTTTCACACACGTACATTCTCTGCCCAAGTGAGCGGAAGAGAAACAAATCCAAGACAGAACAATGCTCAGGTCCCCATGAGCGAGTGCAGTGTGTGTCCCCCCTCGGCCACATGCTGCAACCTCTTCACCTCACAAAATGGCAGCTGCCCTGCCAACAGCAGCCTACTAGATTCTTAAAAGTGCATAGACAGCAATGATGCAAGCTTCCCTCCTTGCTGCTCTCCAGCCACTGTGCCTCCACCCTAGCCTGGAGAGCACACTTCTATAAGGAGGGGCAATTGGGTCTCCAGGCACAATTGTCCTTGGCCTCTCTTGCTGAGAGGAGCCAGCGAGTGCTAGCTGTAGTTCTGTGGACAATTGTCCACTTGAGACTAGACTGAGAACAACTAACTCATTTTGCTGAAGCCACCCAACAGCTGCTAGATGACAGTTTGCATCCACTCCTGGACTTGAGCCAGCCACTTCAAGAGCTATGTCTCCACAGCCCATCGTCAAGCCTTTGAGTCATTCAGTCCCCACTGCTTTGGACAAGTGTGGACATGAGCGGAGACAGAACTAGCAGGTGTACACCTGGGCGGATGCTAGAGGAGGACAGGACAGCCATAAAGCTACAGCAAGCCAGTTATCTCAGAGCTGCAGGGAAGTTCTGCTCAGTTTAGCATTACTGCCAGGCAGAGCAGTGAGAATTACAGAAGGAACTATAGCTGCCAGTGCAGGCAGGAAAAAGAGAGGCCAACAACCAGACTTTCTATAATCCTGATTGGGGCATTCCAACTCCTTCTAAGAACCTGGCCCAGGCTTTCCTCAAGGCCAACACAACTGCCCTGACTCAACCACACGCAGGCAATTCGGGAGCTTCTTTCTTGAGGCTGGCTCAAGATAGGGTAACTCAATTGCCTCTTGTGCTCTGCTGCAAGATGTGAATACGCAGCATGCAGCTTTTCATGCTCTAAATGAGCCAGATACAGGGCTCGTGCCAAGGAGAGCAGAAAGGGTGCTGGTCACCCTGTACTGAGGCAGAACAGAGCAATTAAACTAAACAAAATAGGCCAGACACGCCAACAAATGACCCTTTCCTTGGGGCTTTTTCACCATCATCTGTTTTGCTATTTAAATAAATATGATATAGTTCAGCATTGTTACCCTATGCCCTGGGACTGAGCATCCCTGTACAGTATCCATTCTGCAGCTCAGCCAACAGGGTCTGGGGTTTCGCCAATTTTCCATGTATTAGTTCATGAAGCACTGAGTGTATCTTTTGTTATTATTCATGCGACTTTCTTATGCATGATTCTGATGGTGCTGTCTACGAACCACACTTCAAGCTAGGGACGGCTGGGGCAGCTAAGTCCCACCAATAATGCCCCAGCTGCCAGCCATGTTAGCTAAGAGGTGAAAACATTTTCTAATATACTACGGTACTGCTGGATGCAGTACCACCTTCTGCCATAAGGGGCTCCTGGTGGTTCTCTACCCTGCTCATATAGCAGAGGATGCAGATGCAAAGCAGGCCTCCAGGAGCTCATTTCGATTCTGCTAGTGAGGGTGCAGAGTTCCTCTATGCCTAGAAGAAGGGGAGGGAGGAGAAGCAGCTAAGCTAAGCTCCCCCCCCACCTCACCCCCTTACTTTAAACCGACTCAGCAATGCTAGCTCGTAGGAGCAATACGAAGACACAGGTCTCTGTGAGGTGACTGGCCAAGTGCCGCTACCTTAGTGGAATAAGGTCAAGACAAAGCTCTCTCTGAAGTTCCTGGGTCAGCAGCTCCGCCTTGCTGGGCTGGTCTCAAGGAAGCATTGAGGCAGAGCCGTCCCTGGGGTATGGCGAATAGGGGCGACTGCCCTGGGCCCTGTGCTTTTGGGGGCCCTGCAGAAGGCAGGTGGGGAGGTTAGGCAGGAGGCGGGTGGGCGAGTGGAGTGAGGAGGTGAACGGGGAGGCAAGCAGCAGGCAGGCAGGGGGGACAAGGAGGAGCCCCCCTACCAGAACCTCCCCCTCCCCCCAGCACTTTCTGCCCGCTGGTGGGCCCCACTGATCAGAACCTCCCCCTCCCTCTCAGCGGCTACCACCTGTCGTGGCATCAGGAGGCGCTGGGGGGAGGGGAGAGGAATGAGGGTGCAGTGTGCTCAGGGGAGGGGGCAGAAGTGGGCAGGGAAGAGGCGGGATGGGGGCAGGAAGAGGCTGGACAGGAAGGGGTGGTAAGGGGCAGGGGTGGGGCCCTGGGGGAAGGGGTGGAGTGGGGGGCAGGGGACTGGATGGAGCCAGAGGGAGCACCTCCCAACAGATTAGAAACTTGGTGCCTATGTCCCGGGCCCTGCACCCCCCTAGGCATGGCCCTGCACTGAGGTCATTAACTCAGTGCCCCATCTTGCTGGATTGCTGTTTGGCACAGGCCTTTGTGAGGTCACTGTCAATGTCTTCACCAACAGATTATTTCTAAAGGAAATGTGGTGTATTGTATTCCCATTGTAACCTGTCACTTAAAATTGCAGGGGTTTTCTTGCTCCTGCTTGCATTAAGGGGGTGGGGGAAGAGGTCTGAAGAGAAGTGTGGGACCTGGGCATAGCAGCAGTCAGGAGCCAACAGCCAGTCTAGAGCAAGGTGGGGTGAGTGGAGCCTCTCTGTTTTAGGGAGCAGCCTGCTTTGTTGCTCTCTGTTTTGGAGTCCTTGTGGGTTATCTTTCTGTAGTCTAGGAAATAAAGCAGTGTTGTGTTGCAACCTTCCAGTATGAGTACTTCACATCTAACTTCTCTGTGTGTATGTTCTACATAACAGGAAGTCACTGCAATATTCTACTGCAATGGTGCGAAACACTATGAGATGTGGTGTTGGGGTGGTCACTGTGGAATACTGTAGCATTGTTTTATTAAGGGTTGCTCGACTTCTGAATTGGATGTCTCTGTAATCTGTGAATAGAGGTTCTATCTGGGTGTCATGCTTGGAGTGTGGTTATTCTGGCAGCCCCTTTGAAAAGGGAAGTTATGGCAACAGATTCCCTGTGACATGGGTGGAGAGAGCATGTAGGCATTATCTTGGAATGAGGAAAGGGGCTGGAATAGGAGCTACTCCCACCAATTTCTCCATTTTACAATAAGAGATGATTCCAGGCATCTTCCTGGGCGAATGGTCTCATTCTAGTGATAAATGAAGACTCATTTTGACAGGCCCAGGAGATCCAGAGACATCAGGAATCATAATACTATAAAGGGGAAAGCATGACAGCAAAGACCTGATTAGGAGAGGGAATTGTCCTGCGCCATAAAGGTCAGGTATGAGTTGAGATAACAGCCCGTCTGTGTCAGAGGGATTTGGATCTGGAATTAGGGACAGAGGGATCCTGTAGTATCAGGTGTGTGTAGGATGGAGTGGGATTCAGATGGGCAAGAAGTGTGATTGAACATGGAGCAACCGCAGGGTCGTGTGGGACCTGGAGCTCTGCTGAGGCCCAGGGGAGCAGTAGTAAGACAGAGAGTAGGATAATGGCAGGCTTGCATGGGTCAACTCGAACTCCTATGAAGCAGGGAGAGCCCCCTCCTCCCCTCACCCGACCAACTTCTGGATGGAGCTTCCTGGCCTGCAACTAATTACCTAAATGGACACAGGCTGTTGAGAGACAGTCGCTATTCCCTAATAGAATTTGCCCTCAAGTGCAATTTAATTTTCTCTGAGGTTGTTTTTCCAGCCCCCCTTTCTCCCCCGTCCTCCCCTGACACACACACAGAGTCACTTTCCCAGCTTCAGAGTGGGATCAAAGTACGTTCTCTTCTGGGAGACCTGCCACCTTTGCCTCTTCCCTTTCCCTTTCCACCTTGTTTTCTTCTCCTCTTAAGCTTGTTTTTGGGGCATTTAAATAAGTCCCCACAAGGACCCAGGCCCCTCGATGTATGTGTATTGGAGCAAATATGGATTCAGCTAATGTTTAAATATTTTCAGTTAAAATAGCATCCTCCTGCTCTGCAGTTCCTGAAATGGGAGACTGTTTCGTCAACCTCTGGTGAGTACAGAAGCTCGTCCGTGTTTGTAAATACTTTGTACCTGGATCCACCTCTCTCTCTCTCGCTCTAGCCAGAGGAAGGGGGTATGCAAGATGAGGGGGTATAGAATGGATAGCACTGGAGTAGTGGGGGAGGGGCTATTGCAACGTTCTGTGTAAAACATTTCTGTGTTGTAGCTATGGCTAAGCATTCATGTATTCCTGCCTGGGTGATCAATAAGGGCTTGCTGCCGAGGCTCGTGGGTGCTGGGGAGCTGCAGAATGGAGGGGATCCTGCCAGCCCAGCCCTTGTCTGAACAGTCCTTGATTTCCTTTAGAAGGGCTGAGGGTGGATTGTTTTCTGCATCTCGGCTCTGATGGCTGCGAACATTCACCCCTGGTACTGGGGGGGATTTTTCACATTGGTTCTGTTGCGCCAGGCTCTGGGCTGGAGCCGCGCTCTTTGGGGATTTGGTTTTTCAGCTGATGGTTTATCTCTCCTTCCCCTCTGCCCACTGCTCCTCTTAAAGGGAAAACAGCCCTTGTGAAAGGGGAGAGTAACCCCAAGGGCCATAGCACAGGCTGACCTCATCAGTTGTCTCTCCATTGCAGACTGAGGGCAGCTTTTGGCCCTTCCTGATCTTTAGTTACCGTGGGCAGGAGACGGGTGTGTGCGTGCTGGCCCTTGGGGAGTATTTGCCCACCCTGTGCTTTAGACTGTTTCTCTAAGTGGACTGAGGGCTGTGAAAGGTGATCAGCTGACAGCCCTGGAAGCCAAATCCTGTGTCCTCACCAGAACAGGTCCACTCCAGGCAGCAGCGCTGAAGCTTCCCCGCCCATGTGCCCCAGCCCCGCACATGGACAGACCCCCTCTGGGGATGAGAAGGTAGCTCAGTCTCCACGATCCTTGGCAGCTCGGCGCAAACTGTCAGCATGTTTTATGGCTGACATTGACAGCGGGAACCAGGCTGAGACCCACCACGCTCCTTTCCTATAAGCCAGTGAACAGCCATCAGTGACTTGTGGTGTCTTTTGACTTGGGCTGGATTTCAGTGGCTGACCTAGCTGTGAAAGGGGCTTTATCTCCTTACTAATCCGTGAGCCTTTCTGCAATGGAGACAAGGCCTTTATTGGGGTGCTTTTGGAGGGCTGGATCTTACCCTGGAGTACCTTGCCTCTCTAATATCCTGGGACTGACACAGCTACAACAACACTGCATGCTAGCATGGGATGAATGAACCTTGATCCTAGCTGACATCAGAATACCAGCCCCAGGGCCACAGCGGGTGGAAGGTTCCTTTGTTTCTAATCTCTTTACACGGCCCTGCGTGGTTCTAGTGTTTCCAGTCTTGGCTGTAGTTGTCTTCACACAGGCCCTGATTCAGCAAGGTTCTTAAGCACATGCAGAGCTTAAAGTTAGCTATGTGCTTAAATCCCTTGCTGAATTGGGGCAGAGCTAACATTCGCATGCACAAATCGTTAAGGTGGGTGTGTATTTATATAACTTAAATGTATACAGGTGGGGCAGGGGACTGTTTAGTTGTATTATTCTTTAATATTACTGGTAGCAGCTAGAGGTCCCACTTTGCATCAAGGGCCCGGAGTGCTAAGCATTGTACAAACACAGAGCTGGATACATAGCTGCACCAAAGAATATGCAATCAGAAGCCACCAGTGCCTCGTGGGAAACTCTGAGATAAATTCTCCTTACAGATTTCTTATGATTTATTACTGAAGCAGTGGTGTTTTGGTTAAAAAAAATAAGTTGGTAAACTACCCTCAGCTAAACTTCATGTATTCCCCAAATGAGAAGTGGGTAAGCTCCGTTTACCTTAATTTACCCTCGACTACACTCCTGTATTGAACCCAGGGGCCCTAATCAATATCAGGCCCCCATTGTGTCAGGTGCTATATAAACCCAAAATAAACAGTCCCTACCCTAACAAAATCATTCTGGGTTTCCAGAGTGTTTCTGCTTTTATATCTGCTGTACATTTACAAGAATACAGGGCTTCTGCTCATTCCCTACCTTAAATCGTGATCCTGTTCTTGTGACCTCATAATCCTCTGCTTGTGACAACATAATGAACTGCTAAAACATTTGATTATGATGTTACAAGCAGAGACTTATGAGCCCACAAACAGAGGATTATGACTTCTGGTGGGAGAATAAACAGCAAGAACAAGTGAGTTTTTACCAATAGTAAATAATCCAACCCAAGAGATAGTAGAGAGAGTTTTCATGCAAACCACCCTAGTATTTAAAAACAACAACAAAAAAAACCCCACTGAAACCTTATTATTTAGGCCCTGGGGGCAGATCTTCAGCTGGTATAAACAGACATAGCTCCACAATGGAGCAATGACAATACACCAGCTGAGGATGTTCCCCCAAGGAGTTCTAGGAGGTGTATACTCATGATACCTGGGAGGACGCAGCCATTCTCCCAATGAATCTCCCTGAGCAGTGCCCTCCTCACAAAGCGAAGAAACAGTCTGGTAGGGAGCCTGTCACGGAGCAGAGCTGGATTAAGAGACCAGGAGTAGCTTTACCAATTCGGACACCACTTTGCAGATGTGGCACCAAGTTAAATGTCCAGCTGGTTTCTTTCTGGCTCTTGACGGATAAGAACCAGAATTTGGGCCTCTCTCACACTCGAAACAATTATTTAAAATCATCATCGACAGAGAGGACCCAGCAGCAACCTTATAAAATACAAGGCCAGGCCAGGATCTGCCTCCCGGCTCTGCTCCTGCAGTTTGGCTGGCTGCTGCTGGTGGCTGCAGACATGGTAATGTTAAAGAAAGAGGGAAACGTCTCTGAATGCCCAGGGTGCCTTTGCTCCAGGGTGATATTCTGTCCCCCCCCACCCCTCTTTGGCAGGGATGCAGGGTTTTCACTTGTACAAACTGCCCAGTTCTTTCCACAAAAGAGTCTGCTCTCCCCTCCACCCCCCACAAAAAAAGTCAGTTTTAAAAAAATCAAAGCAAATCCTGAAATTATTTTGTACTTTATGTAGAAATGGGATTTCCCCCCTCCCTGCCCCAAAACACTTAGTTTTGCTGGAAAGAAGGGAGTTTGCTGGCCCCAGAACCAGGTCTCTTGTCTCTCTGGCCCACCTAACCCTGCCACCTGTGTCTTAGGTTTTCTGTGTCCCGGTAACAGCGCTGTGCCAGACAGATGACCAGAAAATAAGAGCGCACATTCCAGATGGCCAGAGGGGAAGGTCAAGAGACAAAAGAAAGGCTAGGAGGGTAGAGGAATGGATGACGGATGACTGGAAAGCCATGGAGAGTCAGCGCACACAGGATCCTGTTCTTTCATTGGACAGCTCCTAGCAGCTCCCTCTGGGAAGAAGGAAACTCCCTTGAGGTTTGGCTCTGTATTGCCCTCCTTGCTTTTTCTTTGCTGCTATGAGTAATATGGACCAGGGCAGAGGGTCTATATCAATCTAGCAAAGCAGAAAAATGAATGAAAATTGAATTCCCCGAGGAGAAGGGGGTGGGGCGGAAGCTGTTATCCAGACAGAAAGATAAATCAAAGAGTTCGGGAGAGGAAGAAGAATGAGCTGGTTTCCACTAGCAATGGAATAATTAGGGAAACAGGTTCCAAATGCGAACAGGAATCTGGGAGGGGAGGAAGATGATGGCTGTGAGTCTGTGCATTCCGCTTTGAGCCCAGCTTCTAGATCTGCATTTAGGAAACTGCCTTTCAATTGCCTAGCGGTCTGTCTTGTGCTTATAGTCACCCTCCAGAGACAGCTGTCTGATTCCCAGAGACACAGCTCGGACTGCGCTCAAGAGACTGCAGCTCCATTCCCTAGAGGCGGCTGCACTCTGTGGGTGTCTTAATGCACTTGAGAGGCCGGGGCTCAGTTGACGGGTGGAGGACTAGGCTGGAGTGTAATTCCTACCGTGCTGAAGAGAGACAGTGGTTTGCTCCCCCAACCCCAGGAGCTGACTTCTAAATCTCCCTGCACTTGAAAGACTGCAGCTTGATTCCGCCTGGCTTAGCACAGAGAGCCCAGGGCCTTTCAGTGACTGCGGCGTAATTCTCAGAGATTTGCATGTAAAACCTACTGCCTTGAAGAGACTGTGCTTTGATTCCCATGTGCTGATTGGAAGATGTTCCTGCGCGTCAGAAAGGAAAGCTCTAGTGAGTAGTTATCCTTCTTAGGGAGCTGTCCAATAGAGATTGGCTAATATACATTTGTATGTATCTATTAGTTGGCAGAATGCAGATGAGTGTTAACTGTGACTACTAGAATCAGTGTATCTGGACCCCAGTCACTTGTCAGGTATTAGTCTTGACCCCGGTCAGGACACTGAGTCCAGGAAAGAAAGTTCATCTTACCAGCTCTCCTGAGTTTCATACCCTGATTATACCCATGTCAAAGGTGCATGACAAATGCACTGATCACATGGATGTCAGCCCCATATCTGCAGGGAGGGAAAGTATATTGTATATGTGTGTATGCAGGGCAATTTAACAGCTGCTTTAATTACTTGTAAAGTAAGCAACACTTGGTTTTAAATAGCACAACTTGCCTTATGATATCTTTGACAAACTGTGATGTTTTGCTTTGCTCAGTCCCACTTTGCATCATCAGATTTGAGTTGGTGGATGCATGTGACACACACACAAGGATTAATCAACTCTTGGTAGTTGCTTTGGGCTTGGCTTTCAGTGGAGCCAAGCACTCACGGCTCTCCCTAACTTCACCTGGCATTTTGGGTGTAAAACACTATTGTATCCTCAGGGTTATGTACAGCCAGATGGAGGTCTTCTCATGAGGTCATGATTCTGCCTATGTTCCACTGGTTGAGTGTGTTGTCACTCAATATCTTTTAGGAGTGGAGTTCTTTGCAAAGCTTTGGGAGACTCCATCTTGATCCTGTAGTTAAATTAGCCTCTTCTAATAAGCACCATTGTTCTTTTCTTATTCACTACCAGACTCCAGCTGGAATGACCTATATATGCAATGCAGCATTCTTATTTGTCTTAATGCACTTTAACTTTTTGAAATAATTTGCTTTGCCTTGCAATACGAGGTTTTATTGGAATATTCTTATGTATATGCTCTGCAGAATTTGATTTTTTTAAATAATTTTGATTAATAATATTGATGTTTATTTTTTATGCATTTTAAAAACATTGTATCCATTTAAAGTATTACCGTTGAGCAAAATTAAGGGTTTAAGCATTTTTTCAATTTTTATCTATTAAATTTTCACAGTTGCAGGAAACTATGGGAGATGGGGAGCAGACAATTATTGAATGACAGTAGACATTGAGCTTCAAAAAGTGAAAGGTTTAGGGCCATTAAAACACAAATTGTCACCATCATAAAAAAGTAAATAGCCTTAAATTAAACTTTAATAAGTTCTCAAGCTGCATTTTTCTTACTTTGCCTGTCTATAAATTTGGATTATTCCTGGAAATACTTTTTTGACAGCCTGTGCATGTACGGTGAAATCAATGTTTATCTGCTTTTACCAATAAAAATCTATTCCTTCCTAGCCTACTTATGTAACACTGGAGTGTTCCTTTAAACTGTGCTTCAGTTAGCAGAGGGTAAGGGAATATAAGTGGATCCTACTCCATTTGACTGACTTTGTTCCTGCATGGGAAGAGTCATTTAGATCCTATAGCATGCAAGGGATTGTATTTCCACTAATGGAGATCTGGGGACAAATTAAGTTAGAGAAGAAGGAGGGTCATGTATATATTTCCCTAATGAGACTGGACAATTTCAGAGCCAATGAGCATGTCCTTTTGCAGGCTAGCACTTTTCTCATTCCATAGAAGGGATTCTTCAGGAGCCTGTATGTCATCTCTCCCAGACGTTCTTAGTTATTCCCTGTGACTATCACCCCTGGTTTGTTTATGCAATTTTATCCGTCACCTCCTGCACACGCAAGCTTTTCCTTCTCCTGCATGGCTTCCCTCCCAGCCTTTGTCAGTCTGACCTCATCTGGAATAGCCTGACTTTGTATCAGTTTAGTAGGTGCATACTATGGAATTAATATTATGTCTCTGCATGGCTCCGGAAGCCATGTCCCATAGGAGTCCTGAAAAACATACACATACAAAAGAGAGCTTTTGAAATGTTCCCAATCTATGGCCTATGGATGTAACAAAATAGATTTTGATCTAATGCATTGATTTCTGCAATTCACTATAGTAATCTATCCCCAATAGCAACCTCCCATATAGTGGGTGCTAGCATAATTATTAATATTGATAGAAACCATATCACATGGCTCCATTGTCTGTAATGAAGAACCTTGTTGGTTTTTTTTCCCCCACTATCTTGGGCATTTTGTTCTTTCTTATTATATTGTCTATTCAATATTATGTCTCAGGAAAAGGTTAACATTTGGAGACCTCTTTCATGCAGAAGACCCAGATAGATAGACAGATCTATAGCAATACCAGATATGTTATGCCATATTCCTTATCAGTGTTCCTTGTGTGGAAATTCTCTGCCTATGCTTTTTAAATTGGATGGGCCAAATTCACCTTTGGTATTTAACTGCTCTAAACATCAATGATTTTACTTCAGGAATTAACTTCACCCCTTGTCTGAGACTAGGATCTCATGTCTTCCTCCCTCCCGCCCTCTGAATTAAAGGGGAACTGGGGAAATGTCCATGTGCTTACTCTCATTGTGGTGAACCAGTGTAAACACCTATAGAAGCTCTCCAGCGGTGAAACATCCCAAAACACTCTTGCACAGCTATTTGAGTAAATTTGCTTGTTTCTTTTTAACATCCATGGCTGTGTATCCCTTTTCCTTCCTCCACTTTGTTTAACTGGTATTGTCACCCCACAATATTTTGGTTAATTGGTGATTGCCACCTGTTCACTGGACTCATGGAAGTATGAGGTTGAATCTTGGGCTTCATCATGGCCACTCTAGCCCTGGACAGATAGCCAGGAGACCTGGGGCCAGCTGAGGATCTACCCTGGGGGTTTATTCTCCGCTCTGCTGCTGACTACGTTGCCTGGGGCAAGTCACTTACCTGCTCTGTGCCTCAGTTTCCCCAGCTAAAAATTGAGATGAGTCTTCTCTCCCTTTGTAAAATGCTTGGAGATCCAGAGATGAAAAGTGATAAAGAGCTCTCCGCTATATTATTATAGTTAGTGTTGTCCTGATTAAAGAACCCCACAAGCAATTAAAATTTAAAAAATACCAAGATAAAACGATTTGTACATCTGGAGGAGAGTGTAACTTCCCACATGATCTCCAGAACATTCTGGATGGCTGGTGGTGGGTTATGAAACACATTTTTCTACCTATATGGGAATGATTTGGCTTTTCAGCTTGGGACTTATGTTCCGCCTTTGTGGGAGCTTATTCCCTGCCATTCTCTGCTCCCTGGTCCCAATGCTTGGTCTCATCAAACAAGGATATTAATAGAGTTGATCTAAAAATGATTATTTTTTTGTGCAAATTATAAGGAAAATATTGATACTTCAATGACATTTTTTGTCAGAATTTGGAAAAATTCAACCAGCTTTAGAGCTGGTCTAAAAATGGGATGAATACTTTTGTGAAAAAATTTGCTAAACAATTAAAATTAAAAATTCTTCGTTTTTCATCAAAACTTGATTTATTAATCTGGAAGTTTTTGACTCACTCTAGATAATAACTCCCCATTTTTAAATTCGAGTCTATTTCGTGTTTGCTTTTGGGGCTACCAGACATAGAATTTACTAGCCAGGTTCATAATTCCTTCTGCCAAATAATTGTTAGGGTCTTTCTCCAAGGCTTATCTCTATGCACTTGTGCCTTGTGACTTTTACTGACGTGATAAATCGAAATGTCTTTGCCCTGCACACCTAACGTCTAATAACAGTAATTAATAATCGCAGGGTTGTTTGACGAATCGGACACGGTAACATTCCAGCCGGGGAGATCTTCAGTAAAAGTCCCCTTCGGTAAAAGTTATTTTAACTGGAGGTGCAACAGGCGAGAGACAAGAGGCGGGGGGCGGGGGTGTACAGCCTCAGCTGATATAAACGGCGCGATGACCATTTATGCCAACGGAGGATCTGCCCCTGAGATGGGACGGGCAAGGTGAGCACACTGAATCAAATCCATTCCAGCGGGGGTGAGGAGGGGGAAATACGCGTGAGCAATGAGGTCATCGCCATACTTCGCCCCAAGAATGAATTTAGCCTAGAGCCTTTTACAGAATCGAGGGGGTTTCACCCCCCTTCCCCTGATCCCAGCTAAGCCTGGCTGTTTCTGTGCAGCGGGCTTGGAGAAAGCAGATACATTGGTTGGACACAGGTACTTTTCTAATCATCTGTTAAACCTCTCAAAAGATTCTTAAATTCCTCCGTGAGAAATAAATGTCGATATTTTCGTTTGCTGATACCCGCCAGTAAATCAGCCCAGGGATGGGAAACTCACTCGCCGTTATTGTTCGGTTTTTTGCTCATTTCACTTATTGTTTTTTCGTTTAAAAAGTCGCTATTACCAGAGTCCTGATCTCGGTCTCTCTCAGCTGGTGTGAAGGACATTTCCCAGCATGGTTTAATATCGCTGGCAGCGGAATGGACACGGGTGTGTGCCGGGCTCTTGCCGTCCGTGGGGCTGGTCCAAAATACAGAAGGGGCAGGACATGCATCAGTCCTTAGTTACTCCTAAAATGTGCTGTTTCAAAACCCTCCCCCCCAGCCCCGGGTGAGGAAAGCGGTCGGCCATCCGGAAGAATGGGAGCTGTGGCAAATGGCAAACATTACAATCTTTAAGGTGGAGCGTTGGATTTCTTAGGACATCTTCCTTGTGCATTAAGAGGGGGTTTTCAGCGTGCTATCGAAAGCTATTGGGCTGGCTGTTTTCTGCCTTGGGTTTCATGGGGAAAAGGGGAGGGGAACCCTTCTGAGGAGATTCAGTGGACGGCAAAAAAACCAAGTGCTGGAGCTCTCTCCTTTCCAGTCACCCAAATGTGGGGCATTCCAGCTTCCTCAGCCAGCCGGCCAGCATTCCTCCCTACTGCCTAGAGAGAGGACTGGAAACACCGAGTAACCACAGCCCTGCCTGTAGCCGCAGTGTAGCGAGAAGCGGCCTCCCAATCCAACAAGCAACAGGACTCCCACCAGCGTTCCCCAGGGTAGGGGGATGTTTGGCTGGGCAAATACTGAAATTGACTAGATGAAATTGGTCAATCATCCAGCTCACGTTGATATGATAGGCTGGGGCCAGCAACACTAGCCTGAGGTTTATATATATAAAGTGAAAAAGGCTATTTTAAAGAAAACCTGTTTGTTTACCACTCTGTGACCTTTCTGCCCTGCGTGTCATAATAATGCATCCGTGATTCGAATTGTTTTTAAGAGGAAAAGCTTCATAATGAACAGAGGCGGGAGGAATAACTTCCTCACGTGAGATCTGAATTTTTCCAGAGAAATAAGTGCTGAAACCAGGCATTTCAAAGTGTGCGCGGCTTGTGACCGTGGAGCAGGCACGCACTGAGAAGAATCGCAATGCTCTGTGAGAAATACAGACCCGAGAGTTGTTCCTCAGGCCTGGGCAAGGTGAAGCGACGCTGTAGCTGACGCTGCATGTCAGCGTGGGGAGAGGGGGGAATAAAACACCGGGAGCTATTTGGATAAAGGGGAAATCTTAGAACAGCTGCTGAGGGAGACAGAACCAAGCAACGAATCGAGCGAGCGAGAAGCCGCAGCAGAGATTAGCGCTGCAAAACGAGGAAGGCCGCGTGGCAATGGGAGCAAACCCCAACTGGAAGGAACGGCGGGGCCGGGGGGGGGGGTTGTTTAATCCTGTCAGCGGCAGCCGAGGCCTGTCGATGTCTGCAGCGTTTGTTACGAGGGAGCAGGTTGTGCAGGGGCCGGTGGCCGGGTGGCGAGGGGTAGCTGGCTGGCTGGAGCCGCAGGGTGAAGGGAAATGGAGCCGGGGAACGAGGGATAATAAGGGGGGGGCTGTGACTGACGCAGGGATTTCTCGCGTGCGCCGGTGTAACAGGCGTGGGGCGCCGCTCGTTCACTGGGGTAACCTCCCGACTCAAGGGACGCCAGGGACTGCGCAAAGCCAGCAAGACAAGCAGCTCTGAGCCACCCGCTGCCGCCGCTGCCTTTATAGCCCTCGCAGGGCAGGGGCGGGGCTGAATGCCAGGTAACCACGCCCATAAAGGCACAGGCCGCGCCCACTTCGCTTGGTGGCCCCGCCCCTAAAATCTTTACCTGGGCTCTGTCCTTTGAGTGTCCCCGCCCCAGCTTCTGACATGATGTAAGGGGATTGGCTGGTGGGGGCGGGGCCTCCCTGCGGAAAGTGACGTCACGCTCACTCCCTGCAGTGTGAATGAATCAAACCTGCCTTCAGGGGACCAGCATTCCAGCGAAAAGAGCTGCTGCAGCATCACTTTAACCCAGGATACACTAACCCAGGATAGCAGGATCAAAAGGGATTTGAAACAGACCAGGGCTAAAGCAGGGCCACTCCAGTCCTCCGGCACGTGTAGAAGGATCAGCCCTGATTGTACTTTAAACTTAATGTTTTATTTTATTTTTATAGAGAGAGAAAATAGAGCCGTTTATTTTTTATTTTCTATTTAAATAAAATGATGCAAAGCTCAGCACTCACTACAGAAGGTTCTGTCAAGGGGCTTCCAGAGATTCTTGGTGTGCCAATGCAACGTAAGGATTTTTTTCCCTCATTGATTTAATAATAAAGAAAACTGGCAATGATAGAAGCCTAAATGGTGCAGGGAGGGTGGCTAACTGCACTGTGAGATCTGGAGAGGCGGGCGGGCGGGGGGGAGTACTTGAGAAATGTAAGACGGGTGGGTATTTCCATGTGAGGCAAATTCCTGCGAAGGGGCTGGATGAGGTTGGTTGCCTTCTTTTTAAAATACTAATAATATAGAGAGAAAAATAATAATGTGCAACAGGGAAGGAAGTACCCGGAGAGCTTAGCAGAGTGGATATGCATGATGATTGTGCTGATTGGGGAAGAGGAGCTGCTAGGCAGCTAATGGGAAGTAAACAATCTTCCTAGATGAGAGCAAAATACTGGTCCCGCAGCCACATCAACTTTAAACCGCCTTGCAAGAAGTTGGGAGACCCCCTGAGCGCTGCATTGTAAGGAGGAAATCTCCGGAGAGTGCATCCATCGCGCCAATTTGCTGCTAGGAGTGGGGAGAGCCCCATGCAAGTCACCGCCGGGGAGTTTATTTGCAATCTGCTCTTCGGAAATACAGGTGGGGAGCGGGGGGAGCGGAGCCGCTGAGCTGTCTGCTGGGGGAGATCGCAGGCGGTTGTTTTGTCAAATTGGAATTGAGGGTAGTGTAGCTCAGGCTAAGCTGTGAACTCTGATCCAGGAATGTTATATGCATAGGAGAGCCTAGTTGGGAACCCTCGCTCGGGAATATAGATACTAAGCATATGTATGTATCTACACGTGTGTGTATATAATATAGCTATGCGTGTGCGTATGTATGTACGTGTGTATGTGTTTGCGTGTGTGTGTGTGTGTATAGATCTATATACACATGCTGGTATATATGTTGTTTGTGCATATATATATATGGGGATATATATACGCACACTATATATACGGCATGTGTTGATCTATGTACATACACACATAATCTAGACACATTCATACTCCATAATATTCGTTGCTTGTCTTATGACCCCCTATTTCTTGCTCTGTTCCCGACGCTGAGCACGCGGATCGGCCACTCCTGGAGGCGATAGATGCTCTGGCCAAAGGCCGGCTCCCTGCGCAGCTCTGAACGCAGCGTCTCTCCCCCGCACTCGCGGCCCGTGCGCGCTGGTTAGGCGGAGACGTCGCGTGCGGCTTTGCCCGGTTTCCGGCGCTTTCCGCTGAAATGTGAACTCAGCCGGGCGCTCGGCAAAAACATGCCATGTAAATGGCCGGGGAACCAGAGCGAGAGTTTTCTGCAAATGCTGCCACAGGTCTCTGGCTAACCGGGGCGCCGGCGTGCGGCCGTGTCGGTGTGTGCGTTGTTACACACCGCACCGTGCTGCTTGGCGCGGCACGGAGCCTGCCCGCCTGGCGCGTTGAAGGGTTTCGCTTGGAGACCCTTTTGCTAACTCACTCCGGGCCCGGTCGCGTTTGCAGCCGGGACGGAGGTCACACTGAGGAGGGGGCGCTTTGCACATCCCCTGCCGTCCTGCCCCCCCCAAGCTAGTTCCTCTCGGGCGAGATGCAGCGGGCTGGCGGGTGGGGACAAATTATAGGAAAAGTTAGGGGCCGTTCACACCTTGCTTGACGCGCAAGTCTTTGCTACCGTCTGATACCCAGCAGGAAGGAAGTGCGGTCACTTCCTTGCGATAGCAGGGCACAGAAAGGGGTGGCAAAAATATCTAGGTCTGATCTTGGTCGACGGAATAAGAAGAACGGGGTCCAGCTTCTGGACTGTTCCTTTGTTTGTATTTGATTGTTTGGCGCCTTCTAGATTTATCTGTCTACCTGTGGTGCCCTCTCCCCGGCTAGAAAACGGGGGGCTGCTTTAAAGGCTGTAGGGAGCCAATGCGACCTCATTTGATTCTCCTTTATGATCCAGAGGGGAAATTTCCTCCTCTTGCTACTGAGTTTTAAAATCCGCCTCCAACCCAATCTCACGAATTGAGAGAGAGAATTAACTGGACCCGGCCATTTATCCGGAGACAGACCTGTCTGTCAGAAACAGGCTCCAATTTATAGTTCGGGTCAGATAATCTGTATTTATAATGAAAAGTCAGTTGGTTTAGATCAGATATGGCTAAGTTGCATGTCACAAATCCTTAAAATCCCATTGTATCTATCTGTCCAAATATTGGTACCTAGATCTAGACTGCTATTGAATGATGTATGAATACAGATCTCTCTCGTATACATATATAAATACACACCCCGTTATTTCGGTATAGACACACCATTATCTGTATATTTATAGAGAGATCTGTATCCATGCATAATATAGTACCTGTCTAGCTACATACCATTATGTATAGAGTATACAAGTTGTTATCTCCATTTCTTCTCTCTGTGCTGTATGTAGATAGATACTATATATACAGAGATACAGATGTACGTGTAGCTACATATCTTGGGCTGTTTATCTTTTTTCTCTACAAATCTCTGGCTGTAAAAGTATCTGTGTATTTAGAGACAGATCCTTCTTGTCGAACAGCTTATACACGCGTCTAGTATATTCATTCCATTGATCAATTCATTCCTTTTCAGTCACATCCCGGCGCTTTGTGTTCTGGTTGCTCACATTTCGATACTTACGGGGTCACTGGCTGGCAGAGCTGAAATTCCTGACCCCGACAAGCAAAAGATGCTGTTTCTTTACCCTCCGCTTTCCCAGCGCTTGTGCTTGTGCACGGTGTTTGCTCCAGACTTGTAGATCGGGAAGGGCTCTGTGCCGTCTCTGCTTGGTCAGTTACCGGTCTTTAGGCAGCTCCTGGAATCCCCCTCTCATGCTCCCGCTGGGCACTGGAGCTCAGGTGAAAGACTTGGGGGCTGCAAAGGCTCTTGGGGGGGTCATTTAGTCCAGATCCTGGTGGATTCTTTCCTGCAGGGATCTCCTCCATTTAGTCTGGAGCGCTCCATCCCTTGGGTTTCCTGAGCAGCAGCCCCCGGATTCTCCCGATTTGCAACAATACTCTTCCTCCTCTCCCCCACCCCTACAAAACAACCCTGGTGTTGGGAACGTGCCCAGAGCGGCTGAATGGCGAGTCTGAGTCAAACATCTCCAGATAGAGGGGACAGGAGCGATCCGGGCAGCCGCGTTTCACCTCCGGCTCTTTTATCTCCTTCTCTCACCCTTTCCTCTGTTGGGGTGGGGGGTGTTTGTATTTTGTTTGATTAAATACTTGCAAAAGCCGCGCAGAAAGCCCCCTGTGCGTGATGAAAGATCTTTGCTTTCCCGTGACCCCTGGTTCAGAGCCCTCTCCGTACCAATGGGGAGGCATGAGAAGGGTTTGTCAGTTTCACTAGCCCCCTGTCTTTGTGTTTGCTGTGGACTTTCATCTCACCCCTTTGCTGTTCTAGGTACCAGCCACGGGGGTTTGTTTTGAATTGCTCTGGGATAGCAGTATTGTAAGAAACTGAGTCCGAGTCCGACACCGCACTCCTTTTCTTTCCTTCTCTGCCGTGTGCACCCCCCGCCTTCCGTTTATCCCAGACAACGAAATAATGATGGTTCTAGGCAACCGTCCCCGTTAACAATTGTTTTAAATTCGACGAAACAAGTAACCGATAACGAATAGGGTGTGAGGAGTGTGTGCCCCCCCAGCCCTTACAATATCGCTCCCAGCAGGCGTGAGAGAAGGTCTAACAATTCCCTTCGATTCGGATTCTAGGAACCACCTGGCTTGAGAAGGAATCTCGCTTCTCAGATCGAAAAGGGCGGTAGGAGACACTGGGGGTGAGAACAGCGGAGGCCTCCGTGTTGGGTCTGATTTCCCCTTTATACTGGGGGTCCTTGACCCCCTGCGTCCCAGGCAAGAGGGAAAATCACCCTGTGCTATTAATGCCCTGGCCCGTGGCCAAAGCCCAGGGCTCCCGATATCCCCTTTCCTGGCCGGGAGCCTGAAACTCCGTCCCCTCTCGAGCTACCTGGGACCCTTTCACACTAATCCGGCGGGGGAAGCAGCAGCTCAGGGATGTCTGGAAACGCCGTTTACAGGGCTGGATGCTGGGCTCCAGAGCTGGTTGGTTGGTTGATTGACCCTTGAGGTGCCCCATATGCAGCCCAGCCGGGGCCACTCAGTGCTGGCCTGGGGTCAAGATCAGAGGAAGGGGCATTTCCCTACCTGCTTCGCCGACCCCACCGCCGCCCCGTGCGCTTCCCTGGGGCATAATTTCCCTTCCTTCTGTTTGCCCAGAAGGACATTCCGTCCCAGCGGCAGGTGGATGGTGAGCGAGGAGGGGGAATTGGTTTGGGTGAGAAGAAAATTCAGGCATTGAGATCTCTGTTAGCTGATCGCGATGCAATAGCGACAGGAGACAGACCTCAACAATTTAAAGAGTCTCTATCTCCCCACATACAGATCGCTAGATAAACTATTTCTCTATAGAGAGATCAAATTCGAATTGTCTATGGATAGAACGTAGTTATCTCCTCACACATATATAAATGTAATTGTTTTTACACCTGGATCCATGGAGATAGATTATTTGAATTACAGATGCGTGGATACATTTTGTGTCTATATTCCTCGATTTGTCTGTCGATGCATCGTTTATTGGGCAAAATTAATCGATGGATATAGAATTTGTTGTCTGCATACACACCATTGTCTCTGCGGCTATGTGCATCGGTTTATGCGAAACAAATTCTACATCAAGAAGAAATCTATATAGGTGAATTGTGTAATTTGCAAGATGCGCTACGGAGAAAGCCTTGTTATGTGTGTCTGTTTCTATATTTGTGGATTAGTGCTGAAAAGGCTAAACTGCTTGGGTTGCTTCGTAAAGTCTCATTTAATGTCTGTGAAAATGACCTGCCCTGGTCAGAGCTTCATCCCAAACCGAACTGGGATTAGCTCGCCCGAGGGTGAATTGTCTCTTTCCCAGTCGTCTCTTTGCACTTCGGAAATGTTCCCCTGCGTTTTGGGAAGGGGCAATTTCCACCCGCCTACCCCCCGTGTCGCCTCTTGTTAATTTCGCGATTATCCCGCATATTCCCGCCAGTTCAAACCTTTCCCCCCTTTCTAGCAAGTCGTCGGCCCGGTAAATTATCAGCGTCAAAAGCCCCTTTCCAAGTTGGAAGAAATAAACGAAATCTATATGATTTGGGAGGGGGGGGGGTTATTCCGATCCGGGAATCTCTCTCCTGTTTTTTATTTTTTCTCTCTCCTCATAACCCATATTCCTAGAGATGTGTCCGGTAGGAATTAGCTCCCTGGACTAGTGCAGGATTAAGCCGGGAAGGCGATGGGGAAGACGGACGCCGAAGCGCTTTTCTGGGGTTGTGTGTAGTTTTGCCTGGTAATTTCCTTTCTCGCCCTCCGATCTCCCACAGTCCTGGCTCTTTCGGGGTGAGAAAAGAAACCTGGTTTTATTTCCTCACCAATGGCAGGAATTGCCCCTCCTGCCCCAGACGCGGGGATTTCCCCCCATGTGGGCGCTGCATCACTTTCTCAGCGCGGTTCCGGATCGCTCCTGGCGTCTATCAAATTAGATGTTAGTTAAAGACTCACTAGATCTACGGCGCCAAACCGAACCCACTTGCCGCAGAGACACACGGGCCCAGCCTTTGTTCAGCTGCCCAGCGCCAGTGCTTGGCGCCAGCTTTTTCTATTCGAGTCCATTGCTAAGGGCTCGATCCCGTGCGCCCTGCTTCCCCGCTAACTTCACAGGGAGTTTGTGGGGCTCAGGGTCTCGGCTGGGCAAGGTCTAGTCAGGGTTGCTCGCGGGCCACAACTGTGTTGTTGTCGCACACTCTGGTCCCGATTCTGTTATGCGCCGCGGGGGGTGTTCGCGGGGGCGACGCGAACTGGCTGCGGCGCGTTAATGGTGCAAACGTTTTGTAGTAGCAGGGGCTATTCTGCTCCTACGTGACTTCCCCTGGAGCAGGATCGGCCGGGACTTGCCACCAGCCCTTGTGTAGCGCAGCCGTTGCAGCCGCTCTGCTTCGGTTTGGTTCTATTGAAATGTCGCTTCTGCAGCAGGGCGAGGAAACACAACTCGGGAGGCTGATCCTGAGAGAGCAGAAACTCCACAGTGCAGAAGTGAAACCTTGTGTGCGCTACCTAAGGGCTGGGATCAGACTCCCCAGTACCCTCCACCTCACGCAGGAAAATTGCCCCGCGATTTTTCTTGCTATCTTCCCTGCCTTGTTGGTCAGGGAGGGCTCACGCGCCCGTAAAAGGGATGCCAAGCCAAAGGGCTGAGAATTCACTTCCCAGCATCAGGCCATGAGGAGAAAGCCCGGGAGTGCCTAAGGGGGTGGGGGAAGACAGTGGTGGAAAGCAGCGGATTTCTGCAGTGTTCCGGGTACCTCCTGGCAGCAGCAACCCCCAGAATCCAGAGCCCTCTGAGTGAAATATGTCTGGAAAGAGTGACTCATTGAACGGAATGTCAGGTCAGGCATTTCACTGATTTCGATTAGCGGGTATTAAATAATGTTACTCCTCCGCCTTCTCTCCTAGGGCTAAGAGAAACGTATCTATCTATCTATCCCCCCTACACCACATCTATCTATCTATCTATCTATCTATCTATCTATCTGGATATTAGCTCCAAGCCAGCGAATAATCATTCCCCTCCCTGTCTGCTACCCAGACATTGCAGCGCTGTGAATCAGAAACTGAAATTGGACTAGATACTAAAAGGAAAGTGTCTTCACTGGGTTCCATTGTCCCAATCGAATGAAATTATACGAGCGAGCAGAAATAGTGAAAAGTCGGTGGGCGTTTGAGAAGTTTCTCAGTCGGTTTTTCCAGGCGGAGAAGAGTAGCTTCCGTGCGTTTGTTCTGTACAGAAATTGGTTCACAAGCTAGTACATTTCAAGCGGCGACGCGTGCCCCGCTGAGGCTGCGATCCGAACCTGAGCAAAGCTGAAGCGTTCAGTGAAGTCTGACAACTTCTTCTTGTCTCATCTGGTTGTACCAAGGTACAATGCAAGCGTTGTGTTGTAAATTACCCACTGTGACTGTCCTGAGAGCCCGTGGTCGCAATGCACAACAGGAGGGCTAAAAGGGGTGTCAGCCTTCACTCGGGGTTGCCTGGCTGTTGCCAGTTTGTCTCGTTTACCTTTTTGTTTTACAGTAGATTTTTGTTTGTTTGTTTTGTTTTAACACTAGTGATGAGGCTGACTTTCCCGGCGTGGTGGCTACAGGGGGCTGAGTTATTGGTCAGATCCAGGGGGTAGAGATCAGGAGGCGTGAATATTCCTGACTTTAAAAAGAACAGGAGTCCTTGTGGCACCTCAGAGACTTACACATTTATTTGAACATAAGCTTCTGTGGGCTACAGCTCACTTCATCCGATGGATTCTATGTATCCGATGAAGTGGGCTGTAGCTCACCAGATCTTACGCTCAAATAAATGTGTTAGTCTCTAAGGTGCCACAAGTACTCCTGTTCTTTTTGCGGATACAGACTAACACGGCTGCTACTCCGATTCCTAACTTTGCCACTCACTCGATGGCACTGGGAAAATCACATAAAGCCAGATTATGTCCCCTTCCTTCGGGCTGAATAGCACTTTGCTCTCCATTTCAACGGTCTGCCCCAGCGTGAGGGGAGAAAATGTTGCCTTAGCCTGGGTCCTTGTTTTTTTGCTGGTAAAACGGAGCTAACACCTGCCCAGCTTTGTGAAGCCCGCTGCAATCCTTGTTGCTATTATCAATGCAAACCACTGTTGTGTTTCTCCGTCCGTGCCCCGCTGCAATCCAGGCTGTGGGGAGGGTCCAGCTGCGCTGGGACTCAACGAAACTCTTTGCACGTGGGAAGGGTCCGCGCAGCTCTTGCCCCTGGTTTCGGGCAGAGCGTTTAGCAGGCGTATCACCAGCGTGCTATGCCACCCAGGCCTCCCCAGGCGCTGGGGCAAAGGCAAGGCAAAACTAGGCAATAGGAAGAGTGTGCTGGGTGACTCACGGCACTGGGAATAAACAGGAACCGGCAGGATTTTGTGTACGGTCATTTCAACGTGAAACTGACGCATGCTTTAAAAACACGCTGTAGTGATACTGTGAGCTTGTGGCGTCCAATCCTCCAATCCCTCCTCACTCAAACAAATAGTCCTCGCTCCTGCGTGTAGGCCCGTTAGCTTCAGTTGGACCTATTGATGTGGGGAAAAATTTGAAGCCGGAGACAGTAACAATTTAACCTGTGTTAAAACGCTGCTGTTTCCATTCTTGTTAAGTGATCAGGCTGTGAGTGAGTGGCTTGCACAATGCTAGTCTTGAAAGGGGATTAGGGTGGCTAGTTACTGTATTTTTTTAAACTGCAAACGAAACCACATATGAACCAAGCAAGCCACCATTTTCTTCTACTCTCTGTAAACTAAAATAATAATCCTGCCCAAGCTGATTTAAACCCAATGCTTTTTTAATTGCTTTCAGCCTGTGAACTTCGAGCCTGAGATGACATTTTTAGGGTTGAATTATGAACTTCTCAGTAATGGAAATACTGACACGAGCTTAACTAGAGTGGCACCAGTGATACTGCGATGATAAATGAACGACACCACTGGGCTATCGCCTGCCATCATTCCACATGCAGATCTCCAGGGGGAGCTTTGCAGTCAAAGTGATGGCAGAACAGGGCCCATTCTAGCTGAGGAACCCACTGACATTGCCTCTGCTTATACCAGATCTGAATTTGTCCCTGTGTCTTCCCCCCTCACACCAGTTTTTCATTCTATTTGTGTTTTAGTCTTGGGGACGATCTCTTTGGGGTCTGATCCTGGGAAGTGCTGGGTGCCCTCAACTCCCATTGGCTCTCAGAAAAGGGACTCAGAACCTTGGAAGGTGGGGCATTTTTTGGATTGATCCAAACTCCATTGAAGTCAATGGAAAAAGTCCCAGTGACTGCACTGGAGTCAGATCGGGCCCTTTACAAGGAATAATTGAATTAACTGGATATTGTTGCATGATGCAAAATATATGAAGAAGGCAAATAATAAGGAGTTAAAAATATGTTTAGGTTGGTGCCAAGGGTATAGCCTAGGGTAATAGGATGACACTAACAAAGGGAAAATATAGGGTGAATATCAAGAGACAAATCCTACGTGTGAGATCTAGAGGTAGACAACAACATCTGTCAATTAACAGTGAATCTCCTTTCCTTTGACTTCTCTCTGCCATCCCTCAGTACTCCTACTGCTGGAATAGGAATTCATGCTTCCAGCTTTTAAGGCCTCTCTCTCATTCTAAATTTTGTTTTATTCTAATAAAGCCAAGAATTGTGAGCATGTTTGGGCAGCATGCAATCTCAAATAGTTACAGACAAAATACAATTCTTGGCTTTATTAGTTAGAATGTGGGGAAGCTGAGTTCTATTTAGGAGTACTGAATAATAGAAAACAGGGTTTAAAAAAGCCCTAATAAACCACCTCATCTATTCCCTGGGAACCAGTGCAGGACTGTGGCCTGCAGTGGCTTAGCCTATGTTTCAAATAATGGGGCTTCTAGCACCTCCCAGGGGAGGCTATTCCACAGCCTTACAGATCTCACACGTAGGATTTGTCTCTTGATATACAAAGGTTGTGGATCTCTCAAGACATCTAGATAGACTTACGTGTAGTGCTGGGGAGGAGCCAGTGGTAGATGTAGGTACCAATGACATAGGGAGGGATAGGAGAGAGGTCCTGGAGGCCAAATTTAGGCTGCTAGGTAAGAGATTGAAGTCCAGGACCTCCATGGTAGCATTCTCTGAGATGCTCCCAGTTCCATGTGCAGGGCCAGTTAGACAGGCAGAACTGCAGGGTCTCAATGTGTGGATAAGACAATGGTGTAGGGAGGAGGAGTTTAGATTTATTGGGAACTGGGGAAACTTTTGGGAAAGGAGGAACCTATACAGGAAGGATGGGCTCCACCTAAACCAATATGGAACCAGATTGCTGGCACTTAAAATTAAAAAGGTCGTAGAGCAGTTTTTAAACTAAGGGTTGGAGGAAAGCCGACAGGTACAGAGGAGCACATGGTTTGGACAGAGACATCCCTTAGGAGAGGATCTAGTAATGGAGATTATCTATGTCCTACTAAGAAGGAGAGGATGGAATATAATAAAATACAGGTAGGATCTGATGAGACACAGTCAAATGATGAAAAGTCTCATTCAATTACATCATGCAATGGAAGACAGCTAAAAAGTGACAAGCATTTAAAGTGCTTATATACCAATGTTAGAAGTCTAAATAATACGATGGGTGAAGTAGAGTGCCTTGTATTGAATGAGGATATTTATATAATAGTCATCACAGAAACTTGGTGGAATGAGGATAATCAGTAATACCAGGGTACAAAATATATGGGAAGGACAGAACAGGTCATGCTGGTGGCGGAGTGGCACTATATATGAAAGAAAGTGTGGAATCAAATGAAGTAAAAATCTTAAATAAGCAAATTGTACCATAGAATCTCTATGGATAGTAATTCCATGCTCTAATAATAATATAGCAGTAGGGATATATTACCGACCACCTGACCAAGATGGTGATAGTGACTGTGAAATGCTCAGGGAGATTAGAGAGGCTATCAAAATAAAAAACTCAATAATAATGGGGGATTTCAACTATCCCCAGGTTGACTGGGTACATGTTACCTCAGGACGGGATGCAGAGATAAAGTTTCTTGACACTTTAAATGACTGCTTCTTGGAGAAGCTAGTCCTAGAACTCACAAGAGAAGAGGCAATTCTTGATTTAGTCCTAAGTGGAGCACAGGATCGGGTCCAAGAGGTGACTATACCTGGACTGTTCGGTAATAGTGACCATAATTTAATTAAATTTAAATCCCTGTAGTGGGGAAAATACCATAGCAGCCCAACACTGTAGCATTTAATTTCAGAAAGGAGAACTACACAAAAATGAGGAGGTTAGTAAAACAGAAATTAAAAGGTACAGCACCAAAAGTAAAATCCCCGCACCACCATAATAGAGGCTCAACTTAAACGTATACCCCAAATTAAAAAACATAGTAAGAGAACCCAAAAAGAATCACCGTAGCTAAACAACAAAGTAAAAGAAGCAGGGGGAGGCAAAAAGGCATCCTTGAAAAAGTGGAAGTTAAATCCTAGTGAGGAAAATAGAAAGGAGCATAAACTCTGGCAAATGAAATGCAAAAATATAATTAGGAAGGCCAAAAAAGAATTTGAAGAACAGCTAGCCAAAGACTCAAAAAGTAATAGCAATTTTTTTTTAAGTACATCAGAAGCAGGAAGCCTGCTAAACAACCAGTGGGGCCAATGGGCTATCGAGATGCTAAAGGAGCACTCAAGGACGATAAGGCCATTGCAGAGACACTAAATGAATTCTTTGCATCGGTCTTCACAGCTGAGAATGTGAGGGAGATTCCCAAACCTGAGCCATTCTTTTTAGGTGACAAATCTGAGGAACTGTCCCAGACTGAGGTGTCATTAGAGGAGGTTTTGGAACAAATTGATAAACTAAACAGTAACAAGTCATCAGGACCAGATGGTATTCACCCAGGAGTTCTGAAGGAACTCAAATGTGAAATTGCAGGACTACTAACTGTAGTCTGTAACCTATCATTTAAATAAGCTTCTGTACCAAATGACTGGAGGATAGCTAATGTGATGCCAATTTTTAAAAAGGGCTCCAGAGATGACCCCGGCAATTACAGGCCAGTAGGCCTGACTTCAGTACCGGGCAAACTGGTTGACACTATAGTAAAGAACAAAATTGTCAGACACAAAGATGAACATAATTTGTTGGGGAATAGTCAACATGGTTTTTGTGAAGGGAAATCACGCCTCACCAATCTACTAGAATTATCTGAGGGGGTCAACAAGCATGTGGACAAGGGGGACCAGTGGATATAGTGTATTTAGATTTTTAGAAAGCCTTCAACAAGATTCCTCACCAAAGGCTCTTAAGCAAAGTAAGCTGCCATGGGATAAGAGGAAGGTTCTCTCTTGGACTGGTAACTGGTGAAAAGATAGGAAACAAAGGGTAGGAATAAATGGTCAGTTTTCAGAATGGAGAGAGGTAAATAGTGGTGTCCTCCAGAGGGTCTGTGCTGGGCCCAGTCCTATTCAACATATTCATAAATGATCTGGAAAAAGGGGTAAACCGTGAGGTGGCAAAATTTGCAGATGATACAAAACTACTTAAGATAGTTAAGTCCCACGCAGACTATGAAGAGCTACAAAAGGATCTCTCAAAAGTGGGTGACTGGGCAACAAAATGGTAGATGAAATTCAGTATTGATAAATGCAAAGTAATGCACATTGGAAAGCATAACCCCAACTATACGTATAAAATCATGGGGTCTATATTAGCTCTTATCACTCAAGAAAGAGATTTTGGAGTCATCATGGATAGTTCTCTGAAAACATCCACTCAATGTGCAGCAGCAGTCAAAAAAGCAAACAGAATGATGGGAATCATTAAGAAAAGGATAGATAATAAGGCATAAAATATCATATTGCCTCTATACAAATCCATGGTACGCCCACATCTTGAATACTGCATGCAGATGTGGTTGTCCCATCTCAAAAAAAGATCTATTGGAATTGGAAAAGGTTCAGAAAAGGGCAACAAAAATAATTAGGGGTATGGAGCGTCTGCCATATGAGGCGAAATTAATAAGACTGGGACTTTTCAGCTTGGAAAAAAGATGACTAAGGGGGGATATAATAGAGGTCTATAAAATCATGACTGGTGTGGAGAAAGTAAATAATGACATGGTATTTACTCCTCATAACACAAGAACTAGGGGTCACCAAATGAAAGTAATAGGCAGCAGGTTTAAAACAAACAAAAGGAAGTATTTTTTCACACAACGCATAGTCAGCCTGTGGAACTCCTTGCCAGAGGATGTTGTGAAGACCAAGACATAAACTGTAACAAAAAAGAACTAGATACATTTATGGAGAATAGATCCATCAATGTCTATTTGCCAGGATGAGCAGAAATGGTGTCCCTAGTCTCTGTTTGCCAGAAGCTGGGAATGGGCAACAGGGGATGGATCACTTGATTACCTGTTCTGTTCATTCCCTCTGAAGCACCTGGTATCGGCCACTGTCGGCAGAGAGGATACTGAACTAGATGGACCTTTGGTCTGATCCAGGGCAGTCAGTGAACTGGAATCTGGTTGTATGGGATTCCTTCTCTTTCTCTTGGTGTAGTTTTCTCTGAATAAGATTTTCCTTTCTGTTCTCCAGTTGGAATAATGAATCTGGGACTATCTGAAGATGTGTTGCTGCAATACAGCACCTGAAAGGTTTTTACAAAAATAAAATCAGGCCAGATCCAAATCCAGATCAAGCCAAATCAGGCTTGTCTACACTTTTCGGATGATTGACGCTGCAGTGCTCGATGCATTGGTGGTTGATTTAGTGGGTCTAGTGAAGACCCACTAAATCAACCACCAATTGCTCTCCCATAGACTCCTGTACTCCATCTGATTGAGAAGAGTAAGGACAAGTCTTCACTACCCGCCAGATCGGTGGGTAGTGATTGATCTATCTGGGATCGATTTATCGTGTCTTGTGTAGACGCGGATCTGGGATCGATTTATCGTGTCTTGTGTAGACGCGGATAAATCGATCCCGAACACACTCCCCGTTGACTCCGGAACTCCAGCTTGCGAGAGGTGGAAGTGGAGTTGACAGGGGGAGTGGCAGAGGTCGACTCGCCACCGTCCTCACAGCCAGGTAAGTCGACCAAAGATACGCCGACTTCACATAGCTGAAGTTGTGTCTCTTAGGTTGACCCCCCGCCCCAATGTAGACCAGGGCTAAGGGGAGTCGACAGGACAGCAGCTCCTGTCGATGTCATGTAGTGTGGACCCCGCGGTAAGTAGATCTAAGTTACATTGATATGAGTTACGCAATTCATGTTACTCAAATTGTGTAGACAAGTGTAGTGTAAATGGGCATAGCTCCACTGAAGTTGATGGAACTACTGCTGTGGAGACAAGCTGGGGATCCAGCCCATTAGCTCTGGTTCTGACCTGATCTCATGTTACCTCATGTAACAATATAGGGCCTAATCTTGCAGCCCTCCCATAGGCTTCATTCAGTAGTTCTGGATGTCACTAAGCTCTGCCCATACAAATGACATCACTGTTTCCATAGTAACTAATGCACTTCAAGGAGGAAATAGCAGAGCAGAATTTTATTTTTAAAGGACAAAAATTAGTGGCATAAACAAAATATGTGATGGCGGGGATGCTATAAAGTTTTCATTGCTGCTAATCTGGAAAAAGCTACATAATTCACTTGTAGCTCAGGCACCTATGAGTAATGTGGTCATTGCAAACTCCTGGCGATAAGTCCTTTATGCTGCCTCCACATTATGGGCCCAATCCTCCAGTAATTACATACACAAAGTTCCCACTGACATGAGTGAGTCTGGGGTGTGCAAAGACTGCAGCATCAGATCTATCTGTCTATAGCTAGCTAAAATTTAGTTCCATGTAGTGTGTGTGTGGATGAATCTTTCCAATGAGAAATTAAAAACTGAACTTCTGGCTGCTGCACGTGGACCTTAAGGATCCTATAACGGGGTCATTGGTCAGCAAATGTCTTCTCCTCTATTGCTGTGCAGTGTGCTATGCAACAGTCAGCCAGGGCTCTCCATCCCCAGAGGTGGCTGCATGTCATTGGTACTGCACATACGTAGTCTGTGGAACTCTTTGAGCTGAAATGCCTATGTGAGTGTAATATCTTGTATATCAAACCTCTCCTTTAGACCCACCTCTGCTGTGACACATATATGAAACAGAGCAATTAATGAGGGTGAGACTGAGGGGCAGATGGGATTAGTTGGCTTTTACTTTATTTATAATAATTTTAAAGCAGCAACTTTGTATGAGTGTCGAAACATTGTATATATTGATTGCAGCTCTCTCTCCAGGGCAGGGACCCTGCCTTCATATGTGTTTGTATGGCTTCCTGCACAACAGAGCCATGATCCTCACCCATGCTTTGGGGTGATACTGCCATACATGTGTTAAATACCCCCGCCCCCTGCACTCCATAGGTTCTGATTGACAGCTCCTTGAAGTCCAGGGAAAGTCTTCAAGGGGCTCTGGATTAGATGCAGAGTGATGTCATTTATTTTTTTCCTTTAAAGCCTGATTTTGCAATTCCCACTCAAGCAGAGCTTCCACCGTCCGGTGCACCTGAGCTAAGACCACAGGATCAGGTCCTCCATATAAACACCGATCGCTCCCTAGAACAGGAAAAGCAATTCTGACATTGTGCTGCAATGAAAAAATGTGGAGCTTTGTCTGCTTCAAATGGAGTTAGTTATCATGTTATAACCTCATAGAGGCATTTTATTTATTTTTAAAGGAGTAGCTCCATTAGCTGGTACTTACATTACCTCTGTATTCAGTAAAAGCAGGTTCCTCTGCGCATGTACTATGAAGTGTGGGGGCTGGATTTGGAATGCCCCAGATTTCAGGAGCATTCAGAGCTGAAGGGTTTGGTTCAGCCTGTTAAAAAAAATAGGGACCATCTGTAAAATTCCGAGTTGGATGACCTAATGCTTGGGGGCTATGCTGTGAGGTTTGCTTTGAGACCCTGCCCATTCAGGATTCTCTTGATATCACTGCATTTGATTTCTGTGGCTCCCCTCAGTGACAAATTGATTGAAGAATTTCATAGAGTATTTTACAATCTGTTTTGGTACAATAATTAGCTATTTTTTCCCCCTGAAAAATATGGTATTAGATAAAATATGGGGATAGATAATACCATAAAGATTAAGCCAGTGTTATAAATCATTCCAACCACTGCCCTGATCTAAAACGTGCTGCTGGTGAATGGCACCCAAACAGACCACACCGTGTCTGTCAATTCATCACTCCGAAACTGAGCAAGGAATAGTACCAGAATCTGAGAACTAGCTACATTTATTTTAATGCTGATAATGGGGTAGTGCCAAGTTCTGCCCTGGCTGGTGCTTATAGGGAGAGCTGAGTGTATGTTCAATACATGAACCTCTACTCCTCCTAAAAGCTGCCAGCCTGGGTGGGATTCCATTGGGCAGGAAGAGCTGTGAAATGCCTGGAGCTGGGCATACTTTCCTGTAGATTTTTAACAGTAAGGGTAATTTATCTTTGGAACAATTTACCCAGGGTTGTGGTGGCTTCTCCATCACTGGAAATGTTAAAAGCAAGATGGGATGTTTCTCTAAAAGATCTGCTCCAGATCTGCTCCAGGAATTATTTTGGGGGAATTCTGTGGTGTGTGTTATCAAGGTGATGATGATCACTGTTGGTGCCTTCTGGCCTTGGAATCTATGAAAAGCCACAGCATTTACCTCTGGCTCTCTCATGCTGTGCAGCACAGCTTACGTGATATCTAGCTAAGGCAGCGTTCCTCAAATGTGGCCACCGTGGCCGCATGCGGCCACCAGGGGCTTTTCTTGTGGCCACAGCTTCCTGGGCTGTTATGGGGGGTGGGGGAGTAGAGGCCTCGCCCTGTTGCTCCTGGATGCACTGCCTTGGTGTTGGTTTCTGGGGCTGCCAGCAGTAGTTGGGCCCTGCTCCCCCTGTGGAGACACCTGGGGCACAATGCTGGAGGACCAGGCACCCGGTGAGTTCCCCACCTTCCCTGGGGTGATGGGGTTCAAGCTTTAGGCTTCCATCCTGGGGTGGTGGGGCAGAACGGCAGCAAGCTCTGGCCACAGGGCTTTGGGCTCTAGTCCCCCCCCCACTGCCTCCCTCTACCTGCCCCATTGCCCCTGCTGCCTCCCCCGACGCCCCATCCAGGGCTTAATTTGTCCCCAGGCTTGACAGGGCTGAGGTAGTCTGTTGTGAAAAGCGATACTTGTATGCTTGTTAATATCACTTTTCACAACAGACTTACTAGCTAGCAATAAATACATTGCAATGATTTGGACATGTATATGTGCATATTTATTTGTTTTTCCTAAAGCTAATTAAGTATTTTAGGAAAAAGTGTGAGAGCGGTCAGCAGCAAGAGTCGGTGGCTGCACTCTGAGGCCACCAAAAAATTTGTCCTGAGAACCCCAGAGCTAGGGGCTCATCATACAGTACCTAGCCAGAGCTCCAAGCCTCTTTGGAGTCATGGTGCATGGGCCAGATCAGGAATCAGATGTTGCTGGATAGCCCTGGTTTGAGAGCTAGGGAAGGATCTTTTTCTGCTGTGTGTCCTGGGGGATGTCTCCCTGTGATCTCTTTCCCCTCCAGTGAAGCCACACAGCCAGGGGCGGCTCTAGCGTTTTGGCAGCCCCAAGCAATCATGCGCGGGAGGCGCCCCGGAGCCGCGGGAGCAGCGGACCTCCCGCGGGCATGACTGCGGAGGGTCCACTGGTCCCGCGTGGCTCGGCTGTACCCCCCGCGGCTGCGGACGGTTCGCAGACGCTGCGGCTCCGCTTGAGCCGCGGGACGAGCGCCCCCTCCGCAGTCATGCCTGCGGCAGGTCCAGTCGTCCCGGGGCTCCGGTGGACCTCCCGCAGGCATGACTGCGGCAGGTCCGCCGGCCAGCCTGCCGCCCCCCCTCGGCCGCAGGGTACGCCCCCTAGATTTGGCCGCCCTAGGCACCAGCTTGTTTTGCTGGTGCCTAGAGCCGCCCCTGCACACAGCAGAAGGACAGGTCCTAGCCCAGAGCATTCAGTTTTCCAACACCACTGTGATTTGGGTGCCTTGATTTGTAGTCTGAGTCGCTTTAGAGCAGTCTTATTGTCAGAGGGAGGGTGCTCAGCCCTTTCTTGCTGTCAGGCCCTTAGCTATCTCAGAAACGAGGCATTTTGCTTTAGAAAATCCTGGCCAGAAATCAATCAGTAACTCATTTCTGGAGTTCACCGTTAAAGTGTGCTATTTCCTTTTCCCCCCCTTAACATGGGTTGAAGAGCATATTAAACAATTCAAGGCACAGAGGAATTTTCAGATTATTTTCAATAAAATCTTGGGGGGCAGGGCCTTCCTCCCAAAGTAAATGCTCTCAATTTTTTTTCTTAAAAAGCAAATCAGTAACCAACATCAGCCTGTTGATTATAATGTTATTGCAGTATAATGAAGCCTGCTTGGGTTGCTAGTGGGCAGCTTTGAACCAAGGACTTCTAGCAATAAAAATGTGGGCTTTTTTCACTTGAGCTAAAAGAGGATTTGTCCTAGCTGCCAGAAGTAGTAGACTCTCATCCTCTTATGTTGTCCAACTGCTAACGGAAGTCAGAGGCTTGCAGTGTGCTGGTATGGGTTACAAGTGCTATTGCAGAGTGCCAGGGGCTGGCAGAATTTGGCCTGACTAGGTGTGTAGTGATGCACACAAATCAGGCAGTGTAATTGTATTATGTAACTCAACCTTGTCACCTGCTACTGTTTATCATTGTACTGTAAGGCTGATTTTTTCCCCCATATGGTATTGGAACCATCCTGGGCAGGTTGACTCCATGCTGAGGTTTCTTTCCTGTAGGTCTCAGGTTCATGTGACCCTGTCTCAGCCAATAGCTAGAGCCAGTAACGTTTGCCTCATAACAATTGATCATCTACTGTGGGAGAGCTACAGTGCCAGGCTATTCTAGGTCACATAATTCTGTCTCCTCTTATTGGACAGTGTTATCTGCAGTCCACGATTATCATAAATAGCTGGTTGGGTGGACAGGTAGGTAGATACATAAGGACAAGCGGAATGAATTTGTACAGACGGATATGCAGTCAATTAAGCAGCGCTGTTAATCTAATTATGTGTGGTGTGGATAACTGTCTGCCACTAAAAGACAAATGCCGAGGTAAAGTATTTATCAAAAATACTGTAAGCGCAGAGGTGAAGCTGAGACATTTGTTATTAAAGAGCTAGACAGTAATCTGGTCACAGTGTATAATTCCATTAACATTATTCCTATTATACCAAATAATTTAGTTAAAATAAATGAAAGAAATGAAAGCCATTCTGCAGACATATGATGGCAATGGGAGAGCTGACCCCAAGGAAGGCAATTCCATTTAAAAAGACAAAGCGGGCACACTGATTCTATTTAATATCTTTTTTTCTTTATTTTTTTAAAATCTTTGACTGGAAGGGAGTTTTTCCCCCCTCTGATCCTCGCTGCCTTGAGTCACATGGACCATCCAGAAGGCATGGATGAGGCACCTTTGGAACCCATCAAGGCCTCTCTGGGTTTAGCCACATGGATCAGTCAAGGAGCAAGAACCTGGGATCAAGAATTAAAAAATAAGATTGTTTAATTCATATGAGAATGGGGCCTCGAGGCCACTACCAAGATTGTGCTAGGCACTGTACATGCACATGGTAAGAGACAGTCTCTGCCTTGAATAGCTTGTAATCTCCATAGATAAAACAGTATTATTAGCCTGCTATCCGTGTGGGGACTGAGATTAAGAGACTTGCCCGTGTTACACCCACAGGCTGTGGCAGAGTTGGGAACTGAAGGCAGCTCTTTTGAACCCTATCTCAGTGCCTTATGTCTACATTGCAAAGAGAAACCCACAACACCGAGTCTCAGAACCCTGTTGACTTGGACTCACAGTGCAGATATTCAGGCTTGGGCTGTAGCCTGGCCTCTGAAACCCCCAGAGGGGACAGTCTCCAAGCCCAGGCTCCAGCCTTAGCGGGAATGTCTGCTCTGCTATTTTCAGCCTGCAGCCTGAGCCATGCAAGCTGCAGTCAATTGACCCAGGCTCTAAGACTTGGTTCACAGGTGTTTCTTTGCAGTGTTGACAGCCTCAGCTCTCCAAAGCAGCCCTGAAAACAACTGAGAAAGCCCCTGGGTTCCTCCTCATGCTGTAGCTGAGAAGCTGCATTTTGATTGGCTCACAAGCTGAGTATCTACCTGCTTCTGCCAATCAACAAAGAGCTTTATCAGAAGTAGAGTTCACTTTTTTTTTTTTTTTAATGAAATCGATTTCTCAGAGTAAACTGGCTTCAGGCTGGCCAATGTGTGTGAGCTTTAAAAAGCATATCAATAAATAAGCCAATCAGCTTGTCTGTTTCATTTTGGTAGAATCGGGTAACTCTTTCCTGACCCTTCTCTAGATTTGTGGCAGCATACAAATGCCCAAATAGTTACTGCTTGTCAGTTGTCCTGAGACCACAGACCTGCCCAATAGACAAGTGAAAGAAAGAGCTGATGCACAAACATCTCCTGTGATATTACACTCCTGCTACAGGGCATATTTCTTTAAAATCAATCATCTTTTATGCATGCATGGCAGCATTATGTGCATTGCTTTTACATGGCAATCTTCTCTTGCAGACTTTTACAGCACTCTCTGCTTATTCTGAACTATAGGCAGATAGAAATGGAGATAAATATCTAGCTATCCAGATCTATATAAGCTGTCTGTCTCTAGACAGACATCTTATATGAGTCTAGATAGCTAGATATATATCTTGCTTTTATACTGAGCCTCTCTCCCCAAAGCATTTCAAAAGCTCTTTACAAAGCATAAATACTGCACAGTGGGACTGTTGCAGTCAACAGTGAAATGCAGCCACCTTTGATTTGGAATGGGGTAGCCATTTAACAGAGCCCAGGAACACCATGTAACAATTTAGGTCAGAAAGTGAAGGAGCTACACTATAGCCCATTGACACTGCAGTGAATGTGAGAATGTACAAACTACATGCAGCATGTATGCTCTGATTTGGTGTCTGCTTTTGGATTGCCAGGCAGATCTGTGTAGCACAGGAGAATTTTTGCATAGCTATAGACAATGTCCAGATAGCAACGCTCCGCATCATAGTCGAGCAGTCTATGGAGTGGAACTCCTCGTTGTACATCTTTTTTGTGAGAGAGAAAGTTAGATGCGTGGTGGGAGGAGACCCTCTGGAAGCTCCTCGGCACTATGGCATCCCAGCAAAGGTGGTCAACCTGATCAAGAACTCACGATGGATGGCATACACTGTAGAGTGATCCATGGCAGCTCAACAGCAGCACTTTCCCAGTGAACCGACGAGTCAGACATGATGTTTTTGTTCACACTTCTCTTCTTTCTTCGTCATCGATTGGATTAGACAGACATCCACTTATGAGCGAACGGAATCCAGTGGTGGACGTGGACCCAGCTTGATGACTGACTTTTTGCCGACACGACCTGCACTCCTTTCACACAGTAAACAGCAGATGCAAGAAGACCAACGTAGTGGCAGCCACGTCATCACAGGTTGGGATCAATTCCATCACAAAACGACCCAGTCACACTGAATGGACGCCCTGGAAGAAGTACAGTCCTTCACCTACCTAGGTAGCATCATCGACCAGCAGGGGTGGCACAGACGCAGACATCAAAGTACAGACACCATCAGTAACATCCACCTCTTGGAGAGGACCGTCAACTCCCAGCAGAGGAAGAAATTAGAAGGAGAAGGTGGGGCTGGACACATACACTACGCAAGCAGCCAACCAACATCACCAGACAGGCACTGTGTGTGACCCCCCCAGGCAAAGAAAAAGAGGCCGCCCAAGAAATACCTGGCGACGCGACCTTCAGGTTGATAGCAAAAAAATGGGCTATACCTGGAACCAGCTAGAGCGAATGGCCCAGGATAGAAGACTCTGGAGATCTGTGGTTGGCGGCCCATACCCCGGTTGGGGTGACGGGCATGAATGAATGAATGATAGACAATGTGTCCCTTCAAGCCAAATTAGGGTCGCCAGTTTTAGCTGGATGTATCCCTGGATGTTTCATCACACATCATCTTTAAAAATTGATCTTTAATTCCTGGAGACTCAGCAACCCTAAACCAAATACCTGGGCCTACCATCCAATCTTGCTTTTACTGGCAGTAATGAACCCCATGATCTTGGTGTGTTAGCTCTGTACTGGTGTCGCTCTTCTATGCTGTCACTTTTCTCTCTCTCTCTCTGTTTGCATACTTCATTAGATACCCTGCTGATGGGTTTGGAATCATCATCTGTTAGTGTACTCCACCCTACAAAACTGCATGTCTTTGTTACCTTCTAGTAGCTAGTCCATATAAGAGGATAAGAACCTTACATAGCTGCCAACTAGAGGAGTTACTCCTTTTACTTAAGCTGTAGAGGCTCATGCTTTTAATCATGCTAAACACCAAAACCCATGTCTGGGTGGTTATATTAGCACTTATGTGCTCTCTGTTGAATCCTCACAGATTCTTTTGTTTTGAGGTATTACATGTATCCTGACTTGTCCCTACTCCTCACAATCCATTGTATCATAGGCAGGGGCTGGTAGCATCACCTGGTACTAAAGTTGCTTGACACCTCCCATTAAAAAGACTCAGTTTTCAGTTGCTTATAAAATGCCAGACTTTGACTGGTTTTTAGGCTGAAATGTTCCATGCTGGATGTCTGCCTCAGGCTGAATTGTTTTGGAAAATTTGAGCCAAAATGGCTCAATGATTTCAAAGAACAAGGCTAGGGGAAATAAAATACGTTGTTTTGTTCATGTTAAAAAATCCTGGTGACCATTCTTGTTTGCGAAGCTCTAGTGCTCCGTGCTTTGAATCAGGAACTTGCAGTTTGGAGGGGAGGGCAGCGATTTGTCATCTTTGTGAAAAGCCATCTAAATTTGGCCACCCAAGTTTCCAGCCTCTGAAAAATTGCAGTTTGCCCATGCTCAGTAGAGACTTGTTAGAACTTCTCAACTTAATGCCTTAGAGACTTTGTCCACAGTGGGACTTTGCCAGCAATTGCAGCTCATGGGTGCTTCAGGCCAAGCGGTGCTGGGTCTGGGCACCCGAACTGAGAGCAGGAAGCCTGTCCCTTCATGTGCTCTCACTGCTTCCCCTCCTGGGCTCAGGCATGGTGGGGGAGGAAGCTGCTTGAACTGAATGCAGAGGGGACAAGAGCCAGACCTGTCAGGGGAAGTACTGTAGACTGGGAGAAGAAGCCTGATGGGGAAGACTGGGACTGGAGCCTGATGGTGGTGTGGGAGAGGGAAAGTAGGACTGGGAGTTGCTGGGGGTGATGGGGACTGGGAGCCAGAGGAGGGACCAGAGCATATTGGGACTGGTTGGGCATTGAGCCTGGGAGCCAGGTGTGTGGGGACTGGGATCCAGGGGTGGGGGAAAGAGGTGGCAGGAGGGGGACAGAGCAGGTGAGAAGCCAGAGTGTGAAGAGAGAACTGTGACTGGCTGAGCAAAGAGACTGGGAGGAGGGACACTGGGATTGGAGGAGGAGTCTGGTAGAGACACTGGAACAGGGAGCCAGTGGGGTTAGGGAACGTGGGTGTGTGGGTGACTGGAGGCCAGTGGGGAGTGAGGAAGAGACGGGGGCGGGGAGACTGTGTGGGGGGCTTTACAACCTCAGTAATGTTCTCCTCAGGTAGAGTTTGTGTGTGTGCTAAGTACGTGTCACCTGACCTAAGCTTTTATGTCAAATTCAATACAGAGTGATTCACACAGAGCCCATAACTGCCAAGGAATGTAGGCAGCCGGGTGTTCTTCACCAGGCTGGAATTACGCCAGGGCATGGGGGTGATTGCTCCTCTTGCACAACGTGCTGGGGGATTGCTAGTGGGAGTGGATGGCCTAGAGCTCGGCTTTGAGCCCCATCCAGGAGCTGGCATCTCCACAACCACTTTTTAGTAAGACCTTCTTTAGTGGAAAGAATATTTTAACGTGTTGCCCCCTCCCCCCACAGCTGAAGGTCTATGCCTGCCTACTTCTGTGAGTGGAGGGGGCTCGTGCTCCACAGATATCGCCAGAGCCTCTGCCACTCACTGCCGTGGGAGAGCTAGGTCGGGATGTCAGTATGTGTGGGGGGAGGGTTGGACTCTCACAATAACTGTGCCTCACAAACAGGAGCTTGTTCCTGAGGACAGGGTTTGCAATGTCTCCCTCCACACAGCTGAGTAGACCCCCACCCCTAGGAGCAGGAATGCATTGGGGACCCCCTGGCTCCTGCTATGGCTGTGATGCCAATGGGTGGCAGAGAGCAGCAAAGTGCCTCTGCATAGCAGTTCTGTGCCCTGGAGAGCCATGGGATTACAGCCCAGACTCTTCCATTGGGATGGGGCTGGGAGGGGAACCCCCAATGGGACCTCTGGGAGGGGAAACTTGCAGCATGCCCACTCCCCACTGGGGATGAGGTATATAGGGGAAAGGGGAGCACCAGAGTGGGCGGCCTGGTTCATCTCATGCCACAGACGTCCAAGGCACTGGGAAAAGCAATAGAGGCCCTGCCCCAAAGAAGTGAGAGTCTAGCAGTGCCCGTCCAGTACAAAGCAAGCCCTGTGGTGGCTGTGCTGTCTCTGGGGGCAGCAGGGGGACGTGGTCAGTGAGGGCGATCCAGGAAGGCTGAAGGCAGGGAGTTTTAAGGGGGCCTTTGAGGAAGGGAAGGTGTTGTTGGTGCACAGGAAGCAAGAAACTGCCCCAAGGACGGGGGGCAGTGTGAGAGAAGGCTGGAAGCCAAGAGTGGGGGGAGGAGGTGAGGGGAGAGGCTAGGGAGAGGGAGCAGGAAGACAGGGGAGTTGAGGCGAGCCAGGGTGAAGCTGCTCAGGGCCTCAAGGGGGAGGATGAGGAGGATGGCCTGGATGAGGAAGGGGAGCAGAAGCCACTGAAGGGATGTCTCCCGCTATATCTGTGCAGCGCCTAGCACAGTGGGGCCCCTGTCTCGCTGGGGTCTCAAGACACTCCTGAGGTGTAATGCTGTTCAGCATAGGCATGGGGTGTAGCTGGAGCGACGGGAGAGCAGGGGGCTGGTTGAGCAAGCTGTGTTCTTGTCCAGAAGGGAGTGGGACACTAGGTGAGCTTAGCTCCCTGAACGCTAATCTCTAGGTGACTGTGTCCCTCCATTCCCACAGAGCAGGGAGATACAGGCCTCCGAGGCCCGCCTTTTCCCTTCCCCAAATGGGGCCATCCTCACTGACCCTGCTCTTCTCCTCTCTCCCTCCTCCCCCAACTGCTGCCTCATCAGAGATTCCCCAGTGCGCCGGCTGCAACCAGCACATCCTGGATAAATTCATCCTGAAGGTCCTCGACAGGCATTGGCACAGCTCCTGCCTCAAGTGCGTGGATTGCCAGATGCAGCTGGTGGACAGGTGCTTCTCCAGAGCTGGGAGTGTCTACTGTAAGGAAGACTTCTTCAAGTAAGTGCAACCGTCTCCTTTGTGTTGGGAGGGCTGAGTGGCAGTGGCCTGGGTGTTTTCTGACAGCTCACACCAGGCTGTGGAGAAAGCTCCCCCTTGCACAGGAGACCTTGCTCCGGAAACTCCCTGCCAGTGCTTGTGAAGGGGTTTAGGACTAAGAGCCCCGCTCTCAGGAGCACACCAGAGTCCTAACAATCCTCCCAAGCTGTTTTTCATTAGAAATAAATCCCTTTCTAACTTAATATTTCTCCTAATCGAATCACAACCTGCCCCTGCAGCTGCTTTGGCACAGTTTAGGGTTAGCGAAAACCAGGACATGGCTGCTTTGGCCTCCCCTCCTGGGATCAGCTCAGAGTAACTCAATTGCCCAAATCACAGAAGATGCCAGCTTGGGGAGCCCTCAGTTACCACCCTCATGCCTCTCATTCTGGGTTTCATCAGAAGGGGAACCATTTGGCCTCCCAGACAGGCTGGCTGCAAGGGGGTACAGTCCACGTTGAGGCTGGTGGAAATGGAGAGAAAAAGGAAAACAGAAGGCGATCATGGAAAGACAGGCGTGATGTCCCTTAAGCAGACACTGGTACAGACAGACATGGAAACAACTGGACAAATTTTAAGCATAATTTCTCCAAAATCTTCTTATATATAATTTTTTTTAAGCCCAAGTGTTTAAATAAAGGGAATTTTGCTGCTTTAGAACTGCCACAGGCTGAATGCTATTTGTGGGGATTTAACCTTCTTAGAGACCCAAATCTCTCTAATACTCCTCTCTCCCCCACACCCTCCCCCTCCCCATTACATTTTAAAGCCCAAATTGGACTAAGGATTCGGCTTGTTAATCACCCTTCCTGCATCAAGCACATCTGTTCAGATCAGAGCTAGAGGGCAGGAGAAACCCACACAAACACAAAGACTCCAGATCCCTGCTGCTTTTCAAGATCTCCTCTCTTCGTGGGTTGTTTTCGTTTTTTGTTTTTTGCTGTCTTCATTTCCCTGTATCCATATTTTTTCCTAGTAGGATAAAAGCCTTATTTAATTCACACTTGGGCCATTTGCAATCTGTGTACCTGCCTCTAAACCAGTGGCTCTCAATCTTTCCAGACTACTGTACCCCTTTCAGGAGTCTGATTTGTCTTGCGTACCCCCAGGTTTCACCTCACTTAAAAACTACTTGCTTACAAAATCAGACATAAAAATACCAACGTGTCACAGCCCAGTATTACTGAAAAATTGCTGAGTTTCTCATTTTTACCATATAATTATAAAATAAATCAATTAGAATATAAATGTTGTACTTACATTTCAGTGTATAGAGCAATATAAACAAATAATTGTCGCTATGAAATGTTAGTCTGTACAGACTTCGCTAGTGCTTTTTCTGTAGCCTGTTGTAAAACTAGGCAAGTATCTAGATGAGTTGATGTACCCCCCGGAAGACCTCTGCGTACCCTCAGGGGTACATGTACCCCTGGTTGAGAACCACTGCTCTAAACTATCTGATGTACAAACCCTGGACTGTCCATGGCTCCTCTGTGAAAGAGCATTATTCTTGCAATGAAAATTGGACTTTTTGCAGTACATTTTATCCCCGATTGCAAAATCCAGTCATTTTATAAAGGACCGTTAATATCTGTATCTATAGCAGGGCAGATCCTCCGCTGATTAAACTGGTGTAACTCTACTGATGTCAATAGTGCGATGCTGATTTACATCAGCTGAAGATCTGGCAAGATACGTATGGGCCAGATCCTTGGTTAGTGGAAATTGGTGTAGCTCACTGAAGACAATGAAGTGATGCTGATTTACACCAGGAGGGGATCTGGCCCACGATGTCTTTTGGTGGCTGAGAGGACAAGGAATGAACAAGGCGCATTTGGAGTACGTTGGATATGATAGCACAGCCATCAGACCTAAGACACATGGCATGTTTATGCAAGGAGACACAAAGACAGCGTAATGCAAATGGCTTCCTCTCAGAGAGCTCCGTGGTAATTGCTGCACATTACTGTGCTCCGTTCTACCTGGGCTCCTGATCTGAGTGTTCCATGGCATCTGACACCAGTGGTTATTTTGATATCGGTTCCCCACTTGTAAAAGAGTCCCAGGCCATGATGTTCTTTGCCGGCTCATGCCCAGGGTATTTATAAAGATCCCCCTTCTAAAGTAATCCTGCATCAGATGCACACAAGGTATTGGTGAGATATCTACCCTGTACTAAAGGAGTCTTGGGAGAGAAAACAGGACACAAAGGAGTCAGGAAGATTTGATTTGAAAAATGTTACAAAATTCAAGCATGGTCCCACGTATTCCTCACCCAACTATGTCAGGTGGGAGAATAATGAAGCCAATACTTGTCTAGCAACTCATCCCCCAAATATGGTGACATTTCTCTGATGAATTGGGAAGTGAATAGTATCCCTCCAGCTGTAATCCCAGGTCAGGATTTCCCCTGTCCCCCAACCTCTGGTAAATGGGGTGCAGAGTCGACAGTCTCGCTTTCTTTTTGGATGTCTTTCAAGATGGATTTGAGCCCATTCCCAGACTCACCTGGACATCACTTGACACAGGCATTCAGAGACCCCAGTGATGAAGGCAATGTGAAGACTCCACTAGGTTAGACTGGGTAGTTCCTCTATCTTTGTGCACAGTGTTGCCAGTATTACTAGTTCCGTGCCAGGCACCCCCGGCTGCTCTTCGCAGGAGGATGGCACAACAAGGGCACCTAAAAGGTTCAGTCCAGCGAGCATTGGTGGTTCTTGGCTTGGGAGGAGTCAGTCCCAAAAGGCTGGGGGGAACAGGATGAGGCAGGCAGAGAGCTCCCTCTGCTGCACCCAGGGCCGGCTCTGGCTTTTTTGCCACCCCAAGCCGGAGCAGCGAAGCAAAAAAAAACAAACCATGCGGGGCGGCCGGAGACAGGGTGCAGGGGGACTCCCTGTGCTGCAGACATGTCCCGAGCAGCGGGGTGCATGCCCCGGCTAGCAGGGGGAGGGGGAGGGGGAGGGAGCGGGGGGAGACAGAGAGAAGAAGGGGTGGCCAGGGCTTCCTTCAGCCAGGGGGCTCGCCATGCAGCCCCTCCCGCCGCGCCGCCTGCAGACGGAGTGCGCAGCCTGCTCCCAGCAGGGCGCTCCCCTCCTCCGCGCCGCCGCCCCCTACAGGGCAGCCAGAGCAGCAAACCAAAAAAAATAAACCGTGCAGGGCGGCCGAAGGGGCGAAGCAAAAAAAAAGAGGAAAAAAAAGGATCGGAGGGAATGCAGTCCCTTAGAATCTGCGGCCCCAAGCACAAGCTTGCTCGGCTGGTGCCTGGAGCCAACCCTGGCTGCACCCCTCGAGGAGGTGCAGCTCATGTTCCCTTGTGCCATCTGCCCCAGTGGCTACAGTAGATCTAGCTGAGCTTGGAAGGCGGCCATTTGTAATGTCTGTTGTCATGGCGCTGGCCGTTATGAAGGGATGCAGGGTGGGGACAGGATGTGGCCAGGGGACGAAAATAGGGGCAAGAGGGGAAATTGATTCAAAAGGCGATCTTGGTCCCCCAGACAGACAGACCAGCATGTGCAGGGACGGGGGTGGCGTGTTGGCTAGGAGCTCCCCACTCTTTACCAGGATGGAGACTCAATGAAAGAGGGTGAACTCAGTGTTGCAATTTCCTGAGTTTTAGAAGAAGTTCAGCCATCCCCATGGAGATTTAATGCAAGCTCTCAGAGGGGAGAGGGCATTAGCGGCAGGGCCTCAGGGTGGCCTCTTTCTTCCCCTCCCTCCTGCAGGAGGAGTGGGGGTGGGCACAGATCTCCCTATAGAGGAGAGGCAGGGAATAGGAGAGGAAGACTGGCTCCCTCCCCGCAATGCAGTGTAGCAAGGGATGTCATCCTATTTGTATTGTGTGTTGATAGTGTAACAAGCTCAGAGCAGCTCATGGTGGCCTTGACTATTAACTAGGCTGCTTAGCCTAGATCTCTCATCTTGTGGGACTAGCATGCCGGTGTCAATATGCAGGAAAGTGTGAAAGCAGAACAGAGGCCTGGGCATCAGGTGTTCTGAGTTCTAGTCCCGACTGTGCCCGTGTGGGCAGTTCATGTAACTTCTGTGTCTGCATTTACCCTACCTGTAGAATGGGGATAAAAAAACTGCCTGTATCTTAAGGTTGAATTAATATTACTTAGCTCTTGTAGCTTGGTGCTCTTGAATCTGTACATCTTGAGGTGGTTCACGAGCTGTATGGTATTTATTGTCACCACAGCCCTGTGCGGCAGGGCAGTGCTGATATCCCCATTGTACTGCTGGGGAGCTGAGACATAAAGAGGTTAAGTGACCTGCCCAAGGTCACCCAGGAAATCTGTGGCAGAACAGGGAATTTCTCCCCAGTCCTGAGTCAGACCCTAACCACTGGACCATCCTTCCTCTCAAGTGGTTAATATCTACAATGCACTTGGCTTTCCTTGGAAGGAAGATGCCATAGAGATGCTAAATATAAGTAATAGTACCTTTCTGCCGGGCTCCTAAAGCGCCATTGTGCTAGGATAACACAAGGACCAGATCCTCCTGGAGAGTGGTTCAGTTGTGTTCAGCGCTTTCATTGTATCTGGGTGGCAAGGCTGTTTCACAGTGGCTGTCTGTTTCTTACATGGGTGTGTAAACATAGCCTGTTGGACAGCTGGATTTGCTATCAGTGATCAGTTGCCATCATCATGGTTGTCTGTTTCAGTGGCAGGAACTGGAGGGATTCTGGTTTGCTACAGGTGTTGCCTGCCCCAAAGAGCTCACGCTAGAGCACCCCAGGTGGGCAAAACGGGTGAGGGAGGAGAAGACATGGAGGACACGATGGCAGTAAACAAATTCAGTGTGTGCGTTAGTCGTGGCTCACCACATGCCCACCGTTAGCAATGTCCTAATCTACCTTCTGCTTGTGCCTGATAACTGTCTCCCAATTTCTGATAACCCTTTGGCCAGAGGCAGGGGCGGCTCTAGACACCAGCGCGCCAAGCAGGCGCTTGGGGCGGCCGTTTCCCGGGGGGGCGGCATTTGGCTCCGGTGGAGCTCCCGCCGGCATGCCTGCGGCAGGTCCACTGGAGCCCGGGACGAGCGGACCTGCCGCAGGCATGACTGCGGCGGGTCCCGTCTTCCCGCGGCTCCGGTTGACCTCCCGCAGGCATGACTGCGGCAGGTCCGCTCGTGCCGGGCTCCGGTGGACCTGCCGCAGGCATGCCAGCAGGAGCTCAACCGGAGCCGCGGGAAGAGGGGACCCGCCGCGGGACCGGGGAAGGGCGGCGCAGCGCTCCGCGCTGCTTGGGGCAGCCTACTTTCTAGAGCCGCCCCTGGCCAGAGGTAACAATAGCAGGCCACTGGCACTTGAGATCAGTGTCTTGGTTCTCTTACCCGTCACTCTTTGTACTGTCAGGCCCTGTATTTCATCCCTTGTCACATTTCTGTAGGGCAACTGGGCCAATGTGGATCTTTTGTCCTTTTCAGCCAGTTTCTCACTCCCTGCAAACACCTCTCTGCTAATCCACTGGACTGCAGCTAGTGCATACTGGTTTGGGTGTGCATTAGTTATGTGTATTACAGTAGTACCTGGAGGCCTCAACTAAGTTCAGGCCCCCACTGTGCTAGGTGCTGTACAGACACATAGTGAGACTCTGCCCCCAAGAGTTCACATGCTAAATAGACAAGACAGACGGAGGAAGGGAGGAGAAAGAGTGATGAGTTGCCCCCGATTGCTCAGCAGGTCAGTGGCAGAGGTGGAAACAGAAAGCAGCTCTCCTGGGTTCCAGTTCTGGGCTCTCTCCACCTTTGCCTTGGTAAGGTAATCCTTCTGCACTTTTATTCCTAGCTCTGCAACAGACTGACTGCATGCTTTGTTCCAGTCTCATAACTAGTCTATGCCTCAGTTTCCCCAGGTTCATAATACCTACCTACCTTGCAGGTATGTTCTGAGAGTTAGTTCATAAACATTTTGGAGACATAGGGGTGGAGTGTGATGTAGACGTATTATTATAGACAAAATTCATCGGGGATTCTGTGATGGTCAAATTGTGATTATGCACATTTCACTTCTGGCATTTTGACCAAGATTTTAAAAAGTGACTCATAATTTTCAGTCTTTGTTTTTGACATGCCCAGTTTGCAACATCTTAAAAGGTGGCCTCAGTTCAGAAAACACTGAGCCCTCTGAAAAAGCAAGTCCCTCTGAGGTGCCTCAAGCTGGGCCCCCAAAAACAGAGACCCTGAATGTCGTGAGTCACTTTTGAAGACCTTGGCCTTTATCAGTTTCCTTCAGACTTAGCAAACACATTTCAATCCAATTTAAGAGTAAGTCTGCCAATTTACAGCCCCAAAGGAAGGTTCTTGCTGCAGTTATGAGGGTGGATGGGAGGTTGAGGGACAGCTGTGAATGCAGGGCCTTTGACTGGAGCTGTGGTTGCAGCCGTATCTGTGGACTAGCTACCTGGGCTAGCCAGAGCTCTTAGGTATTACTTGTTCAGGGATTGGGGCAGAGTTTTATGGACGTTTGTGTTGATTTGGTAGCTCCAGTCTGAGAGTTTAAAAGATGAGTCACTGTCATGGATTCCTTTGAACCCCTCCCCACCCCACAAATGAGCGCTGTTTCCACCAACTAAATCGCTGTCACATGCCTCATGCCCCTCACTACTCGAGTCTGCGTTGTGCGGTTGGCATCGAGATGGGGGAGACGACAGAAAGATTCAGGAGGATCCATTTTCCTGCAGAATTTTCTGTGTCCAAGCTCCCTCTGGAAATCGTGAGCAGCCGTGTGGAGAAGTGCGCCGGAGCACAGGTGCCAGGCTGCAGGCAGACAAGAGCCAGCGTGGGCAGGTTTGATTTTTTTGGCATGTTCTGCTATAGTGGTCTCTCTCCGTGCACTGGTGTCAGGGCCTAATCTTGCTGTATATGAGTGCTTGGGTTTTGTTTACTTACAATCCCTTTAGCAGTGGTCCATCAGGCTGTTTTTAGTGTTGCGTTCAGGACAGCGGGGGCTGTTAATGAATGCATTGCTCTGGGGACTCAGCCTTCGGCACGGAGCCCGATCTATCTTCCATCCAGCCCACTCTCCCCACCAGGATATCTGACCACCTTACAAATCTCCCTGACTGGTGGGCTAGATAGAGCCTTAAAATCTCTCTTGCTGCTCCCTTAACATACAAGAAAAAGCCATATTCCCCCCTTCTTTCTGCTCTTCCATCCGGCACCCATCAGGCTGATATTTAAATTGGACACTTTGTGGTCCAGGTTAGAGACTGGCAGCTTTTATCTAGTTCAGCTGTTCTCGAACTGTGGGTCGGGATCCCAAAGTGGGTCATGACTCCTGGGGTCACCAGAGCTGGCATTAGACTTGCTGTGGCCTGAGGCCAAAGCCTGAGCCCCACCAACCGGGGCCGAGGGCTTCAGTCCTTGGTGGCAGAGCTCAGGTTACAGGCCCCCCATCTGGGGCTGAAGCCCTTGGGCTTTGACTTTGGCCCCCTCACCCGGGACAGCGGGGCTCGGGCGGGCTCAGGCGTCGGTCCCCCCTCCTGGGGTCATGTAGTATTGTTGTCAGAAGGGGGTTGCAGTGCAATAAAGTTTAAGAACCCCTGGTCTAGTTGTATGAAGATTAATGGCACTTCTGCTTGTGCATAAACTGTATGGGAGGCTGGAAAAGACAGTGCAGGTCAGTGCTGCCTCCTACAGGTGAGAAATGCATTCTTGTACCTTACTGCAACGCCTCCACTTAACCTCCCTCCCATCCCCCGGGTTTATGGTGTGTTGTACTGAAATGTTCTGGTCTTCAAATACAACTGGCCACACGCGAGTTGATTTAGGCTATAAAACATTGCAACAATCCAGCAACGTTTGCATTGAAATAGCAACTTCCTGTGCAAGGCTTTGGAAAAGCTTCACAAACATTAAGAGCCTGATCCATGGCCCACTGGCCAGACTCCCATTGATTTCAGTGTGGGGCAGGCCCAAAGTTTGAGAGCCTCCCTCCCAGCATCCCTGTAAGGTTGTTAAAGACTCTTAGTCCCAGATGGGGAAACAGAGAATTGAAAGGTCCTGCTCACACTCTGACTACAGCCCTGATTTTGTAACCGGTTATGGGTACCACCAGCTAATTCCAAGTCACCTGGTTCGGTGTGTGTCACCTTCACAACCACGCTGTCACATCCACCTCTGGTTCTGTGCTCAGTGGTGGTGTCTAAGAGTACGTGTGGGGCATTCTATGCCATAGTGCCCCAGCAGCTGCCTCTGACAAGGTCTGGGGGTAGGGGGTTGCTGACGAGCCCTACCTGTCACCTAGGATTATAGGCTCTCTTAAATCTTAAATCCCCTCACAGCAGCGGCGTATTATCGCCTAGGCCGGCAAATTTGCAGGGGTGGCAAATTTGCTCGTGACCCCTCCCCATCTCCGCCCCTTCCCAAAGCCCCGGTCCGCCTCCTCCCCCAGGCGTGCCATGCTTCCCTCCTTCCACCTCCCTCCCAGGCTTGCCACACTGGGAGGGAGGGAGAAGCAAGTAGCGGTGCACTTGGAGGAGGCAGAGCAGAGGTGAGCTGGGGCCCACGGGCATGGGGAGTGACTCTTGGGGGGAGGGGGGCAGGGAACCGCTCCCCGCCCCAGCTCACCTCCACTCCACTGCTGCCATACCCCGAGCACACCACGACTCCCCTTTTCCCCCCCTCCCTCCCAGGCTTACCGTGGGGGAGCAGAGGTGACCTGGCCGGGGGGGGGGGGGGTGCGGCAATTTTTTGAAGGCCTAGGGGCGCCAAATTTGTTAATCCGCCACTGCCTCACAGTGGCTATTTGGTGTCATGGAGACCTTCCTGCCTTTCCATGTTGCAGCACTCTCCAGCTTCTCTGTTACACCCCCTACACAGAGCAGGGGAGACATGGCACCAGCCCGCAGAGCTCTCTCGGGCGTTACCTGGAAGGGAAACCGAGGCAAAGCGCTCAATCTGTTCAGCTTAACAAAGATACTTCACAGCCTAGAAGTATGAACATGGGGAACAAATCATTAATAAAAGGCTCTTCCATGTAGTAGAAAAAGGCCTAATACGATCCAATGGCTGGAAGTTGAAGCTAGACAAATTCGGACTGGAATAAGGTGTCAATTTTTAACGGTGAGTAATTAACCATTGGAACAATTTCCCCAGGGTTGTGGTGGACTCTCCATCACTGACCATTTTAAAACCAAGATTGGATATTGTTCTAAAAGATCTGCCCTAGGGATTGTTTGGGGGCGTTCTGGCTGGTGCTATGCAGGAGGCCAGACTAGATGATCACAATGGTCCCTTGTGGCCTTGGAATCTGTGACTCTCTGGAGTGAAGAGGTTTGTGCCTGTCTGCCTTGCTATACTAGATGGTGCAAAGGGCAGTTGTTGAGCCAGGCGGAGCTCTGCCACTGGTGGAACAATGCTGTGGGTGGCTGTCTAGACTGGTGGCGACCAATGAGGCTGACCCAGCCAGTTGTTTTGACACAGCCTTTCTGTGTGCAGTGCTGACAGTTGTCATGGAAATCCACCTGTACAGGAGGTAATGCCCCCCGTGCACAAGAGGCTTGCTATAGTACTCTAGAGACTGGCCATCAACACAACTGTTGCTCCCTGGCAGAGTTCTGTGGCATTGGGAAGACCTCAGGGGCAGAAGCTGAGCTGGATAAGAAGCAAATGCTGACCCACATGGTCAAGGTTGCCTTTGCTCCTGAAACAATGAAGGACTTTGAATGATTTCGGGGGTTTCCAACTGGTGCTGGGGACGGATGGAACTTGCTTCTCAGCCTCTCTTTTCCCAATCGGGCCCAGGAGTTCTACACCCATCAGCCATGCAGGCTTTGTTAGTCACAGAGGGGGCTTCAAGGACTGGCAAATCTGCCAAGGGTAACAATGCAACGACAAACATAGTTTGCACAGAGAGGCATCGGCAGGGATACTCTTAGACAGCAGGGACATGACTGATGATCACATCAACTGGGACTCACTTGGACCCTGCCAGCCTTTGCTAGCCCGGCTGGTGGAGCCATGCTCCAGTTATGGGGCTGCTGACAAATGAATAGTAGTTGAGGGTGCAGTGCCTCTGGGAGACTGGAGGGGCAGGCCAGAGGCCTGCAGAGGTGGAGTGACACTGAACTGAGATGCAATTTGTTGCTGCTGGTCAGGGCTGTCCCTAGCTATTCTGGGGCCCTACGCAGCCGCCCCCGTGGGGAGTGTGTGTGGGGGCCCAGGCCTCCGGGGGGGCAGGACTGGCTTGGGGGGCAGGGGGAAACGCCCCCCCAGCACTCACCGGTGGCTTGGCAGGGGCCGGGCCGCTGCACTTCCCGCCGCTGGTGAGTGCAGGCCCAGCCCTGCTGCAGTCCTCCAGGGCGGGAAGGGGCGGGGCTGGGGCGGAGCAGGGCGGGGGCTTTAGGGAAGGGGTGGAGTGGGGGCAGGGCTGGGGCAGAGCAGGGGCTGGGGCGGAGCAGGGGCGGCGGCAGGGGGCCCTGCTGCTGGTTGAGTGCTCCAGAACCTCTGGGAATGGACAGGGGCTGCTGAGGGCCTATGGCTAAGGTGGCCCTAGCACTCAGGGTTCAGTCCCCAGCTCTGCCCCACACTTACTGTCATCTCATCAGTCTGGGCTTCAGTTCCCCTTTTGCCCAGTGGGGGGAGGGGGGTTATTAAAGCTGGGCAGGTTTTCCTGGCCTGTGAGAGTTTTCAAAACCTTTTCCCATCCTGAAGCGGAACAAAAAGTGGAAATCTTGAAAACGTTCATAACCCGAGAAGCCACAAACCATTTGGACTGTGCCTGATGAAATGCTTCCTTCTGATCATTTCAAAACGTTTCATTTCAGCTCTGACCTTTGAAATGTTGTAGTCTTTTTTTTTTTTCAGCTGTAAATTGACTCCCCAACCAGCTCTATACTTAGCCTTCCTTCCTTCCATCTTAGATTGTCAGCTTGTTAGGCCAGGGCTTGATTCCCTCCTGGTCTGTCTCTGTGTGCACAGCATGTAGCACAAAGGGGCCCCCTGACCTTGGCTGTGGCATCTCAGTATTCAGTCTCAGCCTGTCTGGAGTTCTGCGCCCACTGCTGCTATGCGAACAAGGCCAGCAAGCCAGATAGCAGATGCTCTGTGCTGGTACTTTGCTCACACTGCTGCCTTGGGGAAGGCAGGGGAAGTGGAGTGAAAACACCATGCTGATGTGCTTGTGTCACATGCCCTTAAATAATTTGCCTTTTAAAAACTGATTGATCTGATGTCAGGCAATCATTGCTGTATGTAATCACAAATGAAGTATTTACTTAGCAGTGTTTCCTGGCCTGTGATATACTCTGACAAGGGCTATTAAAGAACATGACTTTTTCTTAGAATAGAAAAAGTGCAGAACATTTTTCATACTGTCCAAAGGGGGCAAAAAGATACATTGAAGTGCAGGTCTGCTTCATGCTTTCGGGAGGTAGGTGGCAGCTGATGGAAGGTTTGTGTCCTCGCAGTGCCCACAGGAACCAGTTCTGAGCACTGGCGTGGGGCAGCAGTGTGAGAAGAAAGGAACTGGATATTGTTGCCATTGCACATGGGCAGGCTGCAAATACCAGCTGGGGTTTGAGACTAGAGCTTGGGAGGAGGGGTGCTAGAGACTCCAGCATCATTTGTGGCAGTGTCTCAAACTGCTGACTCCAGCCTGTCTCCTGGGCCTCCATCTCCTCCTGCCTGCCTTCTTCCTTCCCCTACTCCCACCTGTATTTGGCCTCCTCTTCTGCCCTTCCCTCTGGTCCAGTGAGGCCTCCTACTGGTCTGAAAAGGTGAGCATGCAGTCATCTCCCGGCCCCATCAGGGACCATATGGAGTCAGGGATGAGTTCCACAGTGTTCTTTGCTGTCTTGTGTCTCAGGGTTGTTGGTGCCTCTGAAGTTTTGGTAGGTCTTTGCCTTGAGCCAACCCCTGCAGTGGATGGTCCCTGTGCCCTGCTTGGCATGGTGCCATCATCAGGTTGCCATGAATGTTGGCTTTCTGCGGGCAAAGCCCCACTGAGAGTTATTCAGTGTGGGTGGGACTCAGCCCTATTCAAAGGGGCAGCACAAGTCTAAGCACCACTGAGGTCGCACCGAAGTTCTTCAGGTCCTCTGCACAAGGGTCAAGTTCCACCTGGGCAGCCCTGTCGATAGGATGTTGTTCCCCTGGTCAGAGCTGCGACCTTGACTCTCTTTATGGATTTGTTTTCTATAAAGACACGTCTCTCGACTGCCGGCCATTCACTTGCTTCCCACCAAAGCCACTCATCAGAGCTAGCCATGACTTCCAAGGAAGTAACCTGGGGTTAGTGCCAGGGAAGGGGTGCTTGTTTTAATGTGCTGAAGCCTACGGCCACCCTGACATTACCAAATGTTCCTCCAGATGCCTGTGGCCTAATCTACCATAAAGCTGCCAGATAACCAGACCACAGTGTGGTTGGACTGCTCAGGGTTATGATAACCAATGAGATAAGCAGAAAGCCTGGGTGTCCTATTCAGGTTCAGCAGGGAAACATTCACTGCCTGTGACTCTGGTACATCAGCTTGAAGAGTAGGTATCTGAAAAGTTCTGTGTGAACCCTGTTAAAGATCAGAGGCTACAAACTAAGGTCAACCTGTACATGGACTAGATCAGTGAGACTCGGGGTATCTGCACTGCAATCAGACGTGTGACTGTAGCATGTGCAGACAGGCCCAGCTAGCTTTGATGGACATAACGCAAATAACAATAGCAGCGACACCACAGCAGCACGAGCAGCTTGACATCTGCAGAGGGCGTGTAAGCATGCCCTGCTGCAGCTTCATTGCTATTGTTATTTGAGCTAGCTAGATCCAAACTAGCTTGGGTGTGTCTACAGGGGCTGCAATCACACTGCTGCTTGCAGTGTAGACACACCCATAGAAAGGAACAGGGCCACAAAGCAGCAATTAGTGCTCCAAGCCAGTTTCTCAGCTCAGTTGATTCCTGCTTTGTTTGTTTGTTAAAATGTGTGGCTTGAATTTCCTGGTATGGGGAACTGGAGCCAGTCAGCTTTGTAGGGCTCGATTCCCTTCTGGTCATTGACCCTTCTGCAAAGTGAGTGTAAATACTGCTGAATGGGAATGGTGTAAATGACTAAGCAAGGCAGGGGAGAAGCCAGGTGGCAACATTTAAGACACTAGGAATGTAGGCTTGTATCAGATGCTGCTTTTGCTACCACAAGCACTGGGGACTACAGTTGGTGTAGAAGCAATTTTCTCATTCTGTGAGCTTTGGTGATGGGAGAAGGGGAGTGTCACTGCACCTTAAAATGACTAGGAGTTTGGTGGCACCTTAAAGACTAACAGATTTATTTGGGCATAAGCTTTCGTGGGTAAAAAAGCTTATGCCCAAATAAATCTGTTAGTCTTTAAAGTGCCACCGGACTCCTTGTTGTTTTTGTGGATACAGACTAACACACCTACCCCCTGATACTTAAAATGACTGCTCCTTGCTTCGCTATATGGGGGTGGAAGGGCTTTCTGGGCTGTGCAGATGGCAGGGTGGGGATAGTAGAGGATAGACACTTCCAACCCCAAAAGAGGACAGGTCCACCAATAGTGTGCGTATACCAAGAGCCATGGCTATGTTATTGCTGCCCACACAGCACTGTCTATACCCTCCTGTCCCAGCCCCTCTCCCCCACCGCCCTATACACAGACTAATAAAGACCTGGTGGCACTATAACTGAGTCAGGAAGAGCCTTATTTTGTTGCCAGACCACTTCCTCCACCACCCCACTGAGTTTGACTTCCTGTTGTCTACAAGGTTAATGGCTCTGGTGGTCTGGCACCAAGTCCAGCTCACCAGACTAGGGACAGCCTGTCAGCTCGTGGCAGGAGACCTTGACTGAGCCCTTCAGCCAAATGTATTGCACCCTTATGGATTTTATTTTCACAAAGTCTGCTGGATCCTGCTGGCAGCTAGGTGATCAGAGACCTGCTGAGGTACCTTCTGACTGTATCTGGCTGGTTTCCAGATAGCCAGCAGGGTCTTAATCGCCCTCTTGGACCAGGCTTTTCCACAGTGGAGGGGTTGCTCTGCAGCTCATGGTATTGGGATGTTGGAACAATGGTGTAAGTGCTACGTCCAGCAAAAATGTGCTGTAAATTTGAAATAGGTCCATGTCATGTGACTGATGCAGCTATCACCCCCTCCTTCTGCAATAGTTTATGCTCAGCAGAATAGGACCCCTAAGAGGAAAGGGGTAAGGCAAACAGGGCCCGATCCAGTGCCCATTGTGGTCAATAGAAAGACTTACACTGACTCCAGTGAGGTTGGCTCAGGCCCCTGGAATGGCACTGGTGTCATGGAGAAACGTGCACTCTGGGAGGGCTAACAGAGTCAGGGGAGGAAGGATCCTGGCCTGACCAGGTGCAGTAACTTGGGCAGCAGTGCCAGCACCTACCGCCACCCTACGCCAGAGTAGGCTGCCAGCAGGAGGAAGAATCACCCCTTCTTACCTGATTGCTGGCCTCATACTGCATTTGGCACTGCGTGGATGGGGCCTAGATGACGTACCAAGGTGGCAGTTTTAGAGCAGGGAGTAGAACCAGCGTTTCAGTGACAAGCACGTCTAGCCCTCCGGAAATGATATTAGCATCAGCATTTTCGAGCCATTTGGTGGTGTGTTTTCCAGCCACACACTGGGATTCTCGTTGAACATTTCAGTGCTCAGTGGGGCTAATGCAGCTCCTCTGTCTCCACCACAGAGCTGAGTTCAAATCTTTTCTGTGTCACTCACAAGCTAATATGAGCCTGGCATTTCACCCTCACAGCCATCTGTTGACATCACACAAGTTTGGCACAATTCAGCCCAGCGGCTGGCTTCTGGTGAGGGGAGAGCTGGGGCTGGGAAATAGCTGGATGCTGTTGGTCAGCACAAGCTGCACTGGCAGAGCTGGGGAGAGGCCCAGGATTGGGCTAGCAATGGCTCCAGCTGGTCAGAAGTTAGATGCACTAGCAGAGATGTGTTGGGAAGTTTGCTTCTCCTCCTCTAGTCACTCCCAGCAGCTCCTCCTTGTGCCATACTCACCCTTCTTTCAAAAAGCATTTGCTATTGCTCGCACTGTCCACCCTGAGAGCTAGAAATCTTGGGCCAAATACATCCCAGGTAGCTCAAGTGGCTTTGAGGGAGTCACACCAGTGCCATAGTTAGACCATCCATCCAGGTGCAGTGAAAGGCTCAGTTAGTTCCCTGATGACACAGGGCAGTATCTGTCATTGCGCTGAATGTCTCTGGGCTCTGCCGTCAGTTTATTTCAGTGAAGCCACAATTCAGCACGTTGCATCTGAAGGGCTGAGCCTTGAAACTAAAGTTTTCCTTTATTTATTTCCACATAACCCCCACCTAAGAAAGCAAAAGGCAGGGGAGCAGGTGTCCCATGGAACCTGGAGTTCCCATAGCCCCCCGCGCGGGGTATTATTGCTATGCACTCGGCTGGTCTGATTTGTAATCTCCAGGGGGTTACCATTTGCTTGTGACCCAGTCTTTCCAATCTAGCTTGACGCCGTCTGCCTTGGCTTTTTGTAAGGCTCCAGTCACTGTGCTCTCTATCTACTGGGTACCCCTCTGTCACTGTCTGGCAGCTGCTGTTATGGGTTAGCACGTATACTGCAGTGGTGTGTGAAGGCCTCAGCCAGGCTGGGCCCCCTTGTGCTGGGCACTAGACAAACACATAATGACCATCCCTACCTAAAGAGCATGTCTCGCTGGGCAGCTGTAGGCACGCTGGGGTTGTGGAGATGTGGTGGGTGCTGTTCATACATGTCAGGAGAGCCAGTCCCTGCCCTGAAGAGCTTACAGTCTAACCATGTCAGACAGACAAGGGCAGGAGGGGAAACAGAGGGACAGGAAGGAGAAGTGACTTGTTCATGGTCACACAGCATGGTAGTAGCACAGCTGCAAACTCAGGTCTCTCAGCGCACCTGTGGCTTTAGGTGGCTCACTTTAGACACCCAAGTTTGGATGTTTAGGCCACAAATGTTGACCTCAGCATGGCCATGGTTCACTCGTAGCCTTTGCAAGGTAGGAGAACATTTAAAAAAATCTGTAAAAAGCTACATTAGTGATTGAAACTAGTCACGTTCAGGTGGCAGCTGTAATGATTTGTAGGAGAGAGGAATGAAGTCCCCATGGTCCTGCATGACTAGACCCAAGCAGCCAGGGCTGGTAGGATAAGTTGTGCGAGGGCTTGTATACCCAGGGAAGTTAGTGCACAGTACACTAGGGTGTGAATCAAAAGTGCATTAAGCTACTGCACACACTCTCAGTCCACACTAAGTGTGTCCACACGGGGAGTTAGTACAGCTAAACCTTGTATGACCACGGATAGCTACTCTGAGCTAACAATGGGAGGCTTTTTCCCCATGTTCCCACGCCCTGAGTCAGACTTTAAGTGGCTAATTGAAACATACAACTAAGAAAAAAATAACCCAACAAATAAAAAACTCACACAAGGAAATTAAATGCAAAAAAAATGCAAGTTACTGTACTGTGATGTTTGTGCACACACCATTTTTTTCCAATGGAAAACTTTCAACTTCAAACAGCATCGTGAACTGGACCGTGCTGCCCACCTGTGTGGTTTCCCAGTCCAGTGGCTCAGTAACTACTGACTGGTGCCAGCTGTATGCCACAAAATCTATGGTGCATGCACAATGTGGCTGAGTTAATGTTGCTGTTGCTGCCTTAGCATTGTAGTTCCTGCCCTTTTATTTTTCAAAGTGTGCATCCTTAATGTTGCTTTATATAGCAATTATACACACAGCAGATATATGTGCTCAACTCACTCTGGCGGGAATGGTGGGGAAACTACATGCACCCACATGCACTCTGCACCAGGGGGGCACTGACCCACCCCCAACCACCACTACATGGAGAGGGCACCGTGACACTGCATTTAGTACGCCATAGAATTGCTGAATTCTGGCTGAAGCTGTGTGGGGAATGCATTGAATTAGCACATCCAGCACATTCCCTGGTCCTCCCCTGCTGGCCATGCTCACTGTCTGGGCTGTGCTTACTAGTTTGCCTGGAGCCCCTATTGATGTCCTGTGCTACTGCCCCCCCCCCCAATCACTGGGGCTGAATAGAACTGTGCGGGTGTTGGTGCGTGAGCAAGCAGGGGCTGTTTGAATGGCTAAGGTTGCAAGGTGTCTAGTGTAGAAACAGAGTTTATAAGGGAATCAGATGAGCGGGGACGCCTTATACTGACCGTGAATTGTGTAACTGCACGTACAGGAGCTGCAGCGCTGGGGGAGCCATAGAGAGACTTTCCTGGGCAGGCAGGACATGAAAGATGAGCTGAAGCTGCTTTCACTAGCCAGTGGTGTAAATCCTACAATCAGGGAAATTGCTTCTATTGCTAAAAATTGTGGTGGTGAAGTCCATTTATTTTTCATTTTTCTTGTGCTCTCTTGACCCCCTGGCATGAATCACAGTCTGCATGTCGATTAAATTTACACCAGACATTATCTTTCATGGCTCTAGTGCACGTATGTAAACTGTGCTTTTGGCCACTGCAATTCTGTAGCTCATTGGTTGCGGATTGGACTGCAGTCACCCCCAGGAAATCAATCCTTTGCTAAGAAAATGCTGTGCATCGGCATAATGTGTGATGTTCATGTGTGCCGCACCATGGGACTGAAATCACGCTCTAGTAATACCTAGTGCTCAAGAGCAGAAAGAATGGGAGGCATGAGCCACCCCATCAAGAGCCAGTCATTCACTGGCGCCAGTCATTGGATCAAGTCACTTTTTTCACCCCCTTCAGGAAACATTTTGGTTTCTCCACTGGTTATTTATAGGTTTGATTTTTACAAATGGCATCATAGCTATGTGCACCTGAGGCAATGCCATCTAGTGGGTAAGGCACTGGCCTAAGCATCTGGAGACGTGGCTACTAACCTGCTGTGCGACCTTAGACAAGTCACTGCTCTGTGCCTCAGTTTCCCCTTTGTCCGTGTTGTCTATTTAGCTTGCAAGGCCTTTGGGGCACGGACTGTCTCTTGCTATGCATATGTACAGCACCTGGCACACCAGGCCCTGGTCTCATTTGGGGCAGCTGTAAATGCTACTGCAGTACTAATATAATATCCATGTGACAGTAAACAAGATCAAGTTCAACCCTGCCATCAGACAAGCCATTGGGCTGTCCTCCTGCTCACGGTGGTTGTCTGTCTCAGAAGCTATAGTGCTAGAACTGCAGAGCTGGCTAGTTTTGTGAGTTAGCTCTGGCCTCAGAGGGCCTGGTTCCCATCGCACCTATTGTTGTATCAACTGGGCATAACTCCAGGGAAGTCAGTTGTGTCAGTGTCAGACTGGTATGTGAGGTCAGAATCAAGCCCAGGGTATTTAATGATAGATGTTGTGAAACCTACAACAGATGTGGTGTTTTTAAACATGGGTAACAAGCTGGATTTAAACAACAGTCTGTATCCATATGCTCACTCCAACCTAGACAGCCTCCCCCACTCAGGCACCCCAGCACATTTAGTCAAATGCACACTGTGAGCTGTACACATACATCCCTTTAGAGACCCCCCCAACCCCACACAGACACATTGAGCTACACCAGACCCAGCCACCCAGTGTGCAAGCTGTCAGTTGCACACTGAGGCACACACTTGCTCTGGCGCATGCTCACAATGATACTCTCAGGCACACCCACACTGGCACAGATCCCCTTGCTCAGATGCACACACATGCAGACACTCCCCGCAGGGCACAGTCACTGGCCCAGACACACTCACGTGGCCTGAGACACACGTTTGTGTGGCAGATGCGCTCTGCCAGGTGTCATTGCAGTGTAACAGCCCTATCATGCTGAATTAATCTGGGATTCATCATGCTAACCGTGCGCGTAATGAATTTATTTGGTATTAATGTGGATGAAATATGTACTGTCCTTGCAGGGAAATCGCACTGCCTATAAGCATTAGTTAAAAGGACCATTAAAATCAAACCTTCCTCAGCTCCATTAGGCCAGTCTTTCACACTGAAGAAGATAGAGCCTTGCTGTGTGAAATGTCATGCATAATTAGGTTGATTGCAGTTTTAAACTCTGCCCCTTCTTTCCCACCCCCTTCCCAGGCTCCCTCCAGTGAGCACTCCCCTGCTGCTGAGATGTCTCCCGAGCTAGTTGGTGCATTATTCCTCACTGTTGCTCCATCCGTGTCAGATCTGCCACTTGTTCTCCTTTCAGGCGTTTTGGTACGAAATGCACGGCCTGTCAACAAGGAATCCCCCCTACCCAGGTGGTCCGGAAAGCCCAGGACTTTGTCTATCACCTGCACTGCTTTGCCTGTATCATCTGCAGCCGCCAGCTGGCCACAGGCGATGAGTTCTACCTCATGGAAGATGGGCGCCTGGTGTGCAAGGAGGACTACGAGACAGCCAAGCAGAATGGTAGGTGCTGAGCTCACCACAGAGCAAGGAAGGGGTCACACCTAACAGGTGACACTGGGAATTCTACAACTGCAGGGCGGTCTGAGCCGGGATTATGGTTCAGCTGATTTTAGAGATTGGGGACATCGGCCAAATTCAGGGTCACATGAAGGTGTGTTTGGATGAAGATTTTGACAGTTGGTTTGTCTATGATGTTTAGGATTTTCAGGGGCCCCACTAGGGTCTGTTATTGAGTTAAGGAACTGTGGAATGTGGACCCAGATTCTGAACTGTATCCAGCTACCAATGCTGTGGGGATGTTTGGTTCTGGGGCTGAACTTCAGGCTCTCATCTGGTTTTACTGTAAAATAATTATGCTTATTCCCTGGTTCAGCAATGCACTTAAGCGTGGGCCTAACTTTAAGACACAAACAGTCCCTTTGACATCAGTTGGGCCACTCACATGCATACAGGGCCACCCAGAGGATTCAGGGGGCCTGGGGTTTCGGTGGCCAAAGACCCAGCACTTCGGTGGCGGGTCCCAGGGCGGAAGGACCCCCCACCACGGGTCTTTGGGGCACTTCGGCATCGAGTCCTGGAGCGGAAGGACCCCCCCAGCCGCCGAATTGCCACCGAAGACCCGGAGCAGAAGAAGCTCCGGGGGCCCAGGCCCCGTGAGAGTTTTCCGGGGCCCCCAGAGTGAGTGAAGGACCCCGCTCCAGGGGCCCCGAAAAACTCTCATGGGGGCCTGGGGCAAATTGCCCCACTTGCCCCCCCCCAGGCGGCCCTGCATGCATAAAGCTATACACGTGCCTAAGCACTGTACAGTTAAATCTGGGCTCGGAGCCTCTTTTTCCTTGTATTCCTCTCCATCCCAGTTTTTTGTAACTGGGAACATTTGCAAGTAAACAGGATCTGTGTATCTTGAAGTTCCTGCTGTCTGTTGCCCACCTGAAATCCTAATCCTGCTGTGGCAATGACAGTCAGGTTGAAAGGATTATAAACGCCAGTGCAGAATGGACAGCTGTTGCAGCTTGACTCTTAGAAAATGAAGATCCTGTTTGCATGGGAATGCACATAGGGCCAGACTTTTAAAGGTTTTTAGAGATGCCGACTGGTGTCTAATATGGAAAGCATCATGCCACCTTGAGCTGCAGTCTGGTCGCATCTCCCGAACTAAACAGGGCTAGGCCTGATGAGTATTTTGAGAGGAGCCCTTCAGGGAAAATCCAAGTCTTGTAGCAAGTGGTGGTGATGGGTGAGGAGCTGGTACAACTGCCTCTGGTTTGTTAAATAGAACCAACCCCCAGCACGGTGGGAGAAGGCACTGTGTGGCTGGTGGTGCTGTCTGTTGGATAAGATGCATCCGGGGTCTTCACTACATCTGGCCATTAAAGATGCAATGAGACTTTTGCAAGGGCAAAGGGTGTTAGCGCAGGGGTCCTGGCCAAAACTCCGACGTCAGGTAATCCCTTCTCACCTTAAATTCTCCTTGTTGGAGAATTGGCAAGGGAATGATGTGGGTTCGTTTCCTGCCCCCAAGACACTTCTCTGTTGTGTATTGCTAAACAGTGCTGCATTTCTTCATTGCTTGGTGAAGTGACTCTTTCTATACAAGGCCAAACCCTGCCCGTTCACCACTCCCAGCGAGGTTGCCTGGGTGTAACCCTGGGGAGAATTTGCCCCTTTGTTTGTAAAGCACATTGAGGTCCTTTGGAAGGAACGGCGCTGTCATCAATGTTAGTAAAATAAGATAATCATTAAGGAAGACCCCAAATTTCCCTCCCCCTAGAAGCGAGTGACCTCTCAAGGGCACATCTCCGGTAGGTTGGTAGAACAATGCGGAGAAGCTTAACATTGAGAGGCCAGTCCTAGGTTTGAGCTGCAGGGACAGCATCGACAGCACAAACCAAATTCAGCTGGGCTGCAGGCAGGCGCAGCGCCACCCAAGGCAACGGACTTGCACCTTACACTAGAGCTGAACTTGGTCCTAAGTTCCCATTTATCCATGTGAACCAAACGGGGCTTTAAAGAGCCACTGGAGGTGAAAAACAAGGTTGGGGGAGGGAGGGTGAGAGAGAGACTATAGATCACAAACCAGTAATGAATCCACAGAGACGTCCCAACGGGGCCTGACTGAAATTAAAACTGAACTGGTCTTTAATGGATTTCATGTTGACAAGCCCTGACTTCTCATTAATTAAGGACTCTATTTTGACCTAATCAATTTGGTTAGGGTGATGCAATGCCTACTTGTGCTGAGCGGGGGGGCATGAATGTAATATTACTCAGATTCCATTACTGACTCCCGGGGCTAGCGATGGCCTCGGTGTTACGGTGTTTGACAGCCTAATAGCCAGTAGGAAAGAGAGAGAGAGACAGGCACAAAGTTTCCTGTCCAAGAGACAAGTGCCACTGTGCTGATTTCAGTGGGATTTCACCTGTGAATCTGAGAGGATGTGGCTCGTGTGGGTGGAGCCAGAGCTGTACATGGTTCTGTAAGTAGAGGACATTTTAGGCAAGACCCTTGTTCTGTGCTGGTCTCAGCCAATGCGGATCCACACATTGCTGCCAAATAGCTTTATGGTCAAAACCAAACATGGCCCCTCCCAGCTTGCAGTATTATTTCTGAAGGCCTCCATGGCATTCATCTGGAAAAACAGTCTACCAGCCAGAACCTGTTTTGGGCACCAAGGGGTAACCTGTCAGCAAGGAAAATGTCATTGCTACCATATTAGACACACATCTGGTGGGCATCACCGGGGCGGCCAGAGATGCTGGAAGTGGTGCAGTTTTTCTGTCATGCAACGTTTAAATGTTATCGGGCGTCCAATCTGAACAAATCAGAAAATCACCAAAAAGGCCCAACCTTGTAGAAATATAGTTTAATTTTGACCAAAATTGGTGGAAAGTTTCTGAATACAACTGATCATGCAATGATGCACTCAAACGAGTACTGTCTGGGAAAGCTCGGGAACTATTTCGCCCCAGCTGATATAGTTTATCCTTTTCCCTGTACTTTTTTGCTTTCGGTTACAGGACAGTATGAACTTGTTATACCACATCAAAATATTTGTCATTATGTGTAGAATGTACTGATTTGAGAAAAGGTTTTCCGGCTGCTATTTTTATGAAGTTATGCAGATAATAAGGCCTTTACCCTTAATTATAAAACATATTTTTTTATGTTCTCTGTTTGGTTAGAGACATAAGTCTAACACACACACGGTATAACTATTATCTTCTTACTATCACTGACTACAGTGACAATACATGTAATCTACTTCTAGAAGAGTAATGACTTAGTAGAAGGGCAGTTGAATGTCTTGGTATTCACATAATATATTCATACAAAGTATAACCATGTAGTCTTATGTGACCTCTACATATAACTATGACCTATGGACTGTTTAATGCAACACCCCCTCGCGTTACCTTTACTCACAGAACTAGTCACAGTGATTTGTATATAGTTGACCCATTTCTATTCCCCCTCAGAATCTGTGTCTGATGTGTCCAATACTCTGTTGCTGGACTTGTCACTGTCACAGTTGCATGCATCAGAGCACACCAGCTCTTCCCGGTGGCATTTGTATCACCTTGGTGCACAAGTACTTTCACAACTACATGGCGCAAAAGTGAGGCTGGCTTCTGGAGCAGGTAGCAGCATCATTTGAGAAACAAGGTGTCCGTATTACCACCCATCCAGCATTGGCAGGACCCTTGAAGATACTGAACTGTTGCATGATTCCCTATGTGTGACTGATAATTTCAGGTGCGGCCTGAAGGAGGCCAATGTTGATGACAATTTTCATAGAAGTGTAGGACTGGAAGGGACATTGAAAGGTCAGTGAGTCCAGTCCCCTGCCTTCACAGCAGGACCAAGTACTGTCCCTGACAGATTTTTGCCCCAGATCCCTAAATGGTTTTTCATAACAAACAATGCGTAGCACATGTTCTCCAGAGATGCTTGCTGGTTGTGCCACAGTACATAGGCGGCTGAATCAGAAAAAAATGCAGTTATCTGCCTTCCAATCTTGTTAGCGATCCTGAGCAAGGCCTGCTTGATTCAGCTACTGCTGGGTTCTTCATTAACTCTCAGGTTAGGTCGGGTCTGTCCATGCCATGAATTAAAAGTAATGGTCCTAATTTATAACACCATTTATAAGGCAGAGATGTAGCTGTCTTCTAGACTGTCGTATCATTGGGAGTGGTTCTGCTCTTTGCCCTCCACGCTGGAGGTAATGGACACTAGCTTATAAAGGATGGACACATCACACCTGAGATTTCATACCTGTTCTTAAACTGGGAAGAAACCACTTTTCTTTTGCACAAAGCTGGGGAGGAGGAGCGGGGGGGGGGGGTGAGAAGTATCCCCACAGAATGTGTCTGAGTCGCCATCCTCTGATCAGACCAACACACAGCTCCAACCCCACCACTCTCAGCATTATTAGACTCAACGTGGTGCTGCTGTGAGCCAGCCCTAGAATGCTACCAGGCGCAAGACACACCAAGGCTGCAGTAGCACGTCTAGTTAAAGTGCTCCAACAGCCAGTCAGGTTGACTTGGATGGTTGTAGGCTCCTAGAAGGCCTTGGGTACCAATACTGGTGCAAATTTGGGATCATGGTCATGTAGCCCTGAGGTGCAGCTCCCTTCCTCCCCTGGAAAATGACCTGTGTTTAATTTTAAAGTGCTCCAAAATGCAAATGAAGTGCCAGATTGGTTTGAGCACTGATATGCCAGCTGAAGCCCTAGATTAGGGTACAATTAGGGGTGGGGGGGTTTCTGTTATTTTCAATGGGGCAAGTTATGGAACGCCAGCAGTGTTGAAGTTGGAGGTGCAGACAGTGCTGATGCAGCAGTGCAGTGCTGAGCAGGGGAGTGAACTGAGACTGTGTGTGTCTCAGTTTTAAAAGTGGAGCAGCTGCTCAGAATTCGGGGCGTTAAGGGGCACACTCAGGCCAGACCATTGGCACGCAAAGCCAGAGCCACAGTGAGCCCTAAATCCTAGTTTTAGCACCATTGCGATCCACAAAACCCCTGCTTGGCTGCTACCCAACCCTAAGTTTTGCTCTGAACATTCCCTCCGTACCTATGTTTCTGCTTCTGAGCATGAATCCTACTGACTCATGCTAGGCACCAGCAGCTTTCATGCCTAAGCCCCAGCACACGTGTCAAACCAGAGCTGGCAGGGCTAGAGAGAGGCCACCTAACCACACTCCTGTGTAACATTTAGTTCCATGGTTAGGTTAGGGGAGAGCCTGGCCCACGTGCCACCCTCTGCCTGATGAAGAGAAGGGGTTTGAACAGCGCGTGTCCTGAGAGGTGGCGCAGCTCCCCCACATAACCGATAGCCAGTAGTTCGGGAACTCATGTCGGGGGGGGGGGGAAACTGACGCTGGTTCAATCCCCCCGCCTGCTGACAAGGGATTTGACTAGGGATCTGCCAGCGCTCAAGCGAGTGCCTCGCTCACTGAAGCAGAGGCTGTTCACGCAGGAGCTGCTTTTCAGCTCTTGTTGAAGCTGTTCACTTGACTGAACTTATAACTGGGGCACAGGCAGTCTGAACCTTCTGTAGTGCCATGGTTTGGGGGCTCAGAGATTGTGGTTCAAGGCCCTTCATGAGTTGGGTTTTGAAGCTCGTACCTATGACGTGAGTAGCCTAACTACTGGACTGTGAGGTACTCTGATGTCTTTTCTGCTGCAGCTGGGCTGCTTTAATGGCCTATTAATTGGGCCCAAGCAAGACTAAGAAGCCCTCTCTGGTGTGAGGGGGCCTCCCCTTGGATGTGGGAGATCTCCACAGGAGCAGAGTAAGTGCCCATGTCACGGGGCTAGTCTGAGCAGCTGCTCCACTTTTAAATCAGGGCCCAGCAAACACACAAATCACCCTTTTCTCCGCAGGGGTACCCAGGCTGTGGGTGATCCCCGGGCACATCCCTCCTCTGCAAAGGCATTTGACCAGGCATCCCCTACGTCTTAGGGCAGTTACCTGGAGGGAGAAGATGCCTGGTCAAACTTCTTCCTAACAAGCAGAGAGGGGATTTGGCCCCAGTTCACCCATAGCCCAGCTGAGTAGCCTAATCACTAGACTATAAAGTGAATCTCACTCTTTTGTTGGCCCAAATGCACAGCCACCAATTTACTCAGCTCCCAGGGGGTGCTTGACCCTCCCGCTCCGCCCCAGACCCTGCCCACTCCCCCCCCCTTTCCCCAAGCCCCCATCCTGCCTCTTCCTGCTCCTGCTCCTCCCCGTCGCCTCCTTCAGGCTGCTGAACAGCTGAGCTGCAGGGGGCGGGAGGTGCTGGGGAAGAGTGGGAGGTGCTGACCCATGGGGCTGAGCACCCACTATTTTCCCCCATGGGTGCTCCAGCCCTGCAGCACCCCTGGGCTTGGCACCTATGGCCAAATGACAGTTAGTTAAAGTAGAACAGCTTCAACAAGCAAGACTGAGGGGACCCCCTCCCCATCAGTATATTCCCATAGCCCAGTGATTAGTGCACACAGCTGAGAGGTGGAAGACACCCTTCTCCTCATTGGGCAGCAAGGGAAATTGAACCAGGGTCCCCCACAAGATAGAGGAAGGCCCTAACCTCTGCCTCCTCCCCACACCCCTCTCAGCTGGTTGGGTGTTAGGCAGGTACCTAAGAATCTCACAGGAAACAGCTTAGTTACCTGAGGCCAGGTGAGAGCCTCACCCACCTGATTGCCTAATGATCAATGGCTCAGTGTCTAGTTGGCAGCCGGTATCAAGCGGAGTGCCCCAGGGGTAGGTCCTGGGGCCGGTTTTGTTCAACATTTTTATTAATGAGTTGGACGATGGAATAGATTGCACCCTCAGTAAGTTCGCAGATGACACTAAGCTGGGGGGAAGAGGTAGGTATGCTGGAGGGTAGGGACAGGGTCCAGAGTGACCTAGACAAATTGGAGAACTGGGCCAAAAGAAATCTGATGAGTTTCAACAAGGACAAGTGCAGAGTCCTACACTTAGGACAGAAGAATCCCATGCACTGCTGCAGGCTGGGGACTGACTGGCTAAGCAGCAGTTCTACAGAAAAGGACCTGGGGATTACAGTGGATGAGAAGCTGGATAGGAGTGAGCAGTACGCCCTTGTTGCCAAGAAGGCTAACGATACATTGGGCTGTATTAGTAGGAGCATTGCCAGCAGATCGAGGGAAGTGATTATTCCCCTTTATTCGGCATTGGTGAGACACACCTGGAGTATTGTGTCCAGTTTTGGGGCCCCCCATTACAGAAGGGATGTGGGCAAATTGGAGAGAGTCCAGCAGAGTGCAACGAAAATTATTAGGGCTGGGGCACATGATTTACAAGGCGAGGCTGAGGAAACTGGGGTTATTTAGTCTGCAGAAGAGATGAGTGAGGGGGGATTTGATAGCAGCCTGAAGGGCGGTTCCAAAGAGGATGGAGCTAAGCTGCTCTCAGCGGTGGCAGATGACAGAACAGTGGTCTCAAGTTGCAGTGGGGGAGGTCTAGGTTGGATATTAGGAAACACTATTTCACTAGGAGGGTGGTGAAGCCCTGGAATGGGTTATCTAGGGAGGTGGTGGAATCTCCATCCTTAGAGGTTTTTAAGGCCCAGCTTGACAAAGCCCTGGCTGGGATGATTTAGTTGGGGTCGGTCCTGCTTTGAGCCAGTGATTGGACTAGATGACCTCCTGAGGTCTCTTCCAACCTTGATATTCTATGATTCTATGAGGAGTTCCTGGATGTGGCGCTCAAGCAGAGCTAGACACTGACCTCCCTGAAAGGAGCAGGGCTTAGCACAACCCCTCTGCTCAGCATCTCCCAGGGGCTAGCTTAGGCTGCTCCCTGCCTAGCATGCCGCGCCGGCTTTTGTGGCTCCCCTTCTTAGGTGCCACTAGGTGCTTCTTAGGGAGCGCTCTCTCCCTCCCGTCATTGAAGCGGGAGCCGAGAGGCCTAACTCAGGCTTTGGGGAGTCCATTGTGATTTTTTTCCAGGCATCTACAAGTTAGGAGTGGCAATGCTGAGTATTGCTACACCCAAGGCTGTTTGTGGCACTGTGCTGACAGACAGGGGAGATGATCATAGAAATGGGCCAAAGCAAGACTAAGAAACCCTCATTGGCATGTAGGGCTGGAAGGGACCTCCAGCGTCAACAAGTCCAGCCCCCCGGTGCTGAGGCAAGACCAAGTATGGCTGGCCCATGCCTGCCGGGTGTTTGTCCACCTTGTTTTTGAAAGCTTCTATGACGATTAAGCCCCTTCTTGTCCTTCCTTTGTTGGACATGGAGAACAAATGATCACTGTCCTCTGTATAACACCCCTTAACATATTGGAAGCCTGTCATCAGGTTCCCCCCAGTCTTCTTTAAACATGCCCAGATTTTTCAACCTTTCCTCATAGGTCAGGTTTTCTAAATATTTTATCATTTTTGTTGCTCTCCTCTGGACTTTTTCCAATTTGTCCACATCCTTCCTAAATTATGGTACCCAGCTGGGGCCTCACCTGTGCCAAGTAGAGCAGGACAACTACCTCCTGTTCTTACATATGACACTCCTCTTAATACACCCCAGAATCATATTAGCCTGCATCACACTGATGATTCATATTCAGTTTGTGATTCACTCTAGGCCCCAGATCCTTTTCAGCAGTACTAACACCTAGCCAGTTATTCCCCACTTGGTAGTTGAGCATTTGATTTTTCCTTCCTAAGTGAAGTACTTTGCATTTGTCTTTATTGAATTTAATCTTGTTGAATTCAGACCAATTCTCCAATTTGTCAAGGTCATTTTGAATTTTAAACCTGTGCTAGCAGCCCCTCCCACCTTGGTGTCATCTGTAAATTTTATAAGCATACTCTGCCCGCCATTATCCAAGTCATTAATGAAAATATTGAATAGTATCAGACCAAGGACTGACCCCCTGTGTACCTCCACTAGATACGCCCTCCCACCTTGACAGCAAACTATTGATAACTACTCTTTGAGTACAGTCTTTCAACCAGCTGTGCACCTATCTTATAGTACATTTATCAACACCGCCTTGCCCTAGTTTGCTTAAGAGAATTTCATGTGAGACTGTGTCTAAAGCCTTTCTAAAATCAAGGTATAGCTCATCTACTGCTCCCCCCTCTCCATTACATCAGTAACCCTGTCAAAGAAGAAAATTAAGTTGTTTTGGCCTGATTTGTTCTTGACAAATCCATGCTGACTATTACTTACAACACTATTATCCTCCAGGTTCTTACAAACTGATTGTTTAATAATTTGCTCCAGTATCTTTCCAGGTATTGAAGTCATGCAGACAGATCTATAATTCCCCAGGTCCTCCTTGTTTTCCTTTTTAAAGATGGGCACTGTAACGGTTCCGCCCATAAGGCTTTATGGAATATGCTTATGAATGTATATATGACTGAACTAAAATGTTTTGTGCTACATATGCCATGTAACATATCTCTGTAAAGGTTATGATCTACTGAATCTATTAATCTTATTTGTATGCATGTATCATTTTTGTATTTGAAGTTAGGAGTATTGGCTGTATACTTGCTTGATTTTAACTAGCCTAGTAGAGCATTTGGTCAGCTTCTTAAGAAAAGTGCAAATTAAGTGCCCAGTCAAAAACCACTTAAGTCAACAATGAACTTGAAGATGCCAATCCACAGCTGTGCCTTCTCAGGAATGTGGCTTGCCTGGTAAAAACTGAGTCATGCATAGACACATGGCTTGTCCATGTGACTCCAAAACTCCATCTTAAAGCTGGACTTTACATAGAAGAGAGGAGGGGGTCTCCAATCTCAAGAGAAAGTCTTTTTAAGCCGGTGGGAGACCCCTCCATTTTGTCTTCAGCTGGCTAAAGAGAGAGCGTCTCCATCCCCCAGAATACCTGAAAGAAACTGGAACAAAGGACAGTAGCGGGGAGGTGAGGGATCGCTGGACTCAAGCCTAGCAGAAGACTAGTCTGTAAAAGGAAGTTTACTGGAACTGATGGGGTTTTATTTGTATTCAGTTTCTTAGACATAGACTTGCATGTTCTATTTTATTTTACTTGTTAATTCACTTTGTTCTGTCTGTCACTACTTGGAACCACTTCAATCCTACTTTCTGTATTTAATAAAATCACTTTTTACTTATTAATGAACTCAGAGTATGTACTGATACCTGGGGGAGCAAACAGCTGTGCATATCTCTCGCTCAGTGTTATAGAGGGCGAACAATTTATGAGTTTACCTTGTATAAGCTTTATACAGGGTAAAACGGATTGGGGTTTGGACCCCATTGGGAGTTGGACATCTGAGAGTTAAAGACAAGAACACGTCTGTAAGTTGCGTTCAGTTAAGCCTACAGCTGTTAGGGGACGTGGTTCAGACCCTGGGTCTGGGTTTGCAGGAGGCTAGCGGGTCTGGCTCAAAGCAGGCAGGGCAGGAAAGCAGGGGCAGTAGTAGTCTTGGCATATCAGTTGGCAGCCCCAAGGGGGTTTCTTTGATGCAACCCGTCACAGGCACTATGTTTGCCCAGTCTTCTGGGACCTCTCCCATCCTCCAAGAATTTTCAAAGATAATTGCTAATTGCTCCCAGATTGCTTCAGTTAGTTCCTTAAGAACCCTAAGATGAATTCCATCAGGCCCTGCTGACTTGAACACATCTAACCTATCTACACATTCTTTAACCTGCTCTTTCCCTATTTTGGCTTGCGTTCCTTCCCCCAGTTGTCAATATTGTTTTGAATATCTGGTTATCATTAACGTTAATCATCTTTCTCTTGCACTTAATGTATTTAAAGAACCTCTTCTTGCCTTTTATTTTGCTTGCCAGGTATGTGTAATATACCATATTACAGGCAAACAGCACTGTGACTGTAAGGGAGCTGAGAATGGGCATGCCACCGGCATGTAGCCCTGAGTCTGGATGAGAAGGGTTGTGAGAATGGGCATGCTTGGTTCATACCACAGACACATCACCAAGACCAAGAGAGCTGAGAATGGGCTGGCTTTGTGAATGCTACAAGCATTGAGATCAGGGTGGGGAATGCAGAATAGACACCATCAGTAGACCACAGCCTCGCACCCAAGAGCAGGGGGTTGAGGGTGTGAGAGACACATTGTAGAGCATCCCTTCCCCCATGGTCCTGCTACCTGGGGAGGTGATGGCAGGGGGATGTGGGGAGAAGAGCTCTAAACTCCTTCACCACATAGTGCTCTGGATGCTCAGCTGCTGCCTTCAGCCATCTCTTTTCCCCCATGCTACTGAAAGCTGAAGTAGAGTCATCACAACCACTGCCAGTATGAATGTTTGGCAGCATCTGAGACACGTCTACTCCCAGCTCCAGCCACTCCATTCATGGGAATGAGTCTCATCTTTTGGCTGACCCCCGTTTTGAAAAAATTAATCTCTCCCAAGAATAGAGCAATATTTTAGGTACATGGATGAAACATTTGAGTCCAAGCACCATATCAGCACCCCGTTTGCTCCGAGTGTTTGCTTTGCATGAGCAACATGCAAGAACGTGCCTGAATCTGCTTCCTTGAGTTCTGGTATTGCAGAATGGTTGCCAGACACTGCTTTCACTGCATGTGCGATGACAATCTCTGTCCACACTTCATGAGCCAGTCACTGAGGAGAAAGCGTGCAATGTTAGATTTATTCTTTGAATTTGATATCATCTGCAAGCGTTGCTTTGGTAATGGTGTGAACACAGTGGGGACTCTGAATGTGTTGCATTTGGATATCCCCCCTGCGGGCTCTCTCACCAGATCTGATTGATTCTTCATTTGCATAACTGTCACCCACAATAGCAGTGTATGGACATTGCAGTCCGACGGTAGAGTGCAGCAGCTGATCAGACAGCTCCCCAGTTGTTTTGCACTTGGCAGTATCATTGCACACCATCTGCAGAAGCATCCCGAGTTCAAGAATAGCCGACGTTGGCTTATCAGATGCTGGTAGCTCAACCACTGACAGATTTTTCTCCAGCCAAGACAGTGTGTTCCTCTTTTGGGCCTTTCTTAGAGATCCACCCAAGTTGAAGAGGGAAAGTGGGAGAGGTGCCAGCTCACGTGTCATCAAACCCTGGATAGCAACATCTCTGGACTGGGCAAAAAAGCTGTCAGCTTGCTGAATATCTGACGATCAATAGTTATCGCTTGTGCTGACTGCTTCTTCTTCTGTTTGATTGTTTTGTTGAGACTACCAAATGATTTGAGATTTTGCCTTTCTATGGGCTCAAAGAGTCCTCCCTTGCCTCTTTGCAGCCTCCTGGTTACGAACGGCTTCATTTATCATTTGCCAGTCTCTCTTATCATGCACAAACCTTCTGCACTTTCAGGTGGGCCCACAGTAGATGTTGCAACGTTCAAAAGTGACTGTTGTGTGGGCTTGTTCCAGGTTCAGTGCTAAAAGGATTTGTCATTCTTTCAGTCACAAAACATAATGCCTTGGACAGCAATTTCATCTGCAGCCATGTGCTTTGTGGTTGCTTCTTTGTGGAGATCAAAGGCGGCATTCCACACCTTTGTTTTGTCATAGCTGTTACAGCTGCCTTAAAATGTGCAGTCAGGTAATCCTTGGTCAGAGCCTTATCTATTGTGCAAAGACGCTGATGATTCCTACAGTCCTTGTTCAGAGATTGCTCAATGGCCATGTCACAGTGTAAGTACCCCACTGAAGAGTCTGGCAGTCTGGTACACTGCTTCCTATCAGCTTGGACACAATCTGTATCTGGCTTCTCCTCCAGTAGATCTGGCTTCTGCTACATTTACACAACCCATCTGGCATAATTCATATGACCACACTGTCATAGTGGGATCATCTCTGCAAATGTCTCAAGCTCCATGGACTTGTTATTGCCTCTCTTTGCTACTATGTAATCCATCGGTGATTAGGAGCAATGTAGTTTTTCCAGGATGGAAATGTATCTGAACAGTTTTTTCCTTGGGTAACGGAAGTATCCATGAGCCAGTGCAATACTTGGGCACTGTTCATCAAGCCTGCCAGAGCATTTTGTGCTTCCAATCTGTTTTCTCTGTGAGCCTGCTCCACATCTTCAAATGCTTCAGTGCACGTTCGAGCTTCCTCCAAGATGTGTCACTTCTCATCTTCTGGAAGAATCACCATTGTGCACGGATTCGCCAAGTGCTACCCACTTCAAGTGAGTCATCGCCTCATTCATACGTTTGTGGATTCCAATGCCATGGTTATATGCTTTCCCTCTTAGAGCATGGCTGAAACACCATAGATGCTGGCTTCCACAAGGATGTCTTCAAACCCATTCTCCTGCATCACACTGCCTGTATCACACATGACATTTGCTACATGATGCATGCCTCCCTTCTCAAGGTGGTCATCATCAAATCTGTTTTGATTCCTCCATTTAATTATTAACAGTGCTTTGCAGTAGATTGCTTCATCATTCAAGACACAGGTCCAGTCTTGGCCCAGAGAGTGGAACATATCCTGAAAACATTTCATCCTGGGGTGCACTGTGTTAACATCAGTTGTCAGTGGAGGAATCATTGGACAGTAGCCAATATTCATAAAATAGCAGACAGAAAGCTTTTCTACAAATAATGACAAATATTTAGATAGAAATGACGGTAGAAAAAAGCTAATACTATCATGTGACCACAGACTTTTGCTTTAATTGAAGGCAAAAAAGTACAGGAAAATGCATAAAATATATCACGTGGGACAAAATATTTCCCAAAATTTCCAAAACAGTACTAGTTTGAGGACATAGTTGCATGATCAGTTGTATTTAAAAGCTTTCTGCCAATTTCGGTCAAAATTAGACTATGTTTCTTCAAGTTATGGCCCTTTTTGTGATTTTATGATTTTTTTTGGTTTGGTTGCCCAATAACGTTTAAACATTATGTGATATAGAAAAACTGCACCACTTCCACCATCTATGTCCACACTGGCGATGACCACCAGATATGTGCCTAACGTGTGGGAGCAATGAACTTTTTCCAGCTGAAGGGTTGCCCTAACTCGTTAATGAGACCCCTTTTTTAAATCTGGCTGGTAGACTACGGAACTTTTAAAATGAGGCAAGGTTGTTATATTGGAAGGAAAAGGATTAAAATGTTCTCAGGTCCATCCTTACAAGAGGAAGGATGGTCGGGTGGTTAGGATGCAAGACAGGGACTCAGCAGCCCCATGTTCAGCTCCCTGCTGTGCTACAAACTTCCTGTGTGGGCAAGTCACTTAGGCCCAGATCCTCAAAGGTATTTAGGTGCCTCACCCTCAGGGAAATCCATGGGAGTGAGGCACCTAAATACCTATGAGGATCCGTGCCTCAGTTCCCACTCTGTACAATGGGAATAATAGCACTGCCCTGTTTCCCAGGGGTGCGGTGAGGGTAAATACATTACAGAGTGCATGGCACTCAGCTACTAGGGACACGGGGATCAGATAAGGACCTTAGATAGGCTTTCCGTGTTGAAAGAGGAGCATCGTCACACTGAGACCTGGAAGGCCACGTTTTATCAAGACAAAGTCACTGAAAAACAAGGGCTGAATTTTGCAAGCCCCCTATCTCCCACCCCTACCCCTCCCGGCCACAGCTAAGGCTAATTAAAATCAACTGCATCTTGCTTTAGATTTTGACTTTCCTTCTGTGCTGGTCATTGGCCAGCTTCTATTTTGTGCTATCTGTTCCATACTGGTAAGAAATTGTTCTGTTCCAGATGATTCAGAAGGTGGAGCCAAGAGGCCACGAACCACCATCACAGCCAAACAGTTGGAGACGTTAAAAAATGCCTATAAAAACTCCCCCAAACCCGCCAGGCACGTGCGGGAGCAGCTGTCCTCGGAGACGGGGCTGGACATGAGGGTGGTGCAGGTGAGACTGCTGCAGTTGAAGTATTTTTCCATTCCCTCCTTGTCCCGACCAAGCTGTGCACATCACATTCCCCTGACAGCGCACGACCCCCACACTGAATTCCACGGTAGCATGGAAGGAAGCCAGGCCAGAAAGCTGGATAAGCAGTAAGGCCCCCATATTGTGACTGACAGCCTGTGGCTGGACTGCTGAGCATGTGCACTGCCCCAGGGGATGCATCTGTCCACCACCTTGATCATAGCACAGGATCCGAACCACTGAGTTAAAGCTCCCTGGTTATTAGCAGCAAGCAGTGAATTAGATGTGAGTTTGCAATGCCAGCAAAAAACAGGTACTGCATGTTTGGATGCATATCCCCAGGAGATCTGCCATGGGGCAGGAGGCATCTGACCCACTCTATGGGCCTGAAACACTGAATACTGGGTCTGAGCCTTGGGGAAGTTTGGATGCAGAACTGGATCTGGGCATTGTGGCTTGGGCCCATTTCTATACGCTGTATCCAGCCTGGAACCCCTCAGACTAGGGCAAAGTTCTGCTCTGAATCCACCAGCCTTGGCGCCCTAAGCTGCAGGGGAGCTGGGCTCCTGGGTCTGAACCATCTTGAACTTCGGGGAGGTTCGGAGCCAGCCCTGAATTTTTCTGTCCAGGCCAATCTTTTTCTCCCTGTGCATGCTCCTTTCAGTGCCTTCTGGGACTGTCTCTCTCCAGGTCTGGTTTCAAAACAGGCGGGCCAAAGAAAAACGGCTGAAGAAGGATGCTGGGCGGCACCGCTGGGGCCAGTTCTACAAGAGCGTGAAGAGGACCCGTGGGGGCAGCAAACACGAGAAGGAGAGCTCTGCGGAGGACTGTGGGGTTAGTGACAGTGAGCTGAGCTTCCGAGGTGAGTAGGGCAGGAAGGCTGGAGGGGGGGGGGCGGTGAAGGTGAGAAGAGATGGGTTGTAGCAAAGGGTGGGCCCCAGGAGGTTCCTGCAGAGTGGGATGATTTCCTGTGCTTAGGCACAGCTCAGCATCCCACACTGAGAAGAATGCCTGGATTTCTCTTGCACCAGAAACGGGAATGATCCTTGAAACTGATGTCCCATCTGAAGATGTACGAGTTGATCTCATGGCTGGTGGCTCCTTGGGGCTTTCTGCACTAGAGGAAAATGATTAATTATTGGCCTGTATCATGCACAGCCAGAAACCCCTCTAGCAATGGAGCTAGGAACTGACACGCACTCACTAAGGATGTGTCCATTCTGAGCTCCAGCAAAGGGTCTGCAGCTCCCAGGGGAACTTCCCCAAAAAAGAACTGCTGTGCTGGCCTAGAGCAATGGTCCCTCTAGTGTGGGGATGCATCAGGGCAAGGTGGAACGAACTTAGGCTGCACCTCACTGTGTAACAGGATATTATGAAGGGAAATATTTTCCTCATCTCTGCTCATGATCAGTCCCTCCCCTAAAGCCTGAGGATTGATAGCCCATGAAAAGTGTATCTGAGCTAACGTCCCTGGCAATGCGATTCATATCTGCATGAATGGCTAGTCTCTGCTGGAAACTCACCTGCCTCAATACGTTGTTAAACTCCCCTCAGACCCACACCAGCAGCCACCTGCAGGCTGGCACAGCTCAGTGGATAACTTTAAAGCAATCATTTAACAATAGTTTAACTTTTAAAAATGGCCCCTTTGAATCATCGCAGCAAATATACAAGCTACTGGAAATTATTTGGTTATTTATGGTCTAATGAGAGCCAGCTATGGCTCCCAAACTGGTCTGTAGTGCCTGTGTATCAAGCCTGGTCCATAATTAGTTTACGATGCCCTTTATGAGGGCGAATGCATCAGGCGAGAATCAAGAGAACTTCCCCAAAAGAGGCCGTTATGTGCCACCAGCTTTCATATGACTGAAGAATAAAAGATTTAAAGTAATCCTGTCTTGTGTTCGGCTGTACAAAAGGCACTACAAGAACAGAGGGAGGCGTGTGGGGTTAGCAAAAGGGTAGAAATAAGCTGTGGTACCATTCAGAATGTATTCTTAATTAGTTGCACTATTTACTCTGGCTAAGTACTAAGCAGAGTGGGGAGAGCACATGTGCAGCTGGTGTAAATTGGAATCACTCTATTGCAACAGAGCTTCCCCCAGCTCATGTCAAGTGAGAATCTGGCTCAGGATGCCATACAACTGGCCTTCAGTGAGGGACAGTTTTCTTTGAGTATGTGCTCTTTTGGCCCAGATCATTCCTGGTGTAACCCCACTGACTCCAGTGAAGTCACTCAAGAGATGTGTTTGGCTCTGACCACAGAATGTTTTACACTCATAAACCAATCTTCCTTCTTTCATTCACAGAAGATCAGATCCTCTCTGAGCTTGGCCACACCAATAGAATTTACAGCAATGTTGGGGATGTTGCTAGTGGACAGTTAATGAACGGAAGCTTCTCCATGGATGGGACAGGACAATCTTACCAGGACTTGAGGGATGGAAGCCCCTATGGAATTCCTCAGTCTCCATCTTCCATATCGTCCCTTCCTGCCCATACTCCATTGCTCAATGGTCTGGATTACACAATGGACACTAATTTGGGAATTATAGCACATGGAGGGCAGGGGGTGAGCCAGACACTCAGAGCAATGGCTGGGGGACCAACCTCTGATATTTCTACAGGAAGCAGTGTAGGCTATCCAGACTTTCCAACAAGTCCTGCTTCTTGGCTTGATGAAATGGATCATCCTCCTTTTTAAGCATCTCCTGCTTCCCACCCCATCCCACTCGTTCTTTTGGCCTGAAAGTGTGCTCAAACTAGCAAAAGAGACAACAAGCGACCTTCAAGAATCCCAGACATATTGTACCGGAAAATTTCCATTATTTTCAATGGGAATCCACCACTGGTTCCTGGAGGGCTGTGAAATGATAGCGTGGTGGTTTTTTTCCCTTTTCACTTGGGGAGTGGGAGGGCAGGAGACACCCTTCTGAACACTGGCATAAAGTATTTGATTCTAGGTTTTCAGGCTCATAGTAAAACACAAACTCATTGATTCTCTCCAGGTCAAAGACTCTTTGCGGTTGAGTGCTTTTGAAGCACATGTTGGCTGGCTCAGCAGATCTTGGCTATTATGAACTCCAGGTCAGTTGGCGCTCTCTTACTTGGAGCTGAACGAATTATAAATGCCTCCAAAACCCTTGCTCTTATCAGGAAGTGACTGTGCATGGGCAGTTAAACTGACCTTCCTCATAGATAGGAAATGCAGTGTTTCCAAAGCCAGGCCACGCTTACCAAGCACTATACCTTTACCAAGGGCAGGGGTCTGACCCGAAAGGGCAGAGTAAATAATGACAACCCTGGGGGAGAAAAGTTATCAAGATTTTTTTCAGTATAAAAATGTGATTTTCCTCCCGTCCCCGCTGAATATTAACATTGGCTGTTTGGATAAAAAAGTACAGGAATGTGGTTGAATGGATATCAGGCCAAGGAGCAGTCCTACAGCAAGCATTGGGTCAATAGACAGGTACCATGGGTGAAAGTTACCCATGTGCAATGGGCCAGCACAAGGGCTATGTGCCACTTAAGCCCTCAGTATAAGGCTAAGTGGTGCAAAGACTTTGTACTGGCCCCTCTGCATAAGGGTGAGATTCTACACAGGACAACACCTTGTGTTAGAATGTGTTAACCCCGCAATAACTGCAGTGTTCAAAATCATGTCAGTGGTAATGACTAATCGTACTCTGGAAATGAACTTTATCAGCTGATATGAATCTAACTCCAACATTCCTTGTCCACACTGAGTGCTAACATGTTTTACATCATTAATGTTTATATTACAGTAGGGCCCAGAGGTCCCATTGTGCCAGGTACTATACAGACAGTCCCTGTCCCAGTGAGCTCTCAGTCTAACTAGGCAAGACAGCTCATGTGTGGGAGGGGAAACAGAGAGGTGATGGGATGTGCCCCAGGCCAGGAGGCTAGCAGAGCCACCATTAGAATGCAGGGCTCCTGACTCCCAGCCTGGTGCCACACCACACTGCTGCACTATCGGAGCTAACACATTATAACACAATACGTTTTCCCAGTGCAGACAATCCCTAAGTGATTTCATTCTGAGGCCCTTGAGTAAGGTCGGCTGGAATTTGTCCATGGGAGATAATTCAAGACATCCCCTGATGGTCATTTTCCACCCAGCTGGTGCATAAACTGATACTTTCTTGCTTTTAGTAGAAGGCCATGTGCTCCCTCACAGATAAAGCCCCTCGGCCGCCCACTGATCAGACAGCAAGTCAAATAGTGAGAAAGTGTAATGGAAAGACAATCAATAAAGCCAAATGGTGGTGAGGCTGAAGATGGCTCTCAAAACAACCAAGCCACCTAGTGCGTGATTCCTTTGGATGAGCCTGCTGTGAAAAAGAGACAGCAAAGCCATCTTCTGTTTTCAAGGGGTATTTTTAGCTACTGGGTTTTCAATGTGACTCCACGCTGCCAAGATATCTGTGATAGAGACATAAACACAGTAAACTGTTGATTTTAGTGCAAGAGAAGACGGGTGCCTAGTCCCATTAGATTATTATCCTGCTTCCTGGGGAATGGGACTGCTCCATTAATTTATAGCCATTAGCTCCACCCCGACTGTTTTGTTCAGAAGCCTTCAGTTCAGCTGAAGGGTGGAACTGGTTCTGCCCATGGCACCACAGGGGTTTTATCCCTCGGGTTCATGTCACCAGGAAGTGACCCCCAAGCTGCGTTTGTCTCAGTGCTGCAGGAGAGTGCACGGATGTTCTACATGCAGCTGGCGCTGTGGGTGGTACAGTGCTCTTTGCTAGAGGATGGAGATGCTGAATGTCAAATAGGAGACGCTGCAAGGGAGAAGCTAACCCGAGAGGGGCTGCACACTTAGCTCCAGGCCCATCTGGAAATCTTCTCACACTCTGGTAGGCTCTTGCAAAAACACATGCAGCGGCAAAAGCCACAGGTCTCCTCTTCCCCCCAGCCTGCGGCATTAGAGCAGCTGGAAGGACTCGTCCTCTTTCCACTAGGCGAGCTGTGGCTGAGCAGCCCAATCCCGAACACACATGTGCACCACGACAGGGTCAAAGCTGCTCAGTGACGCTTCCTCTCCTGGGATTTCTCCACATACGGAGCTTTTATTGTGGATGAAGATGATTTTGTCCCCATTTCTCCTCAAGCATCCTGTCTGGGGCCAGCTGGGTAGGCTGGACTCATTGGAGACACTGACATAGGTCAAGAGGAAAGGTCTTTATTGGTACAGCATGGTGTGGTATTAGATTGTAAGCTCTTCAGGGCAGGGGCTGTGTCTTTCTCTCCATCTGTACAGCACCTAGCACCTATGAACGGTTAATAATAATGCTTGGAGGTTCCAGGGGCCAGCTGGATCTTCCCTTCTCTACCCAACATATGGCCAGCCCTCACCAGCTTTGCTGGATCTCATAGATCATCTGCCTCACACTGAGCACCCCTTCCAAGTGGCCCCTGTCACCTGAGCTTTGAAGCATGCCCTGCAGTTTCACTCACACACCTGCTGTGCACCTTGCAAATGCAGCGCCTGGTGGCAGGAGAGCCCTGGCAGGGGTTTCCCAGCCTGCTGGCTGATTTGGAGAGTGGATGAACTCTTCTGATTGTATGGCTCTTGTTCGCTGCCGGGGGTTGCGCCTGTGGTATGTCACCTGTGGTGCTCGCAAAGGGCTCGCCCGGCAGCAGCAATGCGAAGTCACCTGGTCCACCATGGGGTCAGCTTTCGGTCCACTCGCAGCATAGCCTCAAGTCTCAAATCAATCCTCTTGGGTGGAGCCAAAAGGTGGCCTAGCCAAACCATGTCTAACAGCCAAGGGGGAGCCGGACTCACCTTTGGATCAAATATCTTTAGCCAAACATAGTGTCTGTGTTCCCAAGGGCCTTAGAGACAGGAAAATTACGCTAAAAATGGCAGCAGGAGGGGCCCTATCCAGAGTCAGATTGCTTTTTGCTGCCAGAGCAGCTGGATCTGCCTGGCTTTGAATTCCCTGGCATAGAGGGGTTTTTAGCTGATGCAGAGCTGACATTCCTGGCTCTGGGGTAGTGGGGGCATTTCAGGTGCACAGCTGGAGCATTCTGCACTCTGCTTATCCCCAGCTGGTGTATGGTCCCTTGCGGGACTGTTGTCTGGTGCACAGGGTACAGCAGCCCACCGGCTGGGAAGATCTGCGCTAAGACTCAAAGCCCTGTGACCAGCTCTCTGAGGGCCGTCTCCTGTCCCACAGCCCCTGCTGCAGCTATGACGACGGGACACTCACTACAGCAAAGGGGTAGGAGAGGGGCAGAGGGTAGCTAGAAAAGCAGCTGGCAGAAGCTGTATATGTGAGTATGTTACAACACCCCGTCCCCTTCTTTCACATATCCCATCTAATACCTTTCTCTGGCTCCTTAGCATTTGGGTTCCTCCCGCTCAGACTCCCTGACAGCATTAATTTGTGTGCAAGCAGGTCTAAAGGATTCTAAGCACCTAACCCAATTTCCATTGAAGTCAAGAAAAAGATGCTTATTGACTTCAGTGGAGGCTGGCTTGGGCCACACAACTGAATGGGAACCTAACGTATGCATCACCTCTGAACTAGACTCTCTCGCTCTTTCTGGGGCTTCCACATGAGATTTGCTCAGTTGGCATCAAAAGCCAGCGTTGCACATTCAACCTACCTCCCACCAGTGCGTGTCACCACAGAGCTGGGCTTTTCCTGCCTCTTCTATAACAATGATCCTGTGGGCTGAAGGGAGCTGGTGATGCCTTAGGAATCCAGCTCCCTCTCCCAGCTCCGCTGTTCTAAACAGGAATCAAGCATTCTTCACCATGAACCAATAAGCAGTCAGGACCTAATGCCCAAGCATGCTCAGATCTGTTGAGTGAGCTGGTGCCATTTTCACCGTGAATTTTCTGAACAGGTTCACATTCAAAACGGTTTCCTCATCTCTCTTAAGGAACGAGGCAGATACAATGTTTATTCATTGCAATTTCTTTACAATTAGTTTTTTTGGGGAGAAGGGGTACTGAGACATCCCCAGATTTATCTCTGTTAAAAGGAGCATTGAACTGAGGTGTTTCGACAATGATCTATCAGTGGTGGAACAGGAGTGCTTGGGATGCATTATTACAGTTTTACCTTTTTAACTTGGCAGGAATGAATTTAAAACACAAAAGCCGGGGCTTCCCCAAACCACCAGTGTTCTGTCCTCTCTCTGGAGGCTACACACCCACAATTGACTAAGCAAAGCTGGGCTGGGATCACTCACGATGCTGGTGAATAAAAAAAAACAAAAAAGAAAAGGAAACAAAAAAGCCATGTCGTTAGTGAGCAGAAATGGCTCCAGGGAAGAGAAGGGAACCATTTATGCCAAATAGGTTAGATCAAAATAGGAAAAGGAAAGATTTTACTTTAACTGTATTACAAGCAATAAAACGTGCAAATAGAGAACTGTGTACAAGTAGTGGACAATGCCAGCGAACAACAGGGAGTTGAGACGCTTTATGCATGTAGCAGCTCCAGCCCAGAACATAGAAATATAAGGAAATAATGTGGCTGAGATGTTCAGCTCTGTCTAGTGACTTTAACCACCCTCTGTTAATGGTACATGGTGTCTTCTCCCACTAAATGGCTTTGAAAACTCTCAGCCTGCCTATGTAGCCTTGTACTGCATACGGCTGTAACATGGCTTGAATTCTGTAGTGGTTCAAAAGGTGCTGAAAGCTATGTGTAGGGGTGTGTCAGAAAGAGGCGCATAACATGCCAATTTGGTACTCTTTGTGGGTCAAATTGAGCCGGGGATACAACAGTCCCTGAAGTCAATGGGAGCCGTGCGTACTTTGGGAAGGGCTAGATTTGAGCTTAGGCATGGAGGGGTTAGTGCGACATTAATGCGTTTGTATGCGCTACACTTACGTCAGAAGGGAGATAAGCCAGGCTCGTTTTCATCCAGTTAGTGAGGGTAACAATAGCAATAAAGACCCAGTGGCATGGACCCTGGCATGGGCTGGCAACCCAGGTATGTACCCAAGGTCCCTGGTGGGCTTGTACTGGGACAGCTCCCCCAGGCCGGAGCCCACCCCGCCATGTCCTCACTACCACTGTTCCCTACACCAGCTAGATGAAAGCTCCCTTTGCGTCAATCACACTTTTAGTTGTGGTGCACCCATACCCTGATGCTCTCATTAGTGGATTTTCTGATGCCTCCTCTTTCCTCCAGGGCTCAATAGAAATGATTCTAAGATGCTGTAGACTCTAATAAAAAATGAGATTATCTTGAAAGCTGATATTTTTTAAACCCTCCTGTAGCTTTTAGTGCAGGTGTACAAGTTCTAAAGGATGGTTCAAACCCTACCATGGCCAAAGGGTGTCATGTTCTATTGAATCCTATAGGACTTTTCCATAAAGATCTATGGATGGATTTTCAAAAGGCCCAAGGTTCAGTCAAGCACAGATCCCACTGCCTTTCCATAGACCCTGTGCTCCTAAGGCACTTTTGGAAATCCGATCCTACCTCTCTAGTCTTTGTTTTAGGCACCAAAGCTCTGATCCAGATGCCCCCTAGGCAAGTGCGGCCCCTTGTAGTGTGTGCCCAGAGTGCCAGATGAGCGTAGCTTCCACCCTGAGCCACTCAAGCGGCTTGCGGCCAGCTGCCCCTGCAATTTACACCATAAGGTCACCAGCAAATGTATCCCAGAGAACTCCCTGTGCACCAGAACTTCTTCCTCCAGGCTCCAGTCACTGGAATTTGGCTGAGGCCTGTAAGAAGGATTAAAGCCTGGTATAAATGACCCCTGCCCCCCAACCAGAAACTGCATTGACTAAGCACATAGTAATCTGTCTCTCCCCTTAGTGGCCCCCTGAAGTGTATGCTGCTCTAATGTAGGGCATCCCATTGTCACAGGTCTTCGCTCTCCACCAGGCAAACGCGTGCCTGCTGTTAGCCTCTACCTGGAGCAGCATGGAACTCATTGCTCTAGCATCGTGGAGGCAGGTGTGGATGGGTGGGGGGAAGATGCTCATGTTTAAACATTGCACTTTAAAAGCTGGAACCGGTGGGCTGAAGAATTGAGTGAAGCAGAAATGGGCTGTGGTTTACTGCCTGCTGTCAAAGGGCTCTGGGCATGCTGAAAGCTAAATGAAAAGCATCTCAGCCGCGCATGCTCCCTCTCGCTCGGATTTGCTGGTTGGTTACCTCTGCAGGAGTTGCTCCAACCACACTGACACAGCGACTGAGGGAAAAACAGAACTCAGCAACCCCGCCACCAGTCTGCCTGGCAGCACCTCCACGTTGGCCACCCTCTGTGCTAGTTGCTGGTGAATGAGCTAGCTTCCTGCAGTGAGCCTCGCCTGGGACCATGAGCTCTCAGCGCTCCTCAGGCCTTCCCCCAAAGGTTCATGCTCACAGACACCTGCTCTGTCTGCGGAAGACACATCCAGGACAAACATAGCATCGTGGATCCTGTAGCACGGAAGCTGCTTGTATTTTTTTTTTAAATGCAGTTTCTACCATAGTATGGCTCCCCAGGCTCTTTTCCACAGCTCGACGATCCCTCCTCCCTGGTCCACCACAGCCGCCCATTGCAGTGTAAATTTTGTACAGTTCCAAAAGTGAAGTCTTGTTTCCTGGGAAAAAAAATCATTAAAAACTTACTTATTGCCATGTGTCTTTGGAAAGCAACACAGAACCTGGTGCATTTCTTTGTATTATGCCTCCTGTGCGTTGGCATGAGATGTGTATGGTCCAAACAAAAAGCTCTGTGAAATAAATATGGAAAGTTCTTTAGCAGCTGATGTCTCCTGTCTTTTCTTCTGTGCCACTAGTTTAAATCAAAGTTTCTTCCAACCATGGACTGGAGACGAGCCGTAATACTATACACCCTCCCTGTAGCACTTTTCATGCAAGGATCGCCAAGAGCATCATAAGACTAGTGAACTGAGCACCATCTTCTGAAGTACCTTTGGTGCCGACCACTATCAGAGACAGGATAACAGACTAGATGGACAACTTGTTTTCCCAAATCTGGTCATTCCCACATTCCTAAGCCTCACCATACTGCTGTGAAGTAGGTGTCTATTAGCTGCCCCCTATTACCGATGGGGAACCCGAGGCACAGAGAAATTGAGCCTGAGATTTTTGAAAGAAGGGAAAGGAAGTTAGATGCCCCAACTCCCATTGAGTTCCTTGGAACTGGGCACCTAACCCCTGAAACACCTTTCAAAGCCTCTAGATCTCACAGTGCAGTGAGAACTGATCCCACAAATCCAAGCTCGAATGACTTATCATTTTTAAACATTTTTTGTCACTGACCAAGAGAGCCCTACCTCAAACAGCTTTCTCGCCCCCTGCAAACAAGGCTCCGGCTAACAGGGATGGGAAAGCACAGGCACGGCTGCTGGGGAGAAGGGATTGCTGGAAGATATGCAGCTGAAGGAGGAGAGAGGGGTGCATGACAGCTGAGGACCGGGCGTCCATTCCAGGCTGAGGGGAGCGAAGCGCGATAGGGGTGGGTGTACTATACCATACTGCTTTCTGCACCCCTCGGTGACTAGAGGTCACTAATAAATGGGCCCTGTCAAGCCATTGCGTTTGTACGGTGCCTAGCACAGAGGGGGCTGGGTCCGAGTCTGGGGCGCCTAAACCTCTCTACCATAACCAGTAAAGGCTGTGGCAATAAGGCCTTCAAACGCCCTGTTGGGGTCTCTTTTGGGGCCTCAATATTCACTTTAAAAACCGATCTGTTCAACACACCCCACAAAGCTCGGCACAGACCCGTGGGCATCACCAAAGGGGCTGACGCCCAGAGAGGGAAGCAAACAACTAGCCGCCACATTGGCCTCTGCTGTGTTAGAAGGGGAAGGGTGGGAGCAGACAGGTTAAGTAGAGACACTTCCTCTTCTGGCACCTAAGCCAGCCTCACTAGCTGGGATCCCACAGTGAAGGGGGAGGGGGGATAAAGGTGCTAGTAGAACAAGAGAAAAACAGACACACAAACTGTATTTCATACGGTCCAAACAGCGTCCTTTTGACTGGCTACCTTCCCCCCCTTGCAGGCCCATATTTACAGGGAACATGACACTTGTTTCTGTAGCCGTGGCTAGGTCTTCCCAGCCTTCCCAGCCGGACTGGCTTTACAATGTTTCCAAATTTGTCAATTTGTAAACTCCCCCCCGCCACTATCCATTCCCTCTATACAGCTCAGCTCTTGGGGGGCTGCTTCAGCCCCTCACTCACTCTGTGATCTCCTGTTCTGGGTAGCAGGTTTCAGAGTGGTAGCCATGTTAGTCTGTATCAGCAAAAAGAACGAGGAGTACTTGTGGCACCCAAATAAAATTGTTCGTCTCTAAGGTGCCACAAGTACTCCTTGTTCTGGGTAGGGTGAGCAGATAGCAACTGTGAAAAAATGGGACAAGGGGTGAGGGGCAATAGGCGCCTATATAAGAAAAAGTCCCAAAAAACAGGACTGTCCCTTTAAAAACAGGACATCTGGTCACCCTAGTTCTGGGGAATTAAGTAACAAGATGGACATTACTAACAAAGCAGAAGCATCTGAGCAGCATGTTCCCAGGCACATAACTGGAGTGCTGGTCATGGAGGGAGGTTCCTCTGCGCAGTGCTGCGCGTTGCTTGTGCCTCACCCTGGGCCAAACTCAGCTTTCAGCTACCCTGCTGTAATCCCGTTGCCCTCAGCTGCATTTCGCTGGATATCGATGAGGGGAGAGCTGGTCTGGTACTGGATGTGCTGGGAAAGGGATGTTGGAAGCTGGAATTCCATTGGTTTTCCAGGAGGCCCTCAGCACATGGCTGCTTTGGTGAACAGAACAGGAGGGACAAGGGCTTTCCGTGCCTGAAGAAACAGAAATGATGAATAAAAATAGGCCCTGTCTCCTACCACACCTCTCCCAGTTGGCTCTCTTAACACTTTGATATAGCCGCTTGCAGCCTTCCACCGGCAGCCACGGAGCAGAGCTATGCACTAAGCCGCAGTAGCATGAAATAAATGATGCAGGAAAACGAATGCTTTGTCCATTTCAGGGGCCTGCCCACACACTTGTGGGAGTATTTAGAACTATACCACTTGTGGAGCGAGGCCCTTCCTACACGAGGGTGTGGTGGCTTTATATATTTTAATCATTTTAACATTTAATGCTTCTCAATTAAAGTGATTTCCTGGAGTGGATGCCAAGCTTAGTTTGTATGCGCATTAACCACTTTGTGTATCGGTAGTTAAAGGCACTGAGGGATTTAAACAGCAATCCACAAGGCTGCTGGGGAAAGGTTTGGCAGAATAAAGCAGATTATAAACAATAATATATGTCTCACTCTCTTTTTTTTGGAAGGGCTCCAAACTCACAAACAGACCTAAAGTGCTATAAACATCTCCAGGCCTAAGCTCCACAAATGTACTGCATGAAAGCCGTGGGCAACGCTGCTGCCACTTTTCATCCATGCGCACGTGTATTTTAAGAGAGCTTTTTATTACACAAACTGTCCATCAACGAGAACCTCCCTGAGGAAGATTAAAATGCAAACAGGGATAACCTTCAATGTGAAAGGAAAAATAAATCCCAGGCAAGGACAAGGTGGCTGCAGCATGTTAAGGCAATACAGGAAGGTGACTTCCCTATTCTTTAACCTCTACCCAGCCCCATAGTGGCACAAGACAGGGTCTTGATTTTGTACAACACTGCATCCAATCCAAAATAAATAGCAGTGTAACCACAGTGAGCTTGGGTTTATATATCCCCCTCACACACGGGTGGATCCAAAAGCAGCTGACAAACTTTCAGGATTGTACAAACGTATGTGCACAATATACCTGTATACACGCGCACACACACTCACATGAGAGAGGGTATTATACACACTTCACACATATGGAGTTGAGATCTATATAATTAATTGCAGTCATGTGATAAATTGTGGAACCAGGTGATAAACTTATCATGTACCTCTGACCACCACACGGACTTATTTTGACATCCATTTATAAGCAATGCATCACCATCCAACGTGGGCACACTTTGCAGGGATTGTGTTATTGACATTTCACATAGGAGGACAGAAACTTTTGCACAGCCCCTTGCAGACACACTCATAAAGACAGAGAGATCTGGTCAGTCAGCGAAGTGTTTTCGAGTTTCCATCGCTCAGTCAGTGGAAGGCCTAGGTTCAGGAAGATCTGGTAACTCTCCTAGCCATGCCCAATTTCACACTATTGTATTCCCAAGAGAAATGCTGGGGTATGCCACTGGATTCTCTAAAGCTTTAATCAAAAGTGACTAGGGGGCAGGTGAGAGAGAGAACGCTTCAGTCTCTGTCGAAACACCTACCTTAAGTGACTGGAATTAAACGCCGTTAGTTGTTGTGCACAGGAAAACTAATTTTTAACAGCAACTACGTAAGAATTTACATCTGCTAATCCAGATAGCTTGCAGATATTTCTCTAGATTCATCCTTTAAGCCTGATTGCCGCTGGTCCTCTTCTGTTCCGTGGTTACCCTTTAACGTTCCCCTGGAGTTACTGGAACTTCAGTATGCAACTGCTAACGCTCAGCAGCACGGCACATGTTCATCCCTGGCCATACAGGCCCTCCAATGCACCGCAGCTGTCATGTGGTTAAACACAGCCGGAGGCTAAACAACTTCATAACAAACAGAAATGGACACATAAGAATCACAACCTTTTCTACCCTAAAGGAACCAATGATTTAAAAAAAATAATTGTGTATGTGAGTCCACAGCTCCTGCTGTTCTGCTTCTGTGGGATGAGCATCTTTCACAACATTTCCTGGCTTTCACACACAACGTAAAAAGCCGAAAGCAATGAGCTCTTCTTATTCTGCACAGCAACTGCCAATTAATTTTTGGTGCCACACGGCTACGTCTAATCTGTACTAGATCACGACATTCCCGATTTGAGAGCGTGCATGCGTATTTCCATGTTACTACAGCCACCTGGTGCAGCTGTCTTTAAAGTGTATCATAGTTGTACTCTCAGCCTGGTGGATCATACGATAGGTCACCTTTGCATAGCACATATGATTTTCTCCTGCTGTTTTATCCAAAGTGAACAAGTTCTCCAATAAATATTTGTTTCTATTAAAGTGTGGATCTACTTCACTGCTTTGAATGGACTGGTTGTGTATATTAGCAAACATGTGCTTACACGGCCCACCACATTTAAAAATGTAGCCCAGAAACCCAATTTCACGTTTAAAGTTTTCTTTGAGTTGTGAACTTCGAGCAGATCCAAAACCCATTAAGTAAATGGGTGTCTTTTCATTGACTCATTCATTGGTGTTGGGTGATGGCCTTAGGGCTGATCTGGGAGCCTTGGAACCTGACGAACGAAATGAGGCTGCTGATTCAGAGAACAGGCCCAGCACTGAGAGCAACAGTGCTCATTTATGCCATATTGTCCCTCTACTGAGCCTCTGTACAGGCCACCTTAAAGCATGGGTGGGGACCAGTCTCTCCATGCCCTCTAGTCTACCATGAGGGTAACTAGTTGGGGGAGTGTTTACTGTAATACAGGCATGTGCTGACCAACAACTTGACTGAAGCCACCAAAGAGGCATCGAGGCCAAGATTATGAAAAAAAAAGAATGCCAAAAACTAAGATGCAAAATTCACATTTCCCACCTACATACTGTCCCGCATGAGCTTCTCATAAACAAACTTGGGAAATACAACCTAGATGGGGCTACTATGTGTGCATAACTGATTGGAAAATCGTTCCCAGAGAGTAGTTATCAGCGGTTCACAGTCAATCTGGAAAAGCATATCAACTGGGGTCCAGCAGGGATTAGTTCTGGGTCCGGTTCTGTTCACTATCTTCATGAATGATTTAGATAATGGCATAGAGAGTACACTTATAAAATTTGCGGACGATACCAAGTGGGGAGGGATTGTGAGGGCTCTGGAGGAGAGAATTAAAGTTCAAAATGATCTGAAGTAAACAGGATGAAATTCAAAAAGGACAAATGCAAAGTATTCCACTTAGGAAGGAACAATCAGTTGCACGCATACAAAATGGGAGATGACTGCCTAGGAAGGAGTACTGCAGAAAGGGACCTGGGGTCATAGTGAATACAAGCTAAATACGAGTCAATAGTGTAACAGTTTAAAAAAAAAAGCAAACATCATTCTGGGGCAGGAGTGTTGTAAGCAAGACATGAGAAGTAATTCTTCTGCTCTACTCTGTGCTGATTAGGCCACAACTGGAGTATTGTGTCCAGTTCTGGGTGCCACATTTCAGGAAAGATGTGGACAAACTGGAGCAAGTCCAGAGAAGAGCAACAAAAATGATTAAAGGCTACAAAACATGACCTATGAGGGAAGATTGAAAATACTGGGTTTGTTTAGTCTGGAAAAGAGAAGACTGAGGGGGGTCATGGTAACAGTTTTCAAGTACATAAAAGATTGTTACAAGGAGGAGGGAGGAAAATGTATTCTCCTTAACCTCTGAGGAAAGGGCAAGAAGTAACGGGTTTAAATTGCAGCAAGGGAGGTTTAGGTTGGACAATAGGAAAAACCTCCTGTCAGGGTGGTTAAGCACTGGAATAAATTGTCTAGGGAGGCTGTGGAATCTCCATTACTGGAGATTATTAAGAGCAGGTTAGACAAACACCTGTCAGGGATGGTCTAGATAATACTTAGTCCTGCCATGAGTGCAGGGCACTGGACTAGATGACCTCTCGAGGTCCCTTCCAGTCCTATGATTCTATACGTGGCTGATTCTAAAAAGGGCTAAGAACTCAGCAGCTCTCATTCACTTCAGGCTCAGGAAGTGCTTGGCTACAGTCAGGAAAATCAGGAAAAAAATCACATGGTAAATAAGGGGGAACATCCACCATCTTCATGTACGGCTAACCTGGGTTTTTCTCCTGGAGGCTGTGCAGTGCTACATGATTATGCGTATAAACCACCTCATCTGCAACTGCAGATTTTGGGCCCGTAAACGGCTGCTATGGAGGGAGAGATTTTCTCACGCACAACAAAGTAGAGCAAATCTTGGTAGGTTTAAAAGGGTCTGGTGCCATATTGCAGCTATAGTCAATGGACCAAATCTCAAACCTTTTGTTTCTAGTCAGTCTTTACTAGGGACAATTCCCATTTGACTCAATGCGTCTCAGGTTTTGGATGCATTGTGGGAAGGAGATAGGGTCCAAGGATTTCAAGATCTACTCATTATAGTGCAGATTCTCTGAAGATCTATCCACACTGTATATCCTACTGGATTGAGGGGCTCCTAATAGTGCCATTAGGAGCCTTTTAGTGCAGTAATTCTCAGACAATAAAAACATGGTTTGGTCTTGCAGTGTAGGTAGGTCTGACCCATGTTTTAACTGTCCCTGAACACTGCTATCACTGTTGACTTGGACCATAACACTGTGACCTGGTTAACACAAGCAGGACCCCGCCCCCACTAGCAATTAAACTGCAGTCATATACATATTCTCTGCACTTCCACAACCCCCTCCAAAACAGAAGCCATTCCTAATGGATCCACAGCCCTTCTCTCCAAGGCTGGTTAGTTTCGGACAGATTCTTGTTGGTTCTTACAGATCACTAGCATCTGCACCTGCCCTATGGAGAGTTAAAAATCATGGTTCAGACCTATTTACACTGGAAGATCAAATGGTGTTTTTACTATCAGAGAGAGTTTTTACTATTTCCATGTGACAAGGAGTTGGAGATAAAAATAACTCACTGGTAACATTTTTATTCTGCCATATTTTCCCCTTAATAAGCAGTTGCGTGAATGATACAATTATTCCTTGTGACTTCACTCAAGATACGGGCACAGTACTGATATCTCTCCTCCTTTTACATAATTTATGATGCACTAATGTACTTTATATCTAGACTATAGAGTGACACACACTAAAAACCCCATCATCAACCATGGAATTGGGTTGGAGATTGCACTGGCTCAGTCTTTTTTTTGGTCATTTTCTTTTTGAAGAACACTTTCTGGAATGCCCCCCTCAGCTGAGTGTGCTGGTGACATCTGAAAGGCCCCAGTGCAAATAGCTTCACAGGAATCAGGCCACTACCTCACATCCAAAGACCAGAAAGGAACAACATATGACCTTGTGCTCTTTCTTTTATTTATAGTATTTGTCTGGGCCAAGGGAAATACAGCTCAGCTTCCCTCAATGGTACCACACCTGATTTCCACAGATCTCATCTGGTCACATCTGAATCTTCAGTGCTGATTGTTCACCTCTCACTAGCGTTGTCTGAGTCCCCCAACCCACCCAGAGCAGTAATAAATTCCAGAGCATGCAAAAATGGATCCTATTATGCAATGTATACTCCTTCCCATATCTCTCCTTCCAAAGACTTATGCTGGTAGATTTGCCAGGGACCCAGCCCTCCCAAACGTCATGCCCGGCTCTCAAAAAACAATGCATATTAAAGAGGGTTGGGGGGGATTATTGCCGTTTCTGTCCATTCTTGAAGCCCCGTGCTGATGCAATCCTTCTGGTTAGGTTTTGCCAACTGTGTGCTGCTGCAGCATGGAAGTGATTGCTTTACAGTCTGTCACCTCTTCAGGCAGGCAGCCTTCTTGGTCCAAGAGGGTGGGGTCAGCTCCAGACTTCAGCAGCAGCTCCACAATGTCAAAAAACTCACAGGCGGAGGCTGGAGACAAAGAGTAGAGTCAATCTGGTGTTACAATTCAGCAGTGATGGGCATTCAACAGCTGCAACATTGAATGCCAGCTGCCTCCAGGCTACAGCTCAAGCATGTACAGGGCATCCTATACTTATACTGAACATTTTCTGGTGCTAGGAAATGCCATTTTGGCTTTTGGCAACGTATGGTAAATATTGCTTTGGGGAGTAATTAGCACAAATTACTTGGATTTGGATTTACTACTGCAAGGGGAAGGGACAATACAAACTAGATATTTCTGTTGTTCCAAACCATATATCAAAGGTCAGGACAAAGAACTCTAGGGTTCCTCTGGAGTCCTGCCTCCATGAGAGCATGCATTTGCACACAGAACAAGGCAGGGCTTTTAGAGACCCCTGCTTCATTTCAAACGCCCCTTAACCCATAATGCAGCAGGAGGCAGGGCTTCTTTGGAGCCACATCGAGTTCAGAGACCATCACCTCTCTTTCACTTTCCTGCCTCAGCCCATGAACTCCCCATTGATACACACTTTCGATGTAAAAAGAAATTATATTCCAAAACTCCACCTGAGCACAAACACACCCGTACATGCAGCTTGGTGCCCATTCGCTTCCAGCACAGAGAGGGGTTACTGCTAGGTGGAAACTACCAGGCAGGCACCAACAACTCTTTTTTTCAAATTCTCATTACTCAGCCAAAACAAAACCAAATTCCACCCCCCCTAAGGACTCACTCTCTGCCAAGCTGCCACTTCTTATCCCCACCCAATTTAACACGGGCTGTTCAAAAAAGGGCCTTTTTGCAATAATAGGAAAAGAGCTGTGCCTGTTTACATCAGTGGAAGATCTGGCCCATGGATTTTACCTTAAAATAACTTTGTAGCACAGATTTCCTCTGAGACCTAAAATGTCTCAGTGCTGATCTGCCTTATGAGACTGTCAGGAGGGCAGTTTCCTGTCTGTTAATTGTTGGTTTTAATTATATTTCAGGCACTTTAACAAATTTAGCGACTTACTTTTCTATGCCGCTAGATGTAGTAATTAGTGTCTTTTACATTACACTGCAGTTTCCAACAGATCCAAGGGGACAAGCAGCAAAGTTTAATCAAAGTAAACTCGAGGTGTGATTGGAGCGTATGTTAAAACAAGGAGTGATGGGACTGATGACAAAGCAGCAGGTGGGATGCAGGAAGAGAGAGAAGTGCCAAATGGAGCGGCACAGGAGAGAGCAACATCCAATAAGCTCTCAGGGAACCTTTAGGAAAGGAACATTTCCAGAGAGCTGAGGGAGCCATGCAAGAGAACCCAATATCATGGTTTCCCATGGAGGCAAGTCTGTGTGATCCTGAGCAGCTGGTCCTGAGATGAGACATCTCAGAACCTGCATCTCCAGGGAAGTACTTACAGAAGTGACAGATCTTTACGAAATTGTCCACCTCTACACTTAAAATGCTAAAGCGGCGCTGCTGGAGCGCCTCAGTGTAGCCACTACTGATGCCAGTGGGAGGGGTTTGCCTGTCCGCGTAGGTAATCCACCTCCCTGGCGGAAGAATTTGACACCAGGGTTAGGTAGGTATAGCTACATCTCTCAGGGGTGTTGATTTTTTACACCCATGAGAGATGTAGTTATACCGATGTAAGATCCTAGTGAAGACCAGCCTTCATTCTGTCACAAATACACTGCAAAGAAAAACAGCTAGCTTTTGCACCAGCTGAGGGTCTGATCCTGAAGGGTGCTAAGTACCTCCAGCCTTAAACAACTGCTCAGCAGGTATTCAGCACTTCTTGGGACCAGGCCCAACATGAGGCAATGTGTTGGCCCTGTTGCTATACTGGGAAATCCAAGTGGTCATCAGCCCATTTCAGAAAAGCATGAACATGTCCCTGGAGCTTAGAACAGCTGCTGAATTTATGGCACCCTGGGAACCTCTATTTGTCAAGTGCCAGAGAGGTGGCCCTGACACTGGCACAGGTGAAGATGAATTTTCATTCAGCGCAGTTCGCCTCCTGACTCCATTAATCCTCAGGGTTTTGATGATGAATTTCATTTTTTTTATTTTCACTCCAATGTCCCCTCCCACAGCACAGAACGAGCAGAACAGATGGTGCTTTACAAGGAAGACAGAGTGCCCACGGGGATACAGAACCTGCCCACTCTGAAATCACGTGATTGCAAGTGCAAGGAGAAGCCTTGATTTCCTCTGGGAGACACAGAGGCAAAGATTTTAGTATTCCCTGTGGGTAGAGGGAGGGGAGCACGGTGAGGAGGAGCAGGAGACTAACAGGGCATTTACAAGGGAGACCATGCTCATACTGATCAACTCTGCAATAAGCACAAGCACCAAATGCCCAGAAGCCAGTGAATCCTACAGGGGAGCAAAGGCAGGTGGGTGCATTTGGAACTCATAACATGCAGCCCATTTGGGAGGCACATACTGGAGTGTTGCCTCCACTTAACCTCCGATTAAACCCAGGGTCAGAGCCAATTGGAACGATCCAGGATTTATAACCCATCTAGGACAGAGTTTGACACCTGCTGTAATCAGGAGAGCTGTCACCACAAGGACAGCTGTCAGACCAAAGTAACTCATAAAGGGGGATGGCTAAACCCCCCAAAACTGTCCCTGTCTTACTGTCTTCGCTCCTGGGATTTAACTACTTTGCAGTTTACTGTAAAGCTGCAACAAAAGGAGATATTGCAGTCAATCCCAAAAGGAGGCACTTTACTCAAGCTTGTGTGTCTCTGTTGCAATTAATAACCCCATTATGCAGCACCAGTAACAATCATACTTGAGAATTTTCAATAAATTCTAGTTCTAAGTAATAATCACTCGAGTCAAAACAATGTTTTAAATTAACTAGATCTTTTCAGGCTTCACGTAACATATTAGTAGTGCTACAGAATGGGGAGAGGGAAAAGAGAGGAGAAACGTTTTACAGATTGGATTCAGACACATTCAGACAGGGAGCACAGGGAGGGGAGAACATATGGAGCTAGAATGGACCTGAGTGGTAAGGCTCCAAGCAGGCATTCTTGCGGATTAGTTATAGTGAAGGAGACGGGGAGTGAGTGTATACCCAAATGGAGGAATAAACATTGCGTCAATATAGCAACTGGAGGTAAAATATTTTTCACTCTTAAAAGAATTTTTTATTCACACTATACAGGTTTTTAAAGAAAGGCTTCCTTGGAGTGCACCTATAATGGCTTTTACTCCAAAGGACACTATTGCCTTGATCATATTGCTGTCCAGAATTTTTACCTACCGTTGTTACTGTAACTTAAATAAAGAGTAGAGAAAACACAACATTTCCCTTTCCCTCTCCAGTTACTCCGTGCACTTGACGGCACTTTGTGCAAAGTCATTTTCCTGGTTTCCCCTGTGCAGTCACGGAGTTTCCCTTTTGTTTGTGTGGCTCTAAGACAAAGCAACAAGAGACCAAAAGAGACAAGGTGGGTGAGGTAATATCTGTTCTGTTACCTCACCCACCGTGTCTCGCTAATATCCTGGGACCAACATGGCTACAACACATTGCATATAAGAGATCAAAATCACATTTAAAAAAAAATGGAAAATGTGATTATTAACCACCCCCCACCCCCAACTCGGCAGGGTGCCACAGGGGCACTACTTTACTTCTGAAAACAAATAATATCATAAATATAATACAACTTGCATCCTTTGCTTCAGGCAGATACTGTTGGATAGTTTGATCATGTGGCTGAGAAAATTACCAGTAAGCCACAAAAACCCATGACCAGTTCAATCACTGTAGATGGGTGCTAGGGGTCTGCACAAGGGGAAAGGTGAGGAGTCCTCCCCAGAGGCTGGAGAGTGGGAGGGGAGATGCTACATGGGAGCTATTCCAGCCCAATGGCTAAAGTAGCCTCTGTCACCCTTGGGCCCCCTCTGCTGCAGGAAGGATTGGAAGATCCTCTTGTGCAATGAAACTGCGCCTATGGACCAGGTGGTAGGATCTGCCCCTTAATAAGGAAAGGACAAAACTCCGAATGAGACAGACAAAGAGAAAGCACAACATGAGGCTAAAAGGTGATTAAGATAGTGTTATTCAGACAGCAGAGCCACCATTGTTTGCTACAATAAACAATGACTTATTTCAATCGGGGCGATAGGAATGGCTGTGTTTGAAGAAAGAGGAACAATGGACTGTAGGTGAAGAGGCAGGTGGGGAAAAGTCACAAAGTGTCAGACTTAATGAACCCTGTGTCTGGACACCCCAGAATTTAGGTAGATTTAGATCCAGATGCAAACTCTGCATCTTGCACTGATCTCTACAATCATTTTGCTATCCTGTTCATGTCCTTTTGGTAGGGGTCTGAAGGAGGGCCAGGCACAAATACTACCCAAGTGACAGGTGTCACTAATTACACAGCGACTATAAAATGATGATGATAAATTATTTAATTTAGGAAAATATTCTGGCAGATTTATCAGCCTTTTTCCTTCATTCTCTGCACGTCAGCACTGTATGTGTATCATTTTAGCCTCTGCTTTTCTCTTTTGTATAGATCACAATTTTCACTAAAAAGACTACACAAAAAGATTTACTTTAGAAACTCAAGTCAGGTTTTTACAAGTCAAAGCTAATTACGATTCAACTGCAGCAGTGACACATGTCACAGTGTCAAGAAGTAGGAGAGATGCTGTTTGTTTTGTTAAGTGCAGAACCTCTGAGGTTGGTGCTCTCAGCGTAAGCTAGGCTTGTAACTTGTTCATTGTCAGTTCAAGCCACAGCAATCTTCTCTAAAAGAAAAATTCACTGTACTGTTTCTGCAACATCCTCCTGTCCCACATGGCTTGTCCGGAATAGGACAGCCAGTGCTCTTTGATATAATTCCTCCAACACATTACTGCAAGCAGGTCCAAAAGCCACATTTCTGGCAACAGAGATTCGCGGATATGCTACCCAGTATCCTGCATCCAGAACAGGACCACAAAAGGCTTTATACAGAAAGTGAACCACTAACCAAAAGGAAAAGGAAGGCTTCACAGTGAGATTTAAGGAAGGGAACTGAATCAGCGAGTGCAATGGAGGAAGAGTGTCCCAAACATGGGAAGATGGAGCAGCCCACGTGAAAGAAGCCCTGTTAACCATGCAGAGTGGAGAAGTCACAGATGGAGCCAAGATTGGAGAGAGAAGGTGAAGGTGGGGTCCAGACAGATGTTAGACGACAGTAAAGGTGAGAGAGGATGGGGCTTCCCTCAGTCTAGTTCACAGTATTGCTACCAGGCCAACATCAGCAGATTAATATGATGAGATTCCAAAGGTCACTTGCTACAACATCTGCACACCACTTTCCCACACTTTCCACTGGAATTTGCTGTTGGAGTTACTGGCCTGGTTAATCCAGCTCCAGTTTCTGGACAGCTCCCTGCTTCTACTTCTTCTGAAATATGCTTTACACATTATACTATTTATTTAAACAGAAAACTCATGCAGTTAATAGGCAAATGTAAATCCAAAGCCAGCTTACCATAATGCAGTGCTGTCTGGCCTTCGTCATCCTGAAAAACAAAGAAACCTGGTTTTAGAGGCAAATGCCGGTTCTAGGGGTATAAATAAGTAAATAACTAACCAGTCAGAGCAATTTATTAAATTAACTAGACAACTAGCACATGGCCCCATGAACATAAGAACATAAGAACGGCCAGACTGGGTCAGAGCCAAGGTCCATCCAGCCCAGTATCCTGTCTGCCAACAGTTGCCAATGTCAGGTGCCCCAGAAGGAGTGAACCTAACAGGAAATGATCAAGTGATCCCTCTCCTGCCATCCATCACCACCCTCTGAGAAACAGAGGCTAGGGACACCATTCCTTACCCACCCTGGCTAATAACCATTAATGAACTTAACCTCCATGAATTTATCTAGTTCTCTTTTAAACCCTGTTATAGTCCTAGCCTTCACAACCTCCTCAGGTAAGGAGTTCCACAGGTTGCCTGTGCGCTGTGTGAAGAAGAACATCCTTTTATTTGTTTTAAACCTGCTGCCCATTAATTTCATTTGGTGACCCCTAGTTCTTATATTATAGGAACAAATATATAAAACTTTTCCTTATTCACTTTCTCATCACTCATGATTTTAATATACCTCTATCATATCCCCCCCCCCCGTCTCCTCTTTTCCAAACTGAAAAGTCCTAGCCTCTTTAATCTCTCCTCATATGGGACCCATTCCAAACCCCTAATCATTTTAGTTGCCCTTCTCTGAACCTTTTCTAATGCCAGTATATCTTTTTTGAGATGAGGAGACCACATCTGTACGCAATATTCAAGATGTGGGCGTACCATGGATTTATATAAGGGCAATAAGATATTCTCCTTCTTATTCTCTATCCCTTTTTTAATGATTCCTAACATCCTGTTTGCTTTTTTGACTGCCGCTGCACACTGTGTGGACGTCTTCAGAGAACTATCCACAATGACTCCAAGATCTCTTTCCTGATTAGCTGTAGCTAAATTAGTCCCCATCATATTATAGTATCAGAGGGGTAGCCATGTTAGTCTGGATCTGTAAAAGCAGCAAAGAGTCCTGTGGCACCTTATAGACTAACAGACGTATTGGAGCATGAGCTTTCGTGGGTGAATACCCACTTCGTCGGATGCATGTGCATCGTATTATATGTATAGTTGGGGTTATTTTTTCCAAATGTGCATTACTTTACATTTATCCACATTAAATTTAATTTGCCATTTTGTTGCTAACCAGCAGTCAGAATTCTACTGAATCTTCTGCCTTTCATGGGCTCAGCACACAGTGAACACACGCAGCAACTCATCAGAATGTCTAGTTACATCACAACATCAGCGTAACTCAGTTCAGAGCACTGACACGTCTAGCTCAGAAAAATCAATGATTCTAGCACCACAGCCAAATGCGGGGTCCCTGGCCAGTCCTGCGACTGCAATGCAACACTGGAAGGAGGCTGAGTGCATTGCCAGAGGTGCTCTCCAAGCAAGATCTCTGACAGCTGTTCAGGTGAAGGCAAAGCTCCCAGGCAGCTTTTCAAAATTATTAGAGGGATAACCTCAATGTCAAAGCCAATATTTCTTCTCTCAATAAAACAGGCTCTAACAGCCAATACTGCATATATGCTACTGCTTTAGTGCAAAATGGATGCAGTCTTAGCCTCAGAATTCCTGCTGGCAATTAAGGGTAATATTTTCAAAATAGACTAGGTGACTGACTATGCTCCTAGGTGACTTAGGAGCCTTTCACTTTTGAAAATTCCCCCCTAAATCATTACTATATGAAGAGCTTTGATAGATGTGTATTATTAACACTAAATACAAATTCTTGTGCAGTTTTCAGAAGATAGTGCAAAACCGTCCCCCACCCAGCTGATCAAACAAGTACAGAAAAACATTACATCAGTCAAATTGTATTGGGCTCCGCTGAGTCCTGCGCTGTGCTCTGCTGTGCTGGTTCACGAGTGCGAAGGGGAAGAGCCACAGAGAGCCTCTTCTCCTTGTGCAAAATTCCATCATAGCGTGTGTATCTCAGCATTGTTAGAAGCACGTTCAGCTAATGGATCGGCCTGCGCAGCATACCTCCAGGGAACACAGCCGGCAAGTTCAGAGTCACGTATAGGTCTCAAAGCCGAAAAGCACAAATGCTGTCACCAGAAGCCAGTGCTTGCCAGCAGATGGTGGGTGTGCATGTTGCAGCTGCTAGAAAGAGCAGCAGCAAGCACCCCACAGTGTAGCACCCTGCAGGGTGCTTGTGTCAGATGAACCAGTTGCATCTCTGCTTCCCATTGAGTTATTAGCCACAGCAGGATCTGGCTCTGTGCAATGCTCTCCTTTACCCCCGTTTATCTGCAGAATTTTAATAATAATTTTGTCACCTTTTAATGACCATCTTCTTTGTTATTATACTACAAGCTCTGCAGCCTGTCCTGCCCTCTGAAGAGAAAAGAACTGAAAAATAAGCCAAAACCACAAAACTGACTGTTTGGAGATTTGTGGTTTCTGAGCATTTGTTAATAGACTGGAGATTGCTCCATATGTAACATTTTTCAACCTAGGAGATTAGGAGCAACTGTGTTTTAGGAGATTCTGCATTCAAGTTGGAACAGAACAAGTATTTCTGTCTCAGCCCAGGTCCACACCTAAACTTACATCTACCTAGCTAGGTTGCTCAGGGATGTGAAAAATTCACACACACCCTGAGAGATATATAGCTATCTTGGCCTAAATCCTGGTGTATACACTGCTAAACTGATGGAAGAATTCTTCCCTCAACCTAGCTATCACCTTGTGAGGGGGTAGATTTACGACTATGGAGAAAACCTGTTGCTCTAGTAAGCATCTACACTACAAGTAGTACAGTGGTGTAGTTGCAGATATGCGGCTGTAGTGCTTCTAGTGTAGACGTACCCCCAGTAACAATAATACAGCAGCGTAGGCATGGAAAAGGCCTTGTCCCTTTTCCTCTGAGTTGCTGTAGCGAGTGGAAACTTAAGAACATAAGAACGGCCATACTGGGTCAGACCAAAGGTCCATCTATCCCAGTATCCTGTTCAACAGTGGCCAATGCCAGGTGCCCCAGAGGGAATGAACAGAACAGGTAATCATCAAGTGATTGATCCCTTGTTGCCCATTCCCAGCTTCTGGCAAACAGAGGCTAGGGACACCATCCCTGCCCATCCTGGCTAATACCTAATCATGGACCCATCCTCCATGAATTTATCTAGTTCTTTTTGAACCCTGTTATAGTTCTGGACTTCACAACATCCTCTGGCAAGGAGTTCCACAGGTTGACTGTGCGTTGTGTGAAGAAATACTTCCTTTTGTTTGTTTTAAACCTGATGCCTATTAATTTCATTTGAGGAACCCTAGTTTTTGAGTTATGAGAAGGAGTAAATTACACTTCCTTATTTACTATCTCCACACCAGTCATGAATTTATAGACCTCTATTATATCCCCCCCCTTAGTTGTCTCTTTTCCAAGCTGAAAGTCACAGTCTTACTAATCTCGCCTCATATAGCAGCTGTTCCATACCCCTAATAATTTTTGTTGCCCTTTTCTGAACCTTTTCCAATTTCAATATATCTTTTTTGAGATGGGGCGACCATATCTGCACACAGTATTCAAGATGTGGGCATACCCTGGATTTATATAGAGGAAATAGGATATATTCTGTTTTACTATCAATCCTTTTCTTAATGATTCCCAACATGGTTAAATTTTTGAGTGCCACTGCACATTGAGTAGCTATTTGGCTAGGATATGTAAATTGAAACCTATAGTAGACACCACAAACAAAATAACAGAGGTAATTAAGGACGACATTCATTGACTATTCAACACTAAAGCCTGGTCTACACTTCAGAGTTAGGTCGATGCAAGTCAACGTACGTCGACCTACCTCTGTAAGTGTCTACACTGCCATGTTCCTTCCGTTGATGTAAGTCGCCCACTACTCTGACTTAATAACTCCACCTTCACGAGAGGCATAGTGCTTAAGTCAATATAGTTAGGTCCATGCAGTGTCAGGGTACGTCTACACTACGGGATTATTCCGATTTTACATAAACCGGTTTAGCAAAACAGATTGTATAAAATCGAGTGTGCGCGGCCACACTAAACACATTAAATCAGTGGTGTGCGTCCACGGCGGAGGCTAGCGTTGATTTCTGGAGCATTGCACTGTGGGTAGCTATTCCGTAGCTATCCCATAGTTCCCGCAGCCTCCCCCGCCCCTTGGAATTTCCGGGTTGAGATCCCAGTGCCTGATGGGGCAAAAATCATTGTCGCGGGTGGTTCTGGGTAAATGTCGTCAGTCACTCCTTCCTCTGGGAAAGCAACGGCAGACAAGCATTTCATGCCTTTTTTCCCTGGATTGCCCTGGCAGATGCCATAGCATGGCAATCATGGAGCCTGTTTTGCCTTTTGTGACTATCACCGTATGTGTACTAGATGCCGCTCACAGAGGCGATTCAGCAGCGCTACACAGCAGCATGCTTTTGCTTTTGCATGACAGCAGAGATGGTTACTAGCCATACTGTACCATCTACCATACCATAAATTGGTAATAAGATAATCATGGTTACCAGTCCTTTTGCACTGTACCATTTGCTGCTATCATAAGTGACCCTGGCTGATCAGCCAGGGGCGCAAAAGCCAAAATTGGGAATGACTCCCTGAGTCAAACCCTCCTTTTTGGTATCTAAAAATAGAATCAGTCCTGCCTAGAATATGGGCAAGTGTACTAGAGAACCACTGTATCATAGAACCAGAGAGCACAGCTGCTCTGTGTCAGATCCCACAGTAATTATGAGCTGTATGCTATTCACAGGGGGTGCTCCTGCAACAACCCCACCTGTCAATTCCGTTCTTCCCCCAGCCTTCCTGGGCTACCATAGCATTGTCCCCCCACTTGTGTGATGAAGTAATAAAGAATGCAGGAATAAGACACAGTGACTTGTTAGTGAGAAATGAATGGAAGGCAGCCTCCAGCTGCTATGATAGTCCAGACAGGACAGTAAGGAGTGTGGAGAAGAGGAGCCCAGCATCCCTCTGCTAGTCCAGGGGCAATTGAATCTTTTCTTTACACATGAAGGGTGGGGGCTGATGGAGCTCAGCCCCTGTTGCTATGATGACGATGGTTATCAGCCATGCTGCACCATCTACCAGGAAAAATTAGGGCCAGGCGCCCTTGATTGACCTAACTGATGCTAGTCGGCATGGTTACCAGTCCTTTTGCACTGCCCCATGTGCCAATAGGCTGATGATGAGGACAGGTACCAGTCATATTGCACCATCAGCCACCCATGGCGGGGGGGGGGAAGCAAGGATGTTGGTGTTGAGTGCTGCAGCATCGCATCTATCTGCAGCATTCAGTAAAGATAGGGTGACATGTTAAGGAGTCAAGAGAGGATTTTTTTCCCTTTCACTTCTGGGGGTGGGTGGGTGGGGTGCGTAAATTGCTGAGCTATGCCCTGACCCACCGCGGACACTGTGTTTGACCCTAGAAGCATTTGGAGCTCAGCCAAGAATGCAAATACTTTTCGGAGACTGCAGGAACTGTGGGATAGCTTGAGTCCTCCAGTCCATGAGCGTCCATTTGATTCTTTGGCTTTCCATTACGCTTGTCACGCAGCAGTGCGCTGAGCCCCTGCTATGGCGTCTGTCTGGAGATTTTTAAAAAATGATTTTGAATTTCGTCTTCTGTAACGGAGCGCTGATAGAACAGATTTGCCTGCCTTTACAGCGATCACATCCGCATGGTCCATGCGGGAGCTCTTTCTTTATTTTGATTTTTAACTGCATCGTCACCCGTGCTGATCGGAGCTCCACGCTGGGCAAACAGGAAATATTCAAAAGTTCGCGGGGCTTTTCCTGTCTACCTGGCCACTGCATCCGAGTTCAGATTGCTGTCCAGAGCGGTCAGTGGTGCACTGTGGGATACCGCCCGGAGGCCAATACCGTCGATCTGCGGCCACACTAACCCTAATCCGATATGGTAATTCCGATACTAGCGCTACTCCTCTCGTTAGGGAGGAGTACAGAAACCGGTTTAAAGAGCCCTTTATACCGATATAAAGGGCCTCTCAGTGTGGACGGGTGTGGCGTTAAATCGGTTTTACGCTCCTAAAACCAGTTTAAACGCCTAGTGTAGACCAGGCCTTAGTGTATACTGTGCAGTGTATAGTGCTTATACTGACTATTGCTGCCTTTCAGAAGCCATCCCACAATGCCCCACGCTGGCAGTTCAATTGGAGCAAGCGCTCCTGATGAGGATGTGCACAGCCGACACAAGAAGCGTACTGTGGACATGTTAAACCAATTCAATTACTGTGTTGGCTGTACGTTGACGTAACTTAGGTTAACTTAATTTTGTAGTGCAGACAAGCCCTAACAAGACAACAGATCAGATTCAGAGCCACAAAGAGGTTCTCAAGCACACATTTGCTTTGGAAACTACAAAGACTGCACTGACTTCAGCAAGATATTGGAAATAACTGGAGATGAAGAGGCGGGCACAGTACAAATGAATTATTGGAAAGGCAGAGCTTAATATATACAGTGTGTGTGTGTTTTGGGGGAGGGGATGTGGGTTATACTAACCAAATGAAAAGAGGTGAATTGAAGACTTAGGCATTCTGGAAGAATTCCCTTCAGATATAGTACAAATAAGCTCAACAACCTCAAAACTACTTACTGCAGTGGTCACCCACCCATCGAGTGCGATCGACTGGTTGATCCTGGAGCCTCTGCCAGTCGATCACGATCTCTGGGTCACTAAAAGGTGGGTGACACAGCGGGGCTCAGGCAGGCTACCTGCCTGCCATGGCCCCATGTCACTCCTGGAAGCAGCTGACTGCTGGCACGTCTCTGCAGCCCTGCGCCCGGCCCCTACTCCCAGCACCATTTCCACAGCTCCCATTGGCCGAAACGGGGGAGAGGGTGGTGCTTGTGGGCACGGGCAGCGCATGGAGAGCCGCTACCCCTCTCCTCCCCAGGGGCTGCAGAGATGTGCCAGCAGCCAGACACTTCCGGGAGCATTGTGGGGCCATGGCAGGCTGGCAGCCTGTCTGAGCCCCGCTGTGCTGCTGGCTGGGAGCAGTCTGTAGTAGGCGCCTCCTGCACCTCCACCCTCTGCCCCAGACCAGAGCCCCCTCCTGCACCCAAAGTCCCTCCCAGAGCCCTCACCCCATCCTGCACTCCAAAACCCCTTGCCCCTGCCCAGAGCCTGCACCCCCTCCCGCACCCCAACCCCCTGCCTCATCCCGGTGAAAGTGAGCGAGGGTGGGGGGAATGGAGTGAGCGGGGCGGGGCCTCGGGGAAAGGGTGGGGCAGATCCCAGGTTGATCTTAAATTCAAAAAGTGATCTTGTGCACAAAAAGGTTGGAGACCACTGACTTACAGTATATGTCACATGGTAACAAATGCTATATACTTTTGTTCTTATTCCAGAGATCTGCATAAAATGTTGTTCCATGAGACTCTCACCAAAGCTGGGTTCTAAAGACACTTGTTTGGAATTTATTATTCCCAGAACCGAGTTTAAATCCCAGCCTCAGAGAGGCTTTTCTTTAATTAAAATGTTATTTTTAAAAGAACTTTTAATTCATTGTTCTATTATTTACACTGTGGTTTTTCCCGAATCTGAATGCTAGCCAAATGCTATTCCAGGTTAGAGTTTTTAGATTTTCGGCTTATGACTTTTATTTTCCCCATGATAATTTTTAATCCAGTGAAACTGAAAAAGCCTAAGCTATGGTTGCTCATTAAGGGCCTTGAAATTCCCTGACTGCTCCCAATCTCTCTCTGATTTGTCTTCTTGTGGCACCATGGCTAATGAAACTTGTGTGTCCAGCTGCTATGTGCTGGAGAGACATTGTGCTTGACTTAAGATACGGCAATTCTGATCCTTCAAGTTAAGGTGCGCTCCCACCTGAAAACTAATTACAGATAGTGCCATGGACATATGTATCACAGTTCTAGTAGGGGAAATAACATGATATGATTATCATCTAATATTATTAGCCTTCCTGAAACACTCATTGTTTTACAATGAATCAAGACGTACAGAGGCATTCTTAAAATTAACCCTAGCCGGTCTTTTTAATGCAGCGATCTACACATTTTCCAGGAGCGTGGGCTGCATCTCAACCTGCTGAAATATGTGTAAGCACAAAAAAGCCACTAAGTAATTACAATGCAACACAAATGTTACTTTTACTGCACAATGGGCCAGACTGTCCCTTGTCATAGTGCCCAAATGGGCAACGGAGGCTGGCAATGACGACCTGCCAAAGAGATGAGAGCAGATTGCACCAGACAGTGCAGCAGGTTCTACCTACTATGCTTCCTGGGACTCTGGGAGGAAGGGTGACCACTGAGCCGCAATGTCTCTTCTGGCATGGTGGGGTCCACTCTGCCCTCTATTTCTTGCTGAGGTTAAATGCCACAAACTAGTCCGGAGAGCTTTACATTCGCTAGCAATTTGATAATCCTCTTTGTGAGCTCCGCTAGTAAGTTATAAACACATCTGCAGTTATAATTCACTTGGATATTATTTGTCATAAGTTTTCAGGTGAAAGGACTATAAAAGCTCTGCAATGGCTGCCACTATAACCAGCTGTACAGGACCACAGCTGTTTCTGTGTGATCCTGACAGGAGGCCGCTGGGTCAGCACCATGGGAGATTTGCAATCCTAGTTTGAAATCTGTAACAAGGAATACATACAACCAAATGGAAATGAATGCTGTGGAGGAGTAAGTGAAAGATTTTACTAATCTGCTTTGCAACTAGACTCAGTTCATTTTTCTCCATTTAAATTGATTTTGATTTTTATTTGTTTGTTCCATTTCAAGTGACCAAGCCAGAGGAGGGATGTTTGTCACTGTTATTTATATCCCGCTCCCTCTGCTTTAGCTTAAAGGATTGCCTAAATGTAATTTATATGGAATTGTAACTATGCACAAGACTGAGAGTCTATTGATAAATGCTGAAACTGGTAATTTGCTAGAAATTTATGTCGATACCACATGATCCCAAACTGTGGTCCACAGAAATCTGGTTGGTCACATACCACCAGTTCCCCCCGCCATTTTCTGTCTCCTAATCCACATTAAAAGAAGCTAAAATATATTAATTCCCTAATATTTGCTTTCCATGTAAGCGGCTGTGATCTTCTACCTGTATATCATTGTGTAAGATTTTGAATAGAGTCACATGAAAGTCAAAGGTTGAAAAAAAGAAAAGAAAAAAAGAGAAGTCAACAGAAAAGACGGTTACTCACCGTAGTAACTGTTGTTCTTCGAGATGTGTTGCTCCTATCCATTCCAGTTAGGTGTGCGCGCCGTGCGTGCATGGCATCTTGGAACTTTTTTACCCTAGCAACTCCGGCGGGCCGGCTGGCGCCCCCTGGAGTGGCGCCGCTATGGCGCCTGTTATATACCCCAGCCGGCCTGTCCGCTCCTCAGTTCCTTCTTGCCGGCTACTCCGACAGTGGGGAAGGAGGGCGGGTCTGGAATGGATATGAGCAACACATCTCGAAGAACAACAGTTACAACGGTGAGTAACCGTCTTTTCTTCTTCGAGTGATTGCTCCTATGCATTCCAGTTAGGTGATTCCCAAGCCTTACCTAGGCGGTGGGGTCGGAGTGAGACGTGGCGGAGTGTAATACCGCGGAGCCGAAGGCTGCGTCGTCTCGAGACTGCTGCACCAACGCGTAGTGGGAGGCGAAGGTGTGGACCGAAGACCAGGTGGCCGCTCGACAGATGTCCTGGATGGGGACATGAGCCAGAAAGGCTGCCGACGAGGCGTGCGCTCTCGTGGAGTGTGCAGTGAGGCGGCATGGCGGCACGCGAGCAAGCTCGTAGCAGGTCCGGATACACGCAGTGACCCAGGAGGAAATTCGTTGAGAGGATATCGGCTCGCCTTTCATGGGGTCAGCAACCGCTACGAACAGCTGGGGCGAGCACCGGAAGGGTTTAGTCCGCTCGATGTAGAAAGCAAGCGTCCTGCGGACGTCGAGGGTGTGCAGCTGTTGTCCCCGAGGCGAGTCATGCGGCTTCGGGAAGAACACCGGGAGGAAGATCTCCTGGTTGAGGTGGAAGGCTGACACCACCTTTGGGAGGAAGGCCGGATGTGGTCGAAGCTGCACCTTGTCCGCGTGGAAGACGGTGTATGGCGGACTAACCATCAAAGCGTGGAGCTCAGAGACTCGCCTCGCTGATGTAATGGCGACGAGGAAGGCCGTCTTCCAGGAGAGGTAGAGCAGGGAGCACGTGGCTAAGGGCTCGAAAGGGGGACCCATCAGCTTGGCCAGCACGAGGTTCAAATCCCAGGTTGGGGCAGGACGCCGCACCGGCGGGTACAAGCGGTCCAGGCCTTTGAGGAAGCGGGAAACCATCTGGTTAGAGAAGATGGACCGACCTTCCACGGACGGACGAAAGGCGGACACTGCTGCCAGGTGAACTCTCAAGGAGGAGACCGCAAGACCTTGCTCCTTAAGGTACCAGAGGTAGTCCAGGATGGTAGGGACAGGGACGACGAAGGGATTGAGGCCTCGCTGGTCACACCAGAGTGCGAACCGCTTCCATTTCGCCAGATAAGTGGAGCGAGTGGAAGGCTTTCTGCTCTCTAGTAGGACTTGCTGAACTGCTGCGGAACAGTCCCTCTCCGCGTGGGTCAACCACTCAGGTACCAAGCTGTAAGATGGAGGGACTGCAGGTTCGGATGGCGGAGCCTGCCGAAGTCCTGGGTGATGAGGTCCGGCCACAACGGAAGGAGGATGGGATCCCGAACGGAGAGCTCGAGCAGCAGGGAGTACCAATGCTGCCTCGGCCAGGCCGGAGCTACGAGAATGACGGTGGCTCTGTCCCTCCGAAGCTTCTGTAATACTCGATGGACGAGCGGGAACGGAGGGAAGGCATAGAGGAGATGATCCTTCCAGGAATACAGGAAGGTGTCCGACAGGGATCCCGGCGCGTGACCCCGGAACGAGCAGAACAGGTGGCACTTCCTGTTCGCCTTGGATGCAAATAGGTCTACTTGGGGAAACCCCCACCTGCGGAAGATTGTGTGCACGACGTCGGGACGGAGAGACTACTCGTGGGAGAAGAAAGACCTGCTGAGATTATCGGCCAGCGTGTTCTGTACTCCCGGAAGAAAGGACGCTTCTAGGTGAATGGAGTGGGTCACGCAGAAGTCCCACAGGAGCATCGCCTCCTTGCAGAGGAGGGAAGAGCGGGCTCCGCCCTGCTTGTTCACGTAGAACATTGCTGAGGTATTGTCCGTGAACACTGTCACACAGCGGCCTTGCAGGTGGGTGCAGAAAGTGCGACAGGCCAGACGGATCGCTCGCAGCTCGCGGACATTGATGTGCAGAGCGAGCTCCTGGGGCGACCACAGGCCTTGGGTGTGAAGATCGCCCAGGTGAGCTCCCCAACTGAGCGCTGATGCATCCGTGGTCAGAGTGGCGGACGGGCGAGGAGGATGGAACGGGACTCCCGCACAAACAATCTCCTGGTCCAGCCACCAGTTGAGGGACTCTAGGGTTGGCTTGGAGACTGTGACCACCATATTGATGGGATCTCGATGCAGCCGGTACACCGACGCGAGCCAAGCCTGAAATGGGCGGAGATGAAGCCGCGCGTACGCGGTGACGTAGGTGCATGATGCCATGTGGCCCAGGAGGCGGAGGCAGGAGCGCACCGTCGTGGTTGGGAAGGAGACGAGGTCCCGGATGAGGGAGACCATCGTCTGATGTCGAGCTCGCGGTAGGCAAGCCCGGGCCAACGAGGAGTAGAGGACCGCTCCAATGAACTCCACCCGCTGCGACAGGATCAAGGTAGACTTCTCGGTGTTGATGAGAAGCCCGAGACGTCGGAAGAGGGACAGTATGTCTGTCAACTGGCCCATCACCAGCTGCCAAGACTGTCCGCGAACCAGCCAGTCGTCGAGATACGGGTAGACATGTATCCGACGACGGCGGAGGGCTGCGGCAACCACCGCCATGCATTTGGTAAATACTCTCAGTGCGGTGGAGAGCCTGAACGGCAACACGGCGAACTGGTAGTGGGCGTTGCTGACCACAAACCGGAGGTAACGTCGATGAGGAGGATAAATCGCGACATGGAAGAGGGCGGCAAACCAGTCTCCCGGATCCAGAGAGGGAATGATGGTCCCCAAGGTGACCATGCGAAACTTGGGCTTGAGCAGGTACTTGTTCAGCTCGCGAAGGTCCAGGATAGGACGTAGCCCCCCTTTCGCTTTGGGGATGAGAAAATAACAAGAGTAGAATCCCCTGCCCCGCCTGTCTTGAGGCACTGCTTCTATGGCACCCACGCTCAACAGAGTCTGAACCTCTTGTAAGAGGACTTGCTTGTGAGAGGGGTCCCTGAAGAGGGACAGGGAGGGTGGGTGGGAAGGTGGGGGTGAAACAAATTGAAGGCGGTATCCCGACTGGACTGTTTGAAGCACCCAGTTGTTTGTTGTTAATTGGGACCACACCGAAAAGAAATGGGAAAGGCGGTTGTAAAATAAAGGGGAAGGATCCGGTAGGGAGAGTGATGGGCCGTCCTCGAGCGTCCCATCAAAAGGCCTGCTTGGCCCCCTGAGGGGCCTTGGAAGAGGCCTGGCCCTGGCTACGCCGATTGCCGGAAGGACGATGGCGATTTTGAGCCGGTCGCCGGCTATTGTACGGCCGATAGCGTTGCTGGTAGAAGGGCCGGGAGGGTTGCTGCCGGAAGGACCTGCGCTGTGTCGCCGGCGTGTGCATCCCTAGGGTGCGGATGGCAACGCGACCGTCCTTTAGGGTCTGGATCCGGGAATCCGTCTTCTCGGAGAAGAGACCCTGTGTGTCAGAGGGCAGGTCCTGCAGTGTATATTGCACCTCCAGTGGCAGGGTGGAGGACTGCAGCCAGGCGATGCGCCGCATCGACACGCCGGAGGCTAAGGTCCGAGCTCCGGAGTCCGCAGCATCGAGGGCGGCCGTGATGGAGGACCTAGATGATCTCCTTCCCTCGTCCAACATCGCCGTGAACTCCTGGCGGGAGGCTGATGGCAGGAGCTCTGTGAACTTCGCCAGGGACGTCATGATGTCATAGACGTACCTGGCGAGGAGGACCATCTGGTTGGCGATGCGCATCTGTAGGCCGCCTGCCGAGTAGACCTTGCGGCCTAGCAGGTCCATGCGCCGGGCGTCTTTGGACTTAGGCACAGGTTGACCGTGCCTCTCGCGGTCGTTAACCGATTGCACGACCAACGAGTCCGGGGTCGGGTGGGTATAAAGATACTCATAGCCCGTAGGGGGAACTGAGTATTTACGCTCAACCCCGCGGGCCGTGGGAGGGATGGATGCGGGTGTTTGCCAGAGCGTGGTGGCGTTTTTCTGGATTGTCTTCACAAAGGGCAACGCCACGTGCACGGGAGCGTCCGCACCCACCACGTTGGTAATGGGGTCCTCGTCCTCCTGGACCTCCTCTACTGGGAGATCCATGGCCGTCACCACCCGGCGAAGCAGATCCTGGTGGGCCTTCAGGTCAATGGGCTGAAGCACCGGCCACCGCCTCGTCCGGGGAGGACGATGAGGACAAGCCCTGCACGACGGCCTCCGCCGCAGGGGCTGCTGACTGCGCCTCGGCTGGGTCGTGCTGCATGGAGGACTGGTGGTCCGGCGGAACGGAGGACTCGCGTCGAGGTGAAGAAGCCGGCCGGCTAACCGTTGCCTCGGGGACCCTGAGCTCGGAGGCCGAGCCTCTCGGGGGAAACGGTACGCCCTGCGTTTCATACTGGGCCCAGGGAACCCAGAAGCCCCACCGTTGAGACCCCTGAGGTTCGCCGTGTGGGGTCGGTGGCAGGTGCGCGTTGCTGCCAGCGCCGGAGGCCACCGATGCTGGGCGGGATGGCCAAGGAGATGCTGAGGCGCTGACGGATTGTACCGCCGAAGGCGACAGTCTGTCCGCAGATGGTGCCGAGGAATGGTGCGTGTACATCCGGTACCGGGACGGTGACTGAGACCGTTGGCCACCGCAGTGCCGGGAGCTCGACCAGTGCCGGGAGCTCGACCGGGAGCGGGATCTGCGGTGCCGGGAGTGGCTGCGGGAGTCGCGGTGCCGGGAACGGTGCCGGGACTGAGACCTCCGGCGGTGCCAACGCGACGGCGATCGGGACCTGGATCGGTGCCGGGAGTGCGACCGGTACTGGGATGACGAACGGTACCGGGACTCCGACCGGCGTCGGGATGGCGACCGGTACCGGGACGGCGAGCGGTGCCGAGATCGGGATCGGCGAGATGGCGACTTTCGTCGGGACCGGGAGCGTGACCGGGACCGTCGTTTGTGCCGGCGGTCCGCGGAGGGCGGCCGGATCATCATCGCCGGCTTTCCTACGGACGCGACAGCCCGCACCGGCGGTGCCGGGGGCCGGAGGCTCGGTGCCTCTATGAGCTGTATCAGCTCATGCGCTGCGGAGAATGTCTCTGGCGTCGACGGCAGTCGTGGCTCAACCGCGGACGGTGCCGGGGAGCGTGGCGGTGCCGGACTCGACGGCCCTTGTGTCGCCGGAGTGAACGGCCCGGTGCCCGCCTGGTGCACGGCCACCGCGGGAGTCGCAGGTGGCGCAATAGTCTTGGCTGAGTCCTCAATGCGGGACTGAGTGATCGCCTTTGCCAGCCTGCACTTCCTAGCAGGCGAAAGGGAGCGGTGCCGGGTCTTCGCAGTTGCTGGCTGAGGCTGCGGCGCCGCGGTGCCGGAGCGGCTCGGAGCAGCCGGTGCGCTCTGCACCGATGAGGCTCTCGGTGCCGGTGCGGCCGGTGCTGGGGGCTGTAGCGACGCCTCCATGAGGAGCTGCTTAAGTCTATTGTCCCGCTCCTTACGCGTTCTCGGCTTGAAGGCGGAACAGATCGGACACTTGTCTGTGCGATGACCTTCGCCGAGGCAACGAAGACAGGCGTCATGCGGGTCCCCGATCGGCATAGGCCTCTGGCAGATTGCGCAGGGCTTAAAGCCCGGTGCCTTGGGCATTAGCCCACCCCGGGGGAGGAAAGGGAGGGGAAACCCCCCTAACCTTATCACTAAAACCTAACTAACTATAACAACTAACTACACGTACTATGACTGACTATATACAAAAAACCTTTAGCGAGAGCTAGGGTAGTGGAGGACAGAGAGCACTCCACAGTTCCAATTGGCCGTCACAGGCGGTAAGAAGGAACTGAGGAGCGGACGGGCCGGCTGGGGTATATAACAGGCGCCATAGCGGCGCCACTCCAGGGGGCGCCAGCCGGCCCGCCGGAGTTGCTAGGGTAAAAAAGTTCCGAGATGCCGTGCACGCACGGCGCGCACACCTAACTGGAATGCATAGGAGCAATCACTCGAAGAAGAACCAAATAAGTGACATTATACAAAAGGAAGAAAAGTCCAACTCAAAGCACTAATATTTAGCTTTCTACACAGCTTGCACTATATGTTTCAAAGTGGCATCCTAATGAATCTCTCCCACAGCCTCTGGTGAATGATATCCCCACTTTACAGACGAAGGAAATGAGAAACAGAGGTTTAGTGACTGGACCCAAGTGAATCAGTGGCAGAGCCAGTACAGGAAGATGGAAAGAAGAAAAAACAGGAAAAAATACAGAAAACAAATAAATGAAAGACAAATATGCAGCAAAATGTCTGAGAAAGTCAGTGAATCCAGAACTAACCCCACTTCCTCGCACACAAATGATGGAAAACAGTATGTTCCATTCTAAGCTTTCACCTGCACAACATATCGTCATTTCTCAGACTCAGAATTTGTGCAGCACATTTTACATCCTTTTGTTACACTTGGCCATGGTAGGTAGACAGCTACGGCTGCATGGACTTGAAGGGAGATGAAAACCTTTCCTCCTAGTAAAACTATGTATTATAACAATAGATCATGTTATCTATGTGGTACCTATTAGCCAAAGCATTCTAAGTGTCTCACAAAACTACAATGCAGTTAAGACTAGATTTAAAACATGAAAATTTGCCAAACTCTTTAGCAAATAAGGTCTGGAAGAGCCTATTTCTATGGCTTTTCTCAAAGCAGAAGAAAGGTCATTCCAGAGGTCTGGGGCTGCTGGTGCGAAAACACAGGCAGCATTTGTTGTACCCATACATGCCCTGGAGCCAAATGCCATTTCCCTCCAACCTAGTAGAGCAAGGACTTGATTTTGCAAGGTGTTAAACATCCCATATGAAGTCTATGGGAAGTGAAGGCAGATGCTCAGTGTCTCACAGGAAGCACGTGGCTCCTTACAGGATTCAGGCCACAGAACAGTACCCAGGATATCAATAGGCTGGTAAATATGTGGGACCCCTACTGTTTAGATAGAACATGGTTCCTGAACACAAACTTCTATACTGAAAATCTTACGCTGTCTCCAACCTCTAAGTCAAACATCACTGATTCTTTTTCTAGGCAGTCACAAAATTAATAATAGTATATTGACCTTTAAACAATCAGAGGGCAATGTAGTACATTTCCAGTATGAAGCTACAGAATAAGCAGCTACCTTCATTTTATAGAAAGTTAAACCCTAGGAGTCTTGACTCTAGCTGGGGACAAGGAGGGTGGGGAGAGCCTGAAGCCAGTCATTTGCACAGAAATACTCTGGATTATTTAAGTGACATAAAAAAGCACCCATCCTGCAAACTAGCATATGACGCAAATTCACATCACAGCACAGAGGAATTAGATTTGAAAAATGTGTGCTCATTCTCTGGCACCACAAGGAATTCCTAAATCAGGGGTCGGCAACCTTTTAGAAGTGGTGTGCCAGATCTTCATTTATTCACTCTAATTTAAGGTTTCGCGTGCCAGTAATACATTTTAACATTTTTAGAAGGTCTCTTTCTCTAAATCTATAATATATAACTAAACTATTGTTGTATGTAAAGTAAATAAGGTTTTTAAAATGTTTAAGAAGCTTAATTTAAAATTAAATTAAAATGCAGAGCCCCCTGGACCGGTGGCCAGGACCCGGGTGATGTGAATGCCACTGAAAATCAGCTCGCGTGCCACCTTTGACACACATGCCATAGGTTGCCTACCCCAAAGTAAATGAGGAGTTTGACCAGGGGAAGGAAGTTGCCTTTGTATATTATGACTACTAGTTAAAAAAATATATACATATACTGTAATACAGACACTTGTAAGTGCTTACTTTTTGGGAACTACTGGGTTACATTGGAATTGGCCGTTCCACAGTGAGCTAACATGCCTCTTAAAAAAAAAACAAAAAAACAAAACACCAAACCCAAAAAACCCTTAAAGGTTCACATAAATAAACAACACACACACACTCCAGTAATTTCATAGTGTTCAGTGTCTTCAACAGATGTCACCCAGGAAAATCCAACTACCAGTGAGCACCTTATTGGATAACAGGATTGTGCTGTGCTCATGAGTAATTTAAGGGAAAAAAAATTCAAGACAAGATGATGTTTAAAGTGCAGATGGGCCAACTGGCTTATCAAGTAAGTGGCACCTACAACTACTGCATATCAATTTGGAATTGCATGAATATTTGTACCCCATGCTTATCTTGGGGAATTTTTGTAACAATATTTACTGTAAAAACTACAGCTGTCAAACGATTAAAAATAATTGTAATTAATCGCGAGATTAAAAAAATAGTCATGATAAATCGGAGTTTTAATTGCACTGTTAATAATAGAATACTAATTTAAATTTATTATAAATATTGTGGATGTTTTTCTACATTTTCAAATATACTGATTTCAATTACAACAGAATACAAATGCACTGTGCTCACTTTATATACTTATTTTTTATTACAAATATTTGCACTGTAAAAATAAGAAATTGTATTTTTCAATTCACCTCATACAAGTACTGTATTGCAATCTCTAGCATGAAAGTGCAATTTACAAATGTAGAATTATTTTTATTTTTTACATAACTACACTCAAAAACAAAGTAAAACTTTAGTGCCTACAAGTTGAAGCATGCAGGGCATATGAATGTTCAGTGTATCTGGCACGTAAATAACCTGTCATGCCAGCTGCAGCACTGCCATGCAAATGCCTGTTCTCACTTTCACGTGACATTGTAAATAAGGAGCGTGCGGCATTATCTCCTGTAAATATAAACAAACTTGTTTGTTTAAACGATTGGCTAAACAAGAAGTAGGACTGAGTGGACTACTGATATTCTATTATTGTTTAACAGTGCGATTAAAATTGTGATTAATCGCAACTATGTTTTTAATCTAGTTAATTTGTTTTGTGTTAATTGTTCGTATTAACTGTGATTAATTGAAGCCCCAGTAAAAACACATATACAAGTTACTGAAGGTGCACGTTGGCTGATTCAGGGCACCATAGTAGCTTGTGGCTCAGCCCCGGCAAAGCTCTGAAGGTGCATATGGACTCCTGGGGACTGCTGGATACTTTATAAAACACAGTGGCTGACCTTGCTGATCTCACAACGCGAGAAGGATGTGGAACCTTCACATGAGCATTTACTGACTTTTCAATGCTCAACCCTAACAGTCTCATAGTACAGGTTTTTGAATGAAGTTACATAAACATGATCTTTCTTTAGAGACCTGCAGTATTATTTTTCAGCTATACTATGGTAAGCTCTAAAACACAGCGGGTGCATTCCATATGAAGGAGGAGGCACAGTCACTGCCCTGAGGCAAACACAGTCTAACGGCATGGCTACACTTGCAGATGTAGAGCGCTGTAAGTTAAACCAGACGGAAAGTGCTGCAGTGTGTCCACACTGTCAGCTGCCAGCGCACTGGTGTGGCCACATTTGCATCACTTGCAGCAGCATTGGGAGCAGTGCATTATGGGCAGCTATCCCACAGAGCATCTCTTCCCATTCTGGCACTGTGGCCTGTGGGAAGGGGGTGTGGGGCATTCTAGGTCCTGTCCCAAAGCCCTGTGATGCATCGCTTCGCATCCCAGTGATCCCTGTGCTTCTGTCCATATTTGGCGCCATCTTTCAACGTTTTTTTGTACTGCGCGCTCTGTCTTCCCTTTCCGTCTCCAGGAATGGATCTCGAAGTGCTGAAGAATATGTGATGGGTCTCACCAGCACATCATTTTTGGCAGACGAGTTACTCCTTAAGCTACAAACTGACAGTGACAAGTCTGACAACGATATCGACTCGCGTAATGCATATGACATGAGACTGCTTGTGGCATTCACGGACATGCTCACCACCGTGGAACATCGCTTTTGGGCTCAGGAAACAAGCACTGAGTGGTGGGATCACATCATCATGCAAGTCTGGGATGACGATCAGTGGCTGCAGAACTTTTGGATGAGAAAAGCCACTTTCATGGGACTGTGTGATGAGCTCTCCCCCACCCTGAAGCGCAAGGACACGAGATTGAGAGCTGCCCTGCCGGTGGAGAAGCTGGTGGCTATTGCAATCTGGAAGCTGGTAACTCCAGACAGCTACCGATTGGTGGCTAACCAGTTTGGAGTGGGAAAGTCGACCATTGGAATGGTGTTGATGCAGTTTTGCAGGGCCATTAATCACATCCCGCTCAGAAGAACTGTGACTCTGGATAACATGCATGACATTGTGGCTGGCTTTGCACATATGGGTTTCCCTAACTGCGGAGGGGCGATAGATGGGATGCATATTCCAATTCTCGCACCAGTCCACCTAGCCTCCGAGTACGCTAATCCGAAGAGGTATTTCTCTATGGTTCTCCAGGTGCTTGTGGATCACCCTGGGTGTTTCAGTTACATTAAAGCAGACTGGCCCGGAAAGGTGCATGACGCACGCAACTTTCGGAACACTAGCCTGTTCAGGAAGCTGCAAGCAGGGACTTCTTTCCCAGACCAGAAGATCACCGTAGGGGAAGTCGAAATGCCCATTGTGATCCTTGGAGACCCCACTTACCCTACACAGGAAGCCTTGACAGCAGCAAGGAGCAGTTCAACAACAGGTTGAGTCAGTGCAGAATGATTGTGGAGATTGGCTGTTTAAAGGGCCGCTGGCGCTCTCTGTATGGGAAGCTGGACCTGGCTGATGACAGCATCCCCGCGGTTGTATCCGCATGCTGTACCCTCCATAACATTTGTGAAGGGAAGGGTGAAAGATTCACTCAGGCATGGAACTCGGAGGTTCAACACCTGGTGGCTGAATGTGAACAGCCAGAGAGCAGGGCTATTAGAGGGGCCCAGCGTGGGGCTGCAAGGATTAGGGATGCCTTGAGGGAGCAATTTGAGGCTGAAAACCACCAGTAATGTTTGGTGTCCTGCATGGGAGTGAAGTGCAATGGTTCCAATGTGAGTAGAAATCTATGCTTGCTACACTGACTTGCAGTGCCTGTTGCTTTCCTGGGCTAAGGTATCTTTTACTTAATGCAATACTAAAGAATGTTTTCAAAGCCAAAAAAGCCATTTATTTAAAATAACATTAATTTATTGAAAAGAAACACAACTGCTTGGGAAACAGAAAGGGCAAGGGAGTGGGGTGGGGAACGGTTTAATCACAGATTTGCATTATGTGCTGTTCTCATACTCAGCCTTCCTGTCTGGAGTGCTGTGCAGTAAGTGCTGCACTTCAGGATGGCTATACTGCATGGTGATGGGGGTTAAGTGCAGTGGGTAAGGGTCATAGTTTGCAGGACTAGGTGGTAAAGCTACAGGTGTTGGAGGCAGCTGGTGGTGATAAGAACCCAGATGTTGGGAAAGTGGGTTGGAGGTGACATGGGGGCGCAAGGGAAAGAGTTTTGGGACAAGGGCTGTGTGGGGAGGGAGGGGGCAGGCGCGGTAGCGCTCCGCCTGCATGGATACGAGCGCCTGGATCAAGTCTACTTGGCGCTCCATAATGCTTACCAGCCGCTCCGTGCTTTGGTGCCAGCGCTCTGCATTCTGCTGGCGGAACCGCCTTTCACTCTCCCTCCACACCTGCACCTTTTGATTTTCATGAAGGGACTGCTGCAATACTTCATGCAGCATGTCTTCTTTGCTTCTATGTGGCTTCTTCCTAATTCTTTGGAGTCTATCAGCCGGTGATAACACGGACGGCTGAGATCTCAAGATTGCATCTGTAAAGGCAAAATACAACACTTAATAGAGGCGGCATTGTTCACACCAGACAAAGCAATAATTCACCTGTACTTAAAGACATGCACAGTCTACACAATAGCAGAATTTGCCCATCCCAAAGCGAGCGCACATAACACACAGGAGCCCCAAAGTGGTGAGTAAGCACAGGGTCAAGGTGGACTGACTGTTTCACTGCCGTACTGTCCTCCGGGGTTCTGTGCCTTGGGGAGAGCCAAAAGCTGCAGGAGGCCCCTATACTGAACATTGTCCCCACATTTTCCACAGGAGTTCGTCCTGGAAGATCTCTCACTGCTGAGGGTGGCCTGGGAAGCAAGGGAGGGTCTTCTTCTACAATGCGGTTTCCGCCCTGGCCCATATGCAGCTTGCCTGTGTGCAGCAATGATCCCCCCACCCATCAAAGCACAGTGGCGCGGACATGTTAGCCTTGCTGGGACAAGGAGCACAGTAGCGCTCCCAAGGAACCTGCGCAAGCGCATTGCACAGCTTCTGGATGAGGCCTTTGAAGAGATCACTGAGGCCGATTACTGCGATGTGAGAGAGCACATCAATGCCCTATTCCGCATCTAGGCATGCATGCAGCCCTAACCCTCCTCACCCCAAGAGCCTGCACCGAATAACTTCCTTCCCAAAATAAAAGCCGCTTACCAGGCATGTCCTCTGGTCTTTGTCTTTCCCCAAGCACCGGCTGCTGCAACTGGCTACCTTCCTCCTGGCTTGAGAACAGCTCCTGGCTGCATGCATCTAGGGATGCTGGGGTGTCTTCCTCCTCCTCAGCACCCTCGCTCCTGCTTTCCTTCTCCTCCTTCTGCCTTGTTGAACTGGGCTCTGAAGTGTCCATGGTGGTTCTCGGAGTGAAGGTGGGGTCACCTCCAGTATTGTGTCCAGCTCTTTGTAGAAACAGCAGGTTGTGGGGGCAGCACCGGAGCGGTGGTTTGCCTCCTTCACTTTAACCTTGCACTGCAGTGCATCCTGGTCATGGCCCCTTTCCATCATATCCCTTGATATTTGCCCGAAGGTATCGTAATTCCTACGGCTGGAGCACAGCTGGGACTGGACAGCTTCCTCCCCCCAAACACTAATGAGGTCCAGCCATTGCTCCATACTGGGGATCGCCTGGCGCGTGGTGGCATGGTCACCTGGAAAGATGCACTGAGAGCACCCCATGCCTTGCTGAGCAAACAGGAGGGGGATTTTCAAAATTCCCAGAGAATTTAAAGGGCGAGTCTGACAGTTGGTCACCTGAGGGCAGTAGAGTTCAAAGTGATGACCAGAGTGGCTAGAACAGGCATTGTGGGACACTTCTGGAGGCCGATCAGAGCGCATTAACACACCAGGGCATCCACACTGGCACTGAGGTGCTCCAGCCAGGGCGCACCAAGCATTATGCCTCTCGCGGAGGTGGATTACCAGGAGCGCTCCAGCTGCGGAGTCAGAGCGCTCTATGTGCCTTGCCAGTGTGGACGCATCGTGAGTTAGAGTGCACTGGGCTGCTTTAATGTGCTCTAACTCGCAAGTGTAGCCATGCCCCAAAACCAGTCTCTCTATAGATTCAATTTGTTTGATCTGATCAGAATTAGTAAATAGTCCTCCTGGATGTATGGGAATGAAAGGTTCTGTACAGATTCCCCCTTTGAATTTCAACACCTATGTTCATACTGCAGTTAGAGATGAGTATGAGCTGCAAAACTTGGAGCTAGATCTCCATGAACCCAGAGTTTGGAGGAAGAGGAAAGAGGGCATGAGTTCAGATGTGGGGTTTTGACTTGGGCACACCCTTAATTGTTGCGTTATTCATGTGCATGGATATATAATGTCTGTATATAGGCTCACAAGCACTCACACAGAATGCAAATGTTCCACTCTTCTTGCTCCCTTTCTAACCAATGGGCACTGCCCACTTCTGAGGGCTACACACACAGCATGAGACATACTTGCCAGCTCTTCCCATTTAAGTGGGACAAGCTCTTTTTAAATTTTATGTTACAGTATCATTTTCTCAACTCTGTCCCCACAGACAGAGCTTCCCTTTTTCCATTCATTTCTATGGACTCAAAAGGTGCATCCCTTTATAGATTTCAAATGTTGGCAGGGACTGCACAAGATAAGAGCGTTTCAAGACCACTGGGGATTGGCTGGTGAAAAGATAAATATTTACACTACATCTTTAGAAGGTTTGTGTATAAAATGGGCTAGAATAAGAAGGAATCTAAATGAGAAATGGCACTTGTGAGCCACAAGTATAGATCTTTGCAAACACCTGGCACAGAACTACTCAAGCCAGGAAAGTGAAAAATAGCAAGGAAAATATTTTCCCTACCTTTAAAAAATGTTTTTCTTGTTACTTATTTCCACGTTAGGACTAAGCATCCCAACAATTTACTTTCATCTCATTTTTTCATTTTCGCCCAATGAAATTCTTATCTCCTAAATGGATGAGGCAACAAAACGTATCAGAATTGACATGCAAACATACACCAACAAGCAAAAATCAGACATGCAATCAATGTGAACTCCATGGGCTACATTTTCAACTAGTCTTAACACAGTCTTTATTTTTGTGCTTGTCTTTGCACACCGTGCTTGCAAAAGTGGACATGCATCCTGTTGGTACAAGCAAAACCCACATTTGTCCAGTCAAATCTGGTAGCTGAGTGACTATGGATGCAAATGTGGGCATGTAAAAATGGAGGCTGAGGTTGAATGTTTGGTACCATGATTTTTATATTCCTCTCAAATGGAATACATGTGTACGTTACACACTATACAAAGCAGAAGACTTTCCCCTTTTATTTTTAAATGTATGCTTACAAAAAAAAATCTTAACAAGTGGACACATGCCCATACCACAAAACCACCATGTTACTCAGTGGAAAGGCTAAGGGCCTTGGAGACCAATGGAACGATCCTCTCGCCTCTGGAGATGGTCCCCTGGTTGGGGTGGAGCAGGAGAAGTTGCCTGGACTATCCTTGTTTTGTGGATAACTGGGGAATTTCTCAGTCTCATGAGTACTATCAATCCAGCACCTTTCACACCATGCTGCTTTGGTGCAAGACTCTTGACTTTACGCAGCATGGTATTCTTCACTTAAGGATGCCTGTAATCCCAAATATTGCTGACTCTAGGACAATGAAGCAGAACTTCAGCTGTGTTTCATCTATTTTTGATTTAACTGAAGCAAAATGAAATTGTGACTACTCAGTTTTACCCGCTGCTTTAGACTGAGTGCTCTGTATTACCCTGATTAAGTCAATATTTGTGATCACTGTATAAATGTTAATGATTATTACTAAATTGCACTGAAGTATGTTGTTGGGAGACTGCATTACTGCTGTCCTCTGGGATCTGCATGATGATAGCTGGGGTATTTTATGAGGCTCTCACACTGAGCAGAAGTGTAATAGTAGAGGCACCAGTGCGGGTAAGAAAGGCCTGACAGAGGCCGAGTCAAAACTCTGAACTCCCTATCAGTTTGTAACTCCCCTCCCAACCAGTTTTTTTGGGTGTAGGTTAAAGATAAACCAGATTAACTAGGGCAGGATCACATATGCCGGGGTGACCAAACTTACCGGCAGCCGCATATGACCATCTTAAGAAGTTTGAGAGTTGGGGCGCACCTGCCAGTTCTCAGGGCTTCAGCCCTGTGGCGAGGGGGGTCTCAGGGCCTCAGCCACACAGGGGCACCTGCTGGGGCTTTAGCCCTGCTCCTGCTAAAGCCATGAGCCCCAGCAGGTGCATCCCAGAGGGCTGAAGCCCTGAGACGTCCCTCCCCACTAGGGAGAGAGGCAACGCACAGGGGGGGGCATGTGGGGTCATGGGACCCTCAGATTTTTGCCAGGGTTTGCTGGCCCTGCTCAGTCACATGGTACCACCGGGCCCCCTCCTTGCATGGCAGCTGCCAGAGCTGGCAAGTTGGGAGCTGCAGTGGTGGGGGGAGGCAGCAGCAAACAGCTGGAAGCTACAGGGAGAGCCGCTGCTTTTGCTGCTGCCTCTCCCCACAGAGCTGCAGCTCCCAGCTGTTTGCCACTGCCTCTCAACCTGGAGCTAACACCTGGGAGCTGCAGGAAAAGGCCTGGGATGTGTGTGACTCAAGCTGTTGATGGGGCCTTAACCTTTAAATTGTGCCTCCCACTCTCAGCAGGCACCAATTGTTTGTGGCAGAAGCCACTAGCCCCACCACCCTATGCAGGGCAAAAGCCCTGAGCTCCCCGCTCCTGGTCTGGTAGGCGGGGGGGGGGGGGGGGGCGGGGGCATAGGTGGGAGGAGAGAGAGAGAGAGAGTGTGTGTGTGGGGGGGCGCTCCACAAGCCACACTTTAACTGTAAAAGAGCCGCATGTGGCTCGTGAGCTGCAGTTTGGCCACCCCTGACATATGCCATAAGACTGGTTAGCAATTAAATCTTTCAGCTACCTGGTATCTGGACAGACCAAGTAGGAGCTGCACAGGTAATTTAGACCTGCACAGAGAAGCAACTAGTATATCTGTAATGGTATGGATCCTTACAGCAGAGCTCACTACTGAAAAGAAAACTGGATTACCTTTTGTATGTTTTAAAACTGTAATGTGAGAGAAAGAAATATTGAAACCCTTTAACTGCCAGCCTGAGAGCTGGAGTTCCTTCATTCTGGGGACCACTGTTCTTATAGTGTTCTCTTAGGCCTGGTCTACACTAGGAGTTTATGTCGAATTTAGCAGCGTTAATTCGATTTAACCGTGCAACCGTCCACACCAGGAAGCTAATTAGTTCGACCTAGAGGGCTCTTTAGTTCGAATTCAGTACTCCACCCCGACGAGGGGAGTAGCGCTAAATTCGACATGGCTATGTCGAGTTAGCCTGTGTGTGGACGGAAATCGACCTTAGTAGCTCCGGAAGCTATCCCACAGTGCACCACTGTGTTGACGCTCTGGACAGCAGTCCGAGCTCAGATGTTCTGATCAGCCATACAGGAAAAGCCCCGGGAAAATTTGAATTCCTTTTCCTGTCTGGCCAGTTTGAATCTCAATTCCTGGTTGGACATCAGGGCGAGCTCAGCAGCACTGGCAGCGATGCAGAGCTCTCCAGCAGAGGAGTCCATGCAATCTCAGAGTAGAAAGAGGGCCCCAGCATGGACTGACCGGGAAGTCTTGGATCTGATCGCTGTGTGGGGCGATGAGTCTGTGCTTTCGGAGCTGCGCTCCAAAATACGGAATGCAAAGACCTACGAGAAGGTCTCCAAAGCCATGGCACTCAGAGGATACAGCCGGGATGCAACGCAGTGCCGCATGAAAATCAAGGACCTGAGACAAGGCTACCAAAAAATCAAAGCGGCAAACGGACGCTCCGGAGCCCAGCCCCAGACATGCCGCTTCTACGAGGCACTGCATGCCATTCTCGGTGGGTCTGCCACCACTGCCCCACCAGTGACCGTGGACTCTGAGGATGGGATAGTGTCGATGGGCAGTTTCTCGGCGATGTTCGCGGATGGGGAAGATGAGGAAGGGTTTGTGGAGGACGAGGCAGGCGACAGCGCTTACAATACTGCTTTCCCCGACAGCCAGGATCTCTTCATCAGCCTCACAGAGATCCCCTACTAACCCTCCCCGGCCGTTAACCCGGACTCTGAATCAGGGAAAGGATCAGTTGGTAAGTGCTATAAACATGTAAACATTTATTTTTTAAAAAACAGGAATAAAAACTATATGAAAAGAAGGTCAATACATATAGGGATCGAACAGAAATCCTCTTGGGACAGTTCCACGAAGCTCTCGTAGAGGTACTCGAAAAGCCTCCGCAGGAGGTTCCTGGGGAGAGGTGCCTTATTGGGTGTTCCGTGGAAGCACATTCTTCCGCGCCAGGCCATCCTCAGGTACAGTGGGAGCATTGCCTCGATGAGCATGGCAGCATAGGGCCCTGGTCTGTGCAGGGATTCACGCAGCATGCGCTCTCTGTATCTCTTAGTGACCCACCTCAGGGTGATCTCGCTCGGGGACTGCTGCATCTAATTAGGGGAATTACTGTAATGTTACTATTGTGAATGCTTGACTTTTCCTTTGCATAACAATGACCGTCGTTTAACAGCCACGTGGTGGAGGCTGCAGAGGAAAAGCATACAGGGATCTTTCCCGGGGACAGCCGCGAGGGGCTGGAACAGGGTCAGACTTTATGCTTTCCAGATTGCCTGCAGCAGGAGGGCACTGCTATCCATTAACTGTTAAGCAGCCTAAAGTTTACGGCTTACCAGGCCTGGCTGCTACACGGATTCTGCTGTCCTGCCCCGCTTGTCTGATCTCCAGTGCAAGACCCCAGGCAATGAAAGCGAATGCCGAAAATTCGAACTTGTCCTGAGAGCACATGAGATAGGTGCCCTGTATGGTCTTGTTCACAGAAACAGACTAGACTGTGTTCAGTGTTCGCAAACATGTATCTTTGCAAGGAAATCACTTCCTTTTTCCCCATCACACAGCTGCGGCTCTTTCCCAAACTGCCCCGGCATCCCCCTCACAGAGGCTGGCGCAGATTAGGCGGCGAAAGAAAAAGACTCGGGACGAGATGTTCGCTGAACTGATGGCCTGCTCCAGAGCCGAGGCGGCCCAGCAGAGCCAGTGGAGGGAGACCCTCTCTCAGCAGCAGCACTCACACAGCGAACGGGAGGACAGGTGGTGGCAGGAAGACCAGCAGGCGACTCAAACGCTGCTTGGACTAATGAGGGAGCAAACGGACACGCTCCGGCGCCTTGTGGATGTTCTGCAGGACCGCAGGCAGGAGCAGAGAGCCCCCCTGAACTGTATCTGCAACCACCCTCCCCCGCCACAAAGTCCTGTCCCCCCCTCACCCAAAATCACAAGAAGGAAGGGCGCTAGGGGCCATGAAAACTGTCGCTCCACCCCAGCAGAGCACTCATGTACCAAACAGCTCTCATTCCCTAAAGTATGAGAATTGCTTCCCTTCCTGGCTCACCCAATCCAAAATCCCAGTTTCATCCCCCAACTGTGTAGTTGAGTATTAAAAATAGTTTGCTGTTCATTACTGTTTCCTTCATGTTTCTTTGCAGAAGATTTTTTGTGGAGGGGAGATAGGGGCTTGTTAATTGCATAGGACAGCCACCATTACCAGGGTACAGACATGGGGGCAGGATCAACAGCAGGTCACACACAGAGTGCAGTCACTAGGCACCCGGGTCACTCTGGGAGGTGTCTGCTGCCCCAGGTCAGTCTGGGAGGTGTATGCTGCCCCAGGGTCCGAGCGCCTGGCATCCACAAATGGCAAGGCAGGCTGCCCTTACCATGCCCTTCCATCCTAGCCATGAACCTCTCCGATGCCCTGAGCCCCAGCCAGAGCCATCATCCCCCTACACCTACTCACCCTTCCCACACACCCCTCACCCCTTCCTGCAAACCCACCCCTTCCTGCACACCCTCCTGTAACCGTCCTCCCCCCAGAGACCGCTGTAGGAGCAGGAGCCTGTCAGTCCTCGAGTGTAGAAGCGGTCTGTACATCACTGCACACCGTACCCACCACAGTCTGCGTCCCTGTTTGAACCCTTTAACGCGAATTTGTTAGTAAAGAAAACTTTGTTAATTAAAAATGTTCCAATAACTTTATTTTTAAACGTCTGTTGGAAGGGGGGAAACCTGGTGAACGGGGTATGTAACCGCTGAAAAAAGTCAATAGTAACTGAAACAGGGGCAGGTTCAGCTTCTCTGTAAAGAGACTGGACAGTCACAGGTTACCCTGCTCTCTGAGGAACCTAGCTTTCAAAGCCTCCCGGATGCACAGCGCTTCCCGCTGGGCTCTTCTAATCGCACGGGTGTCTGGCTGAGCGTAATCAGCAGCCAGGCGATTTGCCTCAACCTCCCATCCCGCCATAAAGGTCTCCCCCTTGCTCTCACAGAGATTGTGGAGCACACAGCAAGCTGCAATAACAATGGGGATATTGGTTTCGCTGAGATCTGAGCGAGTCAGTAAGCTCCTCCATCTCCCCTTGAGACGTCCGAAAGCACACTCCACCACCATTCTGCACTTGCTCAGCCGGTAGTTGAAGAGCTGCTTGTCACTGTCCAGGGCGCCTGTATAGGGCTTCATGAGCCAGGGCATTAGCGGGTAGGCTGGGTCCCCGAGGATCACTGTAGGCATCTCCACATCCCCAACAGTTATTTTGTGGTCCGGGAAGAAACTACCTTCCTGCAGGTGTCTAAACAGACAAGAGTTCCTGAAAACACGCGCGTCATGAACCTTGCCCGGCCACCCGACGTAGATGTTGGTAAAACGCCCCCTATGGTCCACCAGTGCTTGCAGCACCATTGAAAAGTAGCCCTTTCGGTTAATATACTGGCTGGCCTGGTGGGCCGGTCCCAGGATAGGGATGTGAGTGCCATCTATAGCCCCACCACAGTTTGGGAATCCCATCGCGGCGAAGCCATCTATGACGACCTGGACGTTTCCCAGGGTCACTACCTTTGAGAGCAGTAGCTCAACGATTGCGTGGGCTACTTGCATCACAGCAACCCCCATGGTAGATTTGCCCACGCCAAAGTGGTTCGCTACTGACCGGTAGCTGTCTGGCGTGGCAAGTTTCCAGAGGGCTATGGCCACTCGCTTCTGCACACTCAGGGCTTCTCGCATCCGGGTGTCCTGGCGCTTCAGGGCAGGGGCCAGCAAGTCACACAGTTCAAGGGAAGTGCCCTTACGCATCCTGAAGTTTCGCAGCCACTGTGATTCATCCCAGACCTGCAGCACTATGCGGTCCCACCAGTCCGTGCTTGTTTCCCGGGCCCAGAATCGCCGTCCCATAGCATGAACGTGACCCATTGCCACCATGATCTCCGCGGCGCGGGATCCCGTGCTTTGTGAGAGGTCTGTGCCACTCTCACACTTCATGTCCTCACCGCGCTGCCGGAGCCTCCTCGCCCGATTTCTCAGCAGCTGACTGTAGAAGAGGTGGACGATAAGGTGCGAGGAGTTGACAACGGCCATAAGTGCAGCGATGATCGCAGCGGGCTCCATGCTCGCAGTGCTGTGGCGTCCGCGCTGTCACTGACCAGAAAAGTGCGCTAACAGATTTCCCGCCGGCGCTTTCAGGGAGGGAGGGCGGGAGTGACGGTTGAATGACGACAGTTACCCAAAACCACCCTCGACACATTTTTCCCCCAGCAGGCATTGGGGGCTCTACCCAGCATTCCAATGGGAAGCGGGGACTGCGGGAACTGTGGGATAGCTGCCCAGAATGCACCGCTTCCAATGTCGATGCTTGCCCCGTTAGTGTGGACTCACAAAGTCAAATTAGTGTCCTTAGTGTGGATACACAAATTCTACTTCATAAGGTCGAATCCACAAATTCGACCTAAGTTAAATCGAACTACTTTTGTAGTGTAGACATACCCTTAGCCACATACTGCTGCCTATCTGGGTGGGGGTTTTGTGCATCTAGTTTTCAGAGCAGCTTTGACAGTTCTGAGAGAATGCAATGCCCAGTATCCTCCACTTGCTTCCTCTTGAAGCCCCATGGTGTTGATGCACGCAAACTTCACTGGCCTGAGAAGCTGAAGCCTCAGGGTTATCCTAACCCAACCCCCAGATTTTCAGTCTAGCTGATAAAGTACTTACCATGATACCTGAATTCTCATGTGCCATTTCAACTGGACAGCATTCATCATTACTACTCAATACAAGCTGTTGTGCAGTGTTTCTCTGCATGGATGAACCGTGACTATGTTCCACCTCAGAGGTGGCTGCATTTATTTGAAAGATGAAGTGATTTTCTGAATGTATACAGTAGTTTGTGAAGCATCTCTGAAGCCTTCTGGGCATGGTTTAAAGATACTATATTATCACATCTTCCATTTATAATGCTTGTATTTTCAAACTCATTTGCACTGATTATCCAGAATGCATTTAGGCATTTAGGAAAGGGGCAGAATACGATGACCCTGTAAAGCTGCTATTTGGTTTAACTGGGAAATTGCTTTCATGAGCATTTTTCTGCTTCGTGTTACCTATGGAACCATGCATCATCATAGCTCATGCCATTTCAATGGTCCGCAGGCAAAGCATGTTGGTGTGATATAAAAGCAACCTGGGAGGCCTTGTGTCCTTAACCATTCAGAGAGAAAGAATTCTAGATGTATTTGGAAAGGCACCAGTGTCATATAGCTCACCAACAGTCTCACAAGGCTGCAGAAGATACCAAGCCTGTGCAGAACTGTATAAGGACAATTACTGAGGAATAATATCCAAATTACACTGAGCAAACTAAATAAGAGTCTCTCTTGCCTTTGAAGAAACACATTAATGAACAGAAAGATTCAGATATCACTTCTCAGGGAAATTCCTTCCCCTCGCCCAGCGTAAAGTTAGTGGCTCCCTATTGCATTCGCCTATTGCTTATCGCTTTAGTATGGATGAGGCAAATACCTGGTTATTTAAGGAGCAGGATAAATGGGCTGAGACAGCTTTCCCCATCCCCAATTCACCAGGGAATGCTGGAGAATTCCACCTGACACTGGGACAGCGTTGTGCTCTTAAACAATCTACCGTCTGATCCGATTGTTCCCCAGTGGGGGAGGCAGGCTGCAGCTCACTCGAGAGTCATTGATTGGATTAACAGCCTAATTCCCAACAGATGAATAGAATACTGATGTCTTGTCAGCCCAAATCATAGAAGGAAAACACAATCTGCTTCTACAGCTTGGAAATTTAACCCTTTGTTTCCCCAGCAGTGTGAGTCTGAATTCAGAGCCCTGCAGTTTCAATTCAAGATCATAGCCATTTGAGTGGCAACATATATTAATATATGGCAGGGTAGGCAAACTATGGCACACGTGCCGAAGGCGGCACGCGAGCTGATTTTCAGTGGCACTCACGCTGCCCAGCTCCTGGCCACAGATCCAGTGGGCTCTGCATTTTAATTTAATTTTAAATGAAGTTTCTTAAACATTTTAAAAACCTTATTTACTTTACATACAACAATAGTTTAGTTATATATTATAGGACTTATAAAAAGAGACCTTCTAAAAAAACATTAAAATATATTACTGGCACGCGAAACCTTAAATTAGAGTGAATAAATGAAGATTCGGCACAGCACTTCTGAAAGGTTGCCGACTCCTGATATATGGGCATACTTTGACTAATCATCCACTTGCTACTAGATGGTTCCTTTCCATCTTCCTTAAAACTGGTTTTCCATTAAAGCTCATTTTTAAAAAAAATGACAGCCTGGAAAGATACTTGTATTGAGATCTTGATTTTTCTATTTTATTGCACCCTGGGAAAGGAAATACTAAATGCAGCCCAAGAAGTTGGTGAAAAATCATTATCTTTACAGTTATTATTCTGAGGTATACAGATATCACTATGTGTCTTTTAAGAACACTGTTTTATCTGAATGATGGAATCTGGCCAGTGAGAAGCATCAGACTATATATTTGCATTCTCCTTCTTCTCTTTGTCTGCTTGCTCCTGGCCAGGATCAGGATAGGGGAGGAAGACAGGTCCTGTGGAATATGACTGGGATCCAGGAGACCTGAATTCAATGCATAGCTCTGCCACAGACTTTCTGTGTGGCCTTGGACAAATCACTCACACTCAGAGTCTTGGTGCACCATCTCTACAATGGAGATATTGAGGCCTTTTTACTTCACAGGGAAATTGCGACTAGAAATTAGTATTTGCAAAGAGCTCAAATACTACAGTGATGGGAGCCACGGCCCTACAAAGAATCTCCAAGAGCAGAATTTACTCGTGGAATCCTAAATGAGATTTTTATTTATTTGCTCAAGGGTCAGCTAGGGGCAAGAACAAACCCCAAATGTCAGGTCTTAAGAGATGCATCAAAGAGACTTTATTCCTAGAGTAGGAAGAACCACTAAGTACTAATTGAAAAGAGACAGTTTTTACAAGTGTCCTCTATTTTTGTGTTTAAAAATCAGGGAGACAGACATTTACGTACTATTAACTGACGTTGCAAAAAAGGGGATGCAAAACTGGTGACCAGGTTGGAACCTATTTAAAAATGTGGTCTATAGAGTTTGTTTGATCCACATGTGAATGTGAATGACTTATACAGAAATTCTTCCTATCCTGTTTGGCTCTGCTCACTGGAGACTAGCTAGACCACATTTAACTCTGCGGACTGAAAGTTGTTATTGTCAATTTGTTTGGGATAGCTCATATGCATAGAGGAATAGGCTACTCCAGTTCACCAATAACCCCCACCCCCAACCCCTTACCCTCTTAAAAATAAACTGTCCCAGGTCTAGCTAAGAAACCACACAGGGTAGGCCAGGAAGCTAGATTCCCATCTAACACCCTTCTCTTTCCCTTTGAGCAGCACCTGGAGCCAACAGAAGAGTTCTAGATTTCAGTGTTTTACAACAACATTTACATGTTTTATATGCACACTATCTGTACAGAAGATCTGCAATGAGATGGCACAAAAACCTCAGGCCAGCCACCATGCCAATATATCAAATATAAAGGCATCCACATATTGAGAGACAGTCCTTCAGAGAGAAACAAGGAGTTCAATGCTTAGACTAAAGGGGATGGGGGGAAGCAATAGTCTGGATTAATGAAAGAGCCGGCTTGCCCAACACCAGAAAGCACTTAATGAATGATATGACACCAATCAAATGATTCAATGAATGCAGTGTTAATATTAGTGTTGCAAAGTCAGTCAGATTATTAGCACTTTTTTTATCATTTGAAGCCATGTTGTTTCATTTTTATCACCAGATGTGAATTATTACAGAATGGCAATACATAAACAAAATCAAACCTTAAGGATGATTTTTTTTTTTTAAAACCAACCCAGACCCTGTCTTGTAATGCAGTTGCATTATACATTTGTGAAACCAGGTTAAGGATGGTTACTCAGACAGTTGTGCCCTGGAGCTAGCAGACTGCAGGTTTTATAAATACATACAGAAATAATTAAAATCTAAGGGGTTTAGAAGGGTTAATCTCCTTTAAATAATCTCTGCCACAAAGCCTGTAAAGTCACCACTGGCACAGCGCCCATATCGGACCGGCTGTCGGATATCAGGGCAGCATGTGGGGAATGGAGCGGAGAGATTAACTGAAACCACAGCCACGCTGGCCTATCAAACATACACTATTCTCCTCAATATGGCCCCCTCTGCTCACTACCAAGAGGTTGAAAATGGACTGAAAGCCCAGCCGGACAATATCCAATACCAACTAGCAAGCCAACATTCCACTTATTGTAGCTGATTAAAACAGAGAAAGAGGTATATGTTGAAGGGCTGCTACATGTAGCAGCTTAAACCAGGCTGTAGGGAGACTGAGCAGGGCACAAGGGAGTACTGCTGTCCCCATTCAGTCCACCAGAGCCATCCGCAACTTTGAAACAAACTCAAGCTCATTTTAGACTTTAGAGGAGTTCATCATTTTGTACAGGCTCTCTCCTCTTCAGGAGAATCAACCACTCAGTCCTGTGCAAATGCAAAGGAAATGTTACATTTTAAATAATTATTTAGCATTTTCCACCATCTTATATCTTCGAAGCACTTCCTCTTACTTTAAAGTTGCCTTTTTAAGACAAAATTTTGGCAGCCATAAAAAATAAAATGCTGGTTACTGCTGGATGGGCAAAGAATGATTTTGAACTGGCTGAATGCTAATGAAATGTTCCTGTGTTTGAATCAATGAGTTGCCTGTGGACTCAGGTTCCAACCATACATTGCCTCAGATGGCTGGGGTGAAGAGAGGATTAGCTGAAATTTTGCAACTGTATTAAGAGCTAAGCAAGAGTCCTGAAGAAATTCAACTTCCTTTATCTGCTCTTCAAATTAACCATAAGACAGCCTTAGGAGACTATGTTTTGGTATCACAAATCTTCATCAGTTTGGATAAACTGGAACCCATATAAAACCACCTTGGTTTTGATTTTGTAAAACCAAACTACCCAAATTTGGAAGGCTTGGATAAAACGCTTTGGTTTTGTTCTGCAAAACCTCATTAAGCAAGGGTTGGGTTTTGCAAAACCAAGATCGGGGTAAATTGGGGTACAGGTTCTATTTTAGCTGAAATGAAAGTCTGTGGGAGTCTGAATCAAGGCTCTAATTTGGTCTCAATCTAAAATTAAAAGACTCCTTTTTAGGAGGACACAGATAATTGAAGGGACCATGTGTAATCTCAAAGTACGAGATGATGGGAGCTGTACTGCACAGATTCCATGTGTACTTTCACTTCAGTATATACTTAGAAACTAGAGTGGTAATCCCTCTTCACAGTTAATCTTTGTTAGGAAAGGACATTCTGATATACTTACATCCTTTTGAGAAAGATGTGCAGGCATAAAGACCCAGATCTCCCATTTCTGAAGTGACAATGTGCATGTATCTTAGGGCAGAGTTAGGTTGCAATATGCACGAGTTAAGGATGAAGTTTCAGTTTCCACTCAATCTCATACAGTTTTGTTGTTTATATGACACCTAAAGGCATTTTAGCAGACAAGGTTCTCCTGTCCGTGTAGTAATCCACCTTCCCAAGAGGCAGTAGTTAAATCGATGGAAGAATTCTTCCGACAACCTAGCGCTGTCTACACTAGGATTTAGGTCGGTTTAACTACACTATTCAGGGGTGTGGATTTTTCACACTCCTGAGTGACGTAGTTAAACAGACCTAATTTTCTAGTGCAGCCCAAGCTTAACACTGGGAGTGGGGTCCACCTGTAGGAAGGAGTAGAAAGTTGGGTCACGAGTACTTTAATCTCCTACTGAGACAGCCAACAAGGGAGCCTGTTGTGATATTGGCATCTGTCCACTAAGTACAGAACTGAGACCAACTCATTTCACATATGGTAGAGCACCAAACAGAAGCAGATGGTAAGTACTTTTAGACACCATTGACTAGGGCCAGAGTTGAACCAGTGACCTAGAGGTGAAAGGCTCTGTTCTCCCATTACCAATCCCCAGAGCCATGCAGTCCCTCTATAATAAGTGTTGATACATTAATCTTTTTGACTGACAGAAACAAATATCAACAGCAAATAAAATGTTCAGTGGGGGGCAAGGGGAAACATTTACCAAAATGCTATTAACTGTACATTTTTAAAGAGCATCCCTGGGGTACATTCTAACATAACAGTTATTTCTATCTGATGCAACTTTCTTTTTTGTACTAGAGGTACAAATGTTAAGAAGTACTGCTATATTGTATTAGTGCAATTGTTCTGATGATAGGTACAACAGAAATGTGTGTAATGCTGCAGTAAATAATAAACTGTCTGCTGTGCTTCCTTCATAGTAACCTTTCGGAATCAGGTTTTTACTACCAGGGAGATGGTACAGCTCAGATATCTATCTGGTAAGATAGTTGAATAATAAACTAACATGCTTATTTGGGCCTGGTGGAAGTTTTCCTCCAAGAAAATGTGCTGCCATAACTAAGTGTGCTGTGTTGGGTAAATACCTACACATCAGGATACTTTTCAAAGCCATCAGGCAAAGGGGTCAGCCTTTTTTTTTTTTTTTTTTTTTTAAACTACAGAAGCTAATGCTTTAAGAGTGTCTTGATGGAATCAGGGAAATTGGATTGTCCCCCCATTTGCTGGTCTAAAACAAGCCTTTTTTATTTATCCCATTAGAGGAACACAAGAGAAACCTTTTAAATGTCACTAAAATTTTCCCTGCATTGCAAAACCCAGTCAAAAGGGTTTTAATTCTCCCCGATAACTCTTAAGTAATGCAGTATGTCAAGGTTTAATAAATTGTGTAGGGGATAGTTTTTATTCTGTGGTGTTTATCTTACTTCACTAGAGGTGGTTTTGCACGCTTAGTCCTCTGTGCGTGGAGTTAGGTCCCTGCAGCAGTTAGCAGTGAACCTCACAGATTCAGCTGTAATACCTTTCTGCAGAGCTGAAGCACATATGCAAAGTATGGCGTGGTTACCCCTCACTCCAAATATTTCATGCATGAGTTATTCTGCATCTCATTTAAAAAAAAACATGTGGAAACTCAGCAACGTTGACCTCTCGCCCCTAATTCTGGTATGTGATTTTGGATTTCTATCTTTCATAAACAGGAGCAGGGTAGTTGAAAGAGGGCTCCCTCCCTACAAACCAGAGTGCTGACGCAGCAATGGAAAAGGTTTTCTGGCATCCTCTTGGCAGGATGCTATTGCATACAGTGGTACGAGGCTCCAAGTTTCACAGGAGTATTTGAAAGATGACAAAAGCTAGCTTAATATTTAGATAGGAGAGTCTAGGGATTTAAAACGTTAGGGTGTGTACTAATGTTGTGCACAAGCACATGAAGTGCTGATAGCATGATTCAAGACAGATGTAGTGCATGAGCTTATATGAAGATTTTCCCCTTCTCAGAGAACAAGTCAATCACGACCCACAGTCTCCCTATTTTCTAGCCTACACCTCTCCCGAGCAGACGCTGACAGCACTGCTGAAACACCCAACAGTTTGTGTCCATGCACAAATGGTCACTAGTAACTAAGATGAGACCATCCACGTTGTTTTCATTTGTGACAATCAAAATTTTGAACCCAGGTTGGTTCCCAAAAGGTGAGTAGTTAGTGCATTTGTCAATTGCACCATTTAGCCCTCTTATCTCTTATGGACCAACAGCTCTCCCAGGAACATGCATTAAAGACAGAAACAGGGTGATCTGTTCATTGGAGGCTGGGCCTGCCTAAATTTAATGCCACTTTCTGTGGATGCCACGAGCTTTAAAGCCAAAGCTATTTCTTCTATCCATTTCAAACCGATGCTGCACAGTTAGCCATACTGAAGATTACTACTCTTCCCAAAGCAACTCCAACTATTTTTAACTACTATTAAATTAGGCCATTATTCAGGCCCTGTTAGTATGATCGGCCACTCCCACTAGAAACCAACATCAGCAATAGACCTCAAAGACGAGCAATGAAGTTCACTGTCCTCAATCAGTATTAGTCCTGTTTTTGTTTGTTTTTTTGTGATGTGTGTTGTGAGTGTGTGTTTGTTTTGAAAAAAGGAACATGGTAAGTTACCCAAGGAAAGGGAAAATAATAAAAGTAGGATGGTTAAGAAAATGATATTATCATGAAAAAAGATTGGCACTGGAAGACCTCCTGCTCCTGGCATGACACATCAATACATTTCCCAGTAGCACTTGGAAGACTAGAAATCCTCTCTCTCCCACATACACCCATCAAGGCAGTTTGGAGGGGTAAGTACAGCTCTTGACACCATTTACTATGCAGGTCACTTCTGTGGCAAGGAGGAACCCATAGTACACAAAGCATCGTTTCACTACAGACAGGAGTGAAACCACGATCAGTAGTTGCCGCTTTGAACGGTTCACTTCAGTAAGGCATAAACCCCTCTGCCCTCCGGCCCCCAATCAGAGGTCAGAGCCTGATTTGTGCTCTAGTCCCCCACCCATCAACAGCTGGCAATGAGCACTACGGAGGAGGAGAGAGAAGTAGACTTTCAACTAGTCAGAGGAAAACGCATTCACGAGACAAAGCTATTGCCTCCTAATCCTCCCTTTAGGGTTTTTTAATCTATTTTACAAAATGTCAAAATTCAGCATGAAAACAGGAAAAAAGGTGTGTGTTTGTGCGTGCGTGGGGGGGATCAGAATGGATGGTTATTGGACCAAGGGCTGTGTTAAAAGGATCAGGAGGTGGTGGTATGGGGAGGGGGGGAGTGAAGGGGATAAAGTAGTGGTTCTAATCAAATCAGTTTAAAAAGCTGCAGCCTCTCAGCGCCTCTCAGCGTTAACCTTGCCAATCAGAGAGCGAGCAGGAGCATGCCTGTGCACATTAAACTGGGACTGTGTCCTTGAACCCACAGCGCACTTCATCCTCCCACAAGCAACCCATGAAGGCTGCGTAATGAGCACCCTCAGAAAAAGCCTTGAATTCCATTAGGAGTTCTCCTGAGGAACAAGCCATCCTCAAGTGGCAGCTAGCACGGCAAAGGCAGCTCATACCCTGTACTGTTATTAGACATGAGCTCAAGGGATTAAGATGGCAATAGCTTGGAAAATTAAAAAAATACGAAAAAACCCACTGACAAATGACAACTCCAGCAGCTGTGAGTTGCATTACCAACTTGTATTAATGGCAGTCACTTTACAATAAATATTCACTAGGAATTACATGGATAATCTAAAAGGATTATCTTGATGTTTTTTAGCAGTTCAACAAACTGAGCATAACATGGCCGATGCAGGCGTTCGCATTATTTTGACCAAAATCAGCCCCTTTCCAATGACCACAATCAGATTCAATTGCAAAATGCATGTCCAGTTCTAATCAAGCCCTCTAAATTTCTCCAGATTCTCAGCCATGGTGGGGGAAAAGCACATTAGTGCTCTTTGAAATCATCACAATTCCATTTTCAGTGACGGGGCAAAAATGGTTTTTACTGACAAGCACGTTTAGAAGAGCCAATCACTAGGCAAACAATACAAAGTGCAGCACAACACAAGTCCTTGTGGTGAAAATGCTTGTAACAGACTGTCTAATGCACTATCGGGGAAGGATGCTCTTGTCGTTAAAGGCACAGCACTGGGAGAAGGTGATCTGGGTTTCATTCTTAGGTTTGCCACAAACAGTGTGAGCACTTGAACATGCCAGTCCCTCAGTTTCCCCATCTGTAAATCATGGATAACACCACCCACCTTCCTCACAGGAGTCTTGCAAGTTTAACTCACTAGGTTTCCAAAGCCAATGGTTGACATCCTTGGATGGAACATGCTGTCAAGCTGCAAAGTATTATCATCACAATCTGAAACACACAATGATCTAGCCTGCAGTATGGCAGCAGTGCTCTGAACTGCTATGTCGGAGATTGAACTTTAGAAACAATGTAAGGGACTATGAGTTTCTGAGCAGTACAGATTAGCTATCTGGAGAAGGTGCCTTCCTCTGTTTACCAATTGGCTTACATAGCTTGCTTCTGTGGCAGTTGCTAGTGACCCACCTGCAAAACTACAATGGGGAGAGCAAGATTTAGACGAGATGGTGCGTCCAATCCCTCTGATTAAAGTTCAGCTGCTATCAATATGGCAAGTCAGGAGTGCAGAAGGATAGTGGAGAAAATTGCGCAGAAGGGTCAGAATGAAGGGATTAAAACAGTTAATTTTCAAACACTAAGAATCCACAGCTCTTGATATATAATGTATGTCCTAACATGAAAATCTCTTAGATGCCCCAAAAGTACTGTTGTGAAAGGCTTGAAACTATATCTATTGCCAACTATTATAATATCAGACACAGTGAGCAGCTTTGGTAAAACATGCTGAATCTATTCCTTAAAACACAGCAGCACTAACAGAACAGAAGAACGATAAATGCTTTAAAAATCTGTTTCCTTGCAAACACTAATAATAAATCAGGACCCAATTATCCCAGGAGAAAAACTGACAAGGATTGGTGAGCCTGCAAGAATAGGGGCATGATTATGCTGCCTGTAAATGCAGGAATATACCACAGCAGTGATTCTTTTAATCAAATCAGGTCTTTGGAGCCCTTTGTAGTGGTTCACAATATGAAAAGTTTTGAGAACCAAACAGTCGGGAGACTAGGAAGTTGGGAGGGAAGGCATGATCCATGAAAGGATCGATATTTTAAAAGGTCACTGAACAAGGGAGGGAAGGGGACTGGGTTTGTGACTTTTTTGCCTTCTTCATGATCTTCAAATAAGGCATGGAAGTTTTCTCCTTTTTTAAGATTAGAAATATCAGTAATGTCTAGTCAAGTTAGCCCTATTTCACTGAAAGTCTCTTTTGTAAGACTTAGCAATACTAGCAGGAGGGCACTATCTGCCATCAACTGAAGGGACTCGGTATTAGGGGGCTGAATTTTTCACAGGATAGGTTTTCATCTTACTGTTTGTCTGGCATTTGAGTTAAATAAGTATTAACAAAATCAAAAAATAAACCCAGAGTTTTATATAATCTAAATAAAAAAACATTTCTCTAAACCAGCACTTTCTTGATGTGTGGTTTCATAAACTACTTCACATCTGCCAGAAGAAAAAAGACTAGATAAGACCTGAATATCTACTTTAAAAGATGAAACAAAACACCTGCTCTCCCTTTCTTTTTTTAAATGTTCATGCTCTCTTCAGACATAAATAACACAAAAAAGCACAAGTCCAATATTTTCCTCACTGACTTCAATGGAACTCCACCAGCAGAGAATTTGGCCAGAATAAAACAGCTGGAGAATCACTGAAAACATCACTTTGGCCTTCACTGAGTTCAGCTCTAAGAAAAAAGATCATGACAACAAAAGTGACATGGTAATCACTTTCACTTCCTGTCCTACACTATTGCGTAGTGCTGCTGAGAGTTGCTGAACAGCGGTCACAGAACTTCTGTAGTGTATAATTTCTGTCCGTATAGCCTGATCTAGCAAATCCCTACTCATACATCTTTTTCTTCTAGCCTTGGTCCCATCTATATGGGGCTGGCCAAACCCCTACTCATGCAATGGTTGCAATAGGACTATTCACATACATGACTGAGGGTTGCAGCATGAGCTGGGCTTACAGTCCAGTAGTTTCTAAAGTGCTGTGCAGAGGAAAGGCTCTATAGCAAAGTAAGATAATATTGGGCTTGATAATGCAAGGTGCTGATGTCCCAGGACTTCAGATGAACCTTTCAGGATTGATCCCATTAAAAGCAAAGATTTATCCACAGGGAACAGTTGAGGTATATGTTAACAGGTAGCATCATTTCCTTTGCCTTTCAGGTTACCAAAGGAGCTCAGTTGGAATGGGGAAACATGTCGAAGAACTGACAAGATGCTGTCTCCACCTTCCACTGATGGCATATAGTCCCCATTTATCAGAGTAGTATGAAGTCTCAGAGTCTGGGAATTCCACACTAAGCTTGGATGACCAGGTAGTATCAGTTTCCACCTTCAGCTTGCTAGGAAACTTTATCCCTTCCCTCCCGGACAAGGCACTGACCACAGCAATCAATGCATTTGTCACTTCCAGGCTGGATTACTGTAATTCACTGCATCTGAAGCTGAATGTGACGATGATGTACAGGTGCCAGCTGGCACAGAATGTCGCAGCCTGCCTTCTTCATGGTTCAGGCCACTGTGAGTGCTCAAGTCCCTCCACTGGCTCTCAATCAATCAGTTTCCGATATCAGTTTAAGGTCTCAGTTCTAATTTTCAAAGCAATTAATGAAAAAGCATTTCCACCAAAAGGGACACAATTTGAATACCCTTTTTATTCTCCAACCCCCGTCTCCTCCTCCCTGCCCCTGCCCAAAAAAGCAACACCCTACCCCAAGCAGAGTTCTGACCCCATAAAGGTAGAAGTGCCAGAGGCATCACAGAGTCCACTAGGGACTTCACTACTGCTACTTATTTTAAAGGGAAGGCGCCAGATTCCATGGTGATGAGCAGTAGGATAAAACTCTAAGACAGATAGGTAGTTTCATTTGGTGTTTTTCACACTTTAAGTGCTCAGGAAAAAATACCCTTCTCTGTTAAGAGGAACGGTGCTACAGAGCTACGACACATATTAATTTCTAAAAGAGGGTTTTAATCATGCAACGTCCTCTGTGGTAGCACAGAATTTAATCTCATTGCTGACTGTAGGCAATGGGGAGCATGTTAAGTAGAAAAGTTGTATTAAAGAGCTTTTTACTGGAGTGTGGTATAGGCAGTTCTTTGATAACCCCCCCCCCCAACACAAATCTTTCCTTTTCTGTCCACCTCTGGCCCACAAGTCTCAGAAAAGAACCTACCAATTTGTGTAGCAGATATGCAGATGTACCTTCAATGTCCTGTGCAAGGCTCAAGGACATTTATCAATGTTATTTAGCACTTATATATAGCAGTGCTTTACAACTATTGATTTAGTAATCCAGGTAATACCCTTGGATATAAGTATGTATTATTCCCATGTTAGATACAGAAACTGAGGCAGAAAGGTTAAGCGATTTACCCCAGGTTATACAGAGAGCAAATCACACAGCTGGGATTAGAACTCAGGAGAGTGAATTCCCAATCCTATGCCCGGACCCTGTAGGAGAACATGCAGGTTTTTTTCTATGCAAATCAGTGGGGTTTTCAAACTTTTCCACACTGGGACTCCTCACCAATCTAGCAAGGATCCTCTTCTCATTTAGCAATATGGGAAGGGGAAAGTGATCAAGACCCCTAGATTCAGTACCCATGTTGTAAAATTATTCTCCAGGGCTTTTAGTCATATTTACAAGAACTGTGTCCAATATGTTCTATTATGTCTTTCGCATATTCTCCTTCATTTGCCCTTTTTCTTTTTTTATTTCTTGTCTACTGTTAGACACTAACTGTAATATTATTGAGAATCCCCAAGAGATTGTCCTACAAGATTTGTTTAACTGAATGTACAGGCATTTAGAGTTCAGAAGAAATGCTTTATTCTAACTTGTGGTACAGTTCTTTTTTTTAGAGGCTACAACATAACACAAATAAAGTTCTCACTACTAACTATCTCTGAGTGGAATCATTTCCAGGTGCAGAGCTGCTGCCTACAGGATATGCCTACACAAGCAAAACAGAAAACATTACATGGTGCCAAAAATACAACTATAGCATATCACCTTCAACACAGGGAGGTAAGTAGCCCAAAACCAGACTATCCAGCCTAAATTATTCCAAACACTGTAAAGCACTAATGGATCAAGAGACCTCTCCCAAGCACAAGTCCATTAATACATTGAGTCCACTAATACATTCTAGCTTCCTGCATTAACCAAACATTAAAAAAAGTGGACTCCTGTGATAGCCTGATCCATTTTCAGAGTCCAATAAAGTCGAACTGCCTGAATTTTCTTTTTTTTTTTAAATTGTGTTAAAATGTAAAGCTACCAGTTGCAATATTGCAGGATTAGTTGGATGAGTCCTTGTGCAGGCATAATCAGCTTAATGGCAACAAAGATCACAACATAGTTAGTGCAGCTGTGACACTCAAAAACATTTTGCTGAACGGCAAAGTGTGCACAGAGCTGAATCTGTCCCTTTTCTTGTTAGCCATTTCTAAAACAGTGCAGCAAGTCAACAATCCCATAGTCTACATTACTGTGAAAGAATGAAGACAGGGAAGTATTAGGATGGAGCAATTTACTTTACTGGGTCACAATTCTTTGACCGTGTCATATAATTTAGTTAGATGTACCAATAAAGTGACACTGGCTGTTTCCTGAACTCAGTGTAATTTTAACTTAATTCCCACTGTACTGTGGGCTAAAGGGCTGCCTGTTGTTCACTGTTGATTAATACATATCTAAAGTAGTGTCAATTTAATATAAATATTATGGGGAGAAAGTTCAGTAAAAACCCTTCAGCATTCTTAATAGTTTACTATTCTCATAAAAAAGAGTAATCAATTCAGTCAGAATAAGAGGCCTGGATTATCCTGTGTACAAATGTATTTGCACTGAGAAATTTGTTGCAACAGGGTTAATACTATGCCATATATCACAGTTGCATTACAAATAAATGGAGCTGAATATAATAGATTGAAATCTTCACCTTAAAAAATGAGGGAGATCTAGATTCTAAGCTTATCAAATTAAGAGCTCCATCTTTAAAAAAAACCAAACATATGTAGAAGTCAATACCCTCATCTTAATCATCCTTCTCAGCAATTACTGTGCTTCTTGGTTTTTTAGTAGAGTTACCTCAACCCAAAATCCCTTGAAATCAAGCAGAGAGTAATAAGGATAAAAATGGCTGAAGAGGAATAGAGAAATAATTCTTTACAGCCCTGAGAATAAATCTATTCTATTCACTGGAGTAAGCAGAAGAGTGATCTAGGCAACAGGTTGGAACATGTGCGGGAGGTCTAGGTTGGATATTAGGAAAAACGATTTCTCTAGGAGGGTGGTGAAGCTCTGGAATGGGTTACCTAGGGAGGTGGTGGAATCTCCATCCTTAGAGATTTTTAAGGCCTGGCTTGACAAAGCCCTGGCTGGGATGATTTAGTTGGTTCTGGGTACAGCCTCACCCCTCCCTCCCTGAAAGCAGCACCCAACCGTTTTGCGCCTTTTTTGCTTGGTGAACTGTGCAGACGCCATAGCACAGCAAGCATGGACCCTGCTCAGCTCAATACCGCAATCGTGGATGTTTTAAACACCTTGCGCACTCTCGTGCAGTATATGGTGAACCAGGACCTTCAAACCGAGGCGAGGAGGAGGCGGATACAGCAGCGCGGCGATGACAGTGATGAGGACGTAGACACAGAATTCTCTCAAACCGCGGGCCCCGGAGCGTTGCAGATCCTGATGGTAATGGGGCAGATTCTATCCATTGAACGCCGATTTTGGGCCCGGGAAACAAGCACTGACTGGTGGGACTGCATTGTGTTGCAGGTGTGGGACGATTCCCAGTGGCTGTGAAACTTTCGCATGCGTAAGGGCACTTTCATGGAACTTTGTGACTTGCTTGCCCCTGCCCTGAAACGCCATAATACCAAGATGAGAGCAGCCCTCACAGTAGAGAAGCGAGTGGCGATAGCCCTGTGGAAGCTTGCAACACCAGACAGCTACCGGTCAGTCGGGAATCAATTTGGAGTTGGAAAATCTACTGTAGGGGCTGCTGTGATGCAAGTAGCCAAAGCAATCACTAAGCTGCTGCTACGAAAGGTTGTGACTCTGGGAAACGTGCAGGCCATAGTGGATGGCTTTGCTGCACTGGGATTCCCTAACTGTGGTGGGGCGATAGATGGAACCCATATCCCTATCTTGGCACCGCAGCGCCAGGGCACCCAGTACGTAAACCGGAAGGGGTACTTTTCAATGGTGCTGCAAGCACTGGTGGATCACAAGGGACGTTTCACCAACATCCACGTGGGATGGCCAGGGAGGGTTCATGACGCTCGCGTATTCAGAAGCACTACTCTGTTTAAATGGCTGCAGCAAGGGAATTACTTTCCAGACCAGAAAATAACAGTTGGGGATGTTGAAATGCCTGTCGTTATCCTGGGGGACCCAGCCTACCCCTTGATGCCATGGCTCATGAAGCCATACACAGGCAGCCTGGACAGTGGTCAGGATCTGTTCAATTACAGGCTGAGCAAGTGCAGAGTGGTGGTGGAATGTGCATTTGGCCGTTTAAAGGCGCGCTGGCGGACATTACTGACTCGCTCAGACCTCAGCCAAACCAATGTCCCCTATGTTATTGCTGCTTGCTGTATTCTCCACAATCTCTGTGAGAGTAAGGGGGAGACCTTTATGGCAGGGTGGGAGGCTGAGGCAAATCACCTGGCCGCTGATTACGCGCAGCCAGACACCAGGGAGATTAGAAGAGCACACCAGGAAGCGGTGCGCATCAGAGAAGCTTTGAAAACGAGCTTCATCAATGGCCAGGGTACAGTGTGACTGCTGTGTTTGTTGATGAACACCCAACTCCCTTGATTGACTCAGTCCCTGTAAGCAACTCCCCCTCCCCCTTCGAGTACAGCTTACTTATGCAAATAAAGTCACTCTCGTTTAAAAATCATGAATTCTTTATTAATTCATTATAAAAAAGAGGGAGAGAATGAAGGGTGTGGTTTGGGAGGAGGATAGGAAGGATGGAGAAGGCCATTAAAAAAAATTTCACATTAACGACAGCCTTCTGGTTGGGCTGTCCACGGGGGTGGAGTGGGCGGGTGCACGGAGCCTCCCCCCACGCGTTCTTACACGTCTGGGTGAGGAGGATGTGGAACATGGTGAGGGTTGAGGGTGGTTATACAGGGGCTGCAGCGGCACTCTGTGATCCTGCTGCCGTTCCTGAAGCTCCACCAGACGCCGGAGCATGTCAGTTTGATCACGCAGCAGCCCCAGAGTTGCATCCCGCCACCGCTGATCTTCCTGCCGCCACCTCTGATTTTCCTGCTGGTCTTCCTGCCGCCACCTCTCATCTCGGGTGTCTCTCCTGTCCTCACGTTCACTGGCATCTTTCCTGTAATTTGATACCACGTCCTTCCACTCATTCAGATGAGCTCTTTCATTGCGTGTAACTTCCATAATATCCGAGAACATTTCATCTCTCGTCTTCTTTTTCCTCCGCCTTATCTGTGCTAGCCTTTGGGATGGAGGAGGGACGCTTGAAATATTTGCAGCTGCATGAGGGAGAGAAATATTTAAAAAGATACATTTTACAGAACAATGGTTATACTCTTTCACAGTGAACAGCACTATTCACCTTACATAGCACATGTGATTTCCCTACAAGGTCGCATTTTTCATCTTAATAGTGAGTGCCTGCAGCTCTGGAGTTACAGATCTCACAGACACAGGTCCAGGCATCAGAATTCAACTTGCATGCGGCCATGGTAAGCCACTGTCTTTCGGCTTCTGCAGTGATTTACCCCTCCCCCCAATGCATGGCTAATACCACGCTAGCTCCCTGCTAATCAACACCCTTCCCCCGCCCCCCACCCACTGCATGGCTGGTAGCTTGGGGAAGATCGCCAGTGACCAAACACAAAAAAGATCATCAGCATTTCACTCCTCCCCTACCCCCGCTTGGCTACGTGCAGGAAAGGTTTTTTTTTAAGCTGCTGCAGTCCACGAACCCAGTAGGAAAATGACCATCCCCCTTACTTAAATTCCTGATTTTTAGCCAGGTTATCCTGAACGATATCACTTTGCTGAGGATCACACAGCAAGATAAAGAACGGATGCTTCTTGAATGCCAGCAATCACCGGGACCATACGCTGCTATGCTTTGCCATGCTATGATACCTGATTACTTGCTACATGCATGGCGTGGTAAAGTGTCCTACCATGGTGGGTGGAACAAGGCTGCCTTGCCCAGAAACCTTCTGCAAAGGCTTCTGGAGTACCTATAGGAGCGCTTCATCGAGATGTCCCTGGAGGATTTCCTCTCAATCCCCGGACATGTTAAACTTTTCTAAGTAACTATACTGTCTGCGAATGCATCCCAAGTCCTCAGGGCAAATCAATCATTAAAAAACGCTTGCTTAAAAAACAATGTTTGCTATTTGCAAAGGTACACTCACCAGAGGTCCCTTCCATGGCGTCATTGTCTGGGATAGTTGCTTGGGAGGAGGGTAATTCCGTCAGGGTCAGAAAAAGCTCCTGGCTGCTGGGGCTCACGGAGTGCTGTGTGCTCTCTGCTAGGTCGTCCTCCTCTTCTTCATCTTCATCTTCCCCGTCTGCATAATCCTCAGACATGGCAGAGATTACAACCCCCACCTCGGAATCCACGGTCAGGGGTGGGGTAGTTGTGGCGCAGCCCCCTAAAATTGCATGCAGCTCAGCATAGAAGCGGCATGTTTTTCGACCTGCCCCGACCTTCCGTTTGCTTCTTTGGTTTTCTGGTAGGCTTGTCTGAGCTCCTTAACTTTCACTCTGCACTGCACTGAGTCCCTGCTGTGGCCTTTATCCGTCATAGCCTTAGAAATTCTTTCAAATACTTTTTCATTTCGTCTTTTGGAACGCAGTTCTGTTAGCACTGAATCCTCTCCCCATATAGCGATCAGATCCAGTACCTCCCGTGCAGTCCATGCTGGAGCTCTTTTTCGATTCTCAGGAGACTGCATTGTTACCTGTGCAGATGAGCTGTGCGTGGTCACCTGTGCTGATGAGCTCTCCACGCTGGGGAAGCAGGAAATGAATTTCAAAAGTTCGCGGGGCTTTTCCTGTCTACCTGGCCAGTGCATCCGAGTTCAGAATGCTGTCCAGAGCGGTCAGTGGTGCACTGTGGGATACCGCCCGGAGGCCAATACCGTCGATTTGCGGCCACACTAACCCTATTCCGATATGTTAATCCCGATATTAGCGCTACTCCTCTCGTCGGGGAGGAGTACAGAAACCTATTTAAAGAGCCATTAAAATCGATATAAGGTGCCTCCTAGTGTGGACAGGTGTGGCGTTAAATCGGTTTTACACTCCTAAAACCGGTTTAAACGCCTAGTGTAGACCAGGCTACAGATAACCACACAAGTCCTATATAGGGTATGTTTAGACCAGGACAGACATTTGATGACACAACAATGAAGTTTTCATATTGCTAAGGACAGAAGGAGGTGTGATAATAAATATAATCCATTCTTCTGAAAGCCTTTCTCTGGTCAATGGGGCATAACTACTCCTATTTCCCTTTGTTCCAGTTTTTGCTCCTTCTCAGAAAACGACAGCAATCCTTCCTGCCTAAAGACATTGGAAAGAAACCATTCTAACTGAACTGCAGAGCTGCCAATCTGCCTATGTTTGAGAGAATGTTGCTAAAAAAATAACACACACACACACACACACACAGGTTGTATATGTACTCTCTTATCAGCTGGAACCATCAATGGAGGTATAGCAACTCCAAATTCAGCTGCAGGAACTGGAGAGTTTACGATGCACTACTAATCCAATGAAACGTCATACCAGCCACAAATTAAAAGTCAAAAACTATCTAAAATGATATTAAATGGGAGACACAAGCAAAGCAGAAAGTATAGAGCAACGTGTATACATATGATTTTGATCATATGGGAGGTGTTACTTTGGAAACTAATGTGTGTTTGGGTCATACAAGATGGATGAGCTTTGGCAAGCCTAGACTGACAATTTCCCAACCTTAGAAACTGGGAGAACACGACTGAAGTACACTTAAAAAGTCATCCACAGCATCCTTTTTGAAACGTCTATATTTAGGCAAGAGATGACATTCCATAGTGCAGCATCCAAGATCAGGCATTCTGGGATGTTTCTTCTATTATAACACTTTCTCCTTCCAGAGAAGTGCCCATTGTTTTCCTTTCTCTCTCTCCTATATCTGGTCCAGCCATAGGAGAAGTAACAGGGAACAAAGACTGAAAATTACATCCTTCCAGAAATGCTGTGCCACTGTTAGAATTTTCAAATTAAAAATAATTATGAAGCCCAATGTCTGTGTTATGAGGCCACCCCATCCCAACAGGAAACTTTTTTTTATTCTTGGTACAGCTGTGATATATTTCTATGCAAATGAACCAACTTTTTAATCTCTTTTCCTCTATGAAAAATCTCCCATTTCTTCCCCATCACTGAATTCATATCTCAATGAGCTTGATTAATATCAACACTTGCAGTTTTCTTTTTTACTGATCACAAAGAAGGATACATTTGGCCCTCAGATACACACATAAAACTCCCACTGATGTAAATGGAAGATTCATGTGTATATCCCCATCAAAATTCCTGATGCCTGTCCTCTTAAATCCCTCATTAAACCTATCTCTGTACGACCCTTACAAATTACTGCGGTCTGGTTAGAGGTTAGGCAAGCCTAGAATTCCACTTTTCTTTTAATCTCTGTTTTGCTATTTCTTACTCTCACCCTCTCCACCTCTCTGTTTGGTCTACCTATCCAGGGGGATGCCTACACTTTGGTTACTTTCTCCAGACCTGAGGAAGAGCTCTGTGATGCTCAAAAGCTTGTCCCTTCCACCAGCAGAAGCTGGTCCAATAAAAGATATTACTTCGCCTACTTTGCAGTCAATAGGAACATCATACATGTACCTAAGGAGAGAGAAGCTTCACATACTTCTCAGTGAATGTTTAATTTTTAGTAAAACTCTCAGAAGCCTGAAAATATTTGTGTCCCCACTGAATTTGATCTTTTCCATCTTGTCCTCGTTTTTTTGCAGCAGACAAACCAAAATATTGCATTGGTCAGCATTAACCACAATGATTTCTCTGTGACAGTGTGGTAGATATTTTGGGCCAAATTCAGATGTAATGTGTAAGATGGTGTAACTTACACATGCATAAGTGAAGGTGAAAGAATTCAAATGGGTGTCATTTACATGTCAAGGGGCTAGAATAGACAGGTGGAGGGGGGAAAACGGCAACTAGAAGGCTTAAGAAAGTATAAGTTAAAGCATTCCCACACACTCTAGTTACACATTCTTCCAGTCTCCCTCCGTGTAAATTATACTATTTTAGACTCTTACTAATATGTAACTTGCACCACCTAAAACATCCCTTCTGCATTTGGCAAGATACCACAATAGCAGCTTTTAACGATTTTAGGAGGAAAAAAAATGTACTGCTTGAAAGTGGCCCTTGGAAATGGTCTACCAGCATGATGTCAGGAATGGGAAGTCACAAAGAAATAAAGTGGAGTGATGGAAAAGCAACTGCGTCTAACTGAAAGTAACCACAATATTCTCAAGCTTGTTTTCTTTTAATTAATAAATCATTTTTACAAAAGACTAACACCAAACAAGTCCATTCCTGTAGATTTTTTGGATTCCAGAGCATCTCCTGATCCTACACACAGCTTGATGTGAGATCATAGCTTTTTACTACCTCATCACAGATGTTTAAATCATTTGCCTTTCAGTTCATTCAAGTGAGGGTCCTCTTTCAAATTAAGTTTTGTTTTTTTAAAAGATGCAGCAGTGACCAATGGCCAAGATTTATTCCATCTGTGTCATAAGCAAGCCTATTATTACACCTATCCAGCTGGGCCAAACTACTCCAGGTTTGGCTGTGACAAAAATGTCAAGAAACATTTATTGTGATTAAGTAATTTGTGACAGGTGAGCCCTTGCCTATATTACTTCATTAAAGTAGTTTTTTGTTCTTAACTAGAGCCAGGGCTGACTCACTCACTACAACTTGGGTAAGTACCAAGAAAACTCTTGCGTGTGTTACGGCTGTTAAGAGATACCAGTCACATCTAAGATGTGAACTCTACGGGTATGCGTACACTGCAGTTAAACACCTGTGGCTGGCCCGTGTCAACTGACTCAGGGCGAAGCGGCTGTAAAACTGCAGCGTAGACGTTTGGGCTCAGGCTGGAGCCTGAACTCTGGGCTCCCACGAGGAGAGGGTCCCAAAGTCTGGGCCAAGTCTGAACATCTGCAATTCTACAGCCCCACAAGCCTGAGCCCTGAAAGCCTGAGTCAGCTGACATGGGTCAGCCACTGGTGTTTAACTGAACTGTAGACGCACTCTATATGTACATGATGGGAGAAAGGAAGGAATAGAGGCTCCTTCACATGTGAACTCTTCCCTCTTCTCTATAATTTTATCCTCTAACAGATTCCCCCACTGTTCTGGTGATCAAATGAGTAATGATTCCCCTTCAACACACTCCCCCCAGCATGGTGTTTAGCACACTATTGCAAACCAGAAAATAGGAGACTTCTTTTGCTATGAAAAATAGTTACCGTGTCAGAAGGCATGAGAAATATATCAGAAAGCATATCTCTAGCAACAAACTGACACATGAAAAGTGAAAATGACGCATGCTACAGCTCTCACAATTCTGTTATAATCAATCAAAAGGAACAAAAGTCATCAAGTGATTTGTCAACAGTAACAAGACACGTCTAAATGGGCATTATGGTCTCAAGTGGGCAAAAACAATCTGAATCCTTTCTTTGGTTGCAGCCAAAGAACTTACTAGTGCACATCCTGACTATCTGGGCTGTGCTAGGGTACCAGAATTTGCCCCATAATGCACAACCTTAATTTAAGAGGTGCACATCTAATTTCTCTTGTATTACACTTTAGTAACGCACTCCTCAGGAAGGGAAATCTGAAACATTTGCTACAGCATCACATTTAGGGTTGCCACTTCTAAAACATTATTTGCAGAGAGAAAAACATACCACTGTCATAGCAATATTGCAATGCACCACAGTAAGTCGCAACACATTTTAGATATATTCTCAAACATGAAATTCAGGATTTTCTGTATCCTGCACACTGACTTTCAGGGTATGTGACAGATGCACCAAAGTCAGATGGTTGAGGCTAACAAAGCTAATAGCTAACGAGATCTTCTTAACTACTTTGTACTCTTACGTACTTCTAGAAGATTGGAAAGAATATTTCTTTCCCTAACAATAGTTCTTTAATATTTCCCTAACAAGAAATATTTCTTTGCCTGCTCCCGCTCCTAGTGACTTTATGCGGACCTGGATTGGATCCTTTAGTCTCTTCCCTCTTTTGGTGCATTCTGAGTGGCGTGGAAATTTGCATGACTTGGAGTACGATGCTGCAAGTCTTCAGTGCACGTAATACAGTTATTATTTGTTTAATTTCACTTACAGCGTTTTTTTATGGTGCTGATCACTACAGCATCTCAGCACCTTACAAGAACTCCTGAGAGGTAGGGAAGGATTATCTCTGTCTCCATTTTACAGATGAGGAATTGAGACAAAAAAATTAAGTGACTTGTCTGAAGTCATGAAAAGGGCCTGCAGCAAAGCTAGGAACAGAAGCCAGATCTCCTGGCTCTCAATTCAGTCACAAGAGTACTATCTTCTCTTATATCAATAGGAGTGCTGTATGTAGAGATCAGGCCCTTGTTTTGTTATTTTTTACTTTTACTGCGCACCAGTATAATAGGTGTAGTCAGCACAACTCTAGAAACGGTAAGAAAGATTCTGTTCTTAGTTACATCAGTGGAAATCTGCAGTAACCCCATTGAGCCCAGTGAACAGTTCTGGGGCCTCTACAGGAGGTAGTAAAATTTTGAAATTTAGCAAGGACACCCTGGGTCATAGATGTGCCATTCCATGGTCCACTGAGTATCTTTTTAGATGTGGTCAAGATAAACTTTTTTCAAAATGTACTTCAGCCAAGCACTAGTTTTACAATATTTTTTTCATTTCCCACCTTTCCACAACCTTTTGTTGTCTCAGCACAAATGTAAGTGTATAAGGAAAGAGGAATTTCTTATTTCTGAATATGATTTCACCATGTTCTATTGGTTCAGGGCACGTGTGGGTAAGACAAGGAGTTCTATAACTATGTAGCAACTGGTTCCACATGGTAGAAGTTTTGTTTGATCATCTCTCTTTAAATAGGAAATGCTATTAATAAAAACTGACTGTTGGAATATGAAGCACTGAAAACATCAGGAAATGCCAAAGTTAAGGTTTAATTCTGCCCCCTTTAACATGCATTTCAACAAAGTCTTTAATTGCCACAGGCCTCGTGTCACTCGGTGAGTAGGCTGGAGGGTGACTCAGGGAGGGATGCACAATGAGCAAGGCAGTAGTCCAGAGGCTGGACTCACTGACCTCAGAATGAGGCAGCCGGATATTGTGCAGTGAATGAAGCAGGAAGCTACACACTGCACAGGGAGGATAAAAATTAATACTGAACAGCTGCCTCATTCACTGCACGCTGTCCAGCTTGTGCACTGGCTGAAGCAAGGATCCTGTGGCATAAAATAGTATGTGTTCTCTGGAGTCAGAGTCAAGGTAATTTGAGGGAGTAACAGCCAATTAAATATCTGGTATTTGTACTGGTTCGTCAACTCAGATTCGTACTAAATCTGAATCCGATTCAACGGACAAGGAGTCTGACCTACTCTCTAATCCCTGCAAGGGCACCTTCTAAATAGTGTTGAGATACATTGGCTGGACAGTGTCAGGGGAAATGCAGATTGCTGACCAAATGCAATACCTGTCCGGTACATAGAGGACATCAGTCCCCAAGGCTGTCAAATCTGGCCCTATCTATTACCACTAAATCCACTTAAAAACTAAAAACAAACAAAAAAGGTGAATATTACTGCTGCAGCTCTCTCAGTATAACTTTCTAGGACAAACCTGTGTCTGTACTTCAATCCTTCACGTTTCAATTTAGCATGGCTTTACATGCTGCTTTCCCTGGTTTAAATATCAATGCAGTCAATGTCACGGTCTGCCCTTAAAGTAACTGTCCAAAACACAGATCTACAGTACAGCTGTGACAAGTGGCCATTACTGTAGAATACTGTAGTAATTTTTTTTAACATAAGGTTGTATCAACAGTGCAGAAGTTCCAGAGTTACACTGGAATCTGTGGTTGCTATTCTGAAGGGTATGGGAATCACTGTCTCCGTTTCTCAGGACTGTATAATACTGCTTATAAAAGTATCTTAATGATTATTTACACTCTACTTCTCCAACCTTCCTCTTTCTTCCCTATATAAATACTGTATACAATAAAAACAGATGTGGCATAAAGACCATCAATCTATGTGCTCAATTCCCCATGATCCTAAAGATCCTTCTTTGGACAAGCTAGTGATTTAGCTCCAAGTTCCTGTAAGCTGTAGCAAATTCTTCTGACCTCAGTCAGCGCTAATGTGACACAAGCCCTTGCCCTACTTAAAGGGAGACCCATATCTCAAGAAACTGAAACCAACTCTGTGCCATTTCAGTCGGAGTTGCTTGGAGTTTTTATAAACTGCACTCTACCATGGCTCTCAAGAGCCCTTCAGATATTTCACTGGTCTCCCTTCTGAGCTCTTTGGGGCTCGGAAGGAACAGCAGCTAGAGTCTTGGTATACTGTACATGCCTCAGGACTCTGCCCTTAACAAGACCAAGACCTCTGGCCAGTGTCAGATAATCTGTCACTATAAGCTACTTGTATCCAAGCCAGATATTTATTGCTATTGATCTGCTTGGTCCTAGCGAAAGACTTTTGTTCTCTCAGCCCAGGACTTTGACCTCAATTAAGTTATGAATTTCAATCCGATAGACTGCTCCACTTACCCTGCTGCTCTCCCTGACTGGATTAATTAGAATTAGCTAGGCCGGGACTCACCCCGAGCGCCTCATGGATCATGTTATTTTAATAATAAATAAAGAGACGGCAGCAACATACAAGGAAGGATTTTGAAAGATTACTCATCTCGGAGCATCATTCAGAACCTGCCAATACCAATTTCTCTGAGTTTGATTACCTCATTTACTTCTTTTTACTTCACTTCATTAATTGAGTTTTATCCCCTATTACTTCAGCTCCCAAAATTTGCCCTTCCTGTAAAGGAATCAGAGACGCACTTACTTTATAGCACCCCTTTTCTATTGCTGTTCCAAAGTTTTACTACTGTAGCTCATCAAAACGATAGTTAGCAATAATGAAATAGTCATTAAGTATTTAATAACCTAAGAGTACTGAGAGAGTATATACTATAGACAGGGAGGGAGATGGAAAGGGGATAGGGCAGCCTTGTCTGTAGCCATGAATTATTATTATAAAGCATCCAATATAGACTTTTCATGCAGTTAGTTAATTGGCTGGGGGACAAAATTGAATGTCTCCAAGAAGGTAACATCTAACCCAGGAGAGAAAGCATATATCAATCAGTACATTTTCTGACATCTGCAATAATGCCTGTGGAATGCTCATAAAATGGGCTGAAGACCAGAGGAATTTGATTGGCTAGTGGAAGTTTTGAACCACATGGGTCAAGACCTGTTAGCTACATTATCCTTATTACATCTCTTTCCATATAAAAGCAATTACATACTTCAAGAAGTCAGGTTACACAGGATTATCCTGAAATGGAATTGTCTCAACCAGTCAGATCACAGACATGCTACAGAGTTACTGATCCATAAGTACACACTTATTTATCAATTATGCAGTTCCTTGGACTCTGATAGGCTGGGAGGAGGAAAGCTAGTTGATTTGCATAATGTCAGTTCATTTATTTTTCAACAGCACAATTATGAACATTTCGATGCTCTGACTGGCCTTCAGATCTCCAAATCGATAGCCCCAAAATAAACATGGCTGCCTCAGCTTCTGACAATCTCCCCGTCGTAATCTCAACTAACGCCAGATATTCAATACAATTTAGTTTTTAAAAAGCCAATTGGTACAGAACTATTTATAACAACCAATCAAAGCCCTGTGGTGAGAGGACGATAGTTTCCTACAGAAATGTGACTATCTTGGGATAATAAACTCCTCAGCTGTTAGCTTCAAGATTTATCTATCTCAGGATAAGATTCTAATCTTCTACAGGGAGCACCCTGAAGTACTCACTTCTTCGGTAGTTGAGGGCCTGGTGTTTCACAGTGCAGGGCCCCTGGTAAAGCCATACACCAATTCCATGTATTACTACTTCTGTCATACTCAATTCACCCTCAGCTTCACTTATGAGCCAATAACCAGGAAGTAATCATGACTAGCAGTGACCTTATTAAAAAAAAGTGTATATTATTTTTTATATATATATATATATATATATATACACACACACATATACACATATATATACATATACACATATATATACATATACACACACACACACCGAGTACAGACCCGTTTATGCGCGGATGTTGGGAGTCAAGCCGTCACAACCGCGTGTTAACAAACCGCGGGTTAAGAGGGCCATGCTGAAAAAAGTGTCTATGATTCACTTAGGAAAAAAATGCTGTTATTTTCTGCTCTTTCGTGCTCCCATTTTTTTTCTCTCTTATGAAGTCTGTCATTCGCCGCAAATGAATGATTTCAATATTTTGCTCCTCCATAAATCTTACAACAGTTTCTACAGCACTAAGGGCTTCTGTGGGCAAAATTTTGACCTTTTCAACGACATCCTCGTCGTCATTGTCATTTAGGCCTGCGTTATTAGAATTCTCGCCATCACTTTCGCAGTCCAACGTAGCCTCGCAGCCCGTTAATATTTCTTCCTCGGGCAGAAATTCTGAAGTCGGGCAATCTTCATTCATCTCCAGCCACTCGGTAATGATTTCTGGCAACGTATCCAAACTAAAATCTTTTATCATTTGAAAGAGAAGTTTACCTTTATTCTCTTTTGTCTGCATGCATGTTTGTAGGATTTCTTCTTCCAAAAATCCTTCGAAGTCGGCTCTGAATCAGTACCACTGTTGGAGTTTTCCAAGTCTAAGCCATCTTTGACAGAAAAGGCATCACCGAGAGCCTTCATCCAGCAGTTTTCAATGGATTTTTGTTTTACTCCATCCCAAGCTTTTTTAACTAAATAAATAATTTCCTTCACGTTTAACTGTTTCAGGAATTCGGAAATGCCTGAAGACATGCATGACACAATCGCCGAAATCAGCTCCTGTCCATAATTGTTTTTAAAATTCTGAATAATGCCCTGGTCTAAAGATTGAATTTTTGATGTTGCGTTCAATGATAGGTATAGCACTCGAATTTTTCCATCTCTCGATACCACTGATTTGCCTGGAGGATGGGCTGGACAATTGTCAAGTAGCAAAAGTGCTGTGTCTTTGAGTTTCTTTGACCACAGATGCTTATAAACAGCTGGAACAAAGCTGTTGTGGAACCAGTCATCGAAAATGCGTCTCGTCATCCAAGTATTTTTGCTGTTAGCGTATATTACTGGCAGATTGGCTCTACTGAGGTGATTAAAGCAGCGAGGGTTATGAAAACAGCCAATGAGAAAAGGGGTAAGCTTATGGCTGCCCGTCTTGTTACTACAAAAAAGAAGAGTCACACGATCTTTTATCTTTTTAAATCTAGTTGTTTTCTGTGTCTCGTAATTAAAGACTAAAGTCTTATCAGGTAGCAGTTTTGCAAATAAAGCGGTTTCAACACAATTATAAAGTTGTTCTTCATGGTAGTCTTCATTTTGTAAACTAGATTTTAACTCGGTGGGAAATGTGTTCGCGGCCGATTCATCAGCTTTCTCCATAAATCGATACCTGCGCTATGCCATGACGCTTTTTAAAACTACTTATAAACCCCACCTTGCTGGCTTGGAATGATTCATCCCCCGTTAAATTTCCAAATGTTGTCACTTGGGCTTGAAGAATTGGCCCACTTAGCGGCATTCCTTTCAGCCTTTCCTGAGCAAAACCACCTGTGCATGGCTTTGTCTATTGTGGGTTTTGCTGAATAGGGCACATGTCTTCACTTAACCCCCACAGCAGAATCGATATTTTGTACAAAGCCATTCAGTTTAGATTAGCTTTTAGCCATCCTCGGAAAGTAGATTCGGTAATCCCAGTATCTTTTGAAACTTTGGCCTAGGTTTCTCCGCTATTTACTCGATCTATTGCAGCTAGCTTATCTTCTACAGTGTGCGAACACTGACTCTTGCCCTCTGCCATTATATTAGCCCTACAGTTAAAATTTTCTAATGTAGTATATATACACACTGTATTATAATTTAACTACAGTACTACTGTAAATATTCTATAGCTCTTTAGCGTGACAATGACTAAACGTGCGTGATAAGTCTTTACCGATATTGGTAAAGACGTACAACACATTTCCGCTCCGCACTTCCTGTCAATTTCTATGTCAGTGAGTTAGTGAGCAAATCTGTAGCGCTACATAGCAAGTTCCTGTACTACATGTTAATGAGTCTAAATAGGTAGCACTGGGAAGCATGGCGCTACCGCGCTTGAAGCGGATTCGCGTGTAAACGGGTCACACATGAACAGGTCTGTACTGTATATAGAAGAAAACCAACAAGCATGGAAAAGGAATTTCCCCTCCATTTAAAGTGGTAGACAAAAATTACTTGAATGAAAAAAAGAGATGAAAGTCATACGTAAAATGAATCAAGGGATGCGTACAGCATGTTCTCAGTTCAGATTCTTGAATTATGACATACTTATTTGATTCAAATACTTAAGAGAGAAGAGTCAGACATGAAGGAGAGGCCACGTTTGGGTAGTAAAACCATCCTGTCCACAGTGGAAACCTATAAAACAGGTGCCTTTCTGGAGACAGAGTGAAACATTTTAGCTTCACTGAAATTCTTCTGAGAGGGAGAGCTTTTTGGAGGGGCTGCATGCAAAAATGATCAGTGTTTTAGGGACTGCCCCTCCTAAGTGTAGACACAGTTGGGATGTACAGCAAAGGCAATTCCTCTAGCCCTGCAAGGCACAGCCTGGGATTAAGGAAACAATTTGTGGCTGCAGGCTGTGTCTATGACTATGCGCTCAACTGGAAAAAAGGCTCAGCTGCCAGCAGCAATCTGTGTTTTCACACCTGACTTTCCCTAAGCTGGGAACACCTGAATGAGGTTTCAAGGATTTTGGACAATGACTTCACAAATTAGACAAGTGATTTAACACATTAGCCACATGGTTTTTCAGGTGACCCTGAGACTGAGGGAGAGTGGGGGATGGGAGCAAAGGATGTTGAAATCTTTCACAACACTGAGATAACACACATTAAAATATTTCAAAGCACAAACAAATACAAAGTATGCAAGGCCCAGAGATTCTGGCTTCCTTTTTTAAAGGCATTTATTAAGAATAAATACCTAGATGGTAGACAGAGCTTTAAGGCCTTAATCCTGAAATTCCTTGCGGGGAAGGGCAGGGAGGCTGGAACTAAGGGTGCTGGGGATGTGGCAGCACCTCCAGGCTTGAAGTGGTTCCCATCACATACAGGGTTTACAGTTGGGTCCAATGGCTCTCAGCACCCCCACTATACAAATTGTTTCAACGCCACTGGGGTGGGGGGGAAAAGGTGGTTGGGCTCCAGCACAAGTGCATGCAGAGGCTATGCATGGGTGCATGTAAGGTTAAGCTCTGGGCACAGTCCGCTGCACTGAGCATTAAGTCTCAAGCCCTACATACCACCGCCTTACTCATAAGTGTGCAAAAAAAAAAAAAAAAAAAAAAGGGAGACAGGCATAACTGAGAAGACAGGAGCTTAAACGTAATCGGCATGCTAATGAGCTACTTAGCTACATGTCTCCTCTTTGGCCCTTCTGCTACTAGGCAGCAGTAACATGGCAGCTGTGCAGAAGCTCTCATTAACACCGGATTGGGTTCCATTTGCCCTGTCCAGGTCAACGCTTTATCTTGGATTTATATGCCCTACGCGTGATGCCTTCACTGTGCAAAGTCAAGCCCTCAGGGTAACGTTGTTTTCTTTCTCTGCATGGGCGTGTAAAGGGGAAGAAGGCACAAGGAGTCTCCTCCTCTGTCTCTGCACTGCACCACACTCAAGTTAGGTGCAACGATGGTACTTATACCTTGTACAAGGCTAAAACCAATCCTGGCTTCAGTGGATGGAGAGAGGCAGGGAAGGGGCAAAGTCAAGGCCCTGGAACCATTTGACACGAGGACAACAGTACTGCCCAGGCAGAGGAATGTATATAGCATATTGCACTTCCTGATTTTACAAGAGGCACTGACATTCCTGAGACATTATGCCACATGGAGCTCCCGCTGGAGGCTCTTCCTGCACCACACTCATTTAGAAGACATGCCTCAAAAGGAACGACTGAATCTTTATCATGGAGCATTGCACAATCACTAATCAATCCTCACACCAATCATAGGAAGTGGGAGGTGTTATCTGAGGGGGAAATCGGAGGAGAAACATGAAATAAGCTGTTAGGAGGTCACATAGCAAGTCAGTGGCAGAACGGGCAACAGAAGGGAGGATCTCTAGCTCCTCTCTGTGCCCTGCATTCTTTCCTCTGGACAAAACTGCTTCTCACTTTCACTAGCATTCCTAACAACACTTGCAATTAACTGACTTTCCTAGCTTGTTGATTTTAAAATCCTTATTTCAGATTCTGTAAGCACTGCTCTGGCAATGGAGTGCACAAAAATGCAAAATGTTTTTTTCTTAGCTCTTAGATAAATAAGAACTATTGGGGTGGGAGCAGGGGAGGGGTTGAAAGAGAGATTTCTGTGTGGCAGGATGGCTTGAGAGAGAAAAAAATTCAAAATCTAGAGAATAAAGCTATTTTGACACCAGTCAAACTTTAGGCCTAGATTATTTGAAGGTAGAGAGATAGGCCTGCAATCCTGCCTCAAACCACCAGGAAAGGGTGGTAGGTCATTCAACTTTCTGGCCTCTCTTCCACTCCAAAAGGCAGCTAAGGGCAGGGGGAGTCTATAAGAGGGGCTATTTGGAGACACTGGATCTTGGGTAGGGTGGGGCTTCATAAACATCCAAACTTCTTGAAATTTATCTGAACTTCAAACCTGTTGAGTTCCTGATCACTAAGTTACTCAACTTTAAAATAGCCTAAAATTCCCCAGAAGGCACATACAATGTTCTAGCAGCAGGGGGCCTAGAGACTCCCAGACTATTGCGGGTCTTCAAGAATTATTCCTGGATTTACTGGCAATTATATGCTGTGTGAGGGAGAGAGAAGAATGTGGATACATAAAATCTCACTAAAACAATTTAAAAAACACAGCTTCTTTCTTGCATGCAACTGCTTTTGCTTTGCAGTGATGCTGCGCACCACACACATGCTGCCTGAATCTCAAAGCTGCCAACAGTTTTGCTGCATCCAGCAGTGAGACAGTGATTCCGGTGACAAAAAAGGAGCAGGGGAAAGACGAATTGTACACGTCAAGCTGTGAGATGCAGAGAAATAATGCATCAAAATCCAGCACTTTTGGAAGGAAGAGCCCTCTACACAAACAATCAGCAGATGCTGCTCAAGGCATATTCAGAAGCTGAAGAATGAACTAAGGTGAATCGCTGAGTCAAATCTGAAGTTCTAGCAGAAACCTGTAAACGTTTTATAAATGGTTCTGCTGCAAGGGATTTTTCTCCCAGTAGTTAAAAACAGCATCTGCTGAGTGGTGACCACTTAGCATTCAACCTGCTGCCAACCTACATTCCACAGAGATCTGTAGGAGAGGCATGGAGCTGTGCCACTTCTAATAACTGTGTGACTGGCACCAAGTCAATGCTTTAATGTTGAAAGCCACCCTCTGTCACTAAGCAGATCTTTCCTTTCTTTTGGCTAATGGATTTCACACCCATTGGCAACAATGTCAAGAGTGCAGGAATATAAGCCTGCAGAGCCTTCTGAGAGCTGCTCATCAGAGCTTACTTGGGCAGTACAGAGAGAGGAGGAGGGGAGAAGAAGGAAGCCGTCTTGGATAATAATTTTACAGGTAAAGGTTGCTCTCATTATTGGTACTGGCATGCCTACTCTTAGCTTTCCCTTTCCCCCACCTTTAGTTTCTTCAATCATTTGCACCATCCTGCCATGATACTGGTAAACGCTGCAATATTAAAAACCTTTTTCTCCTGCTGAAGTCTGCAGGCACAGTTGCAGACCCTCATAATAGCTGACAATCATAGCAAAGTGAACTTTCGGTCTTGTCTACACTATGCTTTTTGGGAAATCTACACCAGATAGCAACGGTATGAGCAAGAGTATAAACAAGGCTCAGACATTTTTACCACTGTGTCACTTGGACTTGTAGGGTTAAATGCCACAGTGGTTAGACTCCTGATGTCGTATCTATAGTAGCACTCCCCACTGATGGCACTACACTGGTGTGGTCAATGGCTGGATATTCTCACAAAATCTTAGTGTAGACACACAGCCATAGTGCCTCTGACCCTTAGCCTGAAGGTTCAAGGTGTACAAACCAATCTCCTCCAAACCTCCTTGATGTCCTCAAGTGCATGGGAAGATAAGGCACACTACAGTCAGTGAGGAGTTAGGGGAAGAAATGCATCCCTTAATGCAAAATCTACATTGGTGTCACCTATATGTATATGGGCTGCTACAGGGTTTGAACTGCAAGCAGCATATGCACCTCACTATTATACAATCTAAAGATAGGGGATGGGGTGAAAAAAAGAGTCACAAAAACATTTTTAGAGCCATGCAATACATGGGGAAAACAGAACAGAAAAAATACCAAGCAATTTTTGACATATCCATAATTTCTCCTTCATTTCTGGCTAATAGTGGAAATTAGTCTTCAGATAGTTGATAAAATCAGCCTGTCTGTGCTGGGTTAGTACCATGATCTGCGGCCAGGCAACTACTTCTACTAAAATTGATTTTCTTTTTTGGCAACCAATAGGCCAGTCAATAATAATGTTATTTGAGAAGGATTGAGTCATGAGGGAGATGAACCTTCTCTGCCATTTATTATGTTTGTATTGTCTCCATTTGAAAAGAATTTTTTCAATAAGGACGTGCAAGAAGGTATTACAAGGGAATAGCTACTTTGTGTCCTGGTATCTGGAAGCCCTCTGACTCCAAAGCACGTTAGCATCCAAATTGATAGAAAAGAGGAAGCTCCTGTCTGTTAAAGGAAGGTGGCAAAGGCTATGACAGGGTAGCTAGAAAGTTTTTCTTTTTGCTAATCAAGCAAGCCCCGTGGTCTGTCTGGAGCGTACTGCCCCAACATGGGATTGGGAGAGAGAGGCAGGAGGAATGCTTGCCACATTGCTCTTGCTGGCTAATCTAAGAAGTCTTTCAAAGCAAAAAATTCCATGCATGAGTGCTACTGCAAGATAGACAAAAAACTCAAAGGGAATGGCTGGTTTTTTACCTGCTGCAAATGATAACATTAACAGGTGTGATTTTAGGCAACCATGCTGGCTAGCGGCAGCGCTCTGAAATGCATAGAGGAGACCTAGGCTCTATCTCAGTACTGATTTCCTGATGCTAAACTGGGAAGAACCTGAAACACTACTGAAGCAGCATACTCAGCATTCCATACTGGTGGAATAGGGAGGAGAAATTGTATTTGTCATCATCCTTTATCCATGCCTCTATCCAATTAAAGAGGTGGCAGTGACAGGAGGAGTCTCACAGTTCTGGCAGAGATGTGGAGAAGCATGTGAAGGAAGAACAAAAGCTGTGATCTCTTACAAAAGATCTGACTACTGAACCTTCAGTGATATTTCCATCACGGCAGAAACTAAAAACTAGGGATATAAACGATTTTCTCAGAACCGAACATTTTACTTGCATCTTTATTACCTATCTGTGAACAGCATCATTAACAAGACAAGCTACACATCATCACCACAGGGAGAAAAGACCTAGGGCACCTTTCATTGATATTCTGAGCAATATAAGAAACAGAATGAAACTATCCCTTGTAGAAAAATACTCTTTTATATACAGGAACACAAGGCAATGATAGAAGATTTGCCAGGTATATTCACCCTAGAAGTATGGCAGATTTACAATTCAAGTTATTATATACAAAGGGTTAGGTTAACGCAACATTAGGATCGCACAGTTACACACTCAAATATCCGGAAATGAAAAAAGAGTTGAGCACAACTTTACCTCTGCTCTATTGGGCACACACAGATACAATACTGTCTTGAATCGTGATCACATCCTGTTTCTCAAGTAGTACAATTTTATCTATAACCAGTGATTTAAGTGTGTATCTTGGGGCATGTCTACACAGGGAAACTGACCATAATAGCAGTTTCAGAATAGCTCCCCATGTGGACACTGTTCTGGAATAAAAGTCACTTTATTCTGGAATAATTAGTGCACTCAACAAAATGCCCACTAGTGGAGCTATTCTGCTCAATTTCCTCATGTAGACAAGCCCTAAAATAAACTAGGATCAATATAATTAAGGAATGCGTCATAATGCAAAGAGCAGAGTTATGGCTATGCACTCACCCTTAATTTTTACATTTCCTAATTTCTAAGTACTGAATTCTGCTACCTTCATATGTCACATGGATGTAGGTTATTACATTAATTTTCTTGCTCTTTTAAAGAAAAAGTCATCAGTTCTATAACCAATAGCCACTTTTGTGAGCAAAGACCAACCAATTCCTAGTGTAGTCTGTATGTTTCTGGACTAAACAAAAACCAGTCAGGCCAAGGTCAGCTAGTATCAGTTAGTAATGACGGTTAAGTACATATTTCCACACTTATGACCTAGTATATATCTGTAATAGAATTTGTTTTTAACTTTAAAATCAAAATAACTGGTTTTCTTCATAGATGGCTTAATTTTCGGAATGAATTGGATCCACCAAAAAGTCAGTTGTGAAGCAAATCTGTTCAGTAGTTTTAAAGATGCAAAATTTCAAGTCTGCACATTTTGAAAGGTGCAAGGTGCATTTGTGGACAGTGCTTCTTTAAGTGGGCACCAATATTTTACTCAGAACACTGCTATTTTCAAATGATGATAATTTTAAAAAAAAGAAGAAGAAAAGCTAAGAGAAAGTATGTGCAAATACTGCGAAGTTTACCAGAATTATGGCAGAACAGAAGACAACATCCATAACAAGTTTCAAATTCCAAACCAGTCAGCTTTGCTGTACTCCTTCCTAAAAGTGTAGCCAGATTTTATTTATTTATTAAATAGGAAAGATGTGACTTTATTTTACACTTGGCCAGACTCAAAAACAACCAAAGGATTTTACTCAAACTTTTCTACATAAAATTAAAGTTAACCTTTGGGCACAGGACAAAGATGGAAGATTTCAGCAGAGGAATGTACATTCTGGATAGTTCTGAGCATAAGTAACATGGGATAGAACTGAAAGACAATTTTCTGTCTTAACTATTCTGGGTTCATGAAAGAACAATCCACTCTACTAGTGAGGAGGAGGAAGCTCAAGGGGAGTGAACACCAAAGAATAAGCCCAGAAGGTTATTCTGAATAGATTAAACCTTTCCCTGAAGGCCTACATGCTGCCTCAAATTCCATAGTATAAATGCCCAGATAAAAAGAAATCAGGTGCATGGTGCATTCTACAGAGCTGATTCCCTCCCTTCTCCCTCCTATTACATTACAAAGAAACCAATGTACTTTTTCCCTTATAAGAACACTTCTCTAGTGTTTCAAGAATGGATGCAGACATGCTGCTGACTTTCAGCCTCTCACATCATCACACGGTGGCAAAACACGGTATTGCTGTTTTACGTTGAATTGAATGGAGAACCTGAAAAACATGAGTTAATGTTGGATTTGTATGGTAACCTGTTTTGGTGTGTCCTGGCTTTTCATGGGTGGATGGTGTTGCTGTCCCCTAACTTCCTGCCGACTAGAGAAAGCTAAGAGAACAGATTGGTTAATAGTTCCAACACAAACACCTCTATGGAGAAAATGATGGGATGATGAAGTCAAAGAGAAGGACATAAAGCTGGCAGATAAAGGCACATAAAGCCTCCTAGTCAGCAGCTCAGATTAGGACCCAGTTTAGAACTGAACACTATAAGGAGCAGAGCTTCTCAAAAGCCTGGATTCAGGTATGGGATAATTTTACCCGACCCGATGTTACCTGAGCTCATGTAATGAGATTCAACCCATCCTCTAATGGAGTTTTAGATAAAAGTACAGAATTTTTGCTGTGTTAACAGGTTCATGCCCGATCTTCATCTTGCTTCCTCCCACTAACCTAAGTGAGTCTACAACCTATGGATTTCCATGTGACAGCATACACATATACTATTTCTCAGAACTCAATATAGCCAGTGTATGCCCAGTACAGAAATATATCAGCTGAACAGCAAAACCCCAATGCTCTTATTGCATTTATGTTACCATCATAAAAAAGCCGTTTGTCATGCTCTCTATCATTTGGCTGCTTATTAGATCAGAGTTCACCCAACCTTTCTTGAAACTGAACAGGAGTAAAACCTATATGCTTTAAAACAACATCACCCCATGTAAAAGAGGGCAAGTCAGGTCTGACCTCCGGCACAGATGCTTCATATGTACAAAATCTCCATTTTCCTTATTTTTACAAGACAAGGCAAGATATTCTCTAAAAGAGTGGTTCTCAACTTTTCCACTCCAAGAGACTTTATTTTCCATACTAGGACCTCCCTAAGACCCCCCTTCCATTAGGGATATGGGAACAGCAAGGTGGTTATGATCTCTTGAAACCTGTTTACAACCCCCATGTTGAGAGCTCTGTTCTAGAACGCATACATTCTACAAGCAATAATACCCTACAAAGAGAAAGCCATGACTGTTTCAATAGAAATAGAATGTTCCACTTTACTCACAGATGGATGAAAAACACCAACATTTATTCATTCATCAACAGATTCATTCATTCATACATTTTAAGGCAAGAAGAGAACATTATGATCATAGGCTGACATCCTGCACAACAAAGGCCAACTGCTATGTTAAGAACAGGCTCCCCTTTCCTTTACTTCACTGTTCAATAAATACAGATTTTTCTAAACTGAATGTCTCATCACTAGGAGGCTGCCTTTGGAAAGATCTCTGGGTTCTGGGTGTTTCCAGCACAGTTCCAAACCACCACCCAACCACCCACTTAGAAATGGCCTTTGGCTCTGAGGATTTAGGTAATTCGATTACATAAACGTCCCTTTTCAACATAAAGCAGGGAAGTCTGTTGTGTTTCTGCACACCCCCCCCCATGTCAATCACTTACCACCTCTTTTCAAACATACTATTACAGCTAATTATGGACAATCAAAGAACTCAATGGATGCAGGCTTTCAGTGGCCAGCAATGAACTGCCTCTTTAAACCCACAGCATCATTGTTTAAAAAGGACAGTCAATCTACTACTGCACTCCAGGAGCTTTGTGCATACTGCAGGACCAAATGGCACCATGGAGTCTCTCCCCACTTACCTGCTTCAAATACATCAGTGTATGTAATAAAATAATCAAACAAACAATTATTTACACTTATATAGGCACCCAGAGATCTCAAAGTGCTTTACAAAGATAGCTATTGTTCACATTTAAAAAAACAAAAACAAAGGAAAAGGGGAGGCCTCGCTCCAGGTCACCCAGCTAATTAATGTTAGAACCGGTAAAACTAAGGGGTCCAGTGAACATCCCCCTATGCTCTAACCACTATACTATAATGCTGGTGCTACATAAGAAACATAGGAGGGAAAAAAACATACAGTGTCTGCCAAATGAAAAAGCACAAAGCAGCTGAGGCGAGGAGGGGTATTATTTTCTAATATCCTAGCAAAGGTATGAAAAACACTGCAGACAAAAAATAAAAAGGAAAAAAATATCTATCATATAAGCTTCCCCCTCTACTGTCTGTTGCTGTCGCTCTCATGCTCCTAGATCTTGTGTCTTATGCTGCCTGCATTTAACACTGCTGCATGTATGAATGAAATAGGAAGATATCTCAAGGCATGTAGGGTAGAAGGTTTCTACAGATCCTGTCCCCCAAGCTGGAACCTGGCAGACTGAGAGCTATGTGTAGTCTGGAATGTGAACTTCCAGGGTTAGCACAGCATGTTAAAATAATAGCTCCACTAATGCAAGTCACTAGAGATTCCCTTATACTTAACCCACAATTCTTTACAACCCACACATTAACTGATAGTGCATTTGGTAATATATACGAGCACGTGCTTCAATGTTTATGACATATTTGGAAGCATATCTTTTTTTCTTCGCTCTTTGGTTGCTCCTCCAAAGAATTCCCCATAATCCTGGGTTTTAGACAGTACTTTCTTTAAGGAAAAGGTCCAGATAAAAAGTAAACACTGGGCCATAAGATCCTGATAATGTTTATAGAAGGTTGAGGAGAGAGAGAAAATAAAACAGAAGTCTTAGAATTGTCTGCCTTCTCTGAGAATACATCTATGTGCAAAATAAGACCTTTTTAAAAAAAGGTCTCCTTTATTACCTTGGAGGAAAAAAAAATCTAAGATTGATTTTCTTTCTATAGCTATTATTAAACTTGTGTTACCAGACAAAAATAATTTGGTTAGAAAAAATGTGCAATACATTAAAAAAAAGGGAAAAAAGTTAATAGAAAATGATGGCACAGAGAAAATACAGATTATTTCCCTTCAGCTACGGAAATCCTCCCAAAGTCGTACTTTTACAGCTAAAGACACACTTGGTGCACTAAGAGATGGGAGATACAACCATCAGAAAGAGATGAATTTTCAGGGACTATTATTCCAGAACTCCAAACAGCAACAGGACCGGCTCCAGGCACCTGCGAAGGAAGCAGGTGCTTGGGATGGCCAATCGAAAGGAGCAGCACGTCCGGGTCTTTTGTGGCAATTCAGCGGTGGGCCCCTCAGTCCCTCTTGGAGCGAAGGACCCGCTGCGGAATTGCTGCTGAAGAAGTAAGTGGCGTGGCTGAGCTGCTCCCGAAGTGTGCCGATCGGGGCTTTATCTTTTTTCCCCCCGTCCCCCTGCTGCTTGGGGCAGCAAAAAAGCTGGAGCCGGCCCTGAGCAGCAGACATCCCCTGGGGTCACAGGGTAAAATACAAAGACAAACGTGTAATCCCAGTTCTCCTGGTCTCAAGAGCATGCTATTTCCAAACGTTCACAGACAAACATATCACACATAATTAGAGTAGTAGGTGTGGTGTCCAGTCTCATCTTAGAGCAAGGGAAATCATGGACATAACTCCAGTATGATTCAGTATAATTACTCCTCCACAAATCTACCTTTTTTTCAAAGGTGCACAAAGGATCTTTGAAAAAAATCCTCAAATAGTCTGCATAACAGAAACCTAGGAATCATATGCTCAAAGAACCACAGGTCTCTACCTAAATCGTCCCACAGATTTCAATGGAACCAAGCAAGTTCTCTTAATATGTACCCTTTTCACGGCCTGTCCATAGTAGGGCTTGTAACAATATTTTAAACAGTTTTTAAACATATTTAAAGCTTAACTTAGTTACTTCCACCACCACAATGTTACTGCTGAGTCAAGAAACCTACAAGAGAGCCTATTACTTCACATATGTCATGACAGTAGTGCATTTCCAAAGCTCTTATTGGGATACTGGGCTAGCACAGTTCTCAAAATACACACACGTGCACACACAAACTAGATAGGGAAATGATGCAAGCAACAACCATATTGGAAAACAACTGTCAATCATGGTTCTGGAAGAACCATGTTTGACAATTATTTCTGAACATGATCACAAGGTTCAACCCTTAATTACAACAGGATTATAAATACCATCTACATTATAAAGTGAGATCCAACTGTAACAATGTCAAATTTCAAACATAATCTGAAGCATCATTTAGAATGCTTTGTTTAAGAAATGTACCTTCTAATAAATGAATGTTCTATTGTGTTCTACTCTTTGGCAAATAGGTTTCTTCCTGCAGTGGAATTTTCTTTAGTTCACTCTCCAGTCTTCAGATGCTCTGCTGAAACTATAGCATATTAAGGAACTGGACAGAGCCTACCAATTAATTCTATCTAAGCCACTAAACATCTAGTAATAGGAAATATCTCTGGTTTCGCCTACCCAAGTCAGATTTGAACTGATCATCAACAAGTGAAAGACACTATTGCAGGAAGAAATTTCATCTTGCAACTGAAAAGGTTCACTGTGGTTTTGTATTTGGTTGTATGGAAATCTGGTTTTAATGGGTCTATTCTTCTCACATGTATCGCTTTAGGTGGTCTCCTCCATATTCAATATTCTGAAAGAATTTGCTTTGGAATCCTGATGGGACAAAGTATGATGTGTTTGGTAAAGATACAACATCATGCACCACTGAAAAGCAAGTTTTCCATCCTTCCTTACCTGGCTGTTAACATTGGCCGCATGCTGTAGCAGTACCGAGACCAGCTCCTTGTGTCCTCGATCACATGCCCAGTGAAGCAAAGCCCTGCCCTAGAAATATCCAAAAGAAAAAGAATGAAGTCAGCAGAAGCTATTGTAAAGAGACTCAAAGTCCTACTGCTGGAACCCTGGATATCACAAACAACTAAAAATTGAACAATAAAATAACCACAATCAGAATGGCCTATAATGTGCGATTCATTCTCACTTGTATGTTTACACAGCAAGGTCAGGAGCATCAACTATCTGTTAGAAGGGCAACACAAGGCCTGATTCTGTACTGCTCTGCACCCAAAACTCCAACTCAAGTCAAGAAGAATGTAAGGGAGAATGAAGAAAGCAAGAGACCAGAATGTGGTCTGCCTTCCAGACAGTTTTAGGGTTTAACTGTACCAGTGATTTTAACAGGAACAGAGTCTCTCTAAGGCTAAGATTTTTAAAGCTGCCTAAGGCATCTGAACCCCCTGTTCCTATTAAAAGTAATGGGACCCAGGCATCCAAATCCCCTGTTTGCTTTGCAACTCTCAGCCTAAGTCACTATGATCTGGGCAACAGGGTGTCATCAGATCAGAAAAATTTATTTATTTGAATCTTTTATCGACTCTACAATTCTCCCTCTCCCTTCCCCACACGTTTCTGCACCTGAAGTCACTGGGCGCACCCCCAGAAAAAAATTTGTAATGACTCCTCCTCCACTAAGGTGGGTGGCAATCACTAGTGGAAGTCCAGATCCACCTATTTGTCAAGGACATGGGAAATAAGTAGCTCAGCACTCTTCTGAGGACTGACTGACATGCAGCTTAACACCCTGCTATGGGCAGGGCAGGTTATCATGTTCAGAGAATGGAATGTTTTTTCCATATTAAACTCAAATCTCTGCTTTATGCCAGTTTTAACTGGGATTAAGCAAGTATCTAGAGCAAAAGATGGAATTAAGTCAAAGGAGCGCTTCACGAAAGCCTTTTTCTCCCCTTCTCTCACATTCAAACTCTTTCCAGGATCACCCAATTAAATCACCCAATTAAAGGAGGGTCTAGTTGAAAAACAACATGATCTGAAAGAGAAAGCACTCAGCAATTTAGAAGTCTTAAAAAGTTTTTCTTGCTTTGTCTTTTGTGCAACAATTGACTCATCTCTCTACCTGTGAGAACCTGCTTCAAGTAATCAAGCACTAGATGCTGAAAGGGAGGCGGATAGAAAACTGGGCTGTGCAGATGTCCTAAGTATTCTGCCCTAGAAAGGGCACAGATGCATGCATAAGTTAGGAGGAATTTCATCACCCTTTGTTCATCCCAAACTACCCAACTGAAGATGAGCCTGTGCCATGAAGTCCTGATCTGTATCTGAACCTCACCAAAGTTTGAGCGTGTCCACATACATAGTTTTGGTTTGCCATGTAGAGGTAGAGAGAATAGCTGCAAAATCTGGAGTATTCTATTTCAGGGTCTTGGTTTAGGCTCATCTCGGAGAATCATCTCAACACAGGACTGCCCAGGCTGTAAGCGCTTATTATTATGATGTTTAAAACGCTTACATTTGGATACCAAAACACAGTTCTTCTGCTACGGTTGCATGTGTTATTAGCTGCAATAGCCACACTGCCCACTGAGCTTGGGAACAGTTATCTTGTTACCCACACAAACAGAATCCAAATCCACCCAAAGCAATAACAGAGCCTTTTAATGAATAGCTCTAAAACATTTCCTATCAACTACAGAAGATGTTATAAATTGGCATCTTTTATATCTTCATTTAAATAAAATAAAAAGTAGATGATATTTTTAGATGGCAGTTGTTCTACCCTGGCTATCACTTACTTCCAGCTTAATGTGTACACTTTATAGCTGTTTATGTTAACAGGTAGTTTAAATTAATTTCTCCAGACTGAATATGGTGTGTGATACTCCTGCAGAAGGATCTTTTAAACTCATGCTGAGGTAAAGCAAGATATCATAATGCTGCTTTGTGACATTTTCACAACTTGCTTTTTCTAATGTACCACCCAACACACTTGTGGTCCTTCAAAACCAAAATAGGGTTATCCCTTGACATATATCTTCAAACATTGCAGGGGGGGACAAAGTGAGCAACTGACTTATCTAATAGGAGCGGTGTGCCAGTTTTCCTGGACATTGTGCCAAAAATTTACTAGTAGAAGGGGGATAGGAAGACACCAGTGACTAAATCTCTCTCACTTTTCATGTTGGATATTCTTCAGTAAGGTGGCAGATTTAGAACATTATTTTGAGTCGGGAAATGTGATCTCAGACATTAGGCATTCAGCTTTTTACCACACTTTTTGACCCAACAAGTAATTAACTTTTGTAACACATTATTTTAATGGTACACTAATTAACCTTGAATTAGAATGAATTCTCTCACAATTACTTTCTATGGAAGCACAGATTACATTGACACCCACATTAGTATCATTTAATGATTAATGTTCCTGCACTCAACATTACAGTGAAAAACTGAAAGGAGGAGAGTAGAATTTAACAGATTAGTAAATACTGATAGACAAAGCATATTAAATTAATCTAGGGGCCACCAAATGAAATGAATGGGCAGCAGGTTTAAAACAAATAAAAGGAAGTTGTTCTTCACACAGTGCACAGTCAACCTGTGGAACTCCTTGCCTGAGGAGGCTGTGAAGGCTAGGACTATAACAGGATTTAAAAGAGAACTAGATAAATTCATGGAGGTTAAGTCCATTAATGGCTATTAGCCAGGATGGGTAAGGAATGGTGTCTCTAGCCTCTGTTTGTCAGAGGGTGGAGATGGATGGCAGGAGAGAGATCACTTGATCATTGCCTGTTAGGCTCACTCCCTTTCGGGCACCTGGCATTGGCCGCTGTCGGCAGACAGGATGCTGGGCTGGATGGACCCTTGGTCTGACCCAGTATGGCCATTCTTATGTTCTTATGTTAATCTCTGATCCACTAACACTTGAGATGTTGGATTTGTATTGGACAGATAATCCAAATTTCTCTGTGCTATAAACATATATTCCAGGAGATAGAAACACTTAATTTATAAGATGCAAAGTTCTCATGAATACTTGTTATTAGGGCTGTCAAGCCATTAAAAAAATTAAACAATTTAACAATCTGTTAAATAATAGAATAACATTTATTTAAATATTTTTGGATGTTTTCTACATATTCAAATATATTGATTTCAATTACAACACAGAATACAAAGTGTACAGTACTAACTTTATATTTATTTTTGTTACAAATATTTGCACTGTAAAAAAAGAAATTGTATTTTTCAATTTACCTAATACAAGTACTGTAATAAAATCTCTTTATCATGAAAGTTGAACTTACAAAGGTATAATTATGTATAAAAAATACCTGCATTCAAAAACAAAACAATGTAAAACTTCAGAGCCTACAAGTCCACTCAGTCCTACTTCTTGTTCAGCCAATCGCTCAAACAGGTTTGTTTACATTTACGTGGCAGATGTGCTAAAGATTCACATGTCCCTTCATGCTTCAACCATCATTCCAGAGGACATGCGTCCATGCTGACGACAGGTTCTGCTTATTAACGATCCAAAGCAGTGTGGACTGATGCATGTTCATTTTCATGATTTGAGTCAGATGTCACCTGCAGAAGGTTAATTTTCTTTTTTGGTGGTTCGGGTTCTGTAGTTTCCGCATCAGAGTGTTGTTCTTTTAAGACTTTTGACCTCGTCCCTCTCAGATTCTGGAAGGCACTTCAAATTCTTAAACCTTGGGTCGAGTGCTGCAGCTATCTTAAGAAATCTCAGATTGGTACCTTCTTTGAGTTTTGTCAAATCTGGAGCGAAAGCTTTCTTAAAATGAACAACATGTGCTGGGTCATCATCCGAGATTGCTATAACATGAAATATATGGCAGAATGTGGGTAAAATAGAGCCGGAGACATACAATTCTCCCCCAAGGAGTTCAGTCACAAATGTAATTAACACATTTTTTTAACAAGTTTCATCAGCATGGAAACATGTCCTCGGGAATGGTGGCCAAAGCATAAAGGGGCATATGAATGTTTAACATATTTGGCATGTAAATACCTTGCAATGCTGGCTACAAAAGTGCCATGCGAATGCCTGTTTTCACTTTCAGGTGACATTGTAAATAAGAAGCAGGCAGCATTATCTATTGTAAATGTAAACAAACTTGTTTCTCTGAGCGATTGGCTGAACAAGAAGTAGGACTGAATGGACTTGTAGGCTCTAAAGTTTTACACTGTTTTGGTTTTGAGTTCAGTTATGTAACAAAAAACCCCTACATTTGTAAGTTACACTTTCACAATAAAGAGATCGCACTACAGTACTTGTATGAAGTGAATTAAAAAATACTATTTCTTTTATCATTTTTACAGTGCAAATATTTGTAATAAAAATAATATAAAGTAAGCACTGTACACTTTGTATTCAATCAATTGATGTAAAAATCAATAGATGTAAAAATATAGAAAAACATACTAAAATATTTAATAAATTTCAACTGGTATTCTACTATTTAACAGTGCAATTAAAACTGTGATTAATAGCAATAAACGTTTTTAATCGCAATTACTTTTTTTGAGTTAATCGTGTGAGTTAACTGCGATTCGACAGCCCTACTTCTTACATATAACATAACTGTAATTATCTAACTGTAGTGGGATAATATCATCATTACACAGTAAATACCATGCAATTACTGTACAAAAATATAGAATCATAGACTTTAAGGTCAGAAGGGACCATTATGATCATCTAGTTCGACCTCCTGCACAACGCAGACCACAGAATCTCACCCACTCATTCCTGTAACAAACCCCTAACCTATATCTGAGCTACTGAAGTCCTCAAATCATGGTTTAAAGACTTCAGGGTGCAGAGAATCCTCCAGCAAGTGACCCGTGCCCCACGCTACAGAGGAAGGCCAAAAAAACCCAGGGCCTCTGCCAATCTGCCCTGGAGGAAAATTCCTTCCCGACCCCAAATATGGCAATCAGCTAAACCCTGAGCATCTGGGCAAGACTCCCCAGCCAGACACCCAGGAAAGAATTCTCTATAGTAACTCAGATCCCACCCCATCTAACATCCTATCATTAGCCATTGGGCATATTTACCGGTAATAGTCAAAGATCAATTAATTGCCAAAATTGGTGTGATAGGATAGCCTTCCCCTCCATAAATTTATCAAGCTTAGTCTTGAAGCCAGATATGTCTTTTGCCTCCAGTACTCCCCTTGGCAGACTGTTCCAGAACTTCACTCCTCTGATGGTTAGAAACCTTCGTCTAATTTCAAGTCTAAACTTCCTGATGGCCAGTTTATATCCATTTGTTCTTGTGTCCACATTGGTACTGAGCTTAAATAATTCCTTTCCCTCCCTGGTATTTATCCCTCTGATGTATTTATAGAGGGCAATCATATCTCCCCATAGTCTTCTTTTGGTTAGGCTAAACAAGCCGAGCTCTTTGAGTCTCCTTTCAAAAGACAGTTTTTCCATTCCCCGGATCATCCTAGTAGCCTCTCTCTGTACCTGTTCTAGTTTGAATTCATCCTTCTTAAACGTGGGAGACCAGAACTGCACACAGTATTCAAGATGAGATGTCACCAGTGCCTTGTATAACGGTACTAACACCTTATCTCTCTACTAGAAATACCTCGCCTGATGCATCCCAAGACCGCAATAGCTTTTTTCATGGCCATATCACACTGGCGACTAATAGTCATCCTGTGATCAACCAATACTCCGAAGTCCTTCTCCTCCTCTGTTACTTCCAACTGATGCGTTCCCAACTTATAACCAAAAATCTTGTTATTAATCCCTAAATGCATGACCTTGCACTTTTCACTATTAAATTTCATCCTATTACTTTTACTCCAGGTTACAAGTTCATCCAGATCTTCTTGTATGATAGCCTCGCCCTTCTCTGTATTGGCAATGCCTCCCAACTTTGTGTCATCCGCAAACTTTATTAGCACATTCCCACTTTTTGTACCAAGGTCAGTAATAAAAAGATTAAATAAGACTGGTTCCAAAACCAATCCCTGAGGAACTCCACTAGTAACCTCCCTCCAGCCTGACAGGTCACCTTTCAGTTCGACCCGTTGTAGTCTCCCCTTTAACCAGTTCTTTATCCATCTTTCAATTTTCATATTGATCCCCATCTTTTCCAATTTAACTAATAACTCCCCATGTGGAACCGTATCAAATGCCTTACTGAAATAGAGGTAAATTAGATTGTCTAAAAAATCTGTTATCTTCTCAAAGAAGGAGATCAGGTTGGTTTGGCACGACCTACCTTTTGTAAAACCATGTTGTATTTTGTCCCAATTACAATTGTGCTCAATGTCCTTAACTACTTTCTCCTCCAAATTTTTTTTCCAAAACCTTGCATACTACAAATGTCAAACTAACCGGCCTGTAGTTACCTGGATCACTTTTTTTTCCTTTCTTAAAAACAGGAACTATCTTAGCAAGTCTCCAGTCAGACGGTACAACTCCATAGTTTACAGGTTCATTAAAAATTCTTGCTAATGGACTTGCAATTTCATGTGCCAGTTCCTTTAATATTCTTGGATGAAGATTATCTGGGCCCCCCGATTTAGTCCCATTAAGCTGTTCGAGTTTGGCTTCTACCTCGGATGTGGTAATATCTACCTCCATATCCTCATTCCATTTGTCACCCTAACATTATCCCTAAGCTCCTCATTAGCCTCATTAAAGACTGAGGCAAAGTATTTGTTTAGACATTGGGCCATGCCTAGATTATCCTTAACCTCCACTCCATCCTCAGTGTTTAACAGTCCCACTTCTTTCTTCTTTGTTTTCTTCTTATTTATATGGCTATAGAACCTTTTTCTATTGGATTTAATTCCCTTTGCAAGGTCCAACTTTACATGGCTTTTGGCCTTTCTCACTTTATCCCTACATGTTCTGACCTCAATAAGGTAGCTTTCCTTGCTGATCCCTCCCATCTTCCATTCCTTGTAGGCTTTCTGCTTTTTCCTAATCACCTCTCTGAGATGCTTGCTCATCCAGCTTTGTCTACAACTCCTGCCTATGGTTTCCCCCCACCTTTCTTGGGATGCAGGCTTCTGATAATTTCTGCAACTTTGACTTGAAGTAATTCCAGGCCTCCTCCGCCTTTAGAGCCACAAGTTCTTCAGTCCAATCCACTTCCCTAACTAATTTCCTTAATTTTTTAAAGTTGGCCCTTTTGAAATCAAAAACCCTAGTCACAGATCTATTTTTGTTTATCCTTCCATTTAGTTTGAACTGAATCAAGGTTGTCCCCTACAATCATTTCTTCAATGAGGTCCTCACTATTCACTAAAATCAAATCTAAAATGGCATCCCCCCTTGTTGGTTCAGCAACTACTTGGTGAAGGAATCCATCAGCTATTGCATCCAGGAAAAACTGAGCCCTATTATTATTATTACTAGCACTTGTCCTCCAGTCTATATCTGGGAAATTAAAGTCTCCCATAATCACACAATTCCGATTAGCATTTACTTCATTAAAAACATTAAAGAGGTCTCTATCCATATCCAGATCAGATCCCGGTGGTCTATAGTGCACCCCAGGCACTATCCCAACGGAGGCTCTAGTAGCTTTTTTCTCTAATGTGATTTTTGCCCAGACAGACTCTGTCTTATCCATTCCATCACTTCTTATTTCTTTACAGTCTACCTCATCACTGATATACAATGCTACTCCACCACCTTTGCCTTTATTTCTGTCTTTCCTAAACACATAACCTTCAATACCTGTACTCCAGTCATGACTACTATTCCACCATGTTTCTGTTATCCCTATAATATCTGGTTTCACTTCCTGCACCAGTAGCTCTAGTTCCTCCATTTTACCACCTAGGCTCGTCGCACTGGTGTACAAACATCTTAATTTTTGATGTTTGGCTTCACTCACATTCTTTACCTGATTAGGCCCAGACATTCTACTGAAAGTACAACCTACTAGACTGGTATCTACACTATCCTTTCTCCTTATGTCCATTCTCCTACCCACGGCTATATTCTTTCTTACTTCATTTTGTTAAAATCTGGCGTGGAGATTACCTGGACATCTCCCAACCATCTCCCCCAAATTCCTAGTTTAAAGCTCTCTTAATCAGTTGTGCCAGCCTCCATCCTAGAAATCTATTTCATGCCCTACTCAGGTGAAGTCCATCCTGAGAGAACAGTCCTCCGTCCATGAATGCCTCCCAGTGGGCATACATCCCAAAGCCCTCCTTATAGCACCACTCTGAGCCATCTGTTGATCGTCATAATCTTGTCACACCTTTGTTGCCCTTCTCTAGGAACAGCCAGAATCCCACTGAAGATCACCTGAGCCTCGAATTCCTTAAGCGTCTTCCCCAGCCTTGCATAGTCTCCCTTGATTCGTTCCAGCGAGAATATAGCCATATCATTTGTTCCCACATGAAGGACAATCAATCAGTGGATTCTTTCCCGCTCCCGTTAGGATATTCTTCAGCCTCAGGTCCACATCCCATATTGTCACACCCAGCAGACAAGCACACCCTTCTGTTCTCTGGTTACAGGCCTGTCTATTCTTCTCAGTAAGGAGTCCCCAATCACGCAGACCTGCCTTTTCCTGGTGATGGTGCGATTCTCCAGTCTATCCCTGTTCCCTCTGACTGCAAGTCCTCTTGATTCCTATTCACCCTTTCAATCCTCTGCAACCCATCCCATATCCTCCTGGGGCTCATATTTGGTGTTATCTCCATTGACTCTTCCCCTCTTCCTATAGGACTCACTGCTCTTTTCTTCTTCCTTGCCCTCTCACCTTCAGTGACCACCTGCTGTGCCCCTTCTTCATTTTCCAACTCCGCAAACCTGTTCCTGAGCTCTATTTCTCCTTCACTAGCCCATCTTTTCCTTTGCCTGGTTCTCTTAGTCACTTGCTTCCACTGTCTTCACCAAACAGTCTCCCCTCAGAGTTCTTTGGTCCTGCTTCCATCTGCAAGTCTGAGCTTTTCCCTTCAGCCTCCTCGTGTCTTTGTTCCATCATCTGCTCGAATCCCCTTCTAAACTCAACCAGAGTTTCCACCTGCATCTCCAATCCTCAGATCTTTTCTTGCATCAGCTCTATCAGGCGGCACTTCATGCAGACGAAACTCTTTTCAGGTACCCGTTCCAGAATCACGTACATACCACAGCTTCTACATCCAGTAATCTTCATTGCGTCTTCCACTGCTTGTGTCACCACCACTGCTGCCTCTGTCATAGCCTTCCCACTTAAGTCCTGTTAGTCCGGGAAACACAAACCAAACCAAAACACAACAACCCACAGCAAAGCAAACCCCCAACAAGCACCAAAACACTGCCAGAACACCACACACTCCCTTCACTAGCCTGTCTGTTCCTCTGCCTGCCTCTTTTAGTCTTCTCTGCAAACTCCCACTCAAACTTCCGTTTACAGCTCTGTTTGCTGGCTCCTGTGCCACTACAGCTGTCTATCCTTTAAACCAACATCTACGTTCTAGATGTGCACCTATATTATGTTGTTCTGTGATCGTTTCTTATCTTCAAAACAAGAAGAGTGTGACTTTGCCAGTACTGTGCTTGGATGAGACCATAAAAGAAAACTCAGCATAATGCAACAGTAGTCCTGGCAATCCAGTAAACTCAGCAGTTCTGAATGACTACAAAACCAATGCCCAAGAAGCTGCTGCTGGAGATCCTTTCTTTTGGATGAGACAAGAAACTGAAGTCAACTGATCATCTGTAATCATTAAAAATCTTGTGCTTTTTCAAGAGTATGGATTTAAAGCCTGGGGCCAGCTTCACTTTGGGTAATTGTGACATAATGTACCTCTGTGTCCACACCCTACACACTATTGTGATAATTTTTATACAAAGTATGCCTTGTGAAATATCATCTGAAAACTTATAATTTGCTGGTCAATATTATCCTGATAAAATGTGTGTGGCAACATTGTATGTGGAATTATAAGATTTAACTGTACAATGTTATTAACGCATGTTCCAAACCATAACAGAAGTTGGCAAACAGGTCTGTCTTAAACAAAGGAATATGTGCTCTGCTTAATGTGCATTTAAGCAGTAAACAGAATCATCAAGCAGGAAATGTAGACAAAGAAACCTCAAACAGGTGAGGAAAAGCATTAGGGAATATCCTTTCCCATAGACTTTGTGTGTCCAGAATCACATCTGGAAATAAATATTTTCCAAGATGGGGACTGACACTATAAAAAGGACGGAACAAACACCCTAAGAGAACCCCTCCTCTGTCTCTGTCCATCAATTCACTGCACCATAAGGGACAACGGAAGCAGCCATTAAACTGGGGAAGGGGTCCTGGCATAAGAAGATTGATCAGTAAGACTGCTGAGAGCAAGAGGTAAGAAAAACTTTGCTTGAATTTACCATTGTTCATAAAATGCCACTGGTGCCTAATTTAATCTTTATTTTTCTTGTAACCATTTCTGACTTTTATGTCTCATTACTTGTATTCACTTATAATAAACTTGTTTTATGATTTGATCTAATCCAATGTGTTTAAAGTGTCTATGAACTCCAATGGCTGTAACAAGGTGTGTGCATATTATTTCTATTAAAGAAATATCGACTTTATATGAATTAGTATTGTCTAGGAGAGGGCTGGGCAGTACAGGACATACACTTCTGGGAGAAAATCGAAGACTGGCAGTGTGTTGGGGTCACCCTGCAGTATAACCCAGGCTGGTAAGAGTGGCTGTAGCTCACACAGAGACATACCTGGGAGTATATTACATGCTGGAGGCTGTTTGTGAGCAGTCCAGACTGGAGGCCACAGCAGCAAAACATTGTAAGAGACACCCCAGGTTAGAGGGTGGGGGTGACAATTCTACTCAGTCTGGATTGTACACTGGGTATGTCACAGTCATTAGATTATTTCTGTATTTCCTCTGCAATTCCAAATGGACAGAATATTTTTCACTTAGTGATCTACATTGTTCTACACTGTAGTTGGTTGCTATTATAAAAACTGCCATGTTCCACTTGAGAAATGGTTGCATTCTAGTAGCAGGAAAACAATCCCTAAATACAGCCTGTAAAGCACTACGGCATTATGCTGGATAAATGTAAATTGTATTTTAACAATAATTTACTTTTGGACCTATAAAAGAATAATTAGTGAGTAGTTTGCAGAAGCATATCATTGCTACAGAGATAGATAATATCTACAAAGGAATCTCAATACTGTTCCTACATAATAAAGAGTACTTCCAAGATATTTGTGAATTAAAGTGTTATCCAGAAAGCAAATTCAAAATTACGAGCATTTGGAGACATAAAAATCAAGTTAAAAACATTAACAGCTATAGCTAATGGACCTAACACCTCAAGAATCAGGAAAAATCTATTTATGAACTTTGCCTATCATAAAAAAGGCGTAGCAATAGCCGAATCAGTTGTAAATGGTGGTAATACTGGGCAATGTGTGAATCTTGGATATGGGCTATGCAATCTGTAAAATCTTCTAGTCTGCATAGTAGTTAATTTATAAGAGTCATTACAAAGTTCACCCTACACGCTAGGAGGATTTCTTGGAGACTCCCCTCCCCTCCATCACAACTTCATTATGGTAGCAATGTTTATTGGGCAATGCTTAAATCACAGATGTGTTCAAATTGGCATGAGTAATTTAGAATGTGAAAGTATATGCTGTAGTGATGTCCTTCTTCAATTAAATTCAAACAAAATCTAAGATGCCTATTTTTGTTGTAGCCGCACAACAGAGCATACACAGTTGTTGCAGAAGTTATTTGAGAGGATGCAGTTTTCTCTGCCCCTCAAGTCTTGAATAATAAGCATAAATTTAGCCCCAGTGTATTGACCCTGCCTCTTAAATCTTCCATGTCTCGCTTGGATTACCACTGCCAGCTTCTGTAGCAGTTTCTCAAGCCAACAGCATATAAATTTTGTTTCACCATGAATCACAGGTTGTTCAAACACAAAGTAGGGATGGTTACCTCTCAAATATTTTTTTCCAAGTCCCAGTAGAAGCATGTAGGAGAATGGTCTTCATTGCAATTAATCCAGAGAGAAAGAAAGAGGACTATAGCTAAACTGAATGGATGTCTCAGTGTAAAACTGATTTGGAATCTAATTGCTTTCATAGACCTGAAAACGGAGTGTGTGTGTGTGTGTGTGTGTGTTGGGGGGTGGAGTGGGGAATAAGTGTATATGTCAAGAAAGATGCAATAGTTCTTAAACCACATTCTTTTCCCATCATTCCTAAAAATACCATGGAGCTATTTACGTTGTTGAGCTGGAACATGATCCTTTTACATTTGAGGTTCCAAACCTGCATGGAAAAAATCTCACAGAGGCATGGCTACACTGACACTGCTCTCAATGAGGGAGCCAGGGTTATGGTGGCATGAGGCACATGCTCTTTGTTAAAGGCTTTGCACCCACTTAAACACGGGTGCAGAGGAAACATTTATTTGCTTACTTGGATTTCTACAATAATGTAAAAAAGGATGTTTCTACCCAAATTCTATGTGCCCTTGACACAAGTTCCAAAAAACAATAAAATAAAATAAAATAAAATTGAAAGATCAGGACACATTCTAGGAAGATTTCAATGCCTTTGAAAATAAAATAAAAACAAAATAAAGCTGGAAATGTATTGTTGTTAAAAAGGCACCAAAATCTCTTTCCTATTAGTATATGCCATGAACTCTGAGCTGACAAAGTAACTAAAATGTGACAATGTAGCCTTTATTTTATTATTTCCCCTTGCATACAACCCTGTATACAAGGACCCAGTTGCTTTTGTCTGTGCCTATTTCTTTTAAACCAACACAGCCTTAGCTGCTGAATTTTGGGCAATTTAGAAATAGTGAATGGGAGCCTATACATAATAATTGTCATCAGACACTTTATATAATCCTCTAGGACTCTGCTTAATTCAAATTGAAGTTTATTGTACCTGAACTATTAGCCAGTGTTCTTGTTGGAGAACTGAGAAAGAACATATTCTTTTCTTTAGGTGAGAAGACTGTGTATGTAATTAGATTTCAAAATTGACAAATTCTATATGGTTTATTCTAGTAGACGTGGTTAGCATAGATTTTTTTAAATATATTCATTTCTAGCATCATATTCTGAAATCATTTTGCTTGTAATAAGTACGACTTCTCACGTTATGTATGTACCACTAGATTTTTATCTTGTATTTCCAAATTGGTAGGAATTATTTGCACAAAATGGAGAGGATATAATTATAAACATTATTAATACAGTATGTGGAAAAAATCTGAACTGTTTAAAAACTCAGAAAAGTCATTATCATACAAGAAAAGGATGTGCACAGATTCATTACAAAATTATGCACTGTATAAGCAAATTCTATTCCATAGCAAGTAAATTACTTAGGAGCTGGGCTTATTTGCATATATCTGCACTCCCATTTTAAATGTATGAGAGATACAAGGTAGGTAATAACTTTTATTGGACCAACTTCTGTTAAGACCAGCTTATCTTCCCCAGACCTGAAGAAGGGCTCTGTGAAGCTCGAAAGCATGTTCCTTCCACCAACAGAAGTTGGTCCAATAAAATGATTACCCCACCTACCTTGTCTCTCTCAAATCCTGAGACTGACATGGCTACAACAGTACTGCAAACATTTAAAATGTATATCCATTTAAAGCAACAGTATCAGGTTGGTTCAGCTGCACAAGAGATGTATCTTTTGGACATGGCTGGACACATTTGCACCATAACACTAAACTGATTAATAAGCTTATGTCTGCATATGCTTTTGGCCTACCAAAGGTTCAACAGATATGCTGTTCTAAAAGACTTCAGCTGAGCTGCAGGATAGAGAAAATAAATTAGTCTCCTGCTTGTGGAGAAGGAATGTGGTTTTAAAAAGAAAACAGCAGTGGGGTTTTCGGCTCATTAAAAATATAGTGACATTTTGGTATTCATGAAAATGAGGGACTAATAGTACTATTTAGAACCAAGCACAGCGTAGATGGATGCTAACCAAACTTCATAATGCTCTGCCAAAGCACTTGTATGTGTAACCAACACGAAGGTCAAAATGCCTGAAGCTGCCAGTCTTGTCTATCCTGGGGTTTGTACCAGTGGCAATTTTTCTGTGAAATTCTCTAATGTAGACAAGGCTTCAGAGAAGGATTTCATAATATGGTGTTGAAAACGCCTCTTGATGATGAATAGTAGATAATGCTTACTAACTGCCATACACAAAGAGCTGTGTAATTTCTAAACATTTCTTTTCTCACTGAAAGATGCATCTCCTTTGAAGAAAACTACTCTGGGTTACATCCTCAGCTGCAACTGAGATATACTCATTTCATCTGAAGATGGGGCATAGGTGGCTTTCAGCCAAAGCTGGGGCTCTCCAGTAGGTAGGAGCTGTACCAACCCCTCACTACAACTTTGAGCAGCCTTGGGGCTGACACTCAGGCCCGAAGTTTTTACAATGTGCTAACTCAGAAATGGCCCAAGAAAATTATACCAAACTTTTAAAAGAATTGTGATCTTTTCAAATAAGCTTCTGGCTGAGAACAAGGATGGGAAATTTTAACACAAAGGGAAACTTTCAGGGAGCTATATAAAAAAGTGCCCCTTCGGTAAAAATAAAACAATACTAGTGTGAAGCAATAATACACTGACTGCTCAAACTACAAGATCTCAAAAGTGATTTTTTTATTACTAAAACTACACTGTAGTTAGTGAGAGCAGCTCTGCTATTTCTGGGCTTACAACGTACACTGGCTGTTTAACTTTGTAACTTGTAGTCACTAGCAGGATTGATGGAGCTCAGTGGTGCTGTTGTTACAGTGCCTCTACATGGCAAACAGTCTCAGTTCATTTAATCTATGATGTGAAATTCCAACCCTGATTTTACCCTCCCTCCCTTTCCCCCTAAAAATTAATTCACATCAATTCCTGATTAATAATAAAAGGCCCTGCCATCAGCATTCAGAGCCCCAGCCGGGGCTGTCATGGCTCAGAGGGCAGAAATCTGCTTAGAGCTACAGGAGAACCCAACTGAATTTGTGGCGTCTCAGTCTATGAATGTGTAAGCACTTCATCTGTTCGCCAAAACACAATGCGCTGAGAAGCAGCGGGTAAAGGTAGCTGTATGTATTATGGAGCAGGGCTAGGTGGCAGTGTATAAGGGTTGAACCAATGTGATAAAGATGGGAGATCATTAGTTACAGACCGATTGAACAACAGAAGTGTGTGTCCATTCAAGTGTTTGCTTTTACAATAAATATCTGTACTGAAAAATAAGACCAATTCGTAATGTCGACTCATTTCTTTCTTGATGCTGTTGTCAAATTACTAGTCAAGGTCAAGTTAGTTCTTTCCTAGCTTTGGGACGTTGCTTTGACTCTGGTTGTTGCTTCAAGGGCTTGCAAACAGGAAAAGCACTGGATAGTGGTCACACTTTTAGTCAGGTTGACAAACCTAGAATTGTATTTTTGCCTTCTGTCTGGCTAATCGAGGAGAGACAATGACAAGTTCCAATATGAAGTACTCTCCAGCCTTTCTGGTCTAAGGATGTGTAGCTTTGGATGGAATCACACGTGCCCAGACTAGTTTATCTTGAGTGGACTGGCAGACACCACTCACTGGCCAATTCCAAACAAAAAAAGCCATTTTTTTCCTACTTTTGTTCAACCAGGCTCATTGTACTGAAAGGGAAAGGGCTACTGGGCACCAATGTGGCTCTGTTAAGCTCTTACTTTGAGTCCCAGCTGGCATTTTCAAGATACTGCAAGAAGGAAGCATCTTGGCACTGATATGACATTATTGTTAATAAGTCCGAACTACTAAAATCCCAGCTGAAACTGGAATGGAATTGCTATTTGTTTTCAAATGGAATACATTGCTGTCTCAACCAGTAGATGTTTCGCCAACTATTTAGCACCTGTCCTATAACAATTCTAAATTAGGAATTTAGAAAAAGGTCTGGGGTGGTGAATTAAAACACAAAACCGACGGAGGATCAATGGGCTACTTTTTCACCATACCTCTTCATCTTTCATATTCACGTCCACTTTTTTTGATTGTATGGCTTTGGATACATGGTCAATGTTGTTTTCTCTGCAGTAATCAAATATATTCTTGTCTTCCTCCCTAATTAGGAAACAAAAGCAAAAAAAGGTGTCTTATTGGATAACAAAAAGGCTACACACATTAGATGCTAGCTGTGCTGCAGACACACTCATTTCAATAGCATCACTGCAGTGGAACAGATTTCCAATGTTTTGCATGACGACTAATATGTTTTGCCAATATAAGATAGCTCAGCCTGCTTCTCTAGAAAACACAAGTTAGTTTGAACAATATTCTGCAAGAAAAAGACATGTATACTTAATCCAATAAACTCCCACAAAGAATCTGGCATTTAAGACCATGTGAGACAAATTCAGCCTTGGCATAAGTCATTTCAAATCCTACCGATTACATCAAGGCAAAATATGGTCCTTTTCTTTTCTCAGAGATGTATGCAAACCCCCATATAAATGTCACACGCTTTTTCTAACCTTCTCCTCCTATCATTGATAGTGGCAGAGACAGAAAACTTTCTTCTTTAGAATCAGCTTCCTGTCTGCCAGATTCCTTCACTGAGGTGTCTGGGACACTATAATTCACTACAATGGAAGTGACAAATCTGGCAAGAGGAAAGACTGGATAACTCTGAAGAAAAAAGATTCCATATGCACATATCTCTTGGCCACCAGTAACTGGAAAGGGGATTCAAGGAAAAAGACATTTTAATATTGTTTTAGGGGTTCTCCGTCATCTCCTAACTCTTGACAGGCTTCACATAACAACAACATACACCATTAAGCGGAAGAGGGCCTGGATCTCCCTGATTCCCAGCAACATCGGTGTGCCTGTCAAATAGAAGATGGTGTTCAAGAAAGAAATCAAGACCCCTCACTCTTCCAAGGAATCAGGTACACTGTCTCTGCCATGCAGAATAGGTAGAGCCCTGAAAGTCTGCGGATATCCACTGTATATCTGCTGATATTTGCACCTGTGGACCATTTTTGCGGATTGGATGCATATACAAATTTTGTATTCACACAGGCCTCTAGGAATAGGAACTGACTGTGTGACCCAAAATGGGACCAATCCTTGGGCAGCTTTGCTGAAACATTATTTAAAGTTGTGGTCGCACATTCTTCAGGGAAATGTTTCAAAGTGATACGCAAAGACTTCATATTTTACCCTGCAAATTCCACTGATGTACAATGGGAGTTGCCCAGGTAAATCCCAAGCCATGATTATGAACATTTATTGCCTTAAGTCTAATGCACACTTGTCATGGGTTCCTTCCCCTCTCTAAACTTTAGGGTACAGATGTGGGGACCTGCATGAGAAACCCTAAGCTTAATTACCTGCTTAGATCAGTATGCCGCCAGCATCCAAATATTTGAGTCATTTGGAAAACTCTGTCTTCCCCCCCAAAACCTTTCCCTCCCTGAGTAGCTTTGAGAGACTCCTCCACCAATTCCCTGTTGAACACTGATCCAAACCCCTTGGATCTTAAAACAAGGAAGAGTTACTCATTCCCTTCCCCCGCTTCTTCCCCCACCAATCCCTGGTGAGTCCAGATCCAATCCCCTTGGATCTAAAAACAAGGAAAAATCAATCAGGTTCTTTTAAAAAGGCTTTTAATTAAAGAAAAGAAAGGTAAAAGAAAAAAACCTCTCAGAGAGATTAGCATACCAGCTACTCTCACAGACAACAGATTCAAAACACAGAGGATGTTCCCCTGGGCAAAAACTTAGTACACAAAAGAATCCCCAATTTGATTATTCCTCTAATTGCACAAAGACAAAGTCACAAAAGAAAATAAACATAAACCTATTTATTCTTTTCTAAAACTTACTACTCTGATAAGAGGCTGGTTCCTTGATCTTTTCCACTCTGGCCAAAACTGAAACTGACCAAGACAAAGGGAACTTCCCTCCTTCCTTTTGAAGCATCCCATTGGTTCCTCTGGTCAGGTGTCAGCTAGGCTAGGTGAACTTCTTAACCCTTTACAGGTAAAAGGCATTAACCCTTAACTATCTGTTTATGACAACACTGAAGGCCCATTTGTCATCCTCCATCATGCACACCTTACAGCAGGTCATAATAAAGCTCTTCCAAGCTGCCATAAGGGGCTGTAAAATGTCTTGTTAACTCTGTTAGCAATATTGTTTCATATTGGCTGGTAAGAACAGAAGGCTTAACATGTTATAACAGGCCACTGTATCACTTTTATCATTTACAGATCTATTTATAACTCAAATACCTGCAGCACCTTAACTTGCAGATTCCTCTGCACATGAACAGGCCTGAGTGAATGTGCATCTGCGTTCTGTCACAGAAGCAGGGCATCAACTAGTTTCAACCAGGGCCACTGATCTGAGAACACAGTCGAGCTTTGTGTCAATCTTGCAAACACAGAGCAGTGTAAATGCAGTTAGCCACAGTGATCATTCATAGACTCACAAAAGAAATACCGGTAGTCAGAGCCCTTGTGACACTCCAAGGATCTCACAAAGGCCTTGTCTACACACAAAAGTTGTACCACTTTATCTATACCAGTACAAGCCCCAAGTGTGAATGTAGTTATGCCAGTATGGAAAGGAGAATAAGCTTATACTGGAATAAGCACTTTTATACCAGTAGAACTGTGTCCACACTAGGAGGAGTGTATGTGTATAACTAGTTTGGTTAAAAAAAATAAAAATCACAGCCCTAACTGAAATCTATTTGTTGACCAGGCCAAAGTAACCTGCCTCTACTACAGGATGGTAGACAGTGCTGCAAGAGTTAATAAAAGGAGCTGGTTAGATTTTCCATTATACATCCCTAATTTCCAGTAAATTAGTTTGATTACTGTTGCAGTATATGGTTCATCTAGAGGAAGAGCAGTAGAACACAAACACAGCTTTGTCTCAAAGGAAGCTCTTTATGGGAATGGAGAACTCGCTGGGGTCAGGTCATAGCCAATGGGAGTTCACTAGTTTGGGTGCCACTATAGCAGAACAGAAGATCTTCCCGTTATCATAAGACGGCTTCAGGAAGAATGATCCCATGGTGTCAGAATGCAACAGTACTTAGTTTATCTGTGAGCAGTGCACTGATTGCTAACTCTTGGAAGACCAATAACCAATAATAAAGTAAAATAAAAAATAAAATGTATCTGCATTACAGTCCAATGGGACACTAAAAGAAACACCTGAAACTCATGCCCTCTGACCTGTGCCCCAAAAGAAACGTATGCAGTGTGATTGTAGCTGTGTCCGTCCCAGGATATTAGAAAGACAAGTTGGGGGAGGTAATATGTTTCACTGGACCAACTTCTGTTGGTGAGAGACACAAGCTTTCTCTCTCACCAGCAGAAGTCTCTGTCACCAACAGAAGTTGGTCCAATAAGAAGATATCATCTCACCCGTCTTGTTTCCCCAAAAGAAATGAAAATACAGAGAAATTCTAATGCCACATGGTACAGCTCTGAACTCCGGGGCAATGAACTGACATGCTGAAATAGGTATGGTCAATGCAGAACAAGCAGAGCTCCCAAGGAAGCAATTTTTACTTTACTCTTTTGGTTTTTTTGTACTTTGTTGTGAATTATGCTTTGTTCCTCAGCTCACAATTTCTTTTTGCTCCCTCCGTGCCAATGAAGCAGTTAAAAAAAGAAAGTGCTGATCCTGAGCTCCTGCTGTAGAAAAAGTGCCAGGACTCACTTCCTCTGACCTCTGGCTCACTTTGAACATTGCCTTTTTGGTATCTCACTCCTCTGCTTTGCATGCAAAGAATCCTTTCCTCTATCTTGGATGCATGGGACCAGATGTTGACTAGAAAGGTTCAAGGTTTGATAGTTCATCTATAGGACTGGTATTTGGGAATGTTAAAAGATACTCCTCTGACTTCTGATCAGGTCTCAGATGAACAGTCTTCAGAGTACTAGTCTGTATGCTAAACACAAACTCCCAAGCAACAACCACTGCTTCGTTAGATACAATCATTAAGAGCTCAACTTTTAAAAAATTCCTATTGATAGCTGAAGAGCAGCTATACACTTTTTATATTTTCACTTGATTAAGAGAAAGGCGCAGCTCCCCGCTCCTCCCCCTACTCCTGGAAAGCTCTAAGCGCCACCTAACAGCTGTTGGGCGGCGGGAAGTGCCTGGAGGTAGACAGAGGAGCAGGGGTGCGGCGCGCTGGGGGGAGCTTGGCAGCCTCAGGAAATAATTCAGGGGAGGGGTAGGGAGAGGGGGGTTGGCAGACTGCAGCAAATAATGCCGCGGGCCGCATGTTTGAGATCCCTGCTTTACTTCCTCATACTGGCCCTCTAGTCATCCACAGAGACTTCAAGGGAAAAAAAAGAATATTTAAATTTCTTATGTTAAAAAAAAGTATATGGAACTTCTCTTCTTCCAGGGCTTTCAGACCTTTCTACATCAGAAAGAGCAACACCCAGTCTCTCCACCTTTGCAGATCATCTTTAAAACAAAGCAGCAAACCGATGCCCATGCTCCATCACTATCACTGTCCTTCCCCTTTCTGTGAATTGATTGAAAATGGCTTTGTGCAGAAAGATTTGGTGGAAGCACGCCACCTTGCCCAGGAAGAGACTGTGTGCTGCAAACAGGTGGCTTTGCCTGTCTGCTTGGCACAGTGCCGTTGAGCATACTGAAGCTCAATGAAGCACAGAGGTAGGCGACTATGGGAGCCAGGAGACACTTGCAACAGTTACTGTTTAAGTCAAGGCCCTCTCACCTCAAGGGACCCATTTTCACATAATCTATAATTATCTCTTCGCTTTAATCGCCTCATCACTTCGGAGGCTCTCCTGGGCACAGGAAGAGGAAAAGCTCATTAACTGAACCTTTTCTCCTCTCTCCAGCCACCCATAGCTTTTAATTGCTTGGTGTTGTTATTATCTATCAGTGCAACTGGGATCATTTTCATAAGAAAAGGTGGTGGGAGGAAGGGAGGCAGGCATGTGTCCCCGAGGTATGCATCACAGACCAACCTTTGCTTTCTCAATTATTTATGCCAGCTGAGGTTTTACAGGCTGAATAAATCCATAACTCAAGTTTATTCTGAAGAGTCAGGTTTCCTCTGGGGAGGTGTTGCCCACTTGCCTGCACACTAGTGTGCAGTCCTCAGAGAGCATTCCGGACGTAATAAGACATGTGTCATCCAATTCTCCCACCCCTCACAAAAATGCACGTGCAATTCTGTAGATTAGCAGCATTGTAGGATGAGGAGCAGCAGTTTAAAACCCGAACAGTGCCTGCCATTTAACGGTATAATTTCTCCCTGTGACAGAGGACCATGGCCTAAGGACGTCCTTTGCTAGCTTAGTATTTGAAAATCAACTCAAGCCATTTGGGGGAGTGGGGGAGGGCAAAAGTGGGTGCACTAAAACCTAGAGCAAACCAACAAAAATGTCAGTTCAATAGCCTTAAAACCATATTCTCATTACAAGTAACATTTGTCATATAAAAGGGGCTGTGTCTAAACAACACTAAGTTTAAAAAAAAACAAACCCAAAAGCCTGCCTAAATTGGTGGGTGTTTTGTTTCTGAGCAATTGCTCTTATTTGCAATAGGGCTGTACATGCTGCAGCTTGCTTGGTTTTCTCCAATCAGAGGAGCTCTTTCAGAGGGAATTTATAGCCCAACATTTGTGTGAGTGACAGACGACTGTGCTGCATCCATTCTGCATGCACACACATCATACCAATAAGAGCCCTTAATTGCCAACAAACCAAGAACAGTCAGTCAGTCTAATTTTGATACTTAATTCTACAGTTTTATGATCAGTTAAGATTAACGCATTCCCAAAGAACACCACACATACTCTTAAATCACTGGGATGTTTTCAAAATCCATTATTGTGAAGAAATAGCAACTTTACAAGTTGATGGTAGAAGCAACTCTTTAAAATTCTGCAGGCCTTTGTGTCTGACCACATGCAGTGACCTCTGGTATTCTCTGCCAAAACAGTTCATTTGTCTCTCAGAACAACTAATCAATTCCAGAGCCCATCAATCATTCCAGTTTTGCCCTAGTGTGGTCTAGCACAGTGGGGGCCAGATGGCTGCCTCTCTTCAGGGGATTAATAAAATTCTGATAGTTTATGTGGCATCAGATGGACTACAAAGCATGATGGGGACTATCAAATCTTTGCACAGGAGAAGGCGGGGATAAGAAAATGTAGCCCATCATTTGCTGACATTTTAGTTCTTGCGCTATGTCCAGTTCCTAACCTTATACCCTAAGCCATTAAATCAGGGCCTCCTAGGAAGTACATAGCGCTCAGAAGTCCCCTCTTTCCCTCAGAACATGCCAGGTGGGGAATTTTTTTTTAGAAAAGGGCATCTTTCTTAAATATCCCTCGCTACTATCCAAATTTAACTTGGTTCACAGATTTTTAGTGTTATCCAACTTGTATTTCTAATTAAATTGATTCAGAAATGATGACTAAGGAAACTGAAATCTGAAAAAAACAAGGCTCAAGAAACACATCTGCCACTAAGTTAAGTTGCCTGCCTGCACAACTATGAGGAACTATTTATTTTAAATGGAAAAAAGTAGCCACACTTACAAACTTACTTCAGTGTTTATTAACCAAGCTTCTGAAGCTTCAATTGCAACTGTTTGTTGACAAATAAGTTCAATTTTGTATTAGTAAGGAGAATTTAGAAAACTGAAGATGGAAATAATGCTTGTGTTATATGGAGACAGGAGACATCACAATCACTAATATTATTTCACAGAGTTTGGAATCACAGAAAAAAGACGGTTACTCACCGTTGTAACTGTTGTTCTTCGAGATGTGTTGCTCATATCCATTCCAGTTAGGTGTGTGTGCGCCGCGTGCACGCTCGTCGGAAGATTTTTACCCTAGCAACACTCGGTGGGTCGGCTGGGCGCCCCCTGGAGTGGCGCCGCTATAGCACCAGATATATACCCCTGCCGACCCATCTGCTCCTCAGTTCCTTCTTGCCGGCTACTCCGACAGTGGGGAAGGAGGGCAGGTCTGGAATGGATATGAGCAACACATCTCGAAGAACAACAGTTACAACGATGAGTAACCGTCTTTTCTTCTTCGAGTGGTTGCTCATATGCATTCCAGTTAGGTGATTCCCAAGCCTTACCTAGGCGGTGGGGTCGGAGAGAGACGTGGCAGAGTGTAAGACTGCTGAGCCGAAGGTTGCATCATCTCTGGATTGTTGCACCAATGCGTAGTGGGAAGCAAAGTTGTGAACCGAAGACCAGGTAGCCGCCTGACAGATTTCCTGGATGGGGACATGGGCCAGGAAGGCGGCAGAAGAGGCCTGTGCTCTTGTGGAGTGAGCAGTAAGGTGGCTAGCCTGAACATGTGCGAGCTCATAGCATGTCTTGATACAGGATGTCACCCAAGACGATATCTGCTGGGACGAGACTGGCATGCCCTTCATGTGGTCCGCCACTGCCACAAAGAGCTGGGGCGAACGTCGAAAGGGTTTCGTCCGCTCTATATAAAAGGCTAGAGCCCTACGGACGTCCAAAGTATGAAGGTGCTGTTCCCGGCGCGATGACTGCGGTTTCGGGAAGAAAACCGGGAGGAAGATGTCCTGGTTTACATGAAAAGCAGACACCACCTTGGGGAGGAAGGCGGGGTGTGGTCGGAGGTGCACTTTGTCTTTGTGGAAGATCGTATAAGGTGGTCCCGCCGTCAGAGCACGAAGTTCTGAGACTCGCCTCACCGAAGTGATAGCAACGAGGAAGGCTGTCTTCCAGAAGAGATATAAAAGGGAACACGTGGCCATAGGCTCGAAAGGGGGCCCCATAAGTTTGGCTAAGACCAGGTTTAGGTCCCAGGAAGGGGCCGGGCGCCGGATCTAGGGGACAACCGTTCTAGTCCCTTAAGGAACCGGGAAACCATCTGGTTAGAAAAAATAGAATGGCCACCCTCGGTGGGTCGTAAGGCCGAGATGGCTGCCAGGTGTACCTTTAAGGAGGAGACCGCAAGGCCCTGCTCCTTGAGGGAACAAAGGTAGTCCAATATCTTTGGGAAAGACACCAGATAAGGATCGCAGCCGTTCTGATTGCACCAGTGAGCGAAACGCTTCCACTTGGCGAGGTAAGTCGACCTAGTGGAAGGTTTCCTGCTCCCCAGAAGCACCTGCTGTACTGCAGCAGAACAACTCCGCTCCGCCTGAGTCAACCACGCAGGAGCCATGCCGTGAGGTGAAGGGACTGCAGGTCCGGGTGGTGAAGCCTGCCGAAGTCCTGCGTTATGAGATCCGGCATAACAGCAGGGGAATTGGCTCCGCCACTGATAGGTCGAATAGCAGGGTATACCAATGCTGCCTCGGCCACGCTGGAGCAATGAGAATGAGGTTGGCTCTGTCCCTCCGGAGCTTGAGCAGCACTCTGTGAATGAGGGGAAACGGTGGGAAGGCATAAAACAGGTGTCTCGTCCATGGGAAGAGAAAAGCGTCTGAGAGGGAGCCCGGGGAGCGTCCCTGGTAGGAGCAGAACACGTGGCATTTCCTGTTCTCTCTGGATGCAAAGAGGTCTACTTGGGGAAAGCCCCACCTCCGGAAAACTGTATGGATGACATCGGGATGGATCGACCATTCGTGAGACAGGAATGACCTGCTGAGGCAATCTGCCAGGGTGTTCTGTATTCCTGGGAGAAAAGACGCTACTAAATGAATAGAGTGGGCTATGCAGAAGTCCCACAGTTGGATGGCTTCTTGACAAAGTAGGGAGGAACGCGCCCCGCCCTGCTTGTTTATGTAGAACATTGTCGTTGTGTTGTCCATGAACACGGACAGACAGCGGCCTTGTAGATGGACTCAAAACGTCTGGCACGCCAGGCGGACTGCCCTCAGCTCCCTGACATTGATATGTAAGGCCAGCTCGTGGGGTGACCAGAGGCCTTGAGTGTGTAGGTTCCCGAGGTGGGCACCCCAACCCAAGGATGATGCGTCTGTGGTCAGCGCTACGGAGGGTGGAATGGTACCCCTGCGCAAACCACCACAGGGTCTAGCCACCAATTGAGGGAGTCGAGGACTGTCCCGGGAATCGTGACCACCGAGTCTATACTGTCCCTGTGCGGACGGTATAGTGACGCGAGCCATGTTTGGAAACGCTGAAGCCGGAGTTTCGCGTACAGGGTCACGAAAGTGCATGAGGCCATGTGACCTAGTAGGCTGAGGCAGGTGCGCACCGACGTTGTCGGGAAGGATTGGAAGCTTTGAATGATCGAAGACATGGCCTGAAACTGAGACAGAGGGAGGCAGGCCCTGGCCAGATTGGAGTCCAGAACTGCTCCAATAAATTCTATCCGCTGAGTTGGAGTCAGGGTAGACTTTTTGGCGTTGACCATAAGGCCTAGCCTGCCGAAGAGGTCTGTGACTACGCGCATGTGCTGAGACACCTGCAATTGGGAAGTCCTGCGAACCAGCCAGTCGTCGAGGTACGGGTAGACGTGTATTCGACGACGGCGAAGGGCTGCAGCGACCACAGCCATGCACTTGGTGAAGACCCTCGGCGCCGTAGAGAGGCCGAAGGGGAGCACCGTGAATTGGTAGTGCTGATGGTTGACGACAAAGCGAAGGTAGCGTCGATGTGGCGGGTAAATGGCAATGTGGAAGTACGCGTCCTTCATATCGAGGGCGGCATACCAGTCTCCCGGATCCAGGGAAGGGATAATGGTCCCCAGGGTTACCATGCGGAACTTGAGCTTCACCATAAATCTGTTGAGCTCTCGCAGGTCTAGGATTGGTCGCAGACCTCCCTTTGCCTTGGGGATTAGGAAGTAGCGGGAATAAAACCCCCTGCCCCTCATGCCTTCTGGCACCTCCTCTATGGCACCCAAACTCAAGAGAGTCTCTATCTCTTGCAATAGGAATTGCTCGTGAGAGGGGTCCCTGAAGAGGGACAGGTAGGGTGGCTGGGAGGGAGGGGAAGAACAAAATTGGAGGTGGTATCCCGCTTCCACCGTGTGGAGGACCCAGCTGTCGGAGGTTATCTGGGACCAGGCAGGGAGGAAATGGGAGAGGCGGTTGGAAAAAAATGGGGAAGGATCCGGTAGGGAAACTGGTGGGCTGTCCTCGGGCGTCCCATCAAAAGTTCTGCTTCGACCCCAAAGATGGTTTTGGGGGCGGTTGGGCTTGGTTCCCCTGGTTGTCCGATTGTCTCCGCCTGTTCACCCTGCCGCGACGCCTGGTGTCTTGTCGCAGCCTGAGTTGATTATAGGGGCGGTAGGGCTGGGGCCGGAAGGACCTACGTTGGGTTACACATTGTAATGCGGTTGTCCTTGAGGCTCTGCAGTCGTGGGTCGTTTTTTTCTGAAAAGAGACCCTGACCGTCAAAGGGCAGATCCTGAATTGTTTGCTGCAATTCAGGTGGAAGAGTCGAAGCTTGGAGCCAGGATATGCGCCTCATTGTTATGCCAGAGGCCAGGGTTCTGGCCGCCGAGTCCGCTGAATCCAGGGAGGCCTGGAGGGCAGTTCTGGCTACTTTCTTACCCTCTTCCAAAAGGGCCGTGAACTCTGTACGGGAGTCTTGTGGCAGAAGCTCAGCGAACTTGCCTACAGACACCCATGTATTAAAGCTGTAGCGGCTTAGGAGGGCCTGCTGTTGGCCACCCTAAGTTGAAGGCCGCCAGCCGAGTAGATCTTACAGCCTAGAAGGTCCATGCTCCTCGCCTCCTTCGCCTTAGGAGCTGGCACTTGCTGGCCATGTCGTTCTCGTTCATTGACAAATTGAACTACCAGTGAACAGGGAGGAGGGTGGGTGTACAGATATTCATAGCCCTTTGATGGGACCATGTATTTTCTTTCCACTCCCCAAGCCGTCGGTGGGATGGAGGCCGGGGACTGCCATATGGTATTGGCATTGTTTTGAATGGTACGTATGAACGGCAGGGCCACTCGGAGGGGGGCATCCGCCGTCAATATGTCCACCACTGGGTCCTCCACTTCTGCTACCTCCTCAACCGGCAGGTTCATATTTTGGGCTACCCTCCTCAACAAGTCCTGATGCGCCCGAAGGTCAATAGGAGGAGGACCCGAGGAGGATGTTCCTGCAACTGCCTCATCAGGTGAGGAGGAGGAGGAGAGGCCCGGTACCAAGGGGTCCTGTGGTGGGTCAGTGAGCGGCGGAGCAGCGTCCGCGGCGAGAGGAGCTTCAGGTTCCTCCGAAGCAAGTGGTGCCTTGTCCATGGTCGTAGGAGGCCTGCTGACCTTGGCTTCTGGAGCTCGATGGTCAGAGGGGCCTGAGCGCTGAGCCGCGAATGGGGCACCTTGTGCTTCATGGTACGCCCACGGGGTCCAGAAGGCCCATTGTTAAGGGCCTTGGTCTTGGCCTTGAGGCTCGGACTGCTGGTATGCAGCACTGTCGGCGTGGGACGAGACGGATGGTTGTCTCGAAGGCCATGGCGGTGCCGAGAAGCCCTGTGGTGCCGCTGATTCAGCCGTTCGGTCCCGGGGCGGTACCGAGGAACGGTACCGGTCCTGTCAGTGCTGGGAGTGAGATCGGGACCATCTACCGCGCCAGTGCCGGGAGGTCAACCGGAATCTCGAGTCTCTATGGTGAGAACGGCTGCGGGACGTGCGGTACCAAGAACGGTACCGAGAGCCGGATTGGTGCCGATAACATCTGTCCGGCAATCGGGATCGGGATCGTCTCCGCTAGTACGACCAGTACCGCGATGGAGAGCAGTACCGGGACTGCGAGCGGTGCCGGGATCGGGACCGGCGTGAGCGGGAACATCTCCGAGATCGGGATCTGGAGTGACGTTGCTCTTAGTGGTCAGGGGAAGGAGGCCTCATTATGGGCGGCTTGCCAACTGACTTGACAACCCACACCAGCGGTGCCGGGGGTTGAGGCTGTGTCGGCTCCGTCAGCGCAATTAGCTCTCTTGCCGTCGAGAAAGTCTCGGGAGTTGACGGGAGAGCTAGCTCAACCGCAGTGTGGAACGGGGAGCAGTGTGGTACCGGACTCAATGGCCCTTGCGGTGCCGGAGTCGACGGTGCCGCGCTAGGAGTAGCTTGGAGTTGCGGTGCCGGAGTTGGTGGTGCTGGCGTAGGTACCAGGGTTCAGCCTAGGGCCTGTACGCATGGTCCTTCCGACGAGCGTGCACGCGGCGTGCACACACCTAACTGGAATGCATATGGGAAATCACTCGAAGAAGAATTTAAAATTCTTCATTCAAGAGGAAACTTCCAGTTCTACCACAATTCAACAATGGGTGTTATTTTTCTATAATGCCCAAAGTGTGCCTGGCAATTTTCAAACAAAGAAAAGGAGAAACAGTTCCTACCGCGGGGGTTTGTGATCTCAACCATGTAGTGTGGCAGCAACTGTTCTACATTAGTTTGGGGGGAGGGAGGGCACTCCTGCTCATTATTGACATGCCTCCTCCGGTAGGACAATACCACCCCCAAGCAGATAAATGCTAGGCCTTAGCACAAGAAACCTACTTTTGTTATTAAGGGCTGATCTACACACATATAAACACATTGTTTAATTGAATCAGTTTCTAAACTGATCTAAATAAAGGAGTGCCATTTCCTTGTGTGGACATTCTTAAATCGGTGTAGAAACTAGCTGAGTTAAATCAGTTGATATTTGTATTATTGTATATGTAGCCTTGGCCTAATATTTTTCTGTTTTTCCATTCTGCCTCAAATCTTCCCTTTGAGGCAAATCATTGAGAAAGTTGTAACAAACCAACACCAGCAAAAGCTCAACTCTTCTAGCTTCCTACATCCTTGCTTAATTGCATATCGGCCAACGTTTTCAAACTTGAGTGCCTAAAACTAGACACCTGATTCCATATGAGACACTTAAATATGGATTTAGATGCACACCTTTAAATACTCAATTTTGAAAACACTGGCTTTATTTCTTTAGCCCATGACCTTCTGTTGACGTACAGTAGTCCATGATGATTCTGTTAGATCTTTCAACAGTTTCTGATACAGCTGATCACAAAGGGCTGTTGATTTGTCTTCAACTCCTTTTAGCAGCAGTTGGGTGTGATGGGTTCGGTCACAGAGACCCCCTTGGGACTGTCACCTGATGTGCTGAGACTACCGCTGAGCCTGTTTTCTCTGCCAGTTTGGGCCTCCAGAACCCTGCCTTGTTGAGCCAGACACGACAGTCTGTTCCAACACAGACCCAGGGTCTGAACCACACACCCCAAAGCTGCAGACTTAACTGAAAACAGCTTAAGGTGCTTAAGTTTGGCCGATGTACATAGCAGAGGGGCATTGCTAGCATATGATGGTGTACATTACATTGGTGGACGTGCAGGTGAATGAACCGGTGATGGTGTGGCTGATCTGGTTAGGTCCTGTAATGGTGTCGCTGGTGTAGATATCTGGGCAGAGTTGGCATCGAGGTTTGTTGCATGGATTGGATTCTGAGTTAGAGTTACTATGGTGCGGTGCGTGGTTGCTGGTGAGAATATGCTTCAGGTTAGCGGGCTGTCTGTGGGCGAAGACTGGCCTACCTCTCATATCTACACCAGCAACACCATCACAGGACCTAACCAGATCAGCCAAACCATCACTGGTTCATTCACCTGCGCGTCCACCAATGTAATATACACCATCATATGCCAGCAATGCCCCTCTGCTATGTACATCGGCCAAACCGGACAGTCCCTATGTAAAAGGATAAATGGACACAAATAAGATATTAGGAATGGCAATATACAAAAACCTGTAGGAGAACACTTCAATCTCCCTGGACACACAATAGCAGATTTAAAGGTAGCCATCCTGCAGCAAAAAAACTTCAGGACCAGACTCCAAAGAGAAACTGCTGAGCTTCAGTTCATCCGCAAATTTGACACCATCAGCTCAGGATTAAACAAAGACTGTGAATGGCTAGCCAACTACAAAAGCAGTTTCTCCTCCCTTAGTGTTCACACCTCAACTGCTAGAAGAGGGCCTCATCCTCCCTGATTGAACTAACCTCGTTATCTCTAGCCTGATTCTTGCTTGCATATTTATACCTGCCTCTGGAAATTTCCACTACAGGCATCCGACGAAGTGGGTATTCTCCCACGAAAGCTCATGCTCCAATACATTTGTTAGTCTATAAGGTGCCACAGAACTCTTTGCCACTTTTACAGATCCAGATGACATGGCTACCCCTCTGATACTTGACATCCATTTATGAGTTATTTTTCATTGCAAGTCACACAAATGCCATGTTACAGTTAAACGCTTTTAGAATGAGTCTGGGATATTTTAGAAAGTCAAAGTTCACTTATATTTTGATTTCCTGAGATCAAAATGATGCAAAATACATAACAAAACAGAAAGAGAAAACACACAACTACATGCTTGCAATGTGAGAGAGCAAACACCACTGTAGGAACCTTTAATTTTGCATTTGCTGACTTTTTTCTGGTTTACCCTGAATTTTAATGTTTCATTCTCACCTATTTTACGTTTAATTTTCTTTTATATTTTAGTTCAGAAGTATCTTAGTTGTCAAACAGCAGCCATTCTTGCTTAATAACTGCATTTTTGCTATGCAAGCAGGAGAGGGAAGAAATTAACTTTGATATAAGACAGGGCTTCCAAATGAAGGTGTACAGTGTCCGCTTATAAAACCTTAATTACTATATACAAATTCAGTATTATTAATAATTGTATTTGAAAAAAACACTTTTTTGGATAACTACTGATAAACACATATTGCCCTCTTGAGCTGTATAATAGCAAGACAGAAGACATTCTCCCACTCCTACATCACATGCTAGGGAAGGTTAGTACCTGGGAACAATACTGACAGTTACTGATTTAAATGACTATGGACCTGAAAAGTTCTTTTCTGTTGTTCATTATCCAGCTGGAGTTGCCACCACACTTGTTTGATGTTAAAAAAATGCTTAGAAAAATTAAAGTAAGTTAAACTGAAAACATATCAGTGATAAAAGACCAGAAGAGATAGTCACCTGATGGTTTCTTCCTGATACAGCGAGCTGACAACTGGGCCTCCAAACCCAGTTTTTCCTTCCTTTCCGCTTTTCTCTGGTGTCTGAAAGAAAGAATTAGTAGAGTGACATGGCTTACAGGCTCAGTCTGCCTCATGTTGTAACTTTGTTTTTTAAGGGCATAGAGGGGAATGGTTCCTTAGGATCCTTCCTCTCTCTTCCTTATCACCATGCTCAAATGCTTCATGTCTCTGTTACATCACAGGGCTCCAAAAATCAATGCTATTCTGAGCACAGTCCAGAGGGAGTCTCCTGAGAGGCACAACAAGGCACCTTCTCTCTCCCTCCCTTCCTCCCTCCTCACAAGAACGAGTCCACTGCCTGCACAGTGCTCTCAGCCTTGGCCACTTAGGACCAAAGTGCTAATCCTTTGGGAGGCAGCATAATGTCATGTTACTAGACTCACCTTTATAAATCTATTTAATATAGATTTAAATTAATTTTTATAATGGGTAGCATTTCCAAGTGATTTACTCCAAAGAACTCTAGGATTCTGAATGATTTCTACCATGACAGAAAAGAACAATTAGAATACTGATAGCTCAATATATAGTCTAAGGCCTACATTTTCAAAAATGACTAGTGATTTTGGGTACCTAATTTTAGACACCTTGAAGTAGCCTGATTTTCAGAAGGTTCTCTGAAAATCAGGTCCTTTTAGAGGCCACAGAACCTCACCCACCCACTCCTGTAATAGACCCTTAACCTCTGGCTGAATTACTAGTCCTCAAATCATTATTTACAGATTTCAAGTTACAGAGAATCCACCATTTACACTAGTTTAAAACTGCAATTGACCTGTGCTCCATGCTGCAGAAGGCGGTGAAAACCCCCCAGGGTCTCCACCAATCTGACCCACGGGAAAATTCCTTCTGACCCCAAATATGGCGATAAGTTAGACCCTGAGTATGTGGGCAAGACCGACCAGGAAGATACCTGGGAAAGAATTCTCTGTAGTAACTCAAAGCCCTCCCCAGCTAGTGTCCCATCACTGGCCGCTGGAGATATTTGCTGCTAGCAGTCATAATTGGCTATATGCCATTGTAGGAGTCTCATCATACCATCCCCTCCATAAACTTATCAAGCTCGGTCTTGAAGCCAGGTAGGTTTTTTGCCCTCCCTGCTCCCCTTGGGAGGCTGTTCCAGTACTTCATTCCTCTGATGGTTAGTTAGAAACCTTCATCTACTTTCGAGCCTAAACTTGTTGATGGCCAGTCTATAACCATTTATTTTTGTGACCTCATTGGCACTTAATTTAATAACTCCTCTTTCTCCCTGGTATTTATCCCTCTGATCTATTTATAAAGAGCAATCATATCTCCCCTCAGCCTTCTTTTGGTTAGACTAAACAAGATAAGCTCTTTGAGCCTCCTCTCATAAGGTAGGTTTTCCATTCCTCAGATCATCCTAATAGCCATTCTCTGCACCTGTTCCAATTTGAATTCATTTTTCTGAAACATGAGAGACCAGAATTGCAAGCAGTATTCCAAATGGGTTCTCACCACTACCCTGTATAATGCTATTAATACTTCCCTGTCTCTACTGGAAATACCTTGCCTGATGCATCCTAGGACTTCATTAGGCTTTTTCATGGCCGCATCACATTGATAGGTCATAGTCATCCTGTGATCAACCAATACACTCAAGTCTTTCTCTTCCTCTGTTACTTCCAATTGATGCATCCCCAGCTTATAGTGAAAATTCTTCTTGCTAGTCCCTAAATCAGCATTCTCCAAAGTGAAGTGTGCAAGATGATCCATTGGGGGGGGGGGGGGAGGGGAGGGGCACGGCAGGAGGAGCGCCACCGGGGGGGGGGGAGGGGGAGTGAACGACAGCCGGAGGAGGGAGGGAACAAGCGAGTGGGGATGCTGTCCCTCCTCCCCCGCAGGCATTCATTCATTCATGCTCGTCACCCCAACCGGGGTATGGGCCGCCAACCACAGATCTCCATAGTCTTCTATCCTGGGCCATTCGCTCTAGTTGGAGCGTAGCACTGAACAACATTCATCTTAATCCTCTTCATTTTAGTTCTGAAGGATGCTGTTATGATCCTGGGACCATGTGCCTCCCAACCAATCAGTGCTCTCTGTGCCTGCTTGGACAACATGAAGCCTACTCCCTGTGTGTGGTGTGCGTCGCTCTCTTCATGTCCTGAATACAGCAACAGCTCTCCTGTCAACAGTCGTCTCTGTCCAGCTTGCGTCCATCTTGTCTCGCTAATGCCTAGTAGGGTCAGGTTGTTGCTCCTCATCTCTGCTGCAACCTGCGCCGTCTTTCCTGACTCGTACATGGTCCTCACGTTCCATGTGCCGATGGTAATCCTCCTGGCTGCAAGAAGGGTGATCGGCTTAGTGGCTTCCTCGCGGCTTTCACCACCCAGCGTCATGCATCTTCGAGTTGAAGACCCTTCTTTTCCTAGGCTAAAAGTCTCTGTTAACTCTATTGTTGGCGTTTCTGTAGCAAGCTGATTTTTACAGGGTGGAGTTGCTAGCCCCACGCCCAACCCTCCTCCTTTACCCTGACTTGGGACAGGCAGATGGCCCCAAAGGACCTCTCTGGTGGAGTTCCCCCGCAGGCAGGGCCACCCAAAACGCAGGGGCTTTAGGGGCTGCAGGGCCCTGGGCTAAGGGGGGCCCGGGGCCCTGGCCTGCAGCTCTAAAGCCCCTTTCGGAATGCAGCCCTGAGTCCTCCGGCCCATGGAGGAGCAGGGGCATCTGTGCAGCCAGTGGCCGGAAAGAAGTGGCACTTTTCCCTTCAAAGCCGGCCAGAGAGAAGTGGCACTTCGAAGGGGAAACCGTCACTTCTCTCCGGCCACTGGCTGCGCTGCTGCCCCTGCACCTCCTGAGTCCTCCAGCCCGTGCTCACAGGGCCGCATTCCGAAAGGGGCTTAGAGCTGCAAACCAGGGCCCCGGGGCCCCCTTAGCCCAGGGCCCTGCAGCCCCTAAAGCCCCTGCGTTCCGGGTAGCCCTGCCGGGGCGGGGGCAGCTCCCAGAATCGTGGCTCCCAGAATTCTGGCCATGAGGGCGGTGCTGTGCTAAGCAGAGTGGCCTGCACATCCCCTGCACCAAACAGGAGCTGCCCCAGGTAAGTACTCTGCACCTCCTGCCTGCCCCAGCTCTGAGCATCCTCCCACACCCTAACTCCCTCCCAGACCGTGCACCCCACCCTGAGCCCCCTCTCGCACCCTAACTCCCTTCCAGACCCGCACCCCTACCTTGAGCCCCCTCCCACACCCTAACCCAGACCTTCGAATCGCTGTATCACAAAAAGTGTTAAACCAAGATTTTCAGAAATAATTAAGCATATTCAATCACATTTCTCACTAAAAATATTAATTTTTTTGAGAGAGCAAAAAGATTTTTTGTACTGTTAATAAATACAATAAAAATTTTTTAAAAATATTGCTTATTTCATCTTTATCTCATCTTTTTTAACTTTCTATTTTTTGTGTGTTTTATAATGTACATAATATATTAGTATAGTAGTACAGGTATATAATTTATACATAAATATACATACATACATTGGGGGGGGTGCTCAAAATTTTTTACTGATGGGGTGCGTGATCAAAAAAGTTTGGAGATCACTACCCTAAATGCATGACCTTGCACTTTGCACTATTAAATTTTATCCCGTATACAAGGTGATCCAGATCATCTTGTGTGATATTTTGGTCTTCCTCCGTATTGGCAAAACCTCTTAACTTTGTGTCATCCGCAAATTTTATTAGGGCACACTCACTTTTTGTGTCAAGGTCAGTAATAAAAATGTTAAATAAGACTGGTCCCAAGACCGGTCCCTGAGGAACTCCACTAATAACCTCCCTCCAGCCTGAGAGTTCATCTTTCAGTATGACCTGTTGTAGTCTCCCCTTTAAGCAGTTCCTTATCCACCTTTCAATTTTCATATTAATCCCCATTTTCTCCAATTTAACTAATAATTTCCCATGTGGAACTGTATCAAACGCCTTACTAAGATCCGGGTAGATTAGATCAGATCTACTGAATTTTCTTTGTATAAAAAAATCAGTTATCTTCTCAATAAAGGAGATCAAGTTGGTCTGGCATGATCTACCTTTTGCAAAACCATGTTGTATTTTATTCCCATTACCATTAAGCTCTATGTCCTTAACTACTTTCTCTTTCAAAATTTGTTCCAAGACCTTGCATACAGTTGAGGTCAAACTAACAGGCCTGTAGTTTCTCAGATCATGTTTTTTCCATTTCTTCAAAAACAGGAACTATATTAGCAATTCTCCAGTCATCAAGTACGACCCCTGAATTTACAGATTCATTAAAAATTAAAAATTCTGAAACACAGGTTTCCTTACCTCTATTGCTACCAGCACCTGACATTATTTGAAATGAAATTTAAAAAAATTTAATTGACTTTTAATTATAGGTTTACTTTCTGCATTTCTCTCAGCCCAGACTAGTTAGCACAGGAGAACCTGAAAGTGAAACTATCATAATATAGCAATGTTTGGGTTGCAAACACTGCAGACATGCTTGTTTAAAAAAAATACAGTAACTCCCCACTTAACGTTGTAGTTATGTTCCTGAAAAATACTATTTTAAGCAAAATGATGTTAAGCGAATCCAATTTCCCCATAAGAATTAATGTAAATGGGGGGGTTCGGTTCCAGGGAAAATTTTTTCGCCAGACAAAAGACATATACACACACCCACCCCGGTATACACACACACAGAGTATAAGTTTAAAACAAACAATTTAATACTGTACACACAGCAATGATCATTGTGAAGCTTGGTTGAGGTGGTGGAGTCAGAGGGTGGGATATTTCCCAGGGAATGCCTTACTGCTAAGTGATGAACTAGCACTCAGCTGAGCCGTCAAGAGTTAACACATTGTTGTTAATGTAGCCTCGCACTCTACAAGGCAGCACGAATGGAGGGAGGGGAGACAGCATGGCAGAGAAACAGACAGACACACACCTTGTGAGAGAGAGCCACGCACACACATTGCCCCTTTAAGCATGCTGGTGCCCCTCTAAATACATTGCCTTTTTAAATAGATCAGCAAGTTGAGACAGCAGCTGCTGCCAGCAAGCTTCCTCCATCCTGAGCCCTGTCACGTCCCCTGCTGCTACATGGAGATGGGGTAAAGGAGAAGGAGGCAGGAGTGGGGGGAGGGGGACACCCTGAAGTTAGTACCCCTCTTCCCCCTCCCACCCTTGCACAGCAAGCAGGAGGCTCCCAGGAGCAGCTCCAAGGCAGAGGGCAGGAGCAGCACAAGACAGTGGGAGGGGAGGGACAGCTGAACTGCCCGGCAATTGATAGCCTGCTGGGCGGCTGCCGTACAGGGAATTTAGGAGAACAGGGAGCTGATGGGTGGCTGCCGGTCCACCCTGGTTCCAAGCCCCCACCAGCTAACTCCAATGGGCTACTCTTTCTGCAAGCAGTGGACAAAGCAGGTGGCTGCCAAACAATCTTATAAGGGGGCACTGAGCAACTTTAAACGAGCATGTTCTCTAATCGATCAGCAACTTAACAAGGAAAAGTGAGGAGTTACTGTAAATGGCAAGGAAGTATTCCCATTGGCTTTTGGTTTGTAAAAGGCTATTTTCACTAAACCTACATTTTGGGTCAAATTTCACTCAACATTAGGCTAATTCCCACTTATATGAATAGTCCCATTAATGGTAAGAGGAGGTTGTACCATTATTCCTCAAATTTCTAATATGGAGAAAACACTGTAGAGTGAACACACACAATTAAGAAACGGAAGTGTCTCTGTTTTTCACTACAGATGATCAAGAGACATTTTCTCCTCAATTCTTTCCTGTCATTTGTTATCCGGCTACAGCTGTCATCATGTTTGCACATTGTTAAAAACTGCTTAGCCAATGTATTGTACAGATATATAGTAAGTGACCATCCGTGCCTGAAAGAGGTCTTAACACTGGGTGGAAGCCCAAATCCTGGTATGAGGCTAGACCCCCTGACATTTTAAGACCAGACACGAGAATGCTACTAACCAGCACACTTATCTATACAGCATTTACTATCCATTGTTTTAAAAAGGACAAAAATTGCCTCTTTTTAAAGTGTTTTTAATTTGTAAATGTTCCAAATTCAGAATAAACCACAAAACTCTTAGCTCCCAGCACTCCAAGGTCAACATGGTGTCTAGAAATCTGCACCCTGGAAGAGTTATAAGAAACCGACTGCACAATCAGTATGTTTAAGATTATTTATATTTCTCGGTTGGTTGCATTTGTTCCTCCTTAGTAAGTAGTGATCATTATAACGTATTTTGCCTATTCTTTTTATGGCCTCAGTTCAGGAGGGTACTTAAGCATGTACCCAACTTTCACACATATAGATAGTTCCATTGATTTTAATGGGAATACTTGTGTTTAAGGTTACTCTCATGCTTAAGAACCTTGATGAACCACAATATTATTTTCTTAAGGCTGGCTTTGAAGTATAGAATTCTGTTATCTTCCTTTAACATGTTTCACAAAGACATATCCCCTCTGGACTTGTAAGGTTCTAAAGGATTGGTACATAAAACACTGTGTTAATAATGATTATCCTTGTTCAAAGATAGCGAGAGGGCTGTTCACCCTCCACGGACTGGTTTAACGTGCAAACACAGTTGAATGGGATAAGAAAAATGTATTTAAAAAAGGACTAACCAATTGTGCAAATAACTAATAAAATTTAAGAATGCATTTTAGACCATGGTTTGCAATGTTCCATATGGGAGGTGATCTTACTTTGTAATCATTAATTACCTTCAGTACCACAGCAATAGCAGATCCTCTCTTCTTCCAGGCTCCCTTAACTGTAGCTTGAAGAGTATTTACTTTTGCTGTTACCATTTATCACTTCATCCCTTTTCTATTCTAATCGCCATACCAGTATGGGATTTCCCCCTTTCTAGCTGTAAGATTCCGAATCCAGTTTTGCAAACCATTTTCATCTTTCTCTGAAGTGTTGTGTGATGCTTTGTATGAAGGAAAAAGCTACACAAACATAAATTGCCTTTTGTGTGGGGGAAAGGAAAATCTGTGAACGTATAGTAACTACAGAATAACACGAAATGTGTATTAATATGTTCTCTCTCTTCTGTCCCAAATTGTAAATCCTATTATGTATTCTAGATTCTCAAGTGTCAATAACACTATAATCACAAAAACACATATAAACATGAAAACTTGCATTCACATTTAAACAATTCACCCAAGAGGTAGGGAGTGAGTGAGAGTGAGAGAGAGAGAGAGAAAGAAATAAAATTGGTCACGAGGCTCTTGTCATAATTTAAATTCACGTATACAGTGCTGTTTCTGCAAGGATCTCCATCACCAGCACACCTTAAATCTGGTGTTTGACCAAAGAATATAGCTGGCTTTGTGGATTTACTGGAAGGTAGCTACAAAATCATGGAATATGAGTAGGGGCTGTAAAAACTATTGTCTGTCAAGCAGTGCTCCCCAGAATTAGAGTAGCAAGGTGACACAAAACATCCTTTCCCCAAATAGAAAGAAAGATTTAAGCGTCTTTACAGCAAAACGGCCCTCTTAAAAAGTCTTTCACACAAAACCTCATACCCATATACCATCCACCAATTATTTCCACACTAATAAGGATGAAAATTAATTTCAGCTCATCTACTAATTAGTGCAAGAGCTATATCTACAACATGATGCTGCATACAGCCAGCCTCTCTTCTCTGATGTTGATAAAAGACAGCAATCATTTGTCCATGTTTTTCAGAAGGAATCAAGAAAAAGGGGGGGGGGGGGAAGCGACTCTTATAGCAGGTTTGCTTCTTCCCACAAAGCTTTTCTGCTTACTGCAGTCACACACACAAAACACTTTAGAAAATACATCATCTTTTTACAAATTGTGCCTCAGAAAATTCCTTGGGCCAAATAAATCACATTTGCAACCCCAGAGAAGCCAATGGAGTTATACCACAGATTAATTTGGCACAAAGGGTAGCAATTCATCAGGAAACTAAATTGTAAAGACTTTCTTATACACGTGAGAGCTACAGCCTCAATTTGTCTAAGTTTATTCCTAGAATAGTTTGGAAAGTAGGGAAAAACTAATATGTAGCCCAAGAGTATTCATTGCATGACTCACGAATTTTATTTGTCCCTTCATACCACATGAAGGAAAAGGTATATGAACCATATGCAGGTGAAAAACTAAGAAACAGTCCTACCCAGAGTACTTAAACATGGTTCTATTCTGCACAGTGATAAAAGCAGCACGTTGGGGTTCCATATTTATTGTCTCTAGAGTTCTAAAAAATATATGCAAAGTTGTTGTTTTTTTTCAGACTGACAGCTCTATTACCAAAATGGGTTCTTTACATTCTCCACATCACAGCCTTCCTAACAACCCTGTATCCCCACTATGTCTCAATCATCTCACTGTAACATCTATGAAACCCCAGTGTTTTCGATGGACTTGCACAGGTTTAACTGATTTCAAAGTGATAGCTGTGTTAATCTGTATCAGCAAAAAGAACGAGGAGTACTTGTGGCACCTTAGAGACTAACAAATGTATTTGGGCATAAGCTTTCGTGGGCTAAAACCCACTTCATTGGATGCATGCAGTGGAAAACACAGTAGGAAGATAATATATATACACAGAGAACATGAAAAAATGGGTGTTGCCATACTAACTATAACGAGAGTAATCAATTAAGGTGGGCTATTATCAGCAGGAGGAAAAAAAATGTTCATAGTGATAATCAGGATGGCCCATTTCAAACAGTTGACAACAAGGTGTGAGTAACAGTAGGGGAAAAATTAGCATGAGGAAATAGTTTTTACTTTGTGTAATGACTCATCCACTCCCAGTCTTTATTCAAGCCTAATTTAATGGTGTCCAGTTTGCAAATTAATTCCAATTCTGCAGTTTCTCGTTGGAGTCTGTTTTTGAAGTTTTTTTAATGGAGAATTGCCACTTTTAGGTCTGTAATTGAGTGACCACAGAGGTTGAAGTGTTCTCTGACTGGTTTTTGAATGTTATAATTCTTGACGTCTGTGCCGATTTATTCTTTACCGTAGAGACTGTCCGGTTTGGCCAATGTACATGGCAGAGGGGCATTGCTGGCACATGATGGCATATATCACATTGGTAGATGTGCAGGTGAACGAGTCTCTGATGGTGTGGCTGATGCGATTAGGTCCTATGATGGTGTCCCTTGAATAGATATGTGGACAGAGTTGGCAATAGGCTTTGGTGCAAGGATAGGTTCCTGGCTTAGTGTTTTTGTTGTGTGGTGTGTGGTTGCTGGTGAGTATTTCCTTCAGGTTGGGCTGCTGTCTGTAAACAAGGACTGGCCTGTCTCCCAAGATCTGTGAGAGTGAGAGATCGTCCTTCAGGATAGGTTGCACATCCTTAATGATGCGCTGGAGAGGTTTTAGTTGGGGGCTGAAGGTGACGGCTAGTGGCGTTCTGTTACTTTCTTTGTTGGGCCTGTCCTGGAGTAGGTGACTTCTGGGTATTCTTCTGGCTCTGTCAATCTGTTTCTTCACTTCAGCAGGTGGGTACTGTAGTTTTAAGAAGGCTTGATAGAGATCTTGTAGGTGTTTGTCTGAGGTATTAGAGCAAATGTGGTTGTATCTTAGAGCTTGGCTGTAGAGAATGGATCGTGTGATGCGGTCTGGATGAAAGCTGGAGTCATGTATAGCAGTCAGTAGATTTCTGGTATAGGGTGGTGTTTATGTGACCATCGCTTATTAGCACTGTAGTGTCCAGGAAGCAGATCTCTTGTGTGGACCTGTCCAGGCTGAGGTTGATGGTAGGATGGAAATTGTTGAAATCATGGTGGAATTCCTCAAGGGCTTCTTTTCCATGGGTCCAGATGATGAAGATGTCATCAATGTAGCGCAAGTAGAGTAGGGGCATTAAGGGACAAGAGCTGAGGAAGCATTGTTCTAAGTCAGCCATAAAAAGGAGGTGCTGTTGTCATCATGAATAGGTTGGAATATGAATGAGAGGCTGGTAGGCAGCACTCTGACACCACATTGTACAGGCCATTACCCTCTGATCACACTGACGGTTACCAAAAAAACTACACCATTTGCTGAAGAAACTCCCTGAAAAAGCACAGGAACAAATCTGCACAGACACACCCCTAGAACGCCAACCAGGGGTATTCTATCTGCTACCCAAGATCCATAAACCTGGAAATCCTGAACACCCCACCATCTCAGGCATTGGCACCCTGACAGCAGGATCGTCTGGCTATGTAGACTCTCTCCTCAGGCCCTACGCTACCAGCACTCCTAGCTATCTTTGAGACACCACTGACTTCATGAGGAAACTACAATACTTTGGTGATCTTCCAGAAAACACCATCCTGGCCATTATGGATGTAGAAGCCAACATTCCACAAAAAGGTGGACTACAAGCCATCAGGAACAGTATCCCCGATAATGTCATGGCAAACCTGGTGGCTGAACTTTGTGACTTTGTCCTCACCCAAAACTATTTCACATTTGGGGGACAATATATACCTTCAAGTCAGCGGCATTGCTATGGGTACCCGCATGGCCCCTCATTATGCCAACATTTTTATGTCTGACTTAGAACAACGCTTCCTTTGCTCTTGTCCCCTAACACTCCTACTCATATAATATCAAGGTTGGAAGGGACCTCAGGAGGTCATCTAGTCCAACCCCCTGCTCAAAGCAGGAGCAATCCCCAGACAGATTTTTACCCCAGTTCCCTAAATGGCCCCCTCAAAGATTGAGCTCACAACCCTGGGTTTAGCAGGCCAATGCTCAAACCACTGAGCTATCTCATCTGCTAATCCACACAAGAGTTCAACTTCCTGGACACTACAGTGCTAATAAGAGATGATCACATAAACACCACCCTATACTGGAAACCTACTGACCACTATACTTCCCTACATGCCTCCAGCTTTCATCCAGACCACATCACACAATCCATTGTCTACAGCCAAGCTAAGATACCGCATTTGCTCCAGTCCCTCAGAAAGAGACAAACACCTACAAGATCTCTATCAAGCATTCTACAATACCCACTTCGTGAAGTGAAGAAACAGATTGACAGAGCCAGAAGAATATCCAGAAGTCACCTACTCCAGGACAGGCTCAACGAAGGAAGTAACAGAACGCCACTAGCCGTCACCTTCAGCCCCCAACTAAAACCTCTCCAGCACATCATCAAGGATCTGCAACCTATCCTGAAGGACGATCCCTGACTCTCACAGATCTTGGGAGACAGGCCAGTCCTTGTTTACAGACAGCAGCCCAACCTGAAGGAAATACTCACCAGCAACCACACACACCACACAACAAAAACACTAAGCCAGGAACCTATCCTTGCACCAAAGCCTATTGCCAACTCTGTCCACATATCTATTCAAGGGACACCATCATAGGACCTAATCGCATCAGCCACACCATCAGAAACTCGTTCACCTTCACATCTACCAATGTGATATATGCCATCATGTGCCAGCAATGCCCCTCTGCCATGTACATTGGCCAAACCGGACAGTCTCTACGGTAAAGAATAAATCGGCACAGACGTCAAGAATTATAACATTCAAAAACCAATCGGAGAACACTTCAACCTCTGTGGTCACTCAATTACAGACCTAAAAGTGGCAATTCTCCATTAAAAAAACTTCAAAAACAAACTCCAACAAGAAACTGCAGAATTGGAATTAATTTGCAAACTGGACACCATTAAATTAGGCTTGAATAAAGACTGGGAGTGGATGAGTCATTACACAAAGTAAAAACTATTTCCTCATGCTAATTTTTCCCCTACTGTTACTCACACCTTGTTGTCAACTGTTTGAAATGGGCCATCCTGATTATCACTACAAAAGTTTAACTGAGTACAACTTAGCAAACAATCTTGATAATGTAGAAAATGGAACAGAAGCTGTAGCTCACACTTTTCTTAATGGTGTTGGATCTGCAGTATTAACAGTAGTACAGTTATTTTTGTCACTCACATGAGCAGACGACAGGATTCCAAATATACGCAGACAGTACGTCCAATGAATAAAAAGGTGCCATTTTTTCAGTTGCTTTTCAGAGTAAGGCTACTCTTTTTAAGTCGTATCCTACACACACAGAAAAACCATGGCCTTCAGCTAAAATAATGTTTAAAGTAACATTACAACTCCCACACATGCTGAAAACTACCAAAAATCTCAAAGCAGAAGCCGCCATTTTCCCCTTATTTTTTTCCATTTTCAAAACCATGCATTGTTGATTAGCCATATGGTTCCCACAGAAGCCAATGAGATTTACACAATTTAAACTTCGTGCATTTGTAATTTTTTCATTTATGAATCACTACGGGTATATATGGAACTATACAGTTATTTAAAAGATAACATGGTCCCAGACCTAGAAAGTCTGCAATCTAAATTCCATCCAGACAAAAAAAATCCCCACAACAGTTGGAAATAGGTCAGGACCACAAAAGCCATAATGAGTGGAACAGCAATACAACAAAGGGATGGAGAAGTGGGGAGATGGTTACTCTTGTGTTAATAGTTAAAAAGATATGGGAAATATGAGTTTGAAACAGCAAAGGAGAAAAGTTAGTGGACAGCACTTGTGTCACAAGCATGTGGGGGCACAGAGAGGAGACAAGGGAGATGCTTTTGGGGAGTACTGAAAGTTTACACTTTCATTCTGAACTCTTGTACATTGCTCCCTAGCTGTCAGTTTCGCCTTCATGTCTTGGCAAGTCAAAGGACAGCTCAGGCTGGATTCTTTGACATTTGCACCTCCCTGCATCTCTCCGAACCAGCAAGGCCTTTTGTGCTGCAACAGGGATTGATCCCCAAGGTAGGGAGGGCAGTGTTCTCATGGCCACCTTCCTTTCAGGTTCCTTTACTGAGGGGCAGCACTGAGTTCCTACAGGGACTCCACTGGAGCCCTTTTGGCAGAAGCTATAGCAGAGCTTCTCACATCCACCAGTCACCTTTCCAATGCAACACTCTCCTCCTGGAAACTGTTTAATTTATGCATGTGTTAAAATATGTTATACATCCCCTGCCCCACATGGCATGTACACACACTGCCATTCTTAACTCCACTAATCAGATAAACTATCACCACAGAACACGTGCTAAGTATCAAGAATTCCAGCAGCAAAGCAAGTGCTTTCTTGGAACATAAAGACAGCAACCTGTCCTCATTCTTCCCTCAGTACACTGTATTGGTCAATAAAAGACCAGCTTGATTCAAGGTGCAATCAGACCTTGACTGGCTGTCACTGACCATCCTTTTCCAGAGGACTGCAGGCCTGACAGTCTCATTCTGAATGGGATGGAAATATAAGGACTAATATTTGCTAACATCATTAATTCATTTTTTTTCCTCTACTCCCCCTTACTCCTTTATATGTGATGTCAAGATGCATACCTTTAAATTGTTGTCAGCCATAAAAAAGGTGTCATGTGTTCCAGTTCAGGGGTTAACATACAAAGACAGACACATTAAAAACCTGTCCAATGCTTCACTGCCAATTTCAGCTCCATCTTCTCTTCAAAGAGACAGCAGCTCAAACCCAGTTAAGAGCTTTAACAACATGAAAGTCTAATCATGATTGAAAGATAAGAGAGCTACAGAGTATGGCTTTATCTAGGGCTGTCAATTAATCGCAGTTAACTCATGCTATTAACTCAAAAAAATTAATCACGATTAATCACAGTTTTAAAATCGCACTGTTAAACAATAGAATACCACTTCAAAAGTTATTTTTCCTCCCTTGCTATCCTGCTGTTAATTGATTTATCTCGTTAGACTGACCTCACACTTGGTAAAGCAACCCCCATCCTTTCATGTATTTATACCTGCTCCTGTATTTTTCACTTCATGATTCCGATGAAGTGGGTTCTAGCCCATGAAAGCTTATGCCCAAATAAATTTATTAGTCTCTAAGTTGCCACAAGGACTCCTCGTTGTTTTTAATTGAAATTTATTAAATATTTTGGATGTTTTTCTACATTTTCAAATATATTGATTTCAATTACAAACACAGAATACAAAGTGTACACTCCTCACTTTATATTATTTTTATTACAAATATCTGCACTGTAAAAATTAAATAGTATATTCACCTCATACAAGTACCGTAATGCAATCTCTTTATCGTGAAAGTGCAACTTACAAACGTAGATTTTTTTGTTTGTTACATAACTGCACTCAAAACCAAAACAATGTAAAACTTTAGAGCCTAGAGTCCACTCAGTCCTACTTTTTATTCAGCCAATCACTAAGACAAACAAGGTTGTTTACATTTAACGGAGATAATGCTGACTGCTGCTGATTTACAATGTCACCTGAAAGTGATAACAGGTACATGGCACCTTTGTAGCCAGTATTGCAAGGTATTTATGTGCTAGATATGTTAAACATTCTTATGCCCCTTCATGATTTGACCACCATTCCAGAGGACATGCTTCCATTCTGATGACACTTGTTTAAAAAAAATGCTTTAATTAAATTTTGACTAGACTTCTTGGGGGAGAATAGTATGTCTCCAGCTCTTTTATACCCGCATTCTGCCATGTATTTCATATTATAGCAGTCTCAGATGATGACCCAGCACATGTTGTTCGTTTTAAGAACACTTTCACGCAGATTTGACAAAATGCCAAGAAGGAACCAATGTAAGATTTCTAAAGATAGCTACAGCACTTGACCCAAGGTTTAAGAATCAGAAGTGCCCTCCAAAACCTGCGAGGGACGAGGTGCGGAGCATGCTTTCAGAAGTCTTAAAAAAGCAACACTCTGATGCGGAAACTTCAGAACCTGAACCACCAAAAAAGAAAATCAACCTTCTGCAGGTGGCATCTGACTCAGATTATGAAAGTGAATATGCATAGGTCTGCACTGCTTTGGATCATTATCGAGCAGAACCCATCATCAGCATGGACATATGTCCTCTGGAATGGTGGTTGAAGATGAAGGGACATATGAATCTTTAGCAATTCTGGCACATAATTATCTTGTGACACCAGCTACAACAGTGCCATGCGAATGCCTGTTGTCACCTGAAAGTGAGATTATAAACAAGAAGCAGGCAGCATTATATCCTGCAAATGTAAACAAACTTGTTTGTCTGAGTGACTGGCTGAACAAGAAGTAGGACTGAGTGGATTTGTAGGCTCTAACTTGTTTTATTTTTGAATGCGGTTATTTTTTGTAAATAATTCTACATTTGTAAATTCAGCTTGCATGATACAGAGATTGCATTACAGTACTTGTATGAGGTGAATTGAAAAATACTATTTATTTTGGTTTTTTTACAGCACAAATATTTGTAATAAAAATAAATATAAAGTGAGCACTGTACACTTTGTATTCTGTATTGTAACTGAAATCAATATTTGAAAATGAAGAAAATATCCAAAAATATTTAAATAAATGGTATTCTATTATTGTTTAACGATGCGATTAATCGTGATTAATTTTTGTAATTGCTTGACAGCCCTAGTTTTATCACGATAAGCATTCTGTAAAAGGAAGAACAAATTACATATTACAGAGACATACATACACTCTGTCTGAGGGGCCCTGGACTTCAGAGCTCACTTTCTCCCTGAAAAACCATCCATTTGCTGACTTTCAGAGCACACAATAAAGCTCACTTATCTTTCTGAGATTTTGGAGAGTGGGATGAGAGTTATTGTCTTCCAGCAGAATATGGGGAAGTGTTAAGTGGTAATTCTTGGTTGGTTAACCCTAGTTACAGGGTGAGGATAAACTGCTGTTTATTTTTGAGTGGATTTTTAAAAAAATAAATCATCAATAGAGCTGAGAGTCTGAGATAAGCACTTTTTATTTGGATGTACATGTTTAAAAACAAAAAACATACATACACACATAACAAGGTGGTAGTTTCTAGGGCACAATACAGGAATTCAGGTGCCTTCTGCTGACTCAACGTAAACTCAAATGTAAACTCTCCATAAAGATGCAAAGTAATTGCTGCTCAATCACTCTAAGGTTAGATTGAACCTCACTGGTCACAACTCATCTAGGAATAAAAGAGGGGTCAGAGCCTCTCTCTAAGACTGAAATAGGGACAGAGAAATCCTAGCAATAGCCTAGTTTAGGAAGAAAGCTTTGGCTGAAGTTTATTTACTTCTATTGTAATCTGAGCTACCTGTAAAGCCACATCCAAGGAAGAAGTTAATGCTATGGTCTAACCTTTGTTCAGGACACAATGGGAACTCTGCCTGCTTACAACACATATGTACAATATGTATGTACATATACATACCTCAGCGCAGAGGAATAAACTAGATGACCTCTCCAGGTCCCTTTCGGCCCTACATTTGTATGACTGTGGGGGTGATAAATTGCATTTAGCATGTACCTTTGATTGCCTCACCTGTACTCTACCCCAGTAACACGTCCCCACCACAAATCCCTGAATGGCTTCTAACGTACACTTTAAAAAAAGAAAAAAAAAAAACCTGCCAGATATTTCCCGTTTCTTCTGCCAAAATGGTAAAACCCCTCCCCTCTCCAAATTTACCCTGGCTTAAGGTTCTAAACAGTCAATATTCAATCCTGCACGAGTAGTATGTTTAAGGGTCCAAAATCATGTGGCTTTACAGGGCTAAAAATGGGAGCTTTACATAACTGAAAAGGGAGCTTCCCAGCTTTCAGGTGGGCCACAACACTTGCTTTTACCCCTGGAAGGTCCCAGGATATCAATCTTGCAAACTCAAGACATTGCCTAGTGCAAAAGAAGCTATTTTAGGTGACATTTAGAGAGCTATTTAATGTATTTGCTTTCATCGTTCTCTCTCTCTGAGCCTATGCTACTGGACTCACAATAACCAAAGCAACCTGGGCTTTACAAGGAGAATAAGCCCCATTAAAAAAAAAATTGAAACTAAAACCTTGCTTTCTAAAATAGTTTCTGTAGCATACAGAATACATGATGTTGTGGCATTAAGATATTATCAGCACTTATTCTGGATAACCTGCATAATTCACCTGTGGCCTCATCACTTGCCAGTTCCATTACACACATTGAATCTATTTCCCCATATTAAGTATTCTCTCACCTCTTGTCAAACTGTCTGTAATGGGCTCTCTTGATTATCACTGCAAAAGTTTTCTCTCTTAATTAATTAGCCTCTTAGAGTTGGTAGGACAACTCCCACCTTTTCATGTTCTCTGTATGTGTGTATACACATCTCCTTACTACATGTTCCATTCTATGCATCTGATGAAGTAGGCTGTAGCACACGAAAGCGTATGCTTAAATAAATTTGTTAGTCTCTAAGGTGCCACAAGTACTCCTGTTCTTTTCACTTGCCAGTTGTGGCCATCCTACACTCTTGCTAATAAAACCTTTATATCACAGACATGTTACTTTATATCTTCATGATACCTATGTAATATCTCCATCCACCAACCCAGGCTCGTTTTAGGACTCAGTATTGCAGCTGCAAGACAGCAATTCTTTAATTCACACCTCAACTAAGTATACTACAAAAATTGCATTGAAATTATAAAATCTACTGATTGAAATTTAAACCTGTTCCTAGTGGGGCATTTAGTGATGTCCAAACAAGAACAAAGTCTAAGGGCTATCGAAGACTACTTTGTACTAGACACAAAGAGACTGCAAAGCCCCCAAAACAGGTAACTGGGCTCTTACTGGCAGAGATGCTGGAACTAGGGTGGCTGGAGCTGCTGCCACACTCCCTGGCTTGAAGTGGTTTCCATCATATACAGAGTTTACAGTTTGGTTCAATGGCTCTCAGCACCCCCACTATAGAAATTGTTCCAGCACCTCTGCTTGCTGGCATGTACTGGAAGGCTTGAAGGAGTGCAAAGCCTTTAGAAGTCATGGAGTTGGTGTAACCAGACTGGAAGCTGAAGCAAAGATCAGGGAAATGATAGGCAAGATCCACTGTTGCATTATACCACAGACCTTATATTTTTTACATAAGAGAAATTATGTAATTCCTACGCTCATAAGAGTGATGGACAAAGAGAGCTGGGGCATCTGCTAAGGGGAAACTGAGAAGGAAGCCTGTATTGAAAAATGAACACACTATCAAGAATTTTGTGCAGTGATCATCAGTACTAAAAATTATAACACCATGGATATTAAAACAACAAGTTTACAGGACAGGAAGCTAATAAGCCAAGTAACAGCTCCCATGAGCTGAATAAGTTTCTGTACCCTGTAATATTTTTTCTTCTAAATGCCAAACTTTATTTGAATATACAAACATAGATGCAGTCTCTTTTATAGACTGCACCACACTTCAATATATGGGCTGACATCCTGACTCCATTTAATTCAATGGGGCCAGCATTTTACATAGTGAGTCTTACCCAGTGTTTACCAGGGAGCCACAAGTGTTTCTATGGGATGCATTCTCTGTAAAACCTAGCAATATAGAAACCATGCCTAATGTCTTGAAGGCATCAAATGCGAATGTTCTTTGATTTCTCCTAGATCTTCTTTCAGTTCCTGTTTGTGCCTCTGGTTCTTAAAATCTATCACTCTTTCAGGTAATCTTGTGGCATCAATATCCAGATACATGCCAATATCAGAGGCTTTCAGAAGTCTATTTTCCTATCCACTAGGAGAAGATTTATATGGCTTAGCAATAATGGTAATCCATGACATTGCCCTACACCAATTTCTCAATGCACTGATTGAGGAATTCCACAATGTTGATATCTGGAGCTTTGCCCTAAAGGATGGTTCTTTGGCATGCACCATTTGGTGGTAGTGGTAGGGGAGAGATTATCAAAGTCACGAAGCAACAGTGAAAAGGCTCTGCCTCCTTTCGTCTGCCTTAAATTATATGTGGGGATGATCAGTAGTTTCCATCCCACCAGTCTCAATTGCTATGATAGGAGGTAAGATGACAGACTAACCTCCTAGGTCTGGCATTATACCAGTAAAAGTAAAACCTTGAAGTGGGCTGACTGAATCATAGGAAGCTGGTATAGTTTCAAGATGTAGGAGAGTTTATGGAACACATTTCACAGATTTAAATCCAATCAGGGGACCTTTAAACCTGCTTCACTTGCTTCTATCACTACACAATGCTCTGACATACCTGGACACAACTTGAGAAGGAAAGGATTGTTAGAGAGGCAGCATGAACATGTAAATCCTCCTAAAGTTTTAGACACTCCCTCCCTCCCTCTGTGTCATGGCCTGGTTGTCCCCCTGGGAAGGGAACTTGGGCAGACACTAATTGTATTTGACAGCAGCAATTACACGCAAGGCTGGAGATTAGAAGCCCGTTAATGGTGTGTGCTGTAATTGCTGCCGTCTTTTCCTTTAATAGTTAAGGCCAGTGCCAGGAGAATCAGTGGGAGGAGGGTAATGCAGGTGGTCCAAGGACCAAAGCCCCTAGAAAGGGGTGTCTCTCTCTCTCTATAAGAAGGCTATCAACACAGCAACAATGCAGGATGTTCCTTTGACAGGACGTCTAATGAAGCATGAAAAAGGAACAAATAATGTGCAATTCCAAAGGTATTTTCCACCTGTATTTTCTAGTTTACTGTGCTGGGCACTAGTGAACTTCACATTACAATGCAACATGGATGAGGGTAAAATATTAACCCTTAGAGCTCACCATACTCAAAACCCAAAGAATCTTTACTCTTTCTAAAATTCAGGCATTGTGTTAAATACTTAAACAGCATTCATAAAATCCTTCCACTCCATTAAAGAGTCTGAACAGCTCAGAAAGGCACAAAAGGCAACTGTACCCTCCCTATCAGTTGTATTCATGGCTATCATAAACATTCGATTTAATATTCCTCTCTCAACAATGCTTTTTAGCTCTAAAAAGCAGCCTCAGCAAGTGTGTGCATGTATGACTCAGCAGCTGGAACATTTTCAAAAGACCACTGAAGATCTGTTCAATTTGAGCAAACTGTTCTATAAACACTATGTTTTCCAGTACAATATATATACTTTTTATATTATAGTGACAGTCTAGTTAAGTCTGTCAATGATTCCATTAAACCCCCACACACAATTTTTCTGGTGCATATAAAACTAGCCTGTAAAAACTCACCTTGTAAACAAGATCTAGGCCTGCAAGGACTATTTTTAAGCCTACATTTATAGGACAATACAAGTGCAATATAAAGAGATGGAAGTTGACTAATTTCATGATAATTTGGAGACCTCTGATTTTAAAAATGACAGCCATTTAGTCTATCATTAATAACTGTGCTGTAATCACATTTGGGGATTAGTAATTAGGTATTCTATGGAGAAAAAATACATCTATATTGTGACCTCTGCATTTAACAGTAGCTACACTCAGTGATTTCTGATACTTACTGCATACATTTTTGCATGGTCAAAAGCCTAGTGTATATACACATTTTGAAAAGCATCCAGATTGGGGACAGAGATTAACTTTGCAGAAGTCAGAAGATCTTGCAAGGGGAGCACAAGGCATTACTATTGGCCAACGCTGAATCTAGTCAGTAATATTTCCCATATTCTCCATGTAAACTACCAAAATGCCATGGCACAATAGTTGCATGCAGTGTAGTTGTCTCTTTAATATCCTGGGACTGACATAGCTACAAGGTGGGTGAGGTAATATCTTTTACTGGACCAATTTCTATTTATTTATATAGATTTCTGTAGATGTTTATAGGGACAATAGGAATACTCTGAGTTGTAACAGTAAAAAGGATAAACAAGAAGCTTTGGATAAGATCTAAAACCTCAAGCTTCAGAGCATAAACTAACATTCCACTACTGGGGACAGGAGAAACTTTCCCTGGGGTGCAGGGTTCTCTGCAGCACCTGCTACTGGCCACTCTCAGAGATAGAATACTGGACTACATGTATAATGGTGTGATCAGTGGGGAAATTACTATATTCACAAAATTGACAACCCCAGACTAGTCAAGCAGTGCTACTGAAACTTGGTTTCTTTAACAGGAGAGAAACATCACTGTTCAAGATCTGTGTTGATCAAGATGTCAATTATCTAATTAATACCTTACAAATAAATTAGTGTTACCTGCCAATTAAACCTATAGTTTTAACAGAATTATTTGAATGTTCCCCAATTTTGCACATGTACAATTACTTGGTTATACTGATTTTAACCCTCAGATCCAGGTCCCTGAATGCACAACCCAGATATGTAGCCTATGCACACAGGAACTTTGTGGAAGATTGTAAAGGAAGGAAAAGATCTTCATTGGTCTCTGCACCCACAACCCAGGACAGGGCAAGGAGCAAGGCTATGCCATACCATGACAGACAGTAGTTCTACAAAGTCACAGATCCAATGATTATACCCCTACCACTTCCCCAGCAGGCCTGCAGGGGTGTGCTATGAAGTTATGCACAGCAACATGTTATGGGTGCAGCTGTCTTCTGCATAGCCTCCTCTGTGCCTACAATTTACACTTAAATTAAGACTTTCAAGGCCCTTATTTGAGCTGGTGGATTTCGCCCTAAAAATTTAAAGTGCCATGCAGCCAAAGACTGCTATAAGAGTTATAATATTTTTAACAGCACAACCTTTTATTATGAATAATTTGAATATCTGGGCCCGGATAATACAGGCTCATTTTAGTCCAATGGGGATTTCCTATGTTGAACATAGATTTTAGAATGTTAAAAATCTTATTTTCTTTGCCAGTCTAACTCAGATCCTAGCTGGTGAACCTGAATGGCAATATGTGGGTTCATTCTATTATTGTTCCCTCTCTTGCAAATTAAGTGCTAAAATCATTTTCATGTGAACATAGTTTCACTGTCTAGGGGCTTGGCAAGACTGGAAAATGAGGGAGGTTTTTAAAATGTGTTAGGGTATGTCTACACTGCTACAAAACCCCCCCAGCACTGAGTCTCAGAGCCTGGGTCAACTGACTTGGACTCACAGGGCTCTGAGTGCACAACTAAAAATACCAGTGTAGAGGTTGGGCTGGAGCCTTGGGCTCCAAGACTCTCCCCCCTCATTGGGTTTCAGAGCCTAAGCTCCAGCCGGAGCCTGATCTTCTATGTAATTACTTTTAGCCCAGCAGCCCAAGCCCTTCAAGTCTGAGACAACTGATCCAAGTTCTGAGACTGCGCACCATGGATTTTTCTTTGCAGTGTAGATATATCCTTAGTTAACATGTATTAACAGGGGTTTTTTTGTTTGTTTTTTTTAAATACCACTTGGCACCTAGAGTAAACAGGTAGTCATATAAAAAACTATGATAGCTGGTCCAGGTTTGCCAAGGGTTAAGTTCCTGTCTACACTAGGTGCTAACTGACATTTGAGCTTGTTAATGAACATGTTCCCAGTCTAGATGAGCTCCCCACTCTGCACCTGACCTCCCCACCAACTAGGCTTGTAACCTCCATGCAGCCTTTTGCTCCCTTACATCCCTCCACCCACACACTGACATAATTCAAGCCTCTCTGATCTTCATCCCCACCTCTCATCCACATCTTACTGAACCCTGCTGCCTGCCTCAGTCATCTCTCCCCTTGACTCCTGCTGCTACCTCCCCCCTCTGACCTTGCTGCCTCTCCCTGCCCCCCCCCCTTTACTTAGTCCCCATGTCCCCAAACTCTGTCAAAGCACCTCAGTCCTGTCCTGAAGTTCCATCTGCTGGCTCACTTCAGCCAATGCGATTGATGTATGCAAAAAAAAAAAAAAAAAAAAATGGAGGGAGTGAATGATAACTGGCTGAAATTACTTCTGATGCAACAATGCGACTGCTCATTTCTGCCTTTAAGCCCAACAACAAGTGGGCATTTCCAGGAAGGTGGATTGATTTAAATCACCATGTGGAAAGCCTTGATTTAAATTATCAATTTTAATCAACTTTTCCAATTGTAATTCACTTGTTTTCTCCAGAACAGTGCATGCTCACTGGTTGATATAACCATTAAAACACATTGAATTACAACTAAATGGAGCCTTTACACTAGATTTGGTACATCTTTTTTGCTACCTAATGATGAGATACATGATGGTGTCTCCTGGAGTCAAAAGTTGGGTCCCAACCTCAGATGATTTTGCCAGTCTCTTGCACCCAACAGCATAACCCCTGGGTCGCCTACAGGATCAAGTCCTTGATACAGTATATGATGACCTACTTGCCATATTTATAAAGTTTAGCCTCAAAACTTAGTTTTCCCCCACCAATTCTTTCACTAGCTAGAAAAGCTGCCTTTAACTCAATGTTTTTGATAGAGGCTCATTGATTCAGCATATTTATTTTTTATTTAAATGTTTTAAGATGATACAATAAGTTCGGGCCTTAAGATATTTTGTATTAAATTATTAATTCATTTCAGACAGGTTTATTTTTGAAAATAAAAAATTAGTTAAATAAAAAAATAAAAAACCCAATCTAAATTTTAAAAAAATCCATTAAAAAAATTCATCACTGATTTTTATCTACCCTAATTTCCTATGTTCCAGTTTTCCAACTGTCACCAAAAATTAATGAAGGTTTTGACAGCTGGGTAGGAGACAGCTGGGGTTTCTGAATAAATATAACAATGTTTCTGCTAAGTTATCAGCAGTGAAATAGCTACATGTTGACATTTAAAATATCTGTAGATTTCACAGTCAATATATAGAGATGAATGGGGCACGTCACACCTACTATTTCTGCAAACTCAAGACAACACACTGCATCAGTTACACTAAGGGCTTGTCTTCACATACAATACTGAAGCTGCTGTAGCGCTTTAGGGCTAGTCTACACTAGAAATGCTACAGCAATGCAGGTGTAACACATCTGGTGAAGACGCTCTATGCTGATAGGAGAGATCTCGTGTTGGTATAATAAATCCACCTCCCTGAGAGGCTGTAGCTATGTTGATGAGAGAAGCTCTAACCTAATCTGTCTACATTGGGGGCCTGGTCTACACTACGAGTTTATGTCGAATTTAGCAGCGTTAAATCGAATTAACCCTGTACCCATCCACACAACGAAGCCATTTACTTTGACATAAAGGGCTCTGAAAATTGATTTCTGTACTCCTCGCCAACGAGGGGATTAGCGCTGAAATCGATACCGCCGGTTCGAATTAGGGTTAGTGTGGACGCAATTCGACGATATTGGCCTCGAGGAGCTATCCCACAGTGCACCATTGTGACTGCTCTGGACAGCACTTTCAACTCAGATGCACTGCCCAGGTGCAGGAAAAGGCCCGCGAACTTTTGAATCTCATTTCCTGTTTGGCCAGTCGAGCTCATCAGCACAGGTGACCATGCAGTCCGAGAATCGAAAAAGAGCTCCCGCATGGACCATATGGGAGGTACTGGATCGGATCGCTGTATGGGGAGACGATTCCGTGCTATCAGAACTATGTTCCAAAAAGACGAAATGCCAAAACATTTGAAAAAAAATCTCCCAGGGCATGCTGGAGAGAGGCCACAACAGGGACTCAATACAGTGCCACGTGAAAGTTAAGGAGCTCAGACAAGCATACCAGAAAACCAAAAAATCAAACAGACGCGCCGGGGCAGAGCTGCAGACATGCCGCTTCTATGCTGAGCTGCATGCAATTCTAAGAAGGGCTGCCACCACTACACCATCCCTGACCGTGGATTCCGAGGAGGGGGTACCCTCAGCCATGCCTGAGGATTTTGTGGATGGGGAAGATGAGGAGGAGGAGGACGATGACCTTGAGGAGAGCACACAGCACACCATTCTCCCCAACAGCCAGGATCTTTTTCTCACCATGACTGAAATATCCTCCCAAGGGGGTATCCCAGACCATAAAGCCGTAGAAGGGACCTCTGGTGAGTGTACCTTTGTATATATAATACATGGTTTAGAAGTGTTTTTTAATGATTAATTTGTCCTGACGACTTGGGATGCATTCGCGGCCAGTACAGTCCTGGAAAAGTCTGTTAACGTGTCTGGGGATGGAGCGGAAATCCTCCAGGGACATCTCCATGAAGCTCTCCTGGAGGTACAGCCTTTGCAGAAGGTTTCTGGGGAGAACCAGCCACGCGGTGGGGGGAGGGGTAAAGCAATCATCCCAGAGAATTGGATTGGGGAGGGGGTTACTTTGGTTTCTGCTGCTGCACATTAACACGAAAACCTCAGCACTCAATGGGCTTTGCTTGTTTGTATGGGAAAGGAGGGCGCTGCTTTTATGAAGGTTGCAGAAGCCGAAAGACTATGGCTTACCATGGCTGCCTGCAAGACAATTCTGTTGCCTGGCCCTGCATCTGTGATCTCTAACACCAAAGCCTCAGGCACTCAATATAAAAGATGCAAAATGTGACCTTGTACCGAAATCACATGTGCTATGTAAAGTGAATAGTGTTGTTCACCGTGAAAGAGTATACACATTGTTCTGTAAAAAGTATATTTTTAAATACTTCTCTCCCTTTTTTCCCCTCCCGCAGCTGTAAATTTTTCAAGCCTCCCTCCTCCGTGCCGAAGGCTCTCTCAGATAAGGCAGCGAAAAAAATGCATGTGCGATGAAATGTTCTCTGAGATCATGCAGTCAACCCGCAATGAAAGAGATCATCTAATTGAGTGGAAGGGCACAGTATCACAGTACAGGAAAGTGGCCAATGACCGTGCGGACAGGAGGGACGAACGAGCGGACAGGAGGGACGAACGAGATGAGAGGTGGCGGCAGGAAGATCAGCAGAGGCAGGATGCAATGCTGGGGCTACTGCGGGATCAAACTGACATGCTCCGGTGTCTGGTGGAGCTTCAGGAATGGCAGCAGAATCAGAGTGCAGCTGCAGCCCTTGTTTAACCGCCCTCTCTCCTCCCCAAGTTCCATAGCCTCCTCACCCAGACACCCAAGAACGCGGCGGAGGAGGCACCGGGGACCCAACCACCCCAGTGGACAGCCCAAGCAACAGAAAGCTGGCATTCAACAAGTTGTGAAGTGGCCTTTTCCTTCCCTCCTCCCACACCCCACCCGGGCTACCTTGTTAGTTATCTCCCTATTTTTATAATCAATTAATAAAGAATATATGGTTTTTAAATGATAGTGACTTTATTTCCTTTGCAAGCAACCTGTGATCAAAGGGGGGAGGGTGGGTGGCTTACAGGGAATAAATCAACCAAGAGGGCGGGTTTTCATCAAGGAGAAACAAACAGAACTGTCACACTGTAGCCTGGCCAATCATGAAACTGGTTTTCAAAACTTCTCTCATGTGCAGCGCTTCCTGGTGTGCTCTTCTAAATGCCCTGGTGTCTGGCTGCGCATAATCAGCGGCCAGGCGATTTGCCTCAACCTCCCACCCCGCCATAAACGTCTCTCCCTTACTCTCACAGAGATTGTGGAGCACACAGCAAGCAGCAATAACAATGGGAATATTGGTTTCGCTGAGGTCTCACCGAGTCAGTAAAAGTGCACCAGCGACCCTTTAAATGTTCAAATGCACATTCTACCACCACTCTGCACTTGCTCAGCCTAGAGTTGAACAGCTCCTGACTACTGTCCAGGCTGCCTGTGTATGGCTTCATAAGCCATGGCATTAAGGGGTAGGCTGGGTCCCCAAGGATAACTACAGGCATGTCAACATCCCCAACAGTTATTTTCTGGTCTGGGAAGTAAATCCATTGCTGCAGCTGTTTAAACAGACTAGTGTTCCTGAAGATGCGAGTATCATGAACCCTTCCTGGCCATCCCACGTTGATGTTGGTGAAACGTCCCTTGTGATCCACCAGTGCTTGCAGCACTATTGAAAAGTACCCCTTGCGGTTTATGTACTGGTTGCCCTGATGCTCCGGTGCCAAGATAGGGATATGGGTTCCATCTATTGCCCCACCACAGTTAGGGAATCCCATTGCAGCAAAGCCATCCACTATGACCTGCACATTTCCCACAGTCACTACCTTTGGTAGCAGCAGCTCAGTGATTGCTTTGGCTACTTGCATCACAGCAGCCCCCACAATAGATTTGCCCACTCCAAATTGATTCCCGACTGACCGGTAGCTGTCTGGCATTGCAAGCTTCCACAGGACTATCACCACTTGCTTCTCAACTGTGAGGGCTGCTCTCATCTTGGTATTCGGGCGCTTCAGGGCAGGGGAAAGCAAGTCACAAAGTTCCATGAAAGTGCCTTTATGCATGCAAAAGTTTTGCAGCCACTGGGAATCGTCCCACACCTGCAACACTATGTGGTCCCACCACTCTGTGCTTGTTTCCCAGGCCCAGAATCAGCGTTCCACAGCATGAACCTGCCCCATTAACACCATGATCTAAAAAGCGCCGAGGCCCACGCTTTAAGAGAATTCTGTGTCCATGTCCTCATCACTCTCGTCACTGCGCTGCCATCGCCTGGTTTTTTAGGTTCCAGTTCTGCATAAAAACTGCATGATAATGCGCGACGTGTTTACAATGTTTACGACTGCTGCGTTGAGATGAGCGGGCTCCATGCTTGCCATGGTATGGTGTCTGCACTGAAAAAAGGCACGAAACGATTGTCTGCCCTTGCTCTGGGGAGGGGCAACTGGCAACATGGCTTATAGGGAATTAAAATCAACAAAGGGGGTGGCTTTGCATCAAGGAGAAACACAAACAACTGTCACACAGAATGGCCCACTCAAGGACTGAACTCAAAATCCTGGATTTAGCAGGCCATTGATTTCACAGAGGGAGGGGGGAAGCAAATGAATACAAAACAAATCTGGTCTATTTCTTGTTTTGATCCACTCCATCTATCTTTTACATCTTAGGCTGGCAGCAGATGGTGCAGTACGACTGCTAGCCATCGTCATCTCCTGGGTGCTTGGCAGAAGATGGGAATGGCCTGGCTGAGTCACTCCCATGTCTGCCCAGGTGCACCTGACCGACCTCACCGAGGTTGGCTAAAAGAGCACCCAGGAGTACGACGACAACGGCTACCAGTCGTAATGCACCGTCTGCTGCCAAAAGGCAATGAGCTGCTGCTGTGTAGCAATGCAGTCCCACGTCTGCCAGCACCCAGGAGACGTACGGTGACAGTCAGCTGAGCGGGCTCCATGCTTGCCGTGGTATGGCGTCAGCACAGGTAACCCAGGAAAAAAGGCGTGAAACTGTCTGCCGTTGCTTTCACCGAGGGAGGGAGGGAGGGAGGGAGGAAGGGAGGGGGAGAGCCTGACGACATGTACCCAGAACCACCCGTGACAATGTTTTACCCCATCAGGCATTGGGATCTCAACCCAGAATTCCAATGGGCGGGGGAGACTGCAGGAACTATGGGATAGCTATGGGATAAGCTACCCACAGTGCAACGCTCCGGAGGTCGACGCTAGCCTCGGCACTATGACGCACACCACCAAATTAATGTGCTTAGTGTGGATACATGCACTCAACTTTATACAAACTGTTGCCAAAAATCGAATTCTGTAAAATCGGAATAATTCCGTAGTGTAGACATACCCGGAGTTAGGTCAGTATAACTACATTGCTATGGGGTGTGGATTTTTCAAACCCCTGAGAGATGTACTTATGCCAGTATACGTTTGTAGCGTTGACCTGGCCTTAGTTTATGTTTTTACAATTGCCCACACAACTATGAAAGCTTAGATTCTGGAGCAGAACTGTGCAACAAGAAATGGATTCTGTGGGAAATTCCATGACCTCAGAATCGCAGAATATGTGGAGGCTCTGTAAACAGTGCACTGCACTAATTTAACCAGATGTGATACTTGTGAATATCTACAAGAAAAATCAAAAACTTTAACAGTTTCTAGCTCTACTGTAGGAAAAAAGTTACAAAAAAAACGTATCAACTTATCCAAAACAACTTACCCATCAAGTTTATGTCATTAGATGCCAACATCTTTAAATTTCCGCTCTCTCTCTCACACAGACACAGACACACACGTGTATGATAGGCAAAAGCAGATATGATCTCTGCACAGTTTAGAAAGTTAGACTGCCACTATTTTAAAAAACAACAAAACTTCATCAGTCAGTGGCCAAACACTTCAACAACCATTGCCTTATGTTTATCAATGATAAATTCCCCTCCCACTCCCCCCCCCCCAAAATCAAGGCTTGAACTATTGTAGATATAAGAGAGAACTTCTGGACGTCTCACTTTAAAAAGAGTCTCCTATTGGATTTGCCAAAAAAGTACTGTTACATACTTCCACAGAACTTTGCACACAGAATAGTTCAACAGAAATTTCACTATTTAAGACTTTTGCTGTCATCTCTCCACCACCCCCCGTCCCCCCCCCCCCCCCCAGTTAGTCTTCAGATTCACAAACATTGAAAACTTTACTACAGATACATGGAGAAACCAAAAGGAAAGATTAGACTTTAGTGGAATTGTCCACTTATCATTAACTATATGGTGGGGAGAAGCTACAACTGGATGCAACAGGGTGGCAGATTAAGACCCTTTATGGGAACAGGGCTCTTCTGTTGAGTCAACCTAGACCCAGATACTAAAATGCTGCATTGCAGTTCATGGCAATTACTGCTGAGCCACCTAGAAAGTGGGCCCACTTACCTCAAACAGTATATAAAGGTGACTCTTTGGGCCAAATAGATGGAGAGCTAGGGATGAAAGGGTCATGCAGGGAAACCCAAGCTCAGTAAGATTAGCCTTTGGTTTGTTAGGTTATTCTTTACAAGTCACCAATAAAGCCAGACCGTGGACAGGAGGATGAGTGTGGACAGGAACACAGTGTTTGTGTGCTCTGTTGAAAACAGGGAAAAGACTCTGCCTTACCACACTAGAGAATGTTTATAGCAGTGACACTCTCTAATAGTGCAATTCTCTGGAGCCATTTTTATTTTCAATTTTTTCATCAACCTGTGTGTTCCACATTACCCTCACTGAAAGCACCCAGAGGGGATCTAAAAGAGCAGAAATTTCATACTCACCTGGAGCTCAGCTCATCACTGACACATCCAAGACTGAAGGTGCCAGGCAGTTGTAACACCTAGGTGTGCTGTGACTGTGCAGACTGTGCATTAAGATGTCACATGAATGCCACCGTTTTTTAAACTGTTCTTTTTTGGAATATATTTTAGGCAGTACATGATACCTTTATTAATTAATGAGATCAAGCAACACAAGTGAATTCAGCTGAATTCATTTGAACATTCAACTAGCTAAAAATCAACATTTCTACTCTTAGTTTATTGAAGTCATCACCGCAATTTTTAACATGCATCCCTAGAAAGCTCTGCAATGGTGTACAACATACAGTTGTTAAAGCGCCACTGAGACAACTAGTTGGCTGCCAGGCAATATGCTTCCAGGCTAGATCCAATAGGATTTAATCAGTTATTTTTTTCTCTCTAAACTATTTCATGTTTAGTTAATGTTATAATTTCTACCTCTCCAGAGAGCCAACTAAGACTCTTAATACCCAAGGAAATGGACTCCTATAATTGGTTTCAGAACATGGAAACTAAAAGAACAAATATACAGCAGCAGAATTTTAACAAAGGAAATCTCCAGCAGTCTTGATCTGCTGGTTGGCTTCTTCCAAATTCACACCTTTATAAAATGCAGGCTATAAATTGGCAGTGTTGTATGTCCAACAGCCTGAAAGAGGACTGCAATGTCATAAATAAAAGGGAGAGACCATAAGTTTCTATGGAGACATAAAATAAAAGACCAACAAATTCATGCAATATTCTCTAACCAATTCCGGTTTTGTTTATATTTACTGTATAAGACACTACCTCATCATTTAAATCCTCTTGTCCATATGGAGTATGGGGTTAGAACCAGATTTCAGAGAAGCAGGAACTTCTACTCCAAGTCTAGCATTTTGTTTCTATGCTTCATTGTAAATTGTGGTTCTAGTGACAAGAATTGCCAACCATTTGTCAGTATGTCTGCCTGCTGCAGGAAAGGAAAGCCACCTAAAACAGCACTGCTGGCAGCCCCACAAATACAACATTCATGGCAGGGTGGATAAAAATCAATGATTTAAAAAAAATAAAAAATAAAAAATAAATCAGATTTTTTAATTAAATAGTTTTTTTCCCCTCAAAAAACGTATCTAAAGATAGTTTTAATTAAGATGCATTATAGCTCAAAGATATTTCATAATGGAATAGGGATTATAAATTCCAATTCTATAGTTTGAGATAATATATTCATGTAATGTTTAAGAAAAGATTTGTAAATGAGTTCCAGCAGTTCATAGATTAGGGACCCAATCTTATGGGGTGCCACAGGCTTCTGTATAGATTCACTTAAGTAATCTTTCTATTTACCCAATGGGACTCAGTGCTCAGTTTAGATGATACCATCTGAGATGCTTAGTTTTGCAGTTCTCAAACTGTGGATTTGTGTCTTCAGAGGTTAACAGCAAAATGTTTTCAAATAAATAAATAAAACAAATAAATAAATATATAGAGGTGAGAAACAACACACCTCAACTCTATTGTCCCTCTGCAAATTTGTGTACACAGAGTCAATCCCTTACTTCTCTCTAAAAGTGCAAAGTTTCAAGAAGTTCAATGAATAGAAGATTGTTGGGGGCAGAATAGGTCTAGACAAGGAGAAGAAGTCTGGAGATAAATATGAAAAGCGAGAGACATATGCTTGTTTTGTTAAAATATTATATGTTTGCTGTTGAAGAAAAAAAAATCTTATAGTTGTTTTAGTTAAATAAAACAATTTAAATGTCTGTCTGGTGATGTTCTCCTCCTAATACAGCATGGCAAGAAAACCCTCCAAATATTAATGATTAACCTGTTGAACTGGAGATAGTTCACCTCCCAATTACTTCATAAATATCTGCTTCAATTACCTTTGGTAAATGAAATAACCAAACAACCATTCATTTTCTGATATAGCAGTAAAACTAATCTGAAAAGTTTTCAAAATAAATCACTTTAAAAATGTATAGGGTGTACCTTCTAAAAATGAAACCTTCATCTATCTCTGAGTTGTGAAGAATACATATTAAGATTATAACAACCAACAATAATGCACTTTTATGTAGAAAACCATGATTAAATTGAGTCTTCCTGACTAGTGATTTAAACCATGATTTTTTTATTTAAATTAAATCCACCTGGATTCACGGCATACAACAATATTTCTACTTGCTAGAACAATGTATATTCAGCCCCAGATACTGCACCTTAGATATCTCCATCTTAGACTACAGGTTCATGAAGGATAATTGCCAGATTGTTTCCCATTGACAGTGTTACAGAGACAAAGAAAATAAAAGACAAATCATTCTACTTTTTTTTTTTTTAAACTCTTCCGTTTTATTGGTACATCACTACATTCACAGTAGTGGATTAACACTTTTGTTGTCCATTATTAAGTGGTCACTAATCTGTGTTAGTTTATTTTAAAACTAGCATGCATATGACAGAAAACAGTTTGTTTTAAAAATGGATGTTCTCAAGACATGTAAGTTAAAAAGCTATAGACTGTACCATTAAACTTTAAATTAAATTCACGTGGGTAACATTATACTTCCCACATAATGAAAGGACTGGAGGTTTAAACTAATCCTTTTAGCATAATGAAAATTATAAACAAAATGCAGTTACATATATGAAGAAAGGTCCAGTCAGACAACTGATGGTATCCATGAGTGGCTTTCTTTATGAGTAGAACTTACAAAACGTTAAGGTTTTTTTAAATTATTCAGACCTGGAAGGATTAGTTAAAAACTATGAAGTAATTTCAGACATTCCCTGTTATAAGGTTCATTTTTACAGGAGCTGTTACATTTCTAGCCAACTGCTGAAATCAGACATTTAGCAATTTAGTCACCAGTAGGTTATACAGGGATCCTGCAGCAGTACCAGGGCCTCAGTCTTTAGCAATATGAACCCTTCATTAGTGTAATAGCCATAATACCTTGGGGATAAAATGGGCTCCTTTTGTGTGGCATCTCCCTTAGTTTCCCAATCACTAAGATGGGCATGATAACTTACCTCCTTTCCTTGAACAGATGTTGTGAGTAGCTAGTACTTGTGAAGTGGTATTATGTTGCCTTATGAAACAGTATGAATGGACTGTTGTCTTATTAATGATGTAGGAGTTGATTTTAAAAAAAAATCCATTTTCAGTCAAATTGTAAAAGGTCCATAAATTCTTAACCTGTATAGCTAATGAACTGCATTGTTCTCAATTTGGTAAAACAAAACGGGTCATATTCAACATCACAGTTCTTTTGGTCTCCCGCAAATCACTCCAGAAACACTGCTCTAACACCAAGAAAAGTATTTTCAGGACTATCTGTAGTAACACAGACTACTATTCTTACAACCAAAAAGGAACTAACTTCACAGGTAGGATTCTAAAATAACCATGGACATCTTCCTCACTGGGCAGGGCCAGCTCACATAATGTTACCGAATCTGTAGCTGCAGGAGGTCATGAGATCTCCGTCCCACCAGCTGAAACGTTAGTATAACGTCTACTAATGTTCTAAAACTGTGTGCTGACAAATTACTGCTGTACGTTAACTGAGAGGTCTATTGTGAGGATCCCCCCCTTTATTTCAGCTCTATCTTGTACACTTTGTAGATTTCTATAAGATGAAGCCTCGATTTACTCCTCTAATTACACACATGCACACACACACTCTCTCTCTTCCAGAAACATTCTTCCTTAACTACCAGAGATATGAACACTCCTCTTCCAGCTGGCATAAAAATAGTGAAGGTGGAGAATCACACTGTATATTAAAGTCTTGGGCCTTGCAGCAGATAATCCAACCAAATGGATTCATGGTGCTGAACCACAAAAATACAAGTCTGAAAATCTGCCTGAACACTGGAGAATGGGAGCAAAACCCTAAACATGAATCAGCTTGTCAAACAGCCAGCACTATGAAGTCTGGTGTGGGCTGGCACTGCAGTACCAGTTATAACACGACATTTGCGAGTTAGCTGCTATATTCTATTATAAACACTGCTTTTGAAGGATTCATAAATCAGCCATTTTAATTTACATTGGGATGAAATTTACCACATATCAGTTCAAATGTAAATTTAAAACATACCTTACAAGATGGCTAAAAATGAGTTCATACAGGGTGGCGATGGTGAATATAGTAAGTTTTTTGGTAGCTTCTGGTGCTTCCTCTCACTTCCACCCCCAGTTACCAATTAAAGCAAACTTTTAAAAATTATAGTCAGTTTTTAGAGGGGGTTTAGCATTAATATGAGCTATTTAACTTTAAAAGGCAGCTATTATGTATTTTCCTATTGACAGTGTATGTGTTTTTGGAACACCTCACTAACAGATTTTGATATTTTATGAACTATTGATTTAATTTTCAGGTAAAAATACAAAAGCAGGTATTACCATAAAAAAGTAAATTAAAGACAAGGAGCTAACACACTAAAAAACAAAATCCAGGCAGTTAAGAACTGCATCTGAAACTCCATCTTTAATTAAGGATTTGCAGGGATCTGAGTGACAGGGGAACCCCATATATACAATTATATGTGCCACAACAGCAAGGCATAAAGAAGTGCGCTAACCAATTCTGACATTTCAGTTGGATCATTAATTAAAACAAACAAACAAAAAAACAGACTTGCTATTTTCCAAAGGCTTTACATGCATGGAATGCTAGAAGTAGCTTAGTTTACAGAAGGGAGCTAGTTTTTCCTGTTGGATGGTAAACCATAAACAGAGATATTCACATCCCAGCAAACTAAACATATAGGAGGAATGGAATCAATGGTATTTTCACATGAGCCATAGACCCAACACATCTTTCCCCTACTCTCCCCACCCCCATTGTAATCCTTCCCAAACCACTCTGCTTCTCACTTCTGACTGCAAACTGTGGCTGCGTGGCCAGATTAGGAAGGTGACATCTGTTTGAGTGAGAGACACACTGGGAAGGCATGGTGGGTGCTCAGATACTGTTTATGGGCCACAGCTTTTTCAATAAAATTTACTTAAGTTATTTACTTAAATTCTTCCAATACAGAAGTTCTCTGATACCAAGTTGCAAATTTGCAGATTCAGAAGGATAACATTAGCCTGATTTACCCGTTTGTTAATAAAATGTTAAGACAGGCGCTCAATATAAAATCTTAAATCTGAAACTCAGTCAGAGTTGCTCAAAACTCTAACAGGCCACATTTGAGCACCAAAACCAAGCTTTATGAAACTCAGGTCTGGATTTCAAATCCCAAGTTTTGGAATGTGTAGATACAGCGTTTTGGTTTGGGTCATTATAGAGGTTCTAAGTTTGGGGCTGGAGTTATGGTTCGGACCAACATCTAATAAATATGAAACATTAATCAATTTAAAACAAGCTGTATCATTTGTTACTAGAATATTTCCTGAGATTACATCAATAATATCCAGCTCCACCTACAGTATCTAGATTCATAGTGTAGTCCATTTTTTTGTGGTTAAGAAACAGATTCTCCAGACTTTCAAAGTATCCTTGAATTGTGAATTCTCTCTTCTACATGTTTTAGGTACAAGCAAGTGAACAACAACATTTTAAATGGGGTGAAGAAAGGCTATTTGAATAGTGACAGGAACACATTCAAACCCATGAACACTCTAGTAGTTGGCTGCTGTGTTATGAAATACTGCCCTCTGCAGCCCATTCTGGAGAAACAGAGTTCAACCAAATTAACATTCATTCCATACAACTTCTCTGTTTTACAGGTCTACTCTGTGCCTGTAGCAACAATATGTTATTCCTTCAACTTCATTTGCTTTCAAGCTTGTTCTGTTTTTATCAGAAGGGTTGTTTATTCTCTTCAGTGATCCTCTGGTGGCTGCTTTCAATTCTGTGCTCTGCACTTGCTCACTAATAACACAGCACTAGTAGTGCTTTATTGACGTCAATTAGTCATCATAGAGTGCACTGAAAGAGTTTAAAAACAGAATAGACCAGCAGTTTGAATATACATGTACATTTATTCCCTCAAAATCTCAGCGTTGGAATTTCAAGACCCAAGAGGGCTCAGGAAGGGGGATACTAATCTAGTTTCACCAAGATTTGGGAATCTTGGGCCCCCTCTGGAACCAAGAGCTATCTTCTTGCTTTGCTTGATCAGTGTGCAGACATTGCCCTGGGCTTTGATGACTTTATTCCTTATTACACAGGAGGAATTCTAAGTTTTGCATTATGGGTAAAATTTTATTCACAAGCTAGTACACCACAAGTGATGTAAAAAAACTGGCAATATGGGTGGTCAAGTGGAAGGTCTCCACTACAAGGGCAAATGTGTTTTATGTTTCTCTGGGTCTTTACATTTCTCCTTCAAATGTTTCATTTCCATGTTGCAAAACCCAAGCCAGATAAATACCACTCTCAGTTGAGAAACAGATCCTGCAAAGAGGGAGAGGTGATCATGCTTCCTGTTGCAAGTAAGAGGCATGCAGCAGTGTTCTGGACCTGCTGAAGACTTGAGGTCACACAGAAAGGAACTTAAATAGTTGAGGCAAGAAGAAAGGCAGGCTTGCAGGAGGATTTAACAAAGATGGAACTGTCTATGCTGTATGTGGGAAGAGCTGCAATGATGGCAACAGGCAGATTTGCCATATAAGAACGGGAAGAAGGAGAATTTAGTCACAAAGTTTCTGTCAAAGGAGGTAAATGGAAGGTCTGAACTGAAGAAAGAGCTAAAAGAAGTGGAGTTGTTTACATTGTTATTTATTTTTATTGCATGAACTGTGTGCCAAGCACTTAGAGTGCTGATATTCATCTTGGTATGAGAAGCAATAACCCAGAATGCACCCTAACTTTGCTTGTGTGCAATGGCACACAGACTGTGGTCTGCACCTCTATGAATTGCAGATTTGCAGGGAATAAATAATCCCGTATAAATCCTAGTCAATTAAAGATATGTACACAATATAATTGACTAAACTGGCACAAAAGGGACCCCTCTGTCACTCCTCCACACTCCACCCCATACCATTGTGTAACTGGGGACAGTAGAATTCCTCTACTGTATTTTTTTTTTTATTATTTTAAAACAAGCTTTGAGTTTTAAATCTGAGAGGAATTTTTGTGATGGCATCACAAAACCCCTGAGAACAAAGGTTAACACATTTTTAAAGTGTTTTTATGAAATTTTAAAAGGAAAATATATATGAACATCAGAAAAGCTTTCTGGTAATGAAACATATTATGCTGTGAAATGGACTCTGAAGAGAATTTAAAATCTGATAGCGCTCTCTATTAAAAAAAATGCTGGTAAATTTATTCCATCTTGAACAGCTAAACTTTTCATATTCCTAATAAGCGACCCTATATTTTCTCTCAACAAAGCCCATCAGACACACACAATTATTGTTTCTTGTTCACCAGCTACTTATAATGGGAAAAAAACCTAAGAAACCTGGCCTACCAGCTGATCACGTGAGGAGGAAAGAGACAGTGACTAAGCACCTAGTACTGTACACACAAATCTTTTTTTTAAATTAAATTTAAAATTTGAAGACTATAATAACTTTATTATTATATCACCTTTCCACGACAAATATACCTTAGTTATTATAATGAACAGAGCTCCCTCTTGTGGCTGCAGGAAGGTAGACCTGGTGCAACAAAATCAGAGTATAGATGGCATGAGATCAACCCCAGAGAGATGAGAGAAGGGGAGGTCTGGTTCTCCTGTGTACCATTACTAACTTGGTTAAACAATAGCCAATTAATGGAAAATATCATGGTGTAGCAGGGCAGTCACCCCACTCCAGCCCTGAAAGGGTTAAAAGTCAGCTCTTGGAGAGGGCTGGGGCTGAGAGCCAATAAGAATAGGCTGATTGGGAAGGCAGCCACAGCTGGGGTCACACCCAATTAGGAGACAACTAGACCTATAAAAGGTCTGTGAGCCAGGAGCTGGGTCAGTCTCTCTCTAGCACTTGGGAGAGAAGGACCTGGCTGCCTGGGAGCTCAGGGTACAGGGATGGAGATAGGCCAGAGGAGCTGGGGAACTCCAGCCTGGCAAATTCCCCAGGTTGCGGGCCTTGCTAAAGGCCAAAACAGGTACTGGGGTTGCAAAGGTGCAGCCCAGGGTTAGGCAGAGGCAGCAGATCCAAACTCCCCCTTGCCAATGATGAGTGGTTTACAGACTACAGTCTGCCCTAGTGAGCAGGAGCTGGATGATGACTGGCAGTAGCCACTGAGGCAAGGTGGGTTTAGAGGATGGGGGTTCCCCTGGAAGGGGAGGCCCAGAGTGGGGGTACTGCAGGGGCAGAACCCTGAGGTAAAGGGCACCGGGGTCTGGGCAGGACATGGGGCCTGAGGCAGGTAAGTCACCAGAGGACGCTCTGGGCTGAAACTGAGCTAATTCCCAGGATAACCAGCAGGAGGTGTCACAGGGGTGAGTCTTACTTCACTACACATGGCGACAAGAGGTTGCTGTTTAACATACTAATTAATAATTCTCTCCCTCTTAAAACCCTTTCCCTGCACAAATGCTGCAGAATGTAGCAACTTTCTCCTCTTCCCCGTTCTATTTTTGACCACCTTCCTCCAATGCAGAGCCTTCCTACCTTGTTCAACTGATTTCTGGCTCACTCACAGGCAGTTTGCAAGGCAAGGGATACAATCAGGATATGAAATTTAGGGTCCAAGCTATGGGGAATGCACATCAAGACAGAAAGACTTTTACATTATCATCCCTATGTCATTTTCATTATCATACTTGGGAGTTCTGAAAGCAAACAGAAAATGCTTATTATCTTTAAAGTTTTGAGAAAGAAATTCAGTTACATATGTGACAGTCTAAAACACTTAGATCCGCTGAAATGTTAGGGCAAAACATCTATTGAAAAGGAAATCCATATAGCCTCAAACCACTCCTTTTTGTGGTTTCAAAGCTATAAGGATACTAAAATCTGCTGGACACTGGCATTCACTCCTGGCTGAAACTGGCAAGGTAAGACAATTTGGGCCCTACCTGCCTTAAGAGTGGCCCCCCCTTTCAGAGTCTATCATTGCTCCCCAAACCCTTCAAACATTTCTATGACTGAAAACAAAAGAAAAAAGAAGGCATGGATGAGTGTGAAACTCACAGTAAACAAGCCTGTGCACTAATGCTTTGAACCACTATACAGACCGAGCCCGTTTCTCTCCTGACAGGACTCTCAAAGTCACACAACATTTACAAATACAATTTAAAAAAGTCATACCAGTATGCTATGGGGCTTTGTTGTTGTTCAGTTCAGTTCCCAGTGGACAAGGATCCACAATGCAAAAATCACTACCACTTATTAGCAGTCCCAGAGGCACCAAGGATTAAATGAGGTTGGTGACTGAACTCCCTTTCCTGGTCAATGGGCTGGATGGGTGACAATGCCTGCTCTCTCTAAATAGTGGAGTTCAGTCTCCAGGGATATTCATTCAACACCCTTTCCCAGTACTGAATTCATATGCTTTTTAAAAAATTAATTTTGAAAGAAGATGTCATGACTGGCTCCTCAAGGAAAGAGCTCTGAATTGGCACAATCAAGACAGGTCCATTTTTAAGTCTAGCGCTTTGCCTGGTGCCCTTTAAATTCTTCACCTCATAGATACTGCAATCAATGAAAGTACCTCCAACAGCTGTATTAGTGTGACCAGAACATATGCTGATTTCTGCTTATTCACCTTCCACTAAGGAGTGAAGAGGATAGATATGTGCAGCGCAGGATACTGGGAGGAGTAATCATGCTCAGACGCACTCATTCTTTGCCAGGAAAAAGTGCCAGAATTCCAGCTCCTTCATTTACTGCATGGTTCGATTTTTAGACATTTTGAAAAACAAAGTCGATTCTTGAATTCATGTCCTAGATTCTTGCTGCAGAGTACCATCATACAAATCAGAACCGGCCACCAAAAGAGGATGAGCATGCCACACTCCATGACATTTCAGTGGGAAGATTTCTGTTTATCAACAGAAGCTACATTACAGCGATTGCATCCATAAGGATACAGAAAGGGTTTCCCCCCTACTTTAGGAATAATACTTGAGCTGCAAGGTGTTTTTGTTCATTCAGGCTTTTAACTGATCAATATTTATTGGATTTTTTCCTTATTTTGCATGGATGTTTTAGGTTGGACAAGATTTTATGTAAGGTAGAGCATGGCAAATCACTTTGACTTTTGTACGGTAATGGGATTGTACAGTCCAGAGTTATTTTTCTAGAGATGCTCTATAGTTCTTTTCATCCTCCAGACACTTTGCAAATATTAACTAATTCTCACAGCATGCTTCTGAGACAGAGGAGCATTAGCATCCCCATTTTAAAAATGGGGAAGCTGAGCTACAGATGTCCCACATCTACCCTAAAGCCACAGGAGGCATCAAAACTAGAATTAGAACTCAAGTTCTTGGTTCCAAGTCTTGTGCTCAGACAAGAACTCTCTTTCCTAAGGTAGAGGAGCAACAGAACCACAAATTTTCACCATCATAAAATCAACATGCCTGAAGTAGGTATTTTTAAAAGGTGTATAAAAAGGATGTAGACGTTCCACAGTTCCCTGTAATTCTAAGTCAAACAAAGTACGGCCCAGGGGACCGTCCTGCCCGGCCCTTGAGCTCCCAGTCGGGAAGGCTAGTCCCCGGCCCCTCGCCCACAGCCTCAGCTCACCATGTTGCCAGCGCTCTGGGCAGCAGGGCTGCGAGAGCCACTGGGTGCAGTGTATTAAATTGCTCCCCAGGGGAATGTGCTACTTTCAGAGCACCAGGACTGGCACCCCGAAGTAGTACACCGTAAGTAGCACATTCCTACAGGGAGTGATTTAATACACTACACCCAGGTAGGGAAGGCTGTGCCTCCCCAAACAGCCTGGCCCCCTCCCGCTATCCGCTCCCTCCCATTTCTTGCCCCCTGACTGCCCACCTCAGAACCTCCGACTCTAGGGTGACCAGACAGCAAGTGTGAAAAATCAGGACGGGGTGGGGGGGTAATAGGAGCCTATATATAAGAAAAAGACCCCAAAATCAGGACTGTCCCTATAAAATCGGGACATCTGGTCACCCTACCCAACCCATCCAACCTCCCCTGCTCCTTGTCCCTGGGACACCCCTGCCCCAACCTCTGCCTCGGAACCCCACCCCTTAGCCAATCCCCCCGTCCCCTGACTGCCCCGCCCCCATCCACACCTCAAACCCGTCAGGCCCCCTGGGACACCCACACCTATCCAACTGCCCCCTGGAACCTCCTCCCCTTATCCAACCCCCCGCTCCCTGCCCCCTTACCATGCTGCTCAGAGTACCAGGACTGGCAGCAGTAAGTACTGCACCATAAGTAGCACATTACTACAGGGAGCAATTTAATACACTACACCCAGCCCTCCATACAGTTTTGGCACCCCGATATGGCCCTCAAGCCAAAAAGTTTGCCCACCCCTGCTGTAAAGACACTGTATTTTTGATGCTATAATGGTGCCCAGGTAAAAGAGATACCCGTTTAAAAAAAAAATGTTCCTCTTAAAAGGAGACAATGCCCATACACCAGAGACTATGAAACCCTTAAATATCTGGTGGCTGAAATACTCTTTAAAACTACTCTAAGAAGTTATGTTTCCTGTGCAGTGAATTAACTTTTCCTGGAGCTCTTTTTAGATGAAGACCTGATGCAAATATTCAGATGTGCAATAAAAAAGTGTTTACATTGATTTCTGCATGTTATTTATTTCCATTTATCCTACCTGAGGATTCCAACTGGGATCCAGTTTCTTCACTGTGGCAATGTATTCTTGCATAGCCTGGTGGGGACTTGAATCTCCCAGCGCTTTCCACGCTTCCCTGGGGTACAGAGAAAAACATAAATGGCCCACTCAATAGAACGGATACATCTGCCTCTTATTCATTGTCACCAACGAAACAGTGATCAGGCCTAACACAAGCCTACCTTCATACTTCTAGGAAAAGGAAAGACATCTTTTACCCAATTTTGAAGCCATCAATCAGGCTTAAAAAAAACAAACAAACAAAAAAAACCCCACACACCTCCTTCACCCACTCGTATTTATTTGTTGCTGATTAAACCAATACAACAGTAAATTAGCAGAACACCACCACCATTTTAAGAATTCCCTAAAGGATTATTTTAATCATTAAGAAAGAGATACATGCAAAGTAATATTCTAGTTCAAGCAATCTAAAAGATGTGACTAAAAATAACAATATATCTGATTTTATTTTAAGAATTGCAAGGATTTCCTCTTACCATTTCTGCTTTCCTTCAAAATCAAAGAAACTGGGCTTGGGAGTGTTACAGTTTCCAAATTTGACCTAAAGAAGAAAAATTTCCTTTGTTACAGTGAATGGTAGAGAGGGATAAAGTTTAATTTATCATTATAATTTGTTAGCCAATTCATAGCAGCAAATATCCAGATTTATTATACCTCTTGATTTCAGAGCAAATTTATACTCCTGTCTGATTGACAATTATTAGCCTCATATCTCCCCGGAAAACCTCTCAACTCCAAATTTTTTTCTTTTAACAGTCTCACACAGCTATTGGCGAATTGGCCTTTGTTATTTTCTGTACAGGATACAGAGATGGAATTCTGATTTGCAGATAATTTGTTCTGCAGGTATTACCCAGCAGGTGATGCTGCAGAGTGATTTTCACTCAAAGACTTGTCAGAGAAGGAAGGTCTACTTTTGAGGAAAATCGCCTTCTGTCCTGGTGGCAGAAAAACGCCAGAAAAGAAAGGAAAGACAATGGTCACGCAACAATCGCGACCCAACCCTGTCTTCCAACACCACCTGCAATGTCTGCCAACGTGCCTGTGGATCAAGAATCAGACTCTTCAGTCACCAAAGGACCCATGAAAAATAAAACCTGTGAAAGAGATCATCCTTGAGGGATCGCCAACAATGTATATTACTCATCTGTATAGCTCATCCTCAACAAGACTAAAGAAAAATCCCTTTGATATTAGGGAATGTAGGTACACAGCTAAACCACATATTATGATTATTCATTAAGGATGAAATTCATCTTCTTCTGCACAAACACTAAATAAGTGGGCTATGTTTAATTGCCTTTGATTGCCATGCTGAATACAAAGATGACAAACTTCAGTGGAGTCCATATGATCTCCAGATTTCCTCCAGAAGCATCTAGGAGCATGGTAGCCAGAGCAGATACACCAGAAATGGGAAGTGAGTCAAGGTTGGAGGTGGTTGGGATGGTTCAGTTAGTCAGAAAGAGGAAAAATAGTAAATTGTGGAGTACAGGATGGAGTTGTAGCTAGAAACAAAGGATTCATTACAGGACAGTGAGGCAAGAGGGGAAAAAAAAAAGAGGCTAGAGAATAGAGGTATAGAAAGTGTTAATGGACTGCAGTTCATGGAAGGAATATGAGTTAGGGGTAGTAAGTGAATAAACAATCCTGAAAGAGAGAAGATAGTGATAACATATTCTAGAGGGGGTGTAGTGGACTCCACATGTAGACACAGAAGGCCTGAGTCTCATTTACATAAAGACCCTTTTAAACTGATATGGTATCATTAAGGGGGCTTTGCAGTGGTCATCAATTACATTTAATATCCCTTTAACAATAGCAGAGTGGTGTAAAGAGGCCTTAGTGTAAATGAGACTGAGGGCTTGTATACACATACATTTTATAGCGCCCTACCTTGCGGGCTCAGGGATGTGAAATCACCTCCTTAAGCCCAGCAAGTCTGAGCGCTTTAAAGCGCTAGTGTAGACAGGCTCCAAGTGCTCGGAGCTTATCCACTCATGGAGGTGGATTACCAGGAGCACTGGGAGAGCTCTCTTCCAGCACTCGCGCGTGACCACACTCACACTTCAAAGCGCTGCCGCAGGAGCATTCCCGCAGCAGCGCTTTGAAGTTTCCAGTGTAGACATAGCCTCAGACTCAGGATATTTTTCCACATGAAGGTATATTCATAGTAGGGCTGTCAATTAACCACAATTAACTCAAAAAAATTAATCATGATTAATCAATCAGTTTTAATCACACTGTTAAACAATAGAATACCAATTGCATTTTATTAAATATTTTGAAGGTTTTTCTACATTTTCAAATATATTGATTTTAATTACAACACAGACTACAAAGTGTCCACTGCTCACTTTATTATTATAAATATTTGCACTGTAAAAATGAACAGTATTTTTCAATTTACCTCTTACAAATACTGTAGCGTGATCTCTTTATTGTGAAAGTGCAACTTACAAATGTAGATTTTTTTTTGTGTTACATAACTGCACTCAAAAACAACCAATGCAAAACTTTAGAACCTACAAGTCCACTCAGTCCTACTTCTTGTTCAGCCATTCACTAAGACAAACAAGTTTGCTTACATTTACGGGAGATAATGCTGCTTACTTCTTATTTAAAATGTCACCAGAAAGTGAGAAGAGGTGTTCACATGGGACTTTTGTAGCCGGCATTGCAAGGTATTTACGTGCCAGATATGCTAAACATTCATATGCCCCTTCATGTTTCAGCCACCATTCCAGAAGACATGCTTCCATGCTGTGATAATGTTAATTAAAAAAATAATGTGTTAATTACATTTGTGACTGAATACCTTTGGGGAGAATTGTACGTCTCCGGCTCTATTTCACCCACATTCTGCCATATATTTTATGTTATAGTAGTCTCAGATGATGACTCAACACATGTTCATTTTAAGAACACTTTCGCTGCAGATTTGACAAAACACAAAGAAGGTACCAATGTGAGATTTCTAAAGATAGCTGCAGCACTCGACCCAAGATTTAAGAATCTGAAGTGCCTTCCAAAATCTGAGCGGGGCGAGGTGTGGAGCATGCTTTCAGAAGTCTTAAAAGAGCAACATTCTGATGTGGAAACTATAGAACCCAAACCACCAAAACAGAAAATCAACCTTCTGCTGGTGGCATCTGACTCAGATGATGAAAATGAACATGTGTCGGTCTGCACTGTTTTGGATTGTTATCGAGCAGAACCCATCTTCAGCATGGCCGCATGCCCTCTGGAATGGTGGTTGAAGCATGAGGGGACATGTGAATTTTTAGTGCATCTAGCATGTAAATATCTTGTGACGCCGGCTAAAACAGTGCCATGTGAACGCCTGTTCTCACTTTCAGGTGACATTGTATGTAAGAAGTGGGCAGCAGCATCTCCTGCAAATGTAACCAAACTTGTTTGTCTGAGCGACTGGCTGAACGAGAAGTGGGACTGAATGGACTTCTAGGCTCTAAAGTTTTACATTGTTTTGTTTTTTAATGCAGTTTTTTTTTGTACATTCTACATTTGTACGTTCAACTCTCATGATAAAGAGATTGCACTACAGTACTTGTATTAGGTGAACTGAAAAATACTATTTCTTTTGGGGGAGTTACAGTGCAAATACTTGTAATAAAAAATAAATATAAAGTGAGCACTGTGCACTTTGTATTGTGTTATAAATGAAATGAATACATTTGAAAATGTATAGAACATCCAAAAATATATTTAAATAAATGGTTTTCTATTATTGTTTAAACAGCACGATTAATCGCGAAAAATGTTTTAATCGCTTGACAGTCCTAGTTCATAGCTATAAGGAATGCTGAGGAAGACTTGCAGTTCCTTTCCTTTATTTGACTAAAGTCCAACAGCTGCCTTTCAGTAATAGGGTCATCTACAAAGGGAATACAGTGCATTTCAAAACTTATTCCAGCCTGGGACACTGGCTGGTCCACATCTAGAGCTCACACTGAAGGTAACAGGAGATCCATGCATGGGGCAACTACAGGATCACAGTCTGGGTGAGGAAGAGAGACTGACCGGCACAAATTCTTTGAGCCCTAGTCCAGGAGGAGTTAAAAGCAGAATTTTTCCTGAGAGGAATCAGGGAGCATAGAATAAGGAATGGCAGGTAGTAAACAAAATACATGTTTGTCTATGCCTCTGTAATTAATTTACATGTACCTGTCATAGGTTTATTCCCCCACTTGGAGTTTTTGGGTTCCAAGATGGGGACCTGCATGGACTCCTCTAAACTAAAATCCTAGTTTAGATCTGGTTCTCGCTACCAGCAGTCAGTTTTAAGTGTCTGACACACTCCCTGTTCCCCCAAAAACTTCCCCTGGGGAACACAGATTCAAACCTGAATCTCAACACAAAGGGAAACAAACCATTTCCCTCCTCCCCTCTCCTAGTGCTTAGGAGAGATACCTGATTCAAACTCCTTGAATCAAAGGAAGAGGGATTCACTTTTTCCCCCTCCCCTCCCCCTGAAAATCCAAACAAGGGAAGAAATCAATCAAGTTTTAAAAAGAAAAGATTTTATTAAAGAAAGAAAAAAAAGTACACTTTCTCTGTATTACCAGGATGCAAAAATACAGGGTCTAACTTATAAAAACTGGAGAGACTTCCCCCTCCCTCCTCCTCAGAATAATCAGTAACAGCAACAGAAATAAAGAATTTCCTTCAGCAAACACACAATTGCAAATGTAGAAATCAAATTATAAGACTAATTTGCCTTTCTAATACTCACTATACTGGATAGTAGGAAATACTCCAGGAGAACTTGGAGACATGTCTGGCCTCTCCTAGATCCAAAGAGAGCACACACAGCAAACAAGGAACCCAGACAAAGCCTTCCCTCCACAGAGATTTGAAATTATCCTGTCCCTTGACTGGTCCTCTGGTCAGGTGTTCCTCAGGTACTGCTTGTTAACCCTTTACAGGTAAAAGAGACCTTAACCCTTAACTATCTGTTTATGACAGGACCCATTAATATTACATTTGGATTTACAGACCCTATCATTAGAGGATAAAAACACCAAAGATTAGGAGAATGTTGATGCCCACCTCTCATTATTGGTGTCTGCATACAAACAAGGAATTTTCACATAGGTTAAACGTCATTTTGATGAACAATGGATTTACATAAAATGAAACGTGGACTTAATCACTTTGTTTTTTTTAAATGTTCCTGCATTGGTAACCAAACATTTCAGGACTCCAATTAAAAAGCCACTCTTTAATCACTCAAATAACTATATCACAAACTCAGATTCCCAGCTAAGGCATATTTCTACACCAGAGGCCAAGTCAGAGTAGCCGTACTGATGCGAACAGGAATAATCCCCTTGAAAGCAACTGTTATAGTAAGTCCCCTAATGCAGGACAAAATCCAGGATAAATGAAATATGGGAAGGACTGGAGTAAATTTGGGCACTCAGTTTTCAGAGATCATGACAACCTGTTAGTCAGATGTTGCTAGTCAAGCAAAAATCAAGCTGCATCCATCAAACTAGTATAAAACACTTGCTGCTCAGCCAATTAAACTGCTTAATCAGCTAATGATTCCTCACGTTAAGAGGTTGCTTTATGCTGCATCTGCAATCATCAATCATGCCTCTTTTAAAAAAACTTAGATGTGGAAGTTGCAGTAATTTTATTTAGATTTTTACAGAAAAGGAATGGGGTTTTTTTTAAAAAAAAAAGAAGTTTTCTAAAATATTTGTTTTACGGTAAATGTCACCAGTTTGAATCACAGGGTTTCTCAGCTGACCTTCAGATCAAGGTACTTTGTTAAAACAGGTTTTTGCCTGATGGGGAGTTGAATATAATTTTGTTTAGCTGTTGTCAGTCCTATCTTATGCAGACTATGATTTAGATTGTGTTTTAAACATTTTCTCTTGCACTCTGAGACAGAGTACATTTTTACAAATTGAAAAATATAAATGAAATAGGATCTACCATCAAAATAGAACATCCCAACCTGGCCATTCTCTAGCCCAATATCCCAATTGCACACAAAACAGCCAACAACTCTGAGAGAAAGTTAAAGTATTAGGAAAAGTATGTAATTATTTTCTAAGATCCTCTTCAAAACTTGACAATAGTTTCCCCTCTTTACATTTGGCATTTATTCTTTTCCTCCCTGCTGTGCAATAACATCAGCACTACTGATGCCAACACAGATACAGGAACAATACTTCAAAATTATCTGCAAAAGAAAAATATGTTTTTGCCCTTTCTGCTTTTTTATGCTATATTAAGTTGGCTTACAAGAGTTTTGTCCAAAAATAAAGAGGGGGGGGGGAAGAGGGCACTGCTTGATTTTTTACATTAAAAATATCAGCTCTTTACTTATCACATTTTGCTGTGCAACTCCCTGAAAAACTGGAGAGCTAATGGGATTCTGACATTACATGAGACTGAAATTGGAGCAGTCGAGAATGGAAGGATTTTTAGTTAGAATGTTTAACTAAACATTCCTGACAAATGTTCCTGACAAATAATTGGGAGAAAAGCATTTGTGAAAGATTCAGCCCTCTTGTCCCTACAGCTGAAAGTTAAGAAAGCTTTTTCTACAAAGCTAGCAGAAAGACATGAGCTCCAAATATTATTTCAAGTCAGAGGTTCCTATACTATTGTCCATGGAGGGCTGACTGGTCACTTGGTGCTGGGCCCTCCTTGTTTCAAGTTGATAAACTGCATTAAAAGTCAGCCCAAATACATTAAATACTTCCCTGATATCACTTTTCAATGCAAGCAATTTCTGTTCTTGCCATAGCGATGTTATGTGATCATAAATCATGGGGAGATGATCCATGCAATTTTGGAGGGGAGGGATCCATGAGAGTCTCTATTAAGCTATGGTTTAAGTAAAAATCTTAAGCGAATCCACAGGTTCCATAGAGTCTCTATGGATAGAAATTTCATGCTCTAGTAAAAATATAACAGTAGGGATCTATTATCGACCACCTGACCAGGACAGTAATAGTGATGATGAAATGCTAAGGGAAATTAGAGAGGCTATCAAAATTAAGAACCCAATAATAGTGGGGGATTTCAATTATCCCCATATGGACTGGGAACATTTCACTTCAGGACGAAATGCAGAGATAAAATTTCTCGATACTTTAAATGACTGCTTCATGGAGCAGCTGGTACGGGAACCCACAAGGGGCGAGGCGACTCTAGATTTAATCCTGAGTGGAGCACAGGAGCTGGTCCAAGAGGTAACTATAGCAGGACCGCTTGGAAATAGTGACCATAATACAATAGCATTCAACATCCCTGTGGTGGGAAGAACATCCCAACTGCCCAACACTGTGGCCTTTAATTTCAAAAGGGGGAACTATACAAAAATGAGGGGGTTAGTTAGACAAAAGTTAAAAGGTACATTGACTAAAGTGAAATCCCTGCAAGTTGCATGGGCCCTTTTTAAAGACACCATAATAGAGGCCCAACTTCAATGTATACCCCAAATTAAGAAAAACTGTAAAAGAACTAAAAAAGAGCCACCGTGGCTTAACCACCATGTAAAAGAAGCAGTGAAAGATAAAAAGACTTCCTTTAAAAAGTGGAAGTCAAATCCTAGTGAGGCAAATAGAAAGGAGCACAAACGCTGCCAACTTAAGTGCAAGAGTGTAATAAGAAAAGCCAAAGAGGAGTTTGAAGAACGGCTAGCCAAAAACTCCAAAGGTAATAACAAAATGTTTTTTAAGTACATCAGAAGCAGGAAGCCTGCTAAACAACCAGTGGGGCCCCTTGACGATGAAAATACAAAAGGAGCGCTTAAAGATGATAAAGTCATTGCGGAGAAACTAAATGGATTCTTTGCTTCAGTCTTCACGGCTGAGGATGTTAGGGAGATTCCCAAACCTGAGCTGGCTTTTGTAGGTGACAAATCTGAGGAACTGTCACAGATTGAAGTATCAGTAGAGGAGGTTTTGGAATTAATTGATAAACTCAACATTAACAAGTCACCGGGACCAGATGGCATTCACCCAAGAGTTCTGAAAGAACTCAAATGTGAAGTCGGAACTATTAACTAAGGTTTGTAACCTGTCCTTTAAATCGCTTCGTACCCAATGACTGGAAGTTAGCTAATGTAACGCCAATATTTAAAAAGGGCTCTAGGGGTGATCCCGGCAATTACAGACCGGTAAGTCTAACGTCGGTACCGGGCAAATTAGTTGAAACAATAGTAAAGAATAAAATTGTCAGACACATAGAAAAACATAAACTCTTGAGCAATAGTCAACATGGTTTCTGTAAAGGGAAATCGTGTCTTACTAATCTATTAGAGTTCTTTGAAGGTCAACAAACATGTGGACAAGGGGATCCGTGGACATAGTGTACTTAGATTTCAGAAAGCCTTTGACAAGGTCCTCACCAAAGGCTCTTACGTAAATTAAGCTGTCATGGGATAAAAGGAAAGGTCCTTTCATGGATTGAGAACTGGTTAAAGGACAGGGAACAAAGGGTAGGAATTAATGGTAAATTCTCAGAATGGAGAGGGGTAACTAGTGGTGTTCCCCAAGGGTCAGTCCTAGGACCAATCCTATTCAATTTATTCATAAATGATCTGGAGAAAGGGGTAAACAGTGAGGTGGCAAAGTTTGCAGATGATACTAAACTACTCAAGATAGTTAAGACCAAAGCAGATTGTGAAGAACTTCAAAAAGATCTCACAAAACTAAGTGATTGGGCAACAAAATGGCAAATGAAATTTAATGTGGATAAATGTAAAGTAATGCACATTGGAAAAAATAACCCCAACTATACATACATCATGATGGGGGCTAATTTAGCTACAACGAGTCAGGAAAAAGATCTTGGAGTTATCGTGGATAGTTCTCTGAAGATGTCACGCAGTGTGCAGAGGCGGTCAAAAAAGCAAACAGGATGTTAGGAATCATTAAAAAGGGGATAGAGAATAAGACTGAGAATATATTATTGCCCTTATATAAATCCATGGTACGCCCACATCTCGAATACTGTGTACAGATGTGGTCTCCTCACCTCAAAAAAAGATATTCTAGCACTAGAAAAGGTTCAGAAAAGAGCAACTAAAATGATTAGGGGTTTAGAGAAGGTCCCATATGAGGAAAGATTAAAGAGGCTAGGACTCTTCAGTTTGGAAAAGAGAAGACTAAGGGGGGACATGATAGAGATATATAAAATCATGAGTGATGTTGAGAAAGTGGATAAGGAAAAGTTATTTACTTATTCCCATAATACAAGAACTAGGGGTCACCAAATGAAATTAATAGGCAGCAGGTTTAAAACAAATAAAAGGAAGTTCTTCTTCACGCAGCGCACAGTCAACTTGTGGAACTCCTTACCTGAGGAGGTTGTGAAGGCTAGGACTATAACAATGTTTAAAAGGGGACTGGATAAATTCATGGTGGCTAAGTCCATAAATGGCTATTAGCCAGGATGGGTAAGAATGGTGTCCCTAGCCTCTGTTCGTCAGAGGATGGAGATGGATGGCAGGAGAGAGATCATTTGATCATTGCCTGTTAGGTTCACTCCCTCAGGGGCACCTGGCATTGGCCACTGTCGGTAGGCAGATACTGGGCTAGATGGACCTTTGGTCTGACCCGGTACGGCCTTTCTTATGTTCTTATGTTCTTATGTCCATGCCATAAAAAAGCTTAAGAAGCTCCAGTTCATGTCAAACAATCATGGTCTGTGGTTTGTTTTCTTTACATTACTCAACTGAAGTAGATTGTAAAGCAACTGATATCCAGACTGCAGGTTATTTCCCACCAAATCATAAATTCTTTTAGGCAAGTCAAACTTGGACCCTAGCTCCAGAATTCGATAGTACAGCTTTGAATGTAGACCTGAACCATACTGGGACCATCTATATGCAATCAGCTGACCAAGTGACCACAATTTCCTAGGCAGAAATGGAATTCCTTCATGTAGTTTGGCCTGCACTGAAAGGGCAGCTGAAGAAAAGCCTCACTAATCTGCACTAACTAGTGGGGTGGGCCTAAATTCAGATCAGTCAGGGTTGCAAATTAGCAAGTACTGGGATGGACAGGAGAAGCATCAGCTTCACTGGCCAATTAGTAAGGGTTCTAAGCCCTGAATGCCAAGGAGGGATCAGGAGGTAACATGGTGTTCTCCATTAGATCAGGGAGAATAATGTCACTCATATTGACTCAGACCAAGCACAACAGTAGTGCTACAATAAACTGTAAGCCCCCCCACCCCCAAAATCTATTTTCAGTACAAACTTGTGGTTTAATCATCTTCTACTGTCCCTGAAAAATCATCACATGGAAGCATTTCCTGCACCCATCAGTGTGAGCCCTGTTTCGCTATGAGTGCAGGATTTTAATACTTGAATTTTGTCTGACCGCCCCATCATTTAGATCAGTGCTTCTCAAAGCCAGTCCGCCGCTTGTTCAGGAAAGCCACTGGCAGTCTGGGCCGGTTTGTTTACCTGCCACGTCTGCAGGTTCGGCCGATCGCGGCTCCCACTGGCTGCATGGTTTGCCATCCCAGGCCAATGGGGGCTGCAGGAAGCGGTGCGGGCTGAAGGATGTGCTGACCGCCCTTCCCACAGCCCCCATTGGTCTGGAGTGGTGAACGGCGGCCAGTGGGAGCTGCGATCGGCCAAACCTGCGAACGCGCAGGTAAACAAACCAGCCCAGACTGCCAGGGGCTTACCCTGAACAAGCGGCGGCCCAACTTTGAGAAGCACTGATTTAGACAGTTATCAGGAGAGCCTTCTTCAAATACTGCAGCTCTTTCATTGAGTCTGATCACTCAAGAGTAAGGCTGCGAGTTTGTCATGGAAGTCACGGATTCCATGACTTTCTGTCATCTCCATGACTTCTGCAGCAGCCAGTGCACCTGGCTCAGGGACAGGGACAACGCAAAGGCCACTGCTGAGGCAGTCTCGGGCCACCACGTCCCCCAGCAGCAGAATTTGGGTGTGAGAGGGGCAGGGGGTTGGGGCACCAGACGGGGCTCGGCGGGCTCTGGGCAGTGCTTACCTGGGGGCGCTCCTCAGACGCTGCGACATCCCCCTTGCTCAGCTGCTTGGCAGAGGCATGGCCAGGAAGCACTGCATGCTGCCTCCACCCAGAGTGCTGGTTTCACAGCTGCCATTGGCCGGGAACCGTGACAGGCAGCGTGCATTGCAGCCTGGCCAAGCCTCCACCTAGGAGCTGAGCGAGGGGGGATGTCGCTGTTTCCAGGAGCCTCCCAGGTAAGTGCTGCCCAGAGCCTGCCTCACCCCATCCCATACCCCAAACCCCTACACCCCTCCCACACTCAAACTCTGCTGCTGCTGGGGGCACGGAGCCAGGTAAGGAGCCTGCTGGCCCAGCCAACTCCCCCCCAGCACCAGTGGGGGTCTGCTCCCCCCACCCCAAGCAGCCTGGACACCCTCCTCCTGCACCCTTGGGGCCCCAGGCAGTCCCCCCACACACATGAATTTCTGTTTACTGCCTGTGACCTGTCTGTGACTTTTACTAAAAATACCCGTGACTAAAACGTAGCCTTACTCACGAGGCACTGGACTCTTGTCAACTAGTTATTCTATTTCTACTTTGGATACTTATATGGCCCCCATTACTGTAGTGCCTGAGAACATCACAATCTTTAATGCATTTATCCTCACAACACCAATTTTACTGCTGGGGAACAGAGAGACTAAATGACTTGCCCAAGGTCACATAGGAAGTCTGTGGCAGAGCAGCGTTCTGACACCAGGTCTCCAGAGTCCTAGGCTAGCACCCTTACCCACCGGACCATTCTTCCTCTCTTAGGGTACGTCTTCACTACCCGCCGTATCGGCAGGTAGCAATCGATTTCTCGGGGATCGATATATCGCGTTTCATCTAGACGCGATATATCGATCCCCGAACACGCTCATGTCGACTCTGTAACTCCACCAACGCGAACGGCGGTAGCGGAGTCGACATGGGGAGCCGCGGACGTCGATCCCGCATCGTGAGGACGGTAAAGTAATGCGATATCAGATACTTCGACTTCAGCTACGTTATTCACGTAGCTGAAGTTGCGTATCTTATATCGATTTTCCCCCATAGTGTAGACCTGCCCTTACTGAAGTTCAGCCCTAGCAGGCCCTGGCAACATTGTCTCACTAGGGCCAACAACTGAACAGTTCCCTTATTTTCAAGCTTCTGACACACAAACAAAATTGCAGATAAAATTAATAAAAATCTGAAACTGACTCCAATAAAAGGTAGTAAAACTCCAGGAGAAAGTTTATATATCTAAATAGTTTTAGATAAATAATGTACAGTATTTTAACAGAGAACTCAGCTGTTACTGTCATGTCTTTTATGGTGGTGTTGCCTCTTAAATCAAAGCCTTTTGTGACAAGAAATATTGACTTGAGGACAGACAAGGATGTCAAATCAGGGACAGCAAACAGATCTAAGTCAGCACCTTTTGCACACAAGTAATACTATTGTCCACTGGATAATATATTAGCAGCCTATTATGCATATTGATATGACTTTTGTGACTAGAAAGAGGTTGTGTTAAGTACTGCAATTTTGTCTTAAATCACAAAATCAACCAAAAAATCGAAGTTAACAGGGCTTGATCCTGCAGCAGCTTGCGCTTGCAAGACACCCTCTGACTTTCACTGGAGTGATTCCCACCTCTGCAATATGTAGGCTCTGTCCTTAACCAGTCCCACTGTGTCTAGGCAATGCGAAACACAGAGTCTTCTATAAGGTTAGTACTAATGCACATGCTCAAACACAGGAGGATGAGGTAAGAACAGAGTGGAAGCCTTGCCTACAAACATCCTGGACTCTGGAGGCAAGATACTCACAAGATTTTTTTTTTTTTAAAGTACAGACGAGTCTCATCTTACACTGAGGTTACGTTCCGCTGTCAGCGCATAAAGCGAAAAATGTGTATAGTCAAAATTACATTGAGTGTAATGGCGGGAGGAATCGCCCGCACTACAGGAACAGTATTTAAATTGTTATTTTTCTCTTTTTTTTGTTTTTGTTTTGTTTTTGCCCACCACACAAAGCTGAATTCGCGCATGTTAAATGCGCATAAGATGAGATTCGCCTGTATATTTGTTCTGTATTAGTTGCATACACGATATCCCAAAATGATACTGTTAATGCATACGGTCAACAAGACACAGATTATGTTGTTACTCTCTAGGAGCAGTCAAAAGCATCGCACACACCTCTCTGCCAGCAGTCTAAAACCTCAGCTATTGAAACATGTGGTGACTCAATGCAATTAGCAGCTCCCTTTTGCTTGGAACAAATCGAGGGTTTGTGAAAACAATTTCTGAAGAATTTCCTCCTAATAATTTCAAGCTAAACAACATTAAGCACCTCATTTCTCGTCTCACAACTGGCAATGAGAAATCCTCTGGAGCCCAATATCAGATGTCAATGTAACCATAAAGCTGATATACTGTACTGTATTCCCTTTATGACCCAGTGGAGCTATGAAACACTTAAGATAGTATGAGAAGCTCACACTGTGAGCAACGGGACCCTCCTGGACCCTCCAGGGTTTGTTAAATGTTTACACAGGCAGGACTATATCCACAGTTGGACAGCATCAACATGGTAACAGCAGCAACTATTTACATGGAAATGCAATAGTAGGTATTTTAGTTATTTCTAATGCAGTAAGCATTTGCCCTAAATCAATCAATCAATCATTCTACTTATACTCTTCATTTCATCTCACATTCCAATCTGTTCTATTTTCTCATGTTCCCTTCATGATTCTCTGCCATCTGATCATCAACTCCTTAACCTCTCCACAAGATTCCCAGTGCTTGTCTCCTGCTGTCTTGGACAGGCTACCCAGCTATCCAGTCTTCTTTTTAAGCACACTATCTGATCCCTTCACTGCTGCACACTCATCTCCTGCTGATGACTGGCAGTTTCAGTCACACTGGAGGCTCCAGAGAGCAGCTCCTTTCATCCTCTAACACAGCAGTAGTCCCAAACAGAGGCAGCTAGGTTAGCAGTCCCTCCTCATTTCCCGCTCCTTTTACAGTCCAAAGGTTGGACACCTGTAGAAGCAGCGGAAAACACAGAAAAGACCAAGCAACATGTGACCAGCTAGCTCTTCAATGGACTACTTATGTGCTTAAAGCTAAACCTGATTGGGGCCTAAGTCAGTGCCTTAAATCTGATGCAGGTGATGGAACGTCTACTATCTGCTGCGTGGTCTGCAATGAGAAGGGGGGGGGTCTTAATTTAGGTCATGATAGAGAGACATCTGTTATAAAACTACTGTCTCAGTTGGCACTCTCCTTCCATGTTGTCAGTTTCAATACATGGTCTGGTTGAACATGGAAATACCCTCCTATCCTTACAGGTAATTCCCGAAACCACTTGAGAAACGTTGCTGTGGAAAAGTTAGCACTGCCACTGCTCTTTCATTCAAAGGCCCAGTCCTGCAGTAGGATCCGCATGGGTTGGCCCTTGCTCTCACATGGAGCTCCATTAACTTCAGAGGGTTCTTCACATACACAAGGGTCCTAAAGTAACAAAAGCTAACTTGTGCTCTGCCATCAACTGATGGTGGCTGATCTCCACCTCACACTACATCCAGCCTGAAGTGACAGCTAACACATGGCCCCCACCAGGCTGGACAAAGGTTGAAATACCACCCAGAGCTATGCACAGGCAGCAGTATCAACCCCAAGCATTGAACAGTCATGAGTCAGGCCTCCCCCACAAACAGAACAACAACAAAACCCCACAATATTTCTTTATAACGAGGACATTTTAAAATAAATAAATGCACAAGAATCCTTGTCCTTTACTTTCCAGCTCCAGGGCCTTTAGGGCGCCGTGGGATCCCGTTTCCCAGCTTCTCTCTGCAAGCACGAGGCCTGAGACCTTTCTAAGGTCTGAGATTCCCTCAGAGCCACGGGGCTCCCGGGCTTTAGGCAGGACCCACGATCTTGGGACACTCGCGGTGCAATGGCGCAGGCGTGGGAGCGCTTAGCAGACCCTGCCTCAGCGTGCCCGGCGCTGGACAGAGGCGGCGAACCGTGAGGGAAGCGCTAGAAGGGGGGAGTCACCGCCCCAGCCCGGCCCTTACCTGCTTGTACCTGGCGTACAGGTAGAGGAGCTGCTCCCTGCTGGCCACCTGCATCAGCCCCGGCAGTCGCTCGGCCGCCCGCTCGAACTGCTCCGCCAGAGCCCGGGCCTCCTCCTCCGGCCCGGCCGACTCCTCCCCGGAGCTCGGGTCCCCGCCGCTGTTGCCGGCCGGGAACGGGGAAGCCATGGCCAGCCCGGCCGCCCCCTCCCTCACTGCATCGCGGTCCGTCGGCCGCTCCGTCCCCTCCCGCGGCGGCCCGCCCCTGCCGGTAACTGCCGCTGGGCGCAGCGGGGTCCGGGCCAGGGCGCAGGGTGAGCCTCTCCAGGGACTCGGTGCAGCGCTGCTAGCGGCGCGGGCGGAAACGCGGCCACCGAGACAGAGGTTCCGCCGCGCGGGGAGTCTCTGCCCCTGAGAGCGGGGGCTGGTGAGGCGCTGAGGGCCCAGGGTGGGGGTTGCTGGTCGTCTTCTGGGATACGGGACAGTGCCTGCTGGTCGGAGCAGGGAGCCCAGGGCAGCAGCCTGCTTGGGACCCTCTGAAACAAATTGGTGGCTTCCTAGTGCACATGTACCTATCTAACCACAACCACCCATTAGCACAGCTGGTGCTCTTAAGACTTCAAGATCCTCTTAGCCCTTGAGGTGACATCTCAGTACATGACTATTCACGTAGGTTTTTCTAGAACATTCTGTGCTAATTTTTCCGTCATAAATACACGAAAAGGGAAGAATCTGCCAAAACATTCTAGTAAACTATCTACGTCACGTGATACTGCAGTCTAGAAATGCTATGTGATGCGATCTAGGGTGCACCAAGAGCCCAATTACTACATAAGGGCTGACTGTAAGAAGCTACTTTACACAAACAGGTGACTTCTCACACAAAGGTGGTACCATTTCTAGAAATGTTGAGCCAGTCAATTTAAAGAAGATTTAGGGATTTATCATGAGATGCTTTTCCTTAAAAACCTCGCTAAATAAACAGGGCTCTACATTGGGTAAATCTGATGCTGTTGATAATATTTGCCAAACACTCATGCATGTTTGAGTGGGACAAGACGCAGTCCAATGTATAATCTCTGGAGAGCCTCGAGGAGAGAGGATGTGATTATTAGTAATGCCAAACTCAAGCTTACACCGCTGCCATTTAAATATAAATCATAGCCGCCTTTGAGTTCAATGCCCTCTGCAGTTTAGTATAGTTATTAATACAGTATGGTCTCATATTCTCACTATTAACACCGCATGGAATGCCTTTAGTCCTGCATATGATGCCAGACTTGTTTTGAAATTGGAAAAGAAAAACCTTCTATATAAAAGACATCCTCAAGCAGCTTCTCCTTTGAATTCAGGTTTTGTTTTGAGAACAGTGTTTCACATAACTTAATACAAGTAGAAACATTTGCACAACATTTTTAAAATTTCATTACAGGTTTTTTTTAATTATCTTTTTTGTAATTTAAACTTTCCCCAGGAGCTCTAGTATCTAGAATTGAAATGCAACAGCATCCTTCTAGGGCAGGAGAAGGAGAAACTGACCCCCAAAAAGGTGAAACTTGCCAAGCTAGTTTCACTGTCTCAACTAAGTGAAATGCAAAAGATAAACAGTACTACCAACAATGGATTAGCAAATTTTAATAATCTAAAGTATTATTAGTAACACAGGGAAGGATTTAGGCCAACATTTTCAAAAGTGAAGTGATTTTGATGTCCAAGTTGAGTCACCCTAAAGGACCCTGATTTTCTGGAAGTGCTAAATCCCCCTCCCCCTCTGAAAATCAAGCCCCTTTAAAGTCAAAACCTGAGGAGGCACCCAGAATTGCTAATCATTTTACAAAGTCTTGGCCTATTTATTTTCTAATATATACATTTCATCTTGACTGTTTCCCTTTAACAAAGTAGAAATCTTACAGAGGTGAGGTCCGTTAATAAAGGAAGAAGAGGCAGCTGGGTTTTGGAAGCAGGATAGTCCCCTGGATACCTTGGCTCAGGTGCAGTTATTCTCATGATCATTTAGGGGCAGATCCATAGCTATGGTGCTAGTGCTAGTGGTTCCCTGTTAGTGGAATTTTAGTACACATTTTTTCTTCCCCTCTCATTGCCAGTCCTGAGTTTTAGTCATATTTCAGGCTCTTCAAACCAACACATCCCTCTTCAGGAGAGGCCAGGGCTCTTTTTCATGGCCAACATCCAGCTAGAGGCACACTGCCTGGGGAAGCCCTTCTGCTTCTCCCACAGGATGGCAAGTTTGCTCTTCTCAATGAGGAGGATGTTCAAGTTTTGGATCATGTTCCAGGATACAGCCCTTCCAGGCCCCATTGTTGTTGAGACTAATAACAGCATTATCCTTCAAGCCAATTTGGCACCAGATAAGAAACTCCAGGAGATCTCCTCTGTCAGTTAACTCAACAGATGAGGAGATAGAAATGGGTCATGGTTCAGAACTATTCAAATGGTATCTGAGCTGGGTCCTGATTTCATCTGCATCTTTTTACTATGCTTATTTAAAGCAAAGTAACTAATGGTTAGAGCAAGGGATTAGGTCTCAAAGGATACCAGGTTCTAATCTGCTGCTACTACAGACTTTGCTGTGAAACCTTGGGCAAGGCACTTCAGCTCATACTTTCAAACTTAGATCCATATTTAGGCCTCGAAATGGAAAAAGAAATGGCCTGAAGTCAAGGGGAGCCACATGTGCCTCTGAAAATCAGGCCACTTCTCTTTAGGGGGCTAAATATGAATTTAGATGCTTAGCACGGATACACCTAAGTTTGAACATTTGGGGCAAAGATAGTCAGATACACAGGTCCATCCAAATGAATGCAAATTAACCTTTCTTTTATTCCACACCATTAAGGTTTCTGTAGACACCACATATATTTTGTTTTTTTTTTAAGAATGTTAGAAATATTTTCAAGATGTTCTAAAAATTGTCATTGGGACTGTTGGTGTCACTAGGCATAAATCTAGGTAACTCGGGAGGATGGCTTTGGGCCTATGTGACCCAAAGTACCTTTATGTAAAGTGCTTTTGTTAGCCTTACTAAACTTTTGTAACCTCTTGTGTTATGTGCTGACTACTGGCAGCTGCAAGGCTGCTTGACACTAGATGTAGCCAATACTAAATAAGATAGGCGGAAAGCAGATGCTGTAATTAAAGTTATATGCATGAGAATGTAGCCCCCACGGTGGGAAAGTACAGATAACTGTTCACAGAAGAGGTACTAACGAGCTAAAGTGGTTTTTGCCAAGTATTATTTAACCTGTTTAGTGTAATTGCTATTGCAAAGTGTATTTGGTACATGGGAATAGACGGGAGGGGCAAGAAGGGGGGTAAGGGGGAGGAGTGTGGGGGGAATGGAAATGCTTAGCTGAAATCATGTATAAAGAGAGAGAGCTGTTTGTATCTGTGTGCAGGATTTGAGATTGCTATGTCTCCCTTGCACCTTATTTGGGATCAAATAAACCTGGTTTTGCTTCTCCACCCTGGTGTGTTAATTAGTGCGGCGCACACCGGGCAACGAACCCCCACTGTTGCTGTCCTCGGCCCTCTGTGCCGGCAACAGGACTATATTTTGCATCCTTCCACCTAGAAAGCCATCTGCCTTATTTATCTTGGCCTCAACTGTGCAGAACACAGAGGGAGAGAAAAATTATAACCAACATATTAAAAAATGACCCATATTGTAGAGCTGGTTAGAAAGCCAAAATATTTCCCATGATAAATTTTAAACAAAAAAATCTTTGTTAGAAAATGTTTGGTCAAAACATGCTGGTGGCCTCAGGGGAAGATTTGAACTGATTCAAAATAACAATTTTCACTTCAACTCGACATTTTGACTTAAAATCAGATTTTATTTTTTTTAAACTGAAAAAGTGAAACAAAACAACATTTTAAGTTAAAATGAAAATGGCAAAATAAGAAATTTGAAAGGAAAATTTTTATTTTGAAATTTCCCACAGGAAAACTAAGTTTATTTGGCCAGACTGATATTTTCCCATGAAAATTTTCATTTTTGAGGAAAGCTTATTTTTTGGTGGGAAAACTTCATACATGAAAATTTTCACCAGTTCTAATAACTAACACGTATATAGCTATCACAACTTTGTACTGATATGTTGGGACCTACTGGGACTAGACCAGGGGTTCTCAAACTTTTGTACTGGTGAGTCCTTTCACACAGCAAGCCTCTGAGTGCGACCCCCCCTTATAAATTAAAAACACTTTTAAAGAATATTTCACAGTATTGTAAATGCTGGAGTCTGGGGTGGAGGCTGACAGCTCGCATCCCCCCATGTAATAACCTCATGACCCCCAGTTTGAGAACTTCTGGGCTAGAAGGACAGGGCCGGCTCTACAGTTTTCGCTGCCCCAAGCAGCGTGCTGAATTGCCGCCGGACGGCAGGGGCAGTCATGTGCGCTTAGGGCGGCAGGTGCGTTTCTGCGGCAGCGGCAATTCGGCGGCAGCTTCTATGTTTAGCTGAAGCTGCCGCGGACAGCTAAACATAGAAGCTGCCGCCAAATTGCTGCCACCGCAGAAACGCACGTGCCGCTCTAAGGGCACAAGGACTGCCCCCGCCGTCCGGAGCGGCAATTCGGCGCGCTGCTTGGGGGCAAAACAACAGGGACTGCCGCCCCTTTCAGATTGCCACCTCAAGCACCAGCTTGGAATGCTGGTGCCTGGAGCCGGCCCTGTAGAAGGACATGCTGTGTGTTTCACTTGAACACTGGGGACCTCCCTTTTCCAATGCTCTACAGCTTCAGTTCTAATCTAAACAGGTTGTGAGATATTAGACCTTAAACATCTCACTAGAGGAAGACTGAATATTGCCCAAGAAAATTCCACCTGTGGAGGAAAAGGAAATATTTTTGTGTCAGGTTGATTTTTAAAAGGCAGCCATTTGAAGCAGAACTAAGAGGTTTGGAATGTTAAAAGTAGTCCTATCAGAGACAGATCATCATGCAAAGAGCATCTGAGGAGCATGATAACTATAGTTGATTACAGGTCTCTGCAGTGTCACTTACCCTCACCATCACATATGTAGTATAGCTATTGTTTCTCTTTATCCTTTACTACACTACGCTGTATGAAGAGCGAATAGCAAAACCTATAATTAAGGTAACATAACACTTTTTTGGTGGGGGGGAGTGGAGTTAGAATAGCAGGGGATGTTGTGGCAGGACTGGGTGACACTGGAACGGTTTTGTGTTTTAAATGAGGCATAACTGGAATAACAGGGGATCCTGCAGCTCTCATATGGGTTGAACCACTCATACCTTTCCTCAAACTGTCCCCTGACAAACTTCCAGCTCTGGGTGATCCTTAGCACCCAGAAACCCAATGAGGAGGAAAAAATCAGCAGGATGGGGTAAATCCTCTCTCAGAGAGTCTGTCAGGCTTAGGTCAGGGTAGTGTAGTTAGTCCCCTGGATAGGATGTCCCACTGTCCTGTTACCTGGTCATCTGGGAAACCCTCAGCCCTTTTGTGATGCCAAGTGGGTGATGGTTCTGGAGCTGGGGCCAGCTGAGCGGGGGTGGGGGTGGAGAAGAGGAGATCAGGAAGGGCTGAGGACTGCCTGGCTCTTCCCACATTTTTAAAAATTAGGTGACACCACATTTAAAAATTGTTCTTTGTAGATCAAGGCACTGATCCCTGTGAAGTGGCCAGAAGAGCGTGACAGGACAGACACATGGATAGGATACAAGGTAAGGGAGAGCTTTTTCAGCTCTAAGGCATGTTGAAGGGGAAATGAATGGCTGTTACCAATCAAATACTAAGAGCATTGGTACTCTGGAGGGAGTAGAACTACGGACTGTTATTAGAAGAAATTCAGACAAGTGGGGAAGAGCAGAGGTGCTGGAACAATTTTTATACTGGGGGTGTACCGATCATGGAAACTAGGTATTTAGTGTTTGTTATTACTACTTAAAGCCAGACAGTGTGGCAGTAGTTCCAGTACCACTGGGAGGACTGAGATAGAAAAGGTCCGTGCGCAGAACAGGGTTTGCTCTCAGGGGCTTCAGAGGGGGAATACATCTGCTAACTTCTTTCTGTTAGCTTAATTTGCCCCTTTTTTGTTGTTGTTCTCCCTTATAATAAAAACACCCAGGATGGAGATGATGAACTACTACATTACACTCAATATCAAATATACCATTACCTGCCTTAGAGTTATTGACAATTCAGAGAGAGCGAACCTGATATGCTTATGGGTCAGTGTAGATTTCAGTCTTGGAGATGTATTCTAGAAGTCTCATCCTGTCACTGGTGAAACATCCGTGGAGCTTCTAAAAGTTATAGATGGAAACTTTCTAACACAAAAAGTATTGCAACCAACCAAGGGCAACTCTGTATTAGGCCTCAATCTGGTGGATAAAGATGAATTGATCACAGCGGTATCAATTAATTGTTGCTTAGGTGCAAGTGATCACAATCTAAATCCATCTGCTATGTGCAAACAGAATATATTCCTGACCTGTAATACATATCGTTAGTGCTTTAAAAAGGCCAGTTTCTCAAAGCTGAATGTAATTATTCTTGTGAGTTGCTCCCGGTGTGGTGCTCTGCTCTGTTCAATGTTGATATCAATTGGCTGCGTGCATGTTCCCTCTGTGTGCTGTCCCAGCTCTGCGCAAATAGCTGACACAGCAGACCCCGAGAGAACCCTCAATGACCACAGACTCTAGTAAGATACGAAGGCATGTTGGCCAGGTTTATTGTCGAAGAGAAACACAGTCTCCAGCTCTCCGGCATAAAAGTCCAAGGTGCTGCTGAGGTGTGGCTAGCTAGTAGTACTTATGTGCTCCCTGACAATGGACTCAGCTCAGTCAGTGGCGGGACTTTCCACTGCCCCCTAGGCCGGACAAAGACATCAACTCAGAGGAGCATTCTTATACAGAGGTACAAACAAGTCACACATCACTCCTGACGAATTGAGGTGCAACCCCTCTACGTAGCAAAGTACAACCCCTCTACGTAGTAAGGTGCCACCTCTCACCTTATACATGTTGGTTCGAACAAAACAGCTCTATCCATCATATTACCCTTTAGGCCCTGTCATTGGGATGGGTCATCTTGTTCCTTGTTATCTATGTGGAGTGTACAAATGTTCTGATATCTGGTGTCCAGTACCTTTTAGGTATGTCTCTTTTTGCAGCATCAGCTCTTTCCTTGCCAGCTTCTGTGAGCAGGGCCTGCCTCTGGCTCACAGCTTAACTTTACTTTATGTTAGCAAAGTCTTGACCATTATTTTAGTTCAGGCCTTAGACCTCACACCAGGCCTCTGATACCAAGGTTTATATCTCAGGGCCTCCTCTTACTACATTTATAAGCAAAAATTTAAATATAAAAATGTTGATGGTAATTGGGAAATTGAAGATTTTGAAAAAAAAACATTCTTAATAAAATAACATCGCAGTCTTGAAAGAAAGCTTGTTTGGTTAATCAACCATCCTGCTTAAGAAGGTGGGTAAAAGCAGTAATAAAAAATAAAAATACAGGATATAACAAATGGAACGATAGAAAAGCTGATAGAAATGAATACAAATTAGCAGTTCGGAAATGCAGACAATTGATAAGGGAAGCTAAATGTATCAATGAAAAAAAAATTGTGGCCTGTAGGATTAAGGACAACAAGAAGGAATTATTTAAATATATCAGGAACATGCAAAAGGAGAATCTAAGCAACAATATAGGTATGATACTAGACAAGGATGATAAAATTATTAATTCCAGTACAGAAAAGGCAGAAATAGCTATTATCCAGGAGGGTACGGAATGGTGTCCCTAGCCCCTGTTTGTCAGAGGGTGGTGATGGATGGCAGGAGAGAGATCACTTGATCATTACCTGTTAGGTTCACTCCCTCTGGGGTACCTGGTATTGGCCACTGTCGGTAGACAGGATACTGGGCTGGATGGACCTTTGGTCTGACCCAGTATGGCCGTTCTTATGTTCTTAAGTATTCAATAAATATTTCAGTTCTGTATTCAGAAAGAAGCAAAATGATATATTTATATCATATAGTGATAATGAAATACTTTCTGTTCCATAAGTAACTGGTGAGGATGTTAAATAGCAACTGCATTCCAACTGGTGTGGCTTATCGTCTTCAACTTTGACCTGATCCTACAACACGACACTGCTACAGACTGCTGCTTCTGGCCTTAACCCCCTAGACTGAACTCAGACCACATTCTTGAGTCCCTTCCTACCCAGGCCTTGGCTTCAACAAGCACCTCCATATCCGGAGTCCTGACAAAGAGTTTACAATCTACATAGACAAGACAGGCAAAGGATGGGGAAAAGGAAGTATTATCTCCATTGTACAGATGCAAAACTGAGGCCCAGAGAGATTGAGTTACCTTAGGTCACACAAGAAGTCTGTTATAGTCTTAATAACTGAACCTAGGTCTCTTGAGTCCCAATCCAGGGCTTTAATCACAAGGCTACCCTTCCTTTTTAGAATACTGGGCATATCTGACGTCCTGGTATGAATGGAATAAAGATACCTGCTGTGAAGGAATGAATAGAGAGGGCCTGGTCCTGTGTTCCTTGCACACTCAACTCCTATTGACTGCAAGTCAAACAATGATTGATATCTTAGCAAGGTTCCTTTTTCAATTCAGGAAATATCCTTTGTGTTCCATGACTCCAAATCTTAGAATTAAAGAGCAGATTCTACTGGGTCACACAAAGGACCAGACATATTAATTCAGCAGCACTCCCCAGTCTCTAGGGGAGTTTGTGTCCACTGGGAGCTTTGCCATTGACTTTAGACCCACTAACTCTTACTTCCCGTTGTTTATTTGTATTGAAATCGTGGCAAATAGACACAGTATGAACTCACATTTTACTTGAATTTGGGCCTCTCAAAAAATGGAGAACTAATTGTTCTGGCTTGAGCTAGGCATTGTGGAGTAGGGACTTCATAAACTTCCCACAACCAACTCTGTCCAGACCTGAAGACCCCCATTCCTATCCTAATCCTAGGCCTCTACTGAGCAGGATCTGCCAGGTGTGGCACATATGAGTTTGTGGGAGGGTGGGATTGAAGTCTGGATAAACATCCAATAGTGTCCACTTTTCACTTCTGAATTAATGCTTTGTTCCGTAACGAATGGGCATAGAGCTTTTCTTGCCCGAGTTTGATACTTATAGCTCTGTCAAAGAAAAATCACATTTTATATGAATATTTTCCCCGTTCCTTATTAAGTTTTCTCCCTCTGTCATGCACATACATACACAGGTCTGAGATCTGGCTGTAGTGACAAACAGTTATCCATCACATCAAAAAGACAACACTTAGTCTGGCTCCCGTGCTCTTATGAATGTGCACAGAGCATTGCACGCATCTGGATGTGATAGGGTCACCTGGCGTGATGCCCTTGACTCAGTTTTATAACTTTTCACTGCTTAGCAGCTGATCAATAATAATTTAACTGAGCACTTTTATGAAGAGGCCAGAATCATCTTTGAGAAATGGAAGATTAATTTTCAATGCAAAGTTGATACCCAAATTCCCAAACTGGTCATTGCCTGGTCTAAAGCAGGGCTCCTCCGACATTTGCTTGCTTTTTAAGATAGAGATCTTATTACAGTTAATAAACATTTACATTACGGTAGCACCCTGTAGCGGGGCAGTTACCCCGCTCCTGGGAGAAAAGGTATAGAGGATTGGGGGTTCCCCTGGGAGGGGAGACCCAAAGTGTAGGTGTACTGCTGGGGCAGAACCCCAAGGTAAAGGGCACTGGGGTGCAGGAGGGACACAGGGGCCTGAGGCAGGCGAGACACCTGCCAGCAGAGGGCGCTCCAGAGCTGGAATTGAGTTAATTCCCAAGGCAACCAGCAAGAGGCGCCGCACCGGTAAGTGCTCGACTTGCTACATGTGGTGGAGAATGTAGGCATAGATGGTGACCCCTGATACAAGGGGCAGGGATGGGACTGGGACTATTGCCGGGCAGAGGAGAGAGGGACGATGGATCCCAGCTACACTGGGGCTTTCTTTGCGGAGGCCCCTGGTGTTATCCAGGGTTGGGGTCAGGCGTCAGCACCCCAGCAGAAGGGGGCTGACAAAGCACATGGGTGAAGGGGATTCCTGCTGCAAAGGATCCGGGAGACACAAGAGGGACTCTGGGAGGTGCAGTGGGCCCTCCAGGAACAGTTGGGGCAGTGGCGGAAGGGCAGCGGGCCCTTCTAAGACTGGTGAGGCGAGAGTTCAAGAAGAACCGCTGAAAGCCGCTGCAGGGCCCAGAGGCTGGGCGTGTAATGCAGGGCTTGTCACACCTGTACAAGGCGTGGACATTTAAAAAGGGATTGTCCCTACTGGGATGGGGGCAGGGCGCCTCACCCCGAGCAGGGACAGAGAAAGTCCCTAAGATAGCCCACCTGGGGAGGTAACCCAGGGGGCTGAGGATGTGCTGGGCCTGCGGGCAACATGGACACATACAGTGGGCATACCCAGGCCTGAGGTGGAGGGTCCAGGTTAGCCCCAGTGAGAGGGCGGGACCCCGGAAGGACCACAAGAGACCCAAGACAGCGAGGAGGCGGGGAGCCTGTTGGGGCTGCCATGCACTGGGCCACATTAGGAGGCACTGCCCCCTCAAGGGAACGGAGGGGCCACAGAAGGAGGTGTCTGGGGGCCCGGAAGGGTCAAAAGGATCAAGGCTGCACTGATGATGGCTGACCAGCCGACAAGCCGCCAACAGAAGGTGGCGGAAGCAGCAACCAGGATGGAGAGGACCCAGCAGGAGGTCGGGACCCAGACCATCGCCGGGGAGGTCTCAAATAAAGAAAGTGTGACAGAGTGGGCCTAGCATGAGGCTGGGACCCAGGTGGTTAATGAACAGGCCACAACATGGATCCAGACCCTAAAAGTGGAGGGTCAGGGGGATGCTGACCTGCGGGCATGGCTGGAGGCAGCGGAGCAGGCCTGCCGGAAGGCAGAGGCACACACCCGGGATATGGCCCGAGGCTGGGAGGCTTCGGAGATGGGGAGGGCAGCCCTGGAGGGGCCACTACTGGGAGCCCAAGCTAAGAGGCCCCTACCTCCAGGGGTGGGGATTTTGAGGCAGGATGTGTGTAGCAGGGCAGTTACCCCCACTCCTGGGAGAAAAAGTATAGAGGGTTGGGGGTTTCTCTGGGAGGGGAGGCCCAAAGTGTGGGGGTACTGCTGGTGTTAGAGTGCTTCAGAGCTGGAATTGAGCTAATTTCCATGGCAAGCAGCAGGAGATGCCATGCCAGTGAGTGCTCGACTTGCTACACACCCAAAGGCACACCAGGCCCACTCTGCTGAGTGCTGTACAAAGAGGTATCTCCTCTCCCAGTCCTGATTTCACACTTCCCTGCAACAAGCAATAGTCACATGTAAAAACAACTGTAAAGGTGCTGTTAAGGAGAAAATCAAGTAATTTAATGCAATGTTGCAACTTGGTTATACCCTTGTCATGGAGTGTCCACCCCACACAAGGCCTGATGGGGAAAATTAGACCAGTTAGGCTTAGGCTGCACCAGGTGGAAACCCAGGGAATGCTAGGGCCTAATTGCTGATGCAGTCCAGCTTGGGGAGGAGCTGTGCAAGATCTTTAGAGAGAGGAAGTTGGTATGCTGCATGGGGGATGCCTTCAGTCATTCTCCTCGATGCTAGAGGGAAGAGTAGGAAGCTGTAAGGACAGTAGGAAGTATTCCAGGGAAAAAGCAGTGACAGCTGGGAGAGTAAAAGCCAAGAGCTGCTAAGCTATGAAGAAGAAAGCGCTGCAGTTCCCAGTGCATGAGGGGGGCCTGGGCCATGAAGGGAGAGAGTGGAACGACACACTGAGTAACCATAGGAAGGGGTGGCAGAGATAATTCCCCCGATAAGCCACAAGGAGGCACTGCTGAATGGTGAACAGAGTAAGCCATGTCACAATCCCCCATTGTATATTTGCAGCAGAGCTGACTGGAAAATCTCTTTTATTCTTGAACAAAAAAGTTGCAGTAAAAACACTGACATTTTTTCTTTAAAAGCCTTTTGGTTTTCATTAAAAACAAACAAAACCCAAAACGTTTTCAATTTTCAAACTAGAACATTTTAGGGGGTTGTAATTTTTTTTTTTTATTTTATTTATTTATTTTTTTTTTTTACACACACACACACACGACTGAAAAGCCATTTTTCACTGGAAAAACGTTTCAAATGAAAATCTCTAATCTGCATGGCTTGTTTCTTCTCCCTGGGCACAGGACTTCATAGGATTATTTCTCCTCCTCTTGTTGCCTGTAGCTCCCAGTGCTGTACTCTTTCCAGGCCACCTTGTTTGCTTGCTGCCCCTCCTGTTTTGGTGTCAAGTTTGGCCACAGTTGAATTCACTTCAGAGAAGCAAAGGAACACACAAAGCAGAGTTCAGGGAGGTGCTTGGGTTTTGAGTTCAATTGATCCAAAAAGCTTCTAGAACTCCAAAGAGTCTGGGACCAGGTGACAGCTTCCAAGCTAGGTGCTTCATTGTTGTCAGAGCAACTGCTCCTGACACTGTCACGTACAGCAAGCAGCTCAATGTACTCACCTGCACCAGCACACTGGCCTCAACTTCCTGTGCCTGTTCACTGAGGACAGTCACTGAGTGCACTGCAGTCCATCGTCTGTATAGTGGAGTCACTGACTGTATGTGTGACATATTCCTGTGGCAGCACATATATGTATAACCCATCTGTATGCCAGTGTCACAGCAGCACCATAATGGAAAGCACAGTGTGAGGGAGAGGAATTGATCTCCAACCCATCCATTCCACAAGAAGGAAACGTGGAACAAATTCCTCTCCAGTGGCCTGCGTACCACCCCCTTGGAACGGCTTTCTGCTGGTTCTCTTACAATCCCCTGAGAAGAGCTACCAGGCAGGAAAGTGGCTCCAGCCCGTGGTCATGTGGATGATAACATTACACTTATGTGAGACGCACAGACATGTACCTCTAACTGTCTATGAGGAAGTGAAGCTCCCAGGGAACAGCCAGCCTCTCCCAAAGATCGCACAGCACCGAGCCTGCACTCAGTGGATCTCTCCAAAGCAGGGGCAGCTCTAGGCACCAGCAAAACAAGCTGGTGCCTAGGGCGGCAGAATCTAGGGGGCTTCCCCTGCGGCCGGGGGGGGCGGCAGGCTGGGCTGGCGGACCTGCCGCAGTCATGCCTGCGGGAGGTCCACCGGAGCCCCGGGACGAGCGGACTTGCCGCAGGCATGACTGCGGAGGGGGCGCTCGTCCCGCGGCTCGGCTGGACCTCCCGCAGGCATGACTGCGGCAGCTCAAGCGGAGCCGCCGGACCCGCGAGCCGTCCGCAGCCGCCGGAGGTCCAGCCGAGCCACGCGGGACCAGCGGTCCCTCTGCAGTCATGCCCGCGGGAGATCCGCTGCTCCCGCGGCTCCAGGGCGCCTCCCGCGCATGACTGCTTGGGGCGGCCAAAAAGCTAGAGCCGCCCCTGCTCCAAAGGGTCCTGCTGGCTGATCCCCAACAGACAGCCCCTAAGGAACTGCTGAGAAGCTCCCCAGGGGCCATCACCGAGGAGCTAAAGCACTTTCCCCCAACATACTTCCAGATTGCTAGATGGTTGGCAGCAACCTCTGGACCAATGGGCTGTTCCAAACAGACTGAGGGAGGCAGCTTTTAATTAAATTTAAAAGCATTAAAAAACCTTCTAGGCTTGGGGGTAGGGAGGCCTCTGCTTGGGCCTGAGGCAGCTGGGCCTGGCCTGTGTGCCAGCTGAGAGCAGGAGACAGCACTCTACACGGTTCTCTGGGGCTGGGGGAGGCCAAGTACAGAGTGAGAACAGAGCCGATGAATATATTATAGAGCCGCCATGCGATGGCTGGAGCTTTATAATGTATTTATGAGGGTTCCCAGGCAGCCTCTTTCTGCAGGCATAAAGTGCCTTCGTTCCCTGGTTGATGATACAGAGGACAGCTCCTTGCACCCCCCAGGCAGCTCATCAGAGTACTTCATAGTGATCAGAGATGACAACTGGGGAGCCCTTATGAATACATAACAGAGGGTAGCAAATGACAATATTTTTCTTCTGTTACCTCTTCTGACTCCCCACTCCTGTCTGGGTCTGTGCTTCTTGGCTGAGCTTTCACTTTCCTTCTCCAGTGCTGATCCACTCTCCATCCCACCTCACTGCCAGCTTTGTCTCCTTGCCTTTTGCTTTCAGCCAGCTCAGCCAGCACTGGGGTCATCATATTCAGTGGCAGCCTGCAACGGAGTTCAGTCATTGTTGGGGCACCTCCTTGTGGCTGTGGATTAGCTCCTTTCAGCTCAGACACCCCCTTCCAATAGCTGCTCACATTGTATTCCCTCCTCACTCTCCAGGACTCACACTACTCCATCTTTGTGACTCAGCACTCTGGCCAGGTTACTGTACAGTCCTCCTCTTCTGGGATTTCAAAGTCAGTCTGGATCAGCTGTCCATATGCTGTTCCAGATAGTATTCCACCCCACAGCCAGGTCCTGTGCCACTTTCCCAGCAGATGGTAGGGGAACCCGGGCCTACCCACTACTCTGGCTTCCAGCCCAGCAACCCTATATCTAGTAGCAACTACAGTTTGCTTGCCACCAGTCAGATCCTGTTGTTATTTCCCTGGACTCCTTCCTACTTCCCTTTTCTGTCTTCTTGCCCTCCCCCGAGGTTTAGTGGCTCAAATCCCCTCCTCCCAGGGAGTAACTGTAAATATATCCCCTCTGATTTCTTGCCAGGCTCTGTAGCCCCAAAAGTAAACCTCCTTTCTCCCAGGGGGTGACTGCAGACTACTTCCCCTATAGCTCCACCCTGCCCCGCCCCCCTCCGCTTCATCCCTTTATACAAGCCCAACCTGCTCTTTCCCAGCTGAACTTCATCTTCCATTAGGCTTTATTGGTCTCTGGCTCTCCTCCAGGTGTAGCATATAAGGTTAATTGACCTAATTTAACCTGCTCTGGCTTGTGTGGGGTGGATACCCCATCACACAGCCACAACAACTTATTTGACTATTTGCTTTTCAGGAGTTAAATTTGACCAAAGGGGCATATGCCAGACAAGACATTTTTGTTGCTGAGGGCACTGATCCTCCTGCTGGTTTAGCTGTAATTGCAGAGCCTCCTTCCTAAAATGATCGTGTTGGCGGTTTGTAATATGCTAACCTGAAGGGATAAAATGAATCCAGCTTTTTAACCAGTTGCTATTTCATTTGTCAATAGAAAATGCAGCTTCCAAAGTATTTTTCCACCAAAAGATACTTGCACACCCTCATGAAATATGTGCCACTTTTGCTGCTTATTATAAGAACATCTATATCTCAGATACTATAAGCTCTGAAATTATTCAAAAATAAGTGAAGGGGCAGGCTTGCCAAAGAACAACTTAGAAACTTCAGACCAAAAAAACACCGAAGAAGAAATTTTAGTGGCAGTAGCAAGTATGAAAAGTTGTAAAACTCCAGGACCTCCTAGCTTTCCAGTGGAATGTTACAAGGTATTTAACAAGGGACTAGATGGGCCCATAGGGGAGGTATTACCAGCAATGCTATTCTATTGTGGGAGGAACTTCCACAACCTGTGAAAGCAGCTACTATTGTTCTCCCAGAAGTTGGAAAAGACCTTAACTTATGCAGCTCTTATAGACCCATGTAGCTGCTGAACCATGACAAAGATTTTAGCAAAAATACTAGCTGTCTGGTTGCAGTCTGTGCTCTCATTTTCTACAAACCCAGATCAAACTGGATTCATTAAGGATAAACAAGTGTCAGACAATATTCAGAGAGAACTTGGAATCATCCATAATATCAGATTTAAAAAAAAATCTATTAATTTTGTTATCACTAGTTTCAGAGAAAGCCGTTGATAGACTAGAGTGGAACGGTCTGTTTCAAGCCCCTGTCCCATATGAACATTGGCTCCCTGTTCCTTAAATGGATAACTGCTCTTTGCACCAGTCCAAAAGCAGCTGTGCGAGTTAATGGGGTTAAATGGGCTCTTCAATCTAGTAGGGAAAGCTATAACAGGATCCAATGGCTGGAAGCTGAAGCTAGACAAATTCAGACTGGAAATAAGGCGTAAATTTTAAACTGTGAGTAATGAAGCATTGGAACAATTTACCCAGGGTCGTGGTGGATTCTCCATCACTAGCAATTTCTAAATCAAGATTGGATGTTTTTCTAAAAGAGATGGGGTAGGAATTACCTTGGGGTAGTACTATGGCCCATTTTATTCAGGAAGTCAGACTACATAATCACAATGGTTCCTTCTGGCCTTGGAATCAATGAATCTCCCCTGTTTGAAGTACCCAGAAGGACTAGGCAGGCAGGAAAGTCCATTGTCTCCTTCCCTTTTTGCACTGGCCGTGGAGTCTTTTGCACAGAGGACACGGGAAAATCGATCACAAGAATAAAGCTAGCAGGAACACATCAGAACCTAGCTTTATACGCAGACGATGTAACATTATTGTTATCTAAACCAAACATTTCCTAAAAATTAGTTTCTAAAAAAAAATCCATGATTTTTGGAAAGCATCTTGATTTAAAGTCAATTATGTCAAATCCAAAATGTCCACTATAAATTTGTCAGACTCTGAGGAGTCACTCCGCCAGAAAATATTTGGGTGCAGATGGGCAACAAATTCTGTCACACACCTGGGAATTCAGATCTCAAACAACCTAGAAGAGCTCTATGATTTAAATATCAAGCCACAGCCTCAGTAAATGAAAAAAGGTCTGGAGCGCTGGGGGAAGGATGTAATTTCTTGCATGGGAAGAACAGCCTCAGTCACAATGAATGTTTTGCCACAGAGATCTTTCCTATTTCAAAACCTTTTTGTGATCATCCCAGATCAAACCCTAGCAGGAATACAGAGGACGTTGTTAGAATGTATATGGAAAAAGAAAAGACCAAGAGTTAGTGTGGACTGATCCATTAAACAGGGTGGACTAGCTCAGCATTTCTCAAATGCGGCCATCAGGGGCTTTTCTTGTGGCCACAGCCTCCTGGGCTGTTATTGGGGGTGGGGGAGTAGAGGCCTCTCCCTGTTGCTCCTGGATGCACTGCCTTGGTGTTGGTTTCTGGGGCTGCCAGCAGTAGTTGGGCCCTGCTCCCCCTGTGGAGACACCTGGGGCACAATGCTGGAGGACCAGGCACCCGGTGAGTTCCCCACCTTCCCTGGGGTGATGGGGTTCAAGCTTTAGGCTTCAGCCCTGGGGTGGCGGGGCAGAGGAGCGGCAGGCTCTGGCCATAGGGCTTTGGGCTCCAGTTCTCCCCCCCCCCACCTCCACCCACCCCTTTGCCCCTGTGGCTGCAAGAAAAGCCCCTGGTGGCCGTATTTGAGAAACAGTGACCTAGAGGCTCCAACTGAGATCAGGGCCCCATTGTGCCAAATGCTGTACAGACCGATGGTAAGAGACATTCCCTGCCCTGAAGAACTTACACTCTAATAGACGAGACAAATGAAGGTGAAACAGAGCAACAGAGCAACCCAAGGGTGGGGCAGAGCCAGGAATTAGAACCCAGCTCTCCTCCTGAGTCCCAGTTCAGTGCTCTATGCACTAGGCCATGCTCCTTCTCTTTAATGATACAGATCATCAACATCAAGCACTGGTTTATTGAGCAGAAGCCACCTCAATGTTTCCTTAAGGACAGCTAGCATTCTGTCATCCCTAAGGGAGGCACTGACAGGCTCAGTCTCTGACAGTAGAGGCAACCGTTCCCCACTGGCCTTAACCAACCAGGAAGGAAATGGGTCCACATCCTGAGTTCTCTCAACCTCTCTTGTGCCTCCCTGAGCAAAGCCAGCCAACACTCAACTAGAGAAGACTGGGCATTTGTTTCCTCAAGCTATCGTTCTGTTCCAACAGACCCACCCAGATAGCTCAGCATGAATCAGAGTAATTACATCTGCAGAATGACAGGACATTTCCTCATAGCAGGAGGGACTCAGATAAGCCACCATGTGGCAGCAGTGAGGCAGAACCAAGTTGTCTGCCACCAGGCCCCACTTTCCCATCTCAGCTTTTGTGCAGGCTGCAGTATAAGCAAAGGGATTTTTCTTTGCCTTCCACATAGTTCTGGCCCAAGAGCTTAAGGAATCTTTGTGTCACCCCAGTCACCTTTGGCATGAGACTTCCCCCACTGGCACTCAAGCTGTCCGCCCTCCTGCTTCATTTGTTGCAAGCCTGGGTAGGTTGGCTGCAATAGGATTGCAATTAGGTACCAATATGGCCTGAGCAATAAGACCCCAGCTCTGTTAGCACAAAGCCAGGAGCAGATACCCACCCCTGGGTGGTGCTGCCACACAAGCTCCTGGGATGAGCAAACAATCTTTCAGTATTTGACTTTCACTTCCAGACTTAACATTTTTCACAGAGACAAGGTCAAGAACAAGGTGGGTGTGATGATCTCTTTTATTGAGAGAGACAAGCTTCTGCATTTACACAGGGCTCTTCTTTGGCAGGTAAAATGGTGTAAAGAAACCTGTGCAGGCTGCAGCAGTCCTAGCTCTCTATGAACTGGGTCCCGGGGTGTTGTATAATCGTGTAGCTTTCCTGAGCAAATTGCCACTGGAGGGCAGCCTAAGTCTGACTCTGTCTCCTGTAGTCATTCAGATCCTTGTTACACATCACACCTACTATCTCAGCTGCTTTAAAAGTCCTGTCAAGGTGCAGGCTGTTGGCTCACCTTACCTTTTACAGCTGTATGTTACAGTAAGAAATAGCAACAAAGAATCCTGTGGCACCTTATAGACTAACAGACATTCTGCAGCATGAGCTTTCGTGGGTGAATACCCACTTCTTCAGATGCAAGAAGACTTGCATCTGAAGAAGTGGGTATTCACCCACGAAAGCTCATGCTGCAGAATGTCTGTTAGTCTATAAGGTGCCACAGGATTCTTTGTTGCTTTTACAGATCCAGACTAACACGGCTACCCCTCTGAGTAAGAAATAGGTTTCTTGTTCCTCTTTAGTGGGGCGTGTGCAACTTTTCAGTGGTAGCTCACGTAATAAAGCTGAATCAATTAGAATTAACTAAAGTAAAAGAGAGAATATTAGGCATAGGTCATTGGAGTGATTTGCTAGCCACCCCTCAGAACACACGCTTTCAGAGAGGGGCTATTTCTTACAGTAATTATCAGTGCTGCCAACTCATTCACACAACGTTATTGTAAGTCTTGCAACAATTGATGTTTTTCAGCTCCTGGGAATGTGCTTCCGTGAGAATCTCAGCTTTCATTTTTTGAGAAAGGAAGTTTCTAGCCCACATTGTTGCTGAGAAAAACTTGAAAATGTGAACCCTCGTTGCTTAGAAGCAAGAAGGCAAATGAAAATAACCCAACATTTATAATTTTTTAAATCTCCTTATTTTGAAGCTTATCTTCTGATCTTTGCGGCCTGACTCATGATTTCTGAATGCTTGAGCTTGGCAATGCTGCGATTTTAAAAGTGCGTTACGCTCAGGGACTGAACAGCTTGTGCAAAATTCTGCAGTTAGTTACACTAGTGTAAATGCCTTGAAGCCAATGGAGTTATTTCTCAGTTACGTCAGCGTGAGAGCAGAAATAGATCCCATGAATAATCCACTAATAGGAGACAGTCAAATGTAAATCATCCATGTCGGTATTCTCCTCTAATGTGTTAGTAAGTACCAGTGAGCTTGGCTTTGCTGTTATCTTGCTGGCCCGTCTCTCTGGCCCAGTTTCAAAGCTGGGCATGCTGACCTGTAATTTCTGGACAGGGGTTTCCCTTCCAGAGTTGCATTTCCTGTTGTATTAAGTTGTAGAAAATAAGCAGCGATACAGGATTGCACAAGACCTCAAAACAGGGGACCACAGCAGACTGAGGGAGGAGGAAAAGAGCCCACAGGAGGAAGCTGGAGGGAGGGCAGGGTGGCTTTCTGGAATGAAAGCCAAATATCTGAAGTTGCCACAAATCTTTCCTGTTTCCCCCTAACCAACCAATGATGCTTCGCTGATGCTAGTTCCTTGTCTCCTTTGCCAAATGATGAAACTGACAGCACTGAGAGGGAGAGCGCAGACATCGTTCACCCCCAGATAGCAGGAACGCTCACCGGAAGGTTCCCCCAGCTCCATCTCAAGTTCTTAAGGGAGGTCCTAGCCAAATGTGGACCAAAAGTTGGTTTATATTTAGCATGGTATGTATTTAATTTGGAAAGCTTTCCCTCAGCACAGCTGTTGATTCAATCTCCCTCTCTACCCCTGACTCCCAGCAAATGGCAGAACACCTCCAGCTGCAATAGCTAAAGAATTCATGGCCAGCCCTTAGAGAATGAGTGGTTTAAATGCTCTAGAAGTCCCAGTAAAATTCCCTTTTCTTACTGTACCTCTCAGTAATGGCAAACATTCCCACATGCAGCCTCACAACACCTCCAGGAACATGTAGCGTGATATTCCCATCTTACAGGTGAGGAAATTGAGGCACAGACTTTCAGTAACTTGCCCAAGACTGAGGGTTAGTCTACACAGGGATTTTTGTAGCCATAGGACTTCAAACCAAGGCAAGCTGCACTGATACAAGTCACTTTTTACACTACTGCAGCATGTCCATAACCCACTGGTTAGTGTGCGTTACAGGTTCCCACTGTGCTCGATCTGCTGAGCATGGGTCTCTTACAGCTTTCAGCTGGAGAAGCTGGTTCTTTAGCACAAGCTGTAGACTTGTTCTTTTCACTCTTGTGGTCCCCAGTTCACTCTCTGGTGGTGGCCAGCATGATGGTGTGATGTTGCAGTCTATATGGTTTTATAAAAATATGCTAATGAGTGAATATAATGTAACTGGAATATGCTTCATGCAGAAGATCTCTTGTAAGATATCATTACAAAGCTTATAATCTACTGAGTGTGATCATCCTATTTGTATAAATGTACCACTCTTGTATCCGAAACTAAAAATATGAAATATAACTCTGAGGGCCTGTTGTAATTATGCAAAGTGTGGGCCATTAATGGTGGTTTGGAATCTTGATGATTCCCATTAACCAGGACCATTGTCTGCAGATGGCTGTGTTTTACCTGTAAGTCTTCTTGTGTGCTGGCAAGTGGGCAATGAAGTCTTGCAGTGACATGTGATCATGTCACCTGAACTGGAATCCATCTTTAACCTGGTGTCTTTCCATTGAGAAGGAGGGGGTGGGAAACCAGAGTGACAAAGGATTCCCGCCTTATGCAAAAGATATATAAAGGGGTGGAACAGAACAAAGGGGAGCAGCCACCATGAAGAATCTCCTAGCTACCACCTGAGCTGGAACAAGAGCTGTACCAGGGGAAAGAATTGTGCCCAGGCCTGGAAGGTGTCCAGTCTGAGGAAAAAACTTACTGAAGCATCTCTGAGGGTGAAATTATCTGTGTTCAGTTTGATTAGACATAGATTTGCGCATTTTATTTTATTTTGCTTGGTGACTTACTTTGTTCTGTCTGTTCCTACTTGGAACCACTTAAATCCTACTTTCTGTATTTAATAAAATCACTTTTTACTTATTAATTAATTCAGAGTATGTATTGATATCTGGGGAAGCAAACAACTGTGCATATCTCTCAATCAGTGTTATAGAGGGCGATCAATTTATGAGTTTACCTTGGATAAGCTTTATACAGAGTAAAACAGAGTTATTTGGGTGTAGACCCCATTGGAAGGTGGGCATCTGAGTACTAAAGACAGGAACACTTCTGTTAGCTGCTTTCAGGTAAACCTGCAGCTTTGGGGCAAGTAATTCAGACCCTGGGTCTTTGTTGGAGCAGACGGGAGGGTCTGGCTCAGCAAGACAGGGTGCTGGGGCCCTGAGCTGGCAGGGAAGGCAGGGCTAGAAGTAGTCTGGGCACATCAGGTGGCAGTTCCCAGGGGGTTTCTGTGATCCAATCTGTCACAGATGGCTTGTCATATGTCTCATTGTTTCCTTGTACTCCCATCAGTCTGTCTGTATCAAGTCTGTCACTTGTCTTATACTTACATTGTAAGCTCCTTGGGGCAGGGCTTGTCTTTTTGTTCTCTGTCTGTCCAGCACCTGGCACTTTGGGGTCCTGGTCCGTGACTGGGGCTCCTAGGCACTAAGGTAATACAAATAATTAAGAACACCACATCTACATTGAGGGTATGGAGCAGTGCAGCTTTGCTGCTGCAAAGCCCAGAGTATGCCAGTATAGTGTCAAAGCCAGGAACAGACTTGGGGCTCCTGGCTCTACATCTCATGCTTGGTTTAGTCAGCTCACCCCCACCATGCATGGGAAACATTCTATATGCAGGACAAAGCACAGGTGTCAGAGTTCTTGCAAAGAATCCACCCCAATCAAAACATGACAGAGGACTCGCTGTCATCACCTGGTGCACAAGGAGAGGGAAGAGAGCCTGCTGAGAGTCTCCTAGCCATGCAAGCAGCAAGGGTTGATCCCTCCCTAGTGGGCCAGCCTTCCCACCACATCCCCAAGGGCACATGGACTAGGCAGTATGGTCAGCCCCCAAGTCAACTAGCACATATGCCGATACAAATGCCAAGTGCTGGCTGACAATGGCACACATTACTTCTTCTAAGAGGGGTGACACCGTGCATCCCATAGTGCTGTGCAAGGTAGTGTCTTGCTATTCTCCATGGGCAGCGGGTATAATAGACCAGCAGAAGCTAAGCCTCCCGTAAGCCAAGCCCTGTCCCCATCCATGCTTTGTCCTCTCCCCCAAGCTGGTGGGAGCCCAGCACTGGGGCCAATGCTGGGGGGCGACCGGCAGCTTGGTGCGGGTGGCAGCCAGCAGCCCGGGGCAGTTCAGCTGGGGCTTCTCCACTGGGGGGAGAGGGGCTCTCGGGGCTCTGATGGAAGGGGCAGGGCCATGTGGCTAGCCTCCCCAAAGGGGGGTGGTTCATGTGCCGCCCTGCTATTCTCCCTCATCAGGAAGGCAGAGGATGTAAATTACTGTGTCTGCACTTTCTATTAGAGCTTTGAACCCCATATAACCTATGTATTAAAAGAGTAGTGGCTCCGGTTGTGCTTGAGAACTACCCACAGCATCAGCTCCCTAGATATGTGAGGGAAAGGGTTCCACCAGACATGGAGAGCAGAGAGGATGAAATAAAAAATACAAGTATCAGAGGGGTAGCCGTAAAGAATACAGAGCATTATATCAGCTAGGTGTTTGGATGGAGGTGAGGACTGGGGATTGCTGGGATTTTCAGTGCCTGCCTGCCACTCTGAAATGCATCTGTCACTTCAGGGCTGCATTCTCAAGGCCATAAGGTCAACCTGCCTGCACCACTCCTGTGCTGATTATAAACCTGTGTGAAAAGCACATGCTGCAGTGTAAGTACATAGTCTCCTTGCTTCCCTTTTAAATCCATTCCTATTCTGGCAGATGCAGTCAGTCGAAATTACACTGCAGATAGCTATGCAGATAGCTGCTTTGTTTTTAAACACATGAAACAAATGTGGTTTGCAGGTACTGTGTATTTGCAGAAATGCTGAACTGGAAAGGGACTTCCCCATGTGTTTAATGACTAGTCACCAGGCCAATTCCTGAGCTCCAGAGATACTTGGAAACCCAAATTTTGTATTGAGGTTGTTGCTGGGACAGAGTTACAGCCTGTATGAGAAGGGCAAATATGGAGAGAGCAGTTTCTGTCCTGCCCTAGGAGTGGAGGTGGAGGTAACTGGGTCTCTGACCTCAGTTGGGGGAGTGGGAAGGAGCAGAGGTGGTCTCTGCCCTATTTATGAAATACATGAAGATGAAGCTCCTTTGGAGAGGCAGTGGAGGTCTGTGCTGAGCCATGAGGCGTGTTAAGTGCTCTGTCTCTCTCTAAGCAGGTCTCAGTTCTGTTTAACTGACTGACTGAGGCGCCCAGTCCTGTGGCAGATCCTGCATCATCCTGTATCAGGAGAGCAGGGAATCTCTGGCTTATTGGGAAGGCAGGTGTGATTAGGTATGTCTCCACCCCGTATCAAGAAGGGTGGTGTCTAGCTCATATGGAGAAGCTAGATAGGAGCAGGGAGTCTTTAGCCTATATTCAAGTATCAGAGGGGTAGCCGTGTTAGTCTGGATCTGTAAAAGCAACAAAGAATCCTGTGGCACCTTATAGACTAACAGACGTTCTGCAGCATGAGCTTTCGTGGGTGAATACCCACTTCTTCAGATGCAAGACTTGCATCTGAAGAAGTGGGTATTCACCCACGAAAGCTCATGCTGCAGAACGTCTGTTAGTCTATAAGGTGCCACAGGATTCTTTGTTGCTTTAGCCTATATTGGAAGGGAGGACGAGGCTAGGAGAGGTCTTTGTTCAGTACTGGGACGGTGGATGGGACAGGAGTGTAACAAATACAGGGGACAGAATGAAGGCTTGTGCTGGCATCTCTCCTGAGAATGCCCTGCCTGCATGCAGGTGTGTATGTTGTTATGTATTATAGCCACAAAGACTGAAAACATGGTGCCAATCCCATGCAATCCTGGAATAAAATCAGCCTGTCCACCCTCCCTGTTCAAAGGAGGAAGCCATTCTCAGACTCAGAATGGGGAAAAGCCTGCTTTGGCTCAGCCACTTAGACACATAAAATATTAGCTCCTCCAAGTGCACGGTTAATACCCAACCCATAAACAGACAGTAATGTGTACAGTGTTCCTGTGCTGAAACTCTACAAGAAATTCATTTACTCCCTCCAGCTGGCAGCGTCCACCCTTTGTCTCAGTGTTGCACTGAGGTCAGTGGAGCCCAATTCTGTGGGGTGCTGAGTTTCTTCCACTCCCACTGACCTCAATAGAGAGGTGAGTGCTCAGCAGGACCCTCATAGAATCAGGTTCTTAAGCTTCACAGGTAGGACTTGCAGAAGCAGACAGCAAGTCAGTGCAAATCCCGCCCCCTGCCCCACCCCGACTGTAATGGGAGCAGAATTAAGCCAGTATTCAGTGCCTTTGAAAAATCTTAGAAGTCTTAGAAAAGCATCCCCCTTCCTCCCCCCAGGAAACTCCCTGACTGGTCAGAGGAACTGCTCTTTGGGGTTGTGTGCAGAGGGAGTGCAGGATCAGATCCTCTGAACAGCTTGAAAACTGCTAGCAGCATATTAACTGAAGTGTGCAGCCTTTGCACAAGTGCTGTCTCGTCTCCATGGTGAAAGCGCCTTTGTTTCCTATCTATATTTCTTTGCTAAATCATTTATAGTTAACACCAGCTTTCTGTCTTCTTTAAAAAACTGTGCTAAGGGCCTGATCCTTTCTTCCACTGAAATCCATGGGCGTCTTGCCATGGATTGCAACAGGAGTAGGAGCAGATCCTATACAAGCTGACAATGAAGTCTATGGGAGTTTTGCCTGAGTGAGGATGTCGATACCAGGCTTTGAAATAACTATATACTGGTACACAGCTGCCTTGTAAAGAGAAGGGCAAAGGTACAGGATTAGTCCTGAACCCCGTCCTGCTGCCTCATATGCAGCCAGCCAGTGGCAGCTGTAAACCACAATAAAAGGCTTGATACAGCCTCTCTCTATCAGAGAATCCTGTGCTGTACAGTGGAAAGCAATGCAGATTAAGAATCACATTCTGTTTTCAGTTTTGGTGGTATAAATCTGGATTAACTCCACTGACTTTAAGGAAAAAGCTATGTTAACATCAGGGTCAATGAGTGCAGAATTTGGCCCCAAGCTATAAAGTACGCAAGATTAGAGCGATTATGTATGAGCATTAAATGAAATCAATGTCTCTTGCCAAGAGGAACTCAGGAAGATGTTTAATCTCGCTAATTCTGTGATTGCCCTCAAGGCAAAAGAGAGGGCATGGTCCAGCCCTGGGGCCCCAGAAGCAAAAATAGAGACATCACCCATCCTGGTTCCCTCAATCCCCAGGCAGGGGCGGCTCCAGGCCCCAGCACGCCAAGCACGTGCTTGGGGCGGCATGCCGTGGGCAGCGCTCTGCCGGTCTCCGGGAGGGCGGCAGGCAGGGCTCCGGTGGACCTCGGTCTGCTGGTCCCGCGGCTTCGGTGGAGCCACGGGACCAGCAGACCCTCCACAGGCACGCCTGCGGGAGGTCCACCGGAGCCGCGGGACTGGTGACCGGCAGAGCACCCCCCGCGGCATGCCGCCGTGCTTGGGGCGGCGAAATGTCTGGAGCCTCCCCTGTCCCCAGGTTCCAACAGTCTCTGCACTTCAGACCTTAAAGGGCCAGATGCCCCATGTTAGCTGGGATCCACTTAGTTGAGGCCTTAAAACAAGGGGGCAAAGCTCTCATTTGGGGGTTCTGCTGAACAGCTGGGTCTGGAAGTGGGAGAACTCTCCCATATGTCTCTCACCTCAGAAATCCTTCAGGTTAAAAATCTCTGCGATCGACTCTCCTATACTGCAAAATCAGGGCTAGCTAGTAGAAATCTTTTCAGGCAGAACTCCCACTGACCTCAATGCAAGTCTTGCTTGGGGGTCAAGATTTCTAACACTAGGATCTTATCAGGGCTACAATGATGTGTGATGAGCAGAAAGGAACAAAGTACCTTGGTATAATTAAATGCCATAGTAGTTATCCTGGAGACACCTATCATTGCCCATTTCAAAAGGGAGTGGAGACCTTTTTCCCTGAAACCCAGGGTGGTCTAGAAGCAAAGCCGAAGGGGTTTCCAGGATCCAAACTATTATTAATTTTTTTCCCCACAAACAAAAGAAAAGATTGGTACAAGCTCAGGGTTGTTTTGTTTCAACCCCTGTTTGTTTTGCTGTGTGAGCTGTGTCATATATGGAGAAACGTTGGTTCTGGAATTTGAAATGCATTCATGTTCACAAGAGCAAGTGTGGAGAGCTGGGGCCTGCGGGAAATAGCTCAAGCACAGGGAATGGAAATTCTTACACTTGCATTCACACTTATCAACCAGAGATTTTAACCAGGGTTTAAAAATATTGAAAAGTCCTTGATTCACCATCTGAAATCAGATTGCTTGTAGATTTGCTGCTTAGGTTTAGAAATGCCCTTCTACTGACTGTTCTATTATCCAGCAACCATTGTGGCTCCTATTCTCCTGCTATGATGTCTCTCTCTTGCTCTCCTTCCCTAATCTTCTTTCCCTTCCCTTTCTTGGCTCTCTAGTTCTTTCCCCTGCCTGTCTTGCTTGTCACCCATCTCTCCGGTCTCTTCCACATTGCCCTCTGCCTTTCCTTACATTCTTCAAACGCTGGGGAAGTTTGGATGCAGATTGGAAATTCACAAGAACCCCACCGAGAGCTGTTGAATTCTGCAGAACAGGACTTGCAGTGGAACTGACTTTGTTGGAGTAGAATGGGCTGCTGCCAATCAGGGTAGTGCAGTCTTCACTGGACTGGAGCAGATAGGTGACGGAAGGCTGCCCTCTGAAGCACCTGGCATTGGCTACTGTCGGAAGACAGGATACTGGGCTAGACAGACCTTTGGTCTGACCCAGTATGGTCGTTCTTATGTTCACTTAACTGCCTGGGAGTTCATTGGAATTTCATCGTGAGGTTTTTGGGGTGTGGACTGGCCTGTGAATAAGGTCCGGGCATCAACAAACCAGGCAATTACTATTCTTATGTATTATTCCCAGGATTCCAGAGTGCTTGAAAGTTGGGAAGAAATATCTGTAAAGGTGGCCAGGGGAGTTAAATCTTATGGGTGAAATCTGGGCCCCACTGAAGACAATAACAAAGATCTCATTGTCTTCAGTGGAGCCAGGATTTCACCTTGCATTTCTAAAAGCTGGGAGAGAAGGAGGCTTTAGGGAGGGAGTGTAAATCAGACACATTATTGAACTCAGCCCTACTATTGATTGGCTTTAGGCTTTGTCACTCAGCAGCTCACAGGGCTCTATAAAAGTCAAAGACTTTATTGACAGCACACTGGCAAAAATATTGGCCTTGAAGGCCATTTCTTGGCTAGCGATGAAAACGTACCGAGCTCCCTGTGAGAATTGCTTTTGACTTGTGGGCTCTCACTAGCTGGATATAATTACCCAGCTTGAATTTGAATGCTTGAGGGGTTAATTTAGGCATTGTCAAGTAGCTTAGATTTAAAATGTAACATGCATTAAAACTTCTACAATGTGCTGAAGAATGTAGTGTGGATTTTAAAGAAGGGCCCAATTTATAATCTCAAATCTGAATGCCCATGAACTGTGGGAGTGCTGTAAATTGAACCTGCATCCAGATCACTGTTTTGCACATGGCCTTTTCTATACAGTGGGGTAAACCAAAACCTCAGGTAAGAACACTCTGAACTATGAAGGGGGCAGGGGGTGGTTCAGCTCTGTTGAGTTCAACGCCACTATTCTGAAATTCAAATTTTTTGAAAACCCTCAGGTCTGAGTTTTATGATGGACAGAAGTCAGGTTAGCAAAAAGCGGAGTCTGCCCAATGGCCTCTGGGACCGAATGCACCCCTGTATTCACATCTTACACATCACTAATAATATCTGTAAAAAATATGCTTTGTGAGGTATCATTTGAAAACAAATAACTCACTGGTCAATAATATCATGGTGAAATGTGTATAGCCATATTCTATGTAAAGTTATTAACATAAACTAAAGTTATGACTGAAATATGTTCATCAGACAAGCCTGGGGAGTGGGTAAACCAGTTCCTTGAAGACAAAGGACAAGCTGATACTACTAACCAGGTGGCATCAAAGTTTATTGACAATCATCAGTCAAGTGGCCATTCTTTGGCTGAAAATGGGGGCAGGAATAGATCAATTTTAATTGTAACAAACAATATGGAACATCTTTAGGGTTACCAGATGTCCTGATTTTATAGAGACAGTCCCGATTTTTGGGTCTTTTTCTTCTATAGGCTCCTATTACCCCCCACCCCATCCCGATTTTTCACACTTGCTGTCTGGTCACTCTAAACCTAGGTTTCAGAGTAGCAGCCGTGTTAGTCTGTATCCGCAAAAAAAACAGGAGTACTTGTGGCACCTTAAAGACTAACAAATTTATTTAAGCATGAGCTTTCGTAAGTGAGCTGTAGCTCACGAAAGCTCATGCTTAAATAAATGTGTTAGTCTTTAAGGTGCCACAAGTACTCTAAACCTATTTCACTATGAGACCCCATATCTCCCTCCTCACAGCTGAAAGGAACTTTATCTAGGGGTAACATAGTGCTGTCTGCACTGGTGCTTAGGTTGGTAGAACGAGGGATGTGTATTTTTCCCACCCCTGAGTGACATAGTATACCAAAGTAATTCTGTAGGGTAGATTTGCTCTTAGGAACCAGAGAGTGTGTCTACACTGCAGTCAGGAGGTGTGGTTGCATCACGGGTAGGCATACCTAAACTAAGTTTGATCTAGTTAGATCAAAGCTAGCTCAAGTAACAATAGCAGTGAAGCTGCAGCAGCATGGACTTCCCATTTAAAGTAATGGGGGTAGGAGGGGGGGAAGGTAGACTCCTTAGTGCCTAAGGCTGTGCCTGCACTACAAAATCATGTCAACCTAATTTACATCAGCATAAAGCCACTGCAGCTATTAATTTGCTTGTGTGTGTGCACACTTGGCTCTGTACTATTGGGTTATCCGGGAGAGGGGGGGCGGGCGGAAGCCCGCCCCATGCTAACGGATCCCCCCCCCAGCCTAGGGGGAGGATCCACAGGGCCACGGAAACCCACTAAGTGCGGGGGACAACTAATAAAAGAACAGGGGCAGGAGTGAGGTCAAAGGGTCAGAAGGAGGGAGCCTGATGGGGACACCGAGCAGAGAACCCCGGACAGCGCCCACTGCTCCTCGAAGGCATCAAGGGAGCCAGCGGACGCCGCCCAGAGGAACTCCGCCCGGAGACGTGAGCGGACAAGGGACCGGAAACAAGCCCCACAGTCGCAGGAGTCTCCGTCGGCCAACCTCCTCTCCCTGGTCGCGTGGATGGCCTTTTTAGCCAGGGCGAGGAGGAGGTTGACCAGGAGGTCCCGCGACTTTGTGGGGCCACGGATAGGGAGTGCATGGATAAGGAGGTGGGGGGAAAAGTGCAACCAGAAACGCAAGAGGATATTAGTGAGGAGCCGGTATAGGGGCTGCAACCTGGCGCATTCTAGGTAAACATGCGCCAGGGTCTCCCTCACGCCGCAGAAGGGGCAGATGTCCGGGACAGGGGTGAACCGCGCCAAGTACACGCCCGTGCTCACGGCCCCGTGAAGGAGCCGCCAGCTGATATCCCGGCGGGCCTCGGGACCAGGGTGGAGTACAGGCTGGCCCACGGGCTCCTCACCCTCCACAGGTGGCAGAGGTCCCGCCACTTGGTGTCGGGCGGGACACGAGGGTGAGGAAGTGAACGGTATGGAGCACGAGCGTAGAGTTGTTTCCTTGGCGCGGTTCGAACGGACCGCTGCAGATCGTGCAGCCGGCTGGCGGAGAAGGGGCGGGGGCCGGTCGGGTCCACGGGACAGGGGCCCGATGAAGAGGTCCGGAGGGCTCGGGGTGGGGTGGGCGGGCGTGCCCTCACGCAGGACCCGGTCGAGGTAAGCCCGAGCAGCGGGCGGCAAGCGGCCTTCACCTCCTGTAGTACGCGCCGGGAGTACAAGGTCTGAGAGCCCCATCCGCCGAGCGGCGCCAGGGGATCCAGCCAGTCTCCCCGGTCGTAGTCCAGGAGGTCTCCGACCCTGGTGGCTTCTGCCAGGACCAACCTCTGGCGCACCGCGGGGGACTCCGCCACCTGCACACGGAGCTGAGGGTTGTGTAGCAGGGGCTCCGCGAGGAGGTCTGCCCCTCGGTGGCCACGGACCTGGTCGCAGAGAACAGCTTCCAGGGCCGGAGGAGGTCCTGGTAGAAGACCGGCAGCCCGGAGAGGTCTCGCGGAAGGCCCCTCGGGTCGAGATAAAGGAGCTGCCGGTCGTATCGGAGCCCTCGGAAGCGGCGCAGGAAGGTGTGCGCCAGGGCTCTCCATGCCGGACTACCCGCACCATAAAGGAGCCTCTGCAGTGCCTGGAGGCGGAAGACGTGGACCTGAGTGCGGAGGCACTTCAGGCCCTGCCCTCCCTCCTCCAGGGGCAGGTGGAGTACCCCTGCAGGGACCCAGTGCAGTCCTGGCCAAAAGAACTCCAGCACCACCCTCCGGAGATCGGTCAGGAACACCGGGGCCGGGACCAGGGTGTTGAGCCGGTACCAGAGCATGGACAGGACCAGTTGATTGAGCACCAGTGCCCTCCCTCGGAGGGAAAGGCACCGGAGGAGTCCTGTCCATTTCCGGAGCCGCTCCGCCACCCTGCCCAGCAAACCTTGCCAGTTCTCCGGCGGAGAGGGATGCGTGGCAGAAAGGTAAACGCCGAGATAGAGCAGCGGACCCGCGCTCCACCGGATGGCCTGAAGCGCGGGTGGGAGGGAGCTCGCCTGCCACCCGTCCCCGACCACCAGGCCAGAGCTCTTGACCCAGTTGACCCGGGCGGAGGACGCCGAGTACACGGCTTGGCAGGCCTCCACCGCGCCAAGTCGCCCGGGTCCTGGACCACGAGCACATCGTCGGCGTGCGCCGACAGGACCAGCCGCAGCCCGGCTCCCGGCACCAACCCCGTCAACCTCCTGCGGAGGAGACAGAGGAAGGGCTCGATCGCCAGGGCGTACAGCTGGCCCGAGAGGGGGCACCCCTGCCGCACTCCCCGCCCAAAGCTGACCGGCTCGGTCAGGGTCCAGTTGAGCCTGACCAGACACTCTGCGGAAGCGTACAGCACCTGGAGAAACCCCACAAACTGGGGTCCAAAGCCTAACGCCTGCAGAGTGCCCAGGAGATACCCGTGGTCCACCCTGTCGAACGCCTTCTCCTGATCCAGGGACAGGAGGGCGAACGACAGACCATCCCTGCACCCAAGCTCCAAGAGATCCCGGACCAGATACAGGTTATCGAAGATGGTACGGCCCGGGACGGTGTAGGTCTGGTCTGGGTGGATCACGTCCTCCAGCACGGACCCTAGCCGAATCGAAATGGCCTTCGCAACAATTTTATAGTCCGTACTGAGGAGCGAGATGGGACGCCAATTCCGTAAATCGCGGAGGTCCCCCCTCTTCGGCAATAAAGCGAGCACGGCTCGCCTGCACGAGAGAGGGAGGACCCCGCTCCGCAAGGACTCGGCCCAGACGGTGACTAGGTCTGGGCCGAGGACGTCCCAGAACACGCGGTAGAACTCCACGGTCAGCCCGTCCATGCCCGGGGATTTATTGGTGGGCATGCGACGGAGGGCTTCCGAGAACTCGGCCAGAGTGAGAGGCAGCTCTAGCCGGTCCCGGTCGCCCGCGCTGACCATCGGGAGTCCGTCCCAGAGCACTTTGCAAGCGGCAGGATCGGTCGGATCCGGGGAGAAAAGGCGCGCGTAGAAGGTCCGGGCCCTCTCGCACATCTCCGCCGGATCCGTGAGGGGGGAGCCGTCCTCCGCCAGGAGGCAGGTGACGTGCTTCTTGGCCCCCCTCCGTTTCTCCAGGGCGTAGAAGAAGCGGGAGCCGCGATCCATCTCCCGAAGGAGGCGGATGCGGGATCGAACAAAGGCGCCCCGGGCCCGATGGTCTTCGAGGACCCGGAGCTCCTCCCGCTTCTCCCGGCACGCTCCGCAAAGGGATGGATCCTCGGGGCTGGCGGCCAGACGCCTCTCCAGCTCTAAGACCTCCCGCTCCAACTGCCCTATCGCCGCATCCCTCCGTCGGCTGGCGCCCCGGGTGTAGTCACGGCAGAAGAGCCGGGCGCGCACCTTCCCCACGTCCCACCACCGCCGTGCGAGGAAAGCGCGCGCTGCCCTCGCCAGGCCAGCCAGAACTCCCGGAAGGACGCCACGAAGCCCCCATCCTCCAGCAAGCTGTTGTTGAAGTGCCAATAGGCCGGCCCCGGCCTCTCCGCGCAGAGAGGCCGCCACGGTGGCAGGTGGTGGTCCGAAAAAGGGGCCGGCCGGATGCTGGAGGACTGGGCCCGTGAGAGATGGAACCGGGACAGATAGATGCGGTCCAACCGGGAATGGCACGACCGATGGGCTTCCACCCGGACATAGGTGTACGTGGAGGCGTCGTCCGGGTGGAGGTCGTGCCAGACGTCCACCAGGGAGTGATGGGCGACGATCTCCCTGAGGACGTCCGCGGCGGCCGGGCTCTGCTCGGTCCCCGAGCGGTCCCGCTCTTCGAGGACGGTGTTAAAGTCCCCGCCCAGGACCAGGCACTCGCGAGGATCCAGGGAGCCGAGGAAGGCGGACGCCTGCCGATAGAACTGCAGCCGCTCCGGGGCAAATGCCGGGGCATAGATGTTGATGAGGTTGACCACAAGCCCCGCCATGCGGACCCGGAGGTGCAGCAGGCGGCCCGGCACAGCCTCGGCGACCCCCAGCACCTCTGGCCGTAGGTCGGGGGAGAACAGGGTAGCCACTCCAGCCTGATGGGTGGTGAGATGGCTGAAGTAGACCCCGTCCCCCCACTCCAGCCGCCAGCTAGCTTCGGCGGCCGGATCCGTGTGGGTCTCCTGCAGGAAAACCACGGAGTACCCCCCCTCCCGAAGGAAGGAGAGCACCTGGCTCCTGCGGAAACCCACCCTACAGCTCCGGGTGTTTAGTGTGGCAAAGGTGATGACTGCCATGAGGAGGGCTGGGGGGGATCCACGGCAGCAGGGGCGCTCGCGGCCCCCGTTGGGCCGCGCAGCAAACCGTGGCCCACCCCGAAGGCGAGCAGGGAGTCACGGAAGCCGCGCGCCCGGTGGTAAGCCGCGACATTCCGCTTCCCGGTCCCCTTGCCCTCCCCTATGAGGGCCCGCGTGGCCAGGAGGAGCTGGTGGAAGTCCCCCCAGCGCTGGAGAGCAAGCACGACCTTGTTGCGGGAGCCCCGGACGTCCTCCAGGAACTCCTGCAACTCCTCCCTCAGCACATGGGGGGGTGGGGCCTCTGGCGCAGCCCCGTGGCCTACCGGGACGGGCAAGCAAGGGGCGGACCCCGGCTCAGTGGGGGGTGGCGGAGGGAAGAGTACAGCCCCGAGTGGGTCGGGACTGTGAAATTCAAAGGCCGCTCCCTGGGGGTCATCCTCTGGGAAAGGGAAGGAGACAGCCCCAGGGGCGGCAAGAACATCACGGGAGGTGGAGGGGACAGGGCTGGGGTCAGGAGCAGGGGTGGGGGGAGGGAGAGAGACGGGACCCTGGGCCTCAGGAGCTGAGCCATCAGTAAGTGGCTCCTCGCGGCCAGGTACGGGAGTTGGAGGGGTAGGGAGGGGGTCCCCAGGGACACCGGGCTCAGGCTCAACGGCAGGCAGAGCAGCCTCGGCACGGGGAGATGTGGAACCCTCAGGGGGGCCCCCACCCGGGAAGGAACCCGATTGCTCCGCACCACCGAGGGACACCCCCGGTAGCCCATCTCCCTGCCACGAGGCACCGGCTGTCACCGCAACAGGCTCGGCGGCCAGCAGCGGGGTGCCATCCGCAGCCGGGCAGGTCGGGGAGTCTAGGGGACCCGCGGAGGCGGGAGCGGACGTAGCAGGAGGGATGGTGGAGCATGGGGAAGGGGGAGCTGGGGTGAGGTCGGCCAGGTCGAGGCCCGTCGGCAGAGGGTCGTCCTCCCCCGGGGTGACCGGGGTCAGACCCAGGGCCTCGATCTCTGCAAAGATGGAGGGGAGCTCACCACCCACCATCCCAGAGTCCTCCCCGCTTGCGCCCGAGGCGACGCTCACCTCGGGTATTGCGGGGGGCACAGGAGGCAAGGGAACAGGAGGGGCTCCATCGGGGGCCTCCGCAGGGAGGGACTGCGGAGGAGGGATGGTGGTACCCTCCGGTGCTGCCACGTCTTCCCTAGCCGTCATCGGCAGATGGGTCAACCCCTGGGGCGCGGCAGAAGGCTCGGTGTCGGCGGCCCCCTTTCTGGTCTTACGGGGGGTTTCCGCCTCAGGTGGCACGGGCGGAGCTCGAGCCTTCCGCTTGCCCCGCTTACCCTCCACCCGGGTCCAGCCCTCCATGGCATCATCGGTGGGCCGGTCGACAGGGGTTGGGTCGGGGGGCAAGGAGGCCAGTTCGGGGGCTCGGAGAGGCACTGGGGGGACAGCAGGAGAGAGGGAAGAGTCCCCTGGGAGAGCCCTCTCCCACGCCCGAGAGTATCCTGCCGCACCCTCCTCCACAGGCCCCGCCAGAGTGCAGGTAGCGGAGGCGGGGCTCTCCCGCTCATCAGGGCGCCCTGGAGGACGACCCCCTGAGGCCCGAGCGGGAGCAGTGATGGACCGAGGAGGAGGAGGGGCGGCTCTGGGTACCGGGCAGCCGGGGGCGCCGGCGATGACAGGGCCAGTGCTGTGCCGGGGCTCGGGGGTCCCGAGAGCTCCCCCGTGCCGGGCCAAGGGGCAGTCCCTCCGGACGTGCCCCGTCGCCCGGCAGAGGTAGCACCGGGCCTCCCCCGTGGAGTAGTGCACCCGGTACTGGGCCCCCTGAAAGGGGACCAGGAAGGACTCAGCGCCTCTCCGCCACGCGGCAGCTGAAGCTGCACCTGCCGGCGGAACGAGAGGACGTGACGGAGGGCGGGGTCCTTGCAGCCCAAGGGGAGAGGGCTCACAATGGAAATGGGCTTCCCCAGGGTCAAGAGGGCGGGTAACAGGGCGGCATTGGGCAGGAAGGGAGGGACGGAGGTCAGGACGACACGGACCCCCAGGTCCTCCAGCGGCTCCAGGGGGACGAACACGCCCCCCACCGCCAGGCCCTTCTCCACCGCCGCCTGGGTGGCGGCCTCCGAGGCAAGGAAGAAGACCACCTTGCCGTACATTTTGGAGGCCGCCACGATGGCCGTGGGCCCCACCACCCTCGCCAACGCCCGCACGTAGGTCTCCACGTGGGGCGAGGCGGGCACCAGGAGGCAACGGATGCCGTGCTTCCGGGTCAAGGTGGGGAAGGGGCCTCGGCCGCTGTAGATGGTAGCGGAGGCGGCGGTTGGGGAAGATGACGTAGCGGCGGGCGGGGGGGCCGCCGCCACCTGGGCGTACGCTCTGGGGGCCGAGGGAGGGGCACCCGCAGAGCTGGTGGAGGGAACAGCGGGGAGGGACGCCGCGGCCGGTGGCGGGGCCGCGGCAGCGGTGGCAGGCTCCGCCATGGAGGGCTTAGTTTTCTTAGCGGGGCCCTTTCCCTTCTTCTTGCCCTGGCCCTTTCCGCCGGCTGGGGGGGCTCTTCCAGGGGCGGAAGGGGCGAGGGACGTGGCAGCAGCAGAGGGCACCCCGTCGGTCGCCGCTGCCGGCGCCTCAGCGGTAGCGGTGGCAGGAGCTCCGGCAGCGGCGGTTGAGGTCGAGACCGGGAGGCGATTGGGGGGAGCAGGCAAGGCAGGGGGGACAGACGTCATCCCGGGAATCCCACCCGCCGCACCTCCCGCCATGCTGAACGGGGAGGGAGGGCAAACACCGGAGAAAGGGGGCGGGGGGGAAGAACAGGTCACCCACTCCTCCCTGCTAGGCTGTGGGCAGGGAGGAGGGTGCCAACAATAGAGGGGGGGGCTGATAAGGGGACTATCGAGGACTTCGGGGGTCAGGTACCGACACAGGAGCAAAATCCGGCTCCTCTAGCTGCACTAAGGGAGGCGGGGAAACAAGAGCAATGGGGGGTGCAGTGCAGGAGGGGCAACCTACACCGGGGAGAGGCACACGCGCCCTGAGGGGACTCTGGGCGCACGCGGGGAGGGGCTAACCCGGGTGCGGGGCCGCGGCGGGCGGGGAGCAACCAGGCTGGGGGTGGGTCAGAGGGACCAAGGGGCTGGCTTCAGGGCTGGGGCAGGACAAACAAAGCTTTAAAGGGAGACGGGCGGGGCAGGCAAACAAACTGAAGCTGGGCTGGGCTGGGCTGGGCGGGGAAGGCTACAAGGGACAAACGGAGCAGGCAACAAGGGGCAAGACTAGGGGCCTGTTGCAGAGGAAGGGTCAGTCCAGGGGAAGGGGGGGGTGCGTGCACCCACAAGCACTTGTGCACAGTCAATGGCTAGCTGGCTGCCGCTGGAGGCCCAAACGGTGGCAATAGGGCATGGCAGGCCAGGCGAGCAGCTGAGTCCCAGAGGCAGGAACTGAGGCAGATGGTAAGGGACTGCAGGGGTGGTGGAGGGGGCAGCGGTGGTGGTGGGGGTTGGGGTGGGGACACAGATGGACCAGGGGGCAGGCTCCACGCCACACCCCCGTGTCCCCACAAACACAGTCTAAACCCCCACCACTAGAGCACAGTCAAAAAGTTACTCAGTTTGTAAGGCCCCCTCCACAGTGGTCTTCAGATTCCTGTGCACTTCTCAGCAGCCGGTGGTCCTCTCAGTCCTCCTCCAGGCTCCAGCAGCTCCCCAGGACAAACAGAACTCCAGCAGCAGCAGCAGCCTCTCCTCCTCCAGCAGCCCTGGTGGCCAGGCAGGAAGGACCCCCCCAGGTGGGAGCTGTAGTGGTGGTGGTGGGGTCCTGGCTTCTCCCTCCAGAGGTGGGGGAGTGGGGGCTGGCCAGCAAGGCCCCCCCCCACCCCGCACTCACTCAGCAGCAGCAGTCCAGGAAGGAGCCCTCCAGCCAGCAGCAGTCCAGGAAGGGAGAAGGGGCTCCAGCCAGCAAGGCAGCCAGAGAAGGGGGGGGCACTCCAGCCAGCAGGGCAGCCCAAGCAGGCAGAGCACTCCCTGTCGCAGGGTGGACCCTGCTCCGGCCCTGAGGGCTTGGAAAAGCAGCCTGGCAGGGCTTGAGAGCTGCGGCTCTAAAAGCTGGGCTGATTGGAGAAGTGGCTGCAGCTGGGCCACACCCCAATCAGGCCACAGCTGGCCCCTAGAAAAGGCTGGAGGCCAGAAGCCTAGACAGTCTCTCTCTGTTGCTAGAGGGAGATGGGCCTGGCTGCTTGGGAGCTGAGACTGTATACCTGAGTGGAGCAGGGCTGGGGAAAGACTGAGGAGCTGGGGAGCTCTGGCCTGGAAAGCCCCAGGCTGCGGCCTAGGACAAGGAGGGCTAAAGGTACTGGGGGTTGCGAGGGGCAACCTAGGGGTAAGCAAAGGCAGCAGGTCCAAACCCCCTTTGCCGATGATGAGTACTGGATACTGCAGTCTGCCCCAGCGAACGGGGGCTAGATAGAGACTGGGCAGTAGCCACTACTGAGGCGAAGTGGGGATAGTAGGGTGGGGGGTTCCTGAGGCAGGGGAAACCCAGAGAGAAAAGGGGTTACTGCTGGGGGCAGCACCCCATGTGAAAGGGCACTGGGGTCCAGGGAGGGACATGGGGGCCTGAAGACAGGTGGATCACCAGCCTGCAGAGGGCGCTCTGAACACTGGACTGAGCTAATTCCTGGAGTCACCAGCAGGAGGGGCCGCAGGGGTGAGTCCGACCCGTTACAGCTCCTTGTGTCAGCAGAGTGCGTCCTCATCCGGAATGCTTGTGTCGATTTTTCTGTCAGTGTGGTACACTATGGACCGCTCTTGAAAGCCAGTAACAGTTGATGTAACAATGCAGTGTCTACACCGACACTGAATCGACCATGCCTTTGGCTCAGCGGGAGCCAAATTTAAGCAAAAAGACTTCCACAGGTAAGCAGATGCAAAGCTGCTTATGTTGACCTAACCCTGTAGTTGTTATGCTATACAAAGCACACAGGATCTTTTAGAGGAGAAGGCAAAAACACTGCATTTATTGAAAATACAACAGTTAGCATATGCTTTTTAGGCGCGCGCGCGCACACACACACACACACACACACACAGAGTCCTGCCAGTTGATGTTTATAGTTACCAGTCTGTTGTAGCTCGAGTCAATATAATGGCCAATTAGATTGAGCACGAGTGAGGAGCTGGGCTCTTGTCAGTCGCGATCCGATGCTCAGAGGCTTTGCAGGACTTAACCCAGAGTTCCATGGCAAAACACCCCAGCTTTATAGTTGTAAATTCCCATTTGAGTCCATGCATTTTGCAATGTCATCCTGTAATCATTAGTCCTTAAGTGGTGTTATCATTTGATGGTTATTGTCGGGCTTCCCATCATTATCTCCTATTTGTTGTCTCGCCTTCGGGGGTGCCTGCCTCACCTTTGAGGTAGTCAATGCTGCTAACATGTTTAGCATCGGATACAATGGATGTTTTCTGATTGTCTCCTGATCTTTCCAAGGGAACGTTGATACTACCTGCCGGATCGGCGGGTAGAGATCGATCTATCGGGGATTGATTTATCGTGTCTTGTCTAGACACGATAAATCGATCCTCGAATGCACTCCCCGTTGACTCCGGAATTCCACCAGGATGAGAGGTGGAAGCGGAGTCGACGGGGGAGCCGTGGCCGTCAATCCCCATGCCGTGAGGACGGGAGGTAAGTCGAACTAAGATACGTCGACTTCAGCTACGCTATTCTCGTAGGTGAAGTTGCATATCTTACATCAACACCCCCCCCCGCCCCCAAGTATAGACCAGCCTAAGTCTCTCACTTTTTCTTGACCATCTGGACATTTGTGATGGCTTTCACACCTTATCTTCTCCTGATGCATGCATTCCTTATTCACACAAACAATTTCTTACAGAAACCTTCAAAGGTATACAGACAGCATTTTATATTCAGCAGAATACATTGTAAATCAAGCCTTGCTAAATCTTATAACTAAAACAATTCACATTGGGGCTTCAGGCCCTCAACATTCCTCTCATCTCCTTAGCATAGACACAATACAAGATCCTGTCTCTTACTTACTAAAACCTTTAAAACAAAGAAATGTGTATTTAACTAGAGTGCCTAATTTGTAATACGTATAGGAAACCATAGTAGACATTATAACTTATCCTAAAACAAAAGAGTGACAATAGTCAGTCATAAGGATTGTTCTGGTCTGTCATTCCTTTCTGCTATTCAAAAAGGGTGGCTGACAGGATGAAATCAAATCATACATTAATTCTCATGGGACATTATAAAATCCTGCTCCTCCATAGCGCAGATCAGGCCTACGTCCCTTTTTAAAATGTTATCCTGGATCTGAGCTTCAGCTGGACCCATCTCAACAATGTGCCAATTCACAAGCTGACATCCAAACACCCCCGCCCCAAACTTCGGGAATGTTCAGATCTGAATCTGCTGCTTAGCTCATTTCTGCAGCCAGCAGCCTACCCATCATTCCTTCACATTACTACCAATCCCTTTTGCTCTGAAAACTTGGGGGCATTGTGACGGTTAGTGCAAATGTGACAAGTGCCATCTTGGCCGTGAGCTGGGACTGAACCTTCATTGCTAAAAGCCAGAGCTTTGCCTTGTGGCCAAGAGCACACATGCCCTGGGGATCAGGCACAGAGAGAATGCATGACACACTTATTGGAGGGGATCTACAGAACTCTGCAGATCCTTTGGCTGGAGGAAGCTTTCTGCCACAAGATCAGAATTGGGAAGTGATTAGTTATTCCTTTTCTCTCTTACAGAATGCTTTGTCTGCAAAATTAGCCCAAGAACCACGGCTTTTGCTGAATCACCATCAGCAAAACGGATGTGGGACATTGATGTCAGGGGTGGGGGGAAGGGGGGCCTCTTGCTGACAGAATAGTTCTCACACTCCCATTCTGCAGCTGACTTGCATATTTTTCCAGCAGTGGTGCAGCTGCACCATTCCCACTAATGGTGGGAGCAGTAATGAAGGTAGGGCCCAGACAGTTTTTAATCACAATGTCAGACATCTAGTCCTGCTCAGCACAGGATTTCTTTGCGTGATGGTGATCTCCTGAGCCCTATCTCTACTGCAGCACCCCCACTGATAGCAATGGTATAGTTGCACCTTGCTGGAAAATGGGTACAAGCTTTCCAAATGTCAACTAGGTCCTAGTTTATCTTACTAGCTTTGGCCTTCAACTAGGCACTGCAAAAGCAGAAATGTCTCCAGCAGGATTTATGAAACTGTGTGCAAAATTGTAGCTTAAACCCTATTCCGGCAGCTCACCTTCGAGTCCCAATCCAAACAATTAAGAGTGAAATCCTGTCCCCTGGGCTGAGCTCAGGTAGCTGGGTTTGGTGCAGAGGGGTTCCATGGGGATAGAGGGGAAGGAATTCTCCTCCCAGATTGCAGAGTGCCAGCAGATCTGCCCCATTTCTGCTACAGCCTCTGTCACTCCTGGACCTGTGTACTGGATCTACTAGTGTGCCTCCCTGCCCTTCCACCCAGCTTCTATTCCACACACAAATCCATATGAATACACAGGGAGTCTCCAAGATTTTGGTTCTGTGGCACACAGAGGCCCATACCTGCTGTGGGAAATCCCCAAATTCTGCCCACGCGCAGCGGAGCTGCACTGATTCTGCTTTCGCCTGAGGCCTGCCACAGGGGCAGGATTTGCCTTGAAAGAAATAAAGCCTACTAATCCAGCCTCCATAATACAGAGACTTCAGAGCAGCCCCTAGCTTGATCACACACAGCAGAGAATCAGAAAGCAAATAGGTGGCATTCTGCAGCAGCATCTAAGCCCTGTACTGGGACTGTGTATTTATGGCTGGTCGAAAGGTAAGAATGTCTGATAAACAAACTACTGATACTTACTGGAATCACAATTCATAACAAGCTAAGCTATTGTTCAATTTAGAGTGCCACATTGATGCTGAAACACCCTCACTACACACATACCCAACAGATCTGTAGTGAACAGATGCTCAGAAGCGACTGTCTATCACCACCAGGCTTGTTAGTCAAGGACAGGTCTGTGTGTGCTTGCCTCTCTCCGATTTGCATTTGGAATTTTGCTACGCACATAGTTGTGCCCATAAGTACTCCATCTCCCCGCGTCTGTCACAGCAGTACACATCTAATGCTTGCCATGTTGGCTTTGTAACAAAGGTTGGGGGTTGGGTGCTGAGTGGTTCCACTCTATTCTACGCATTCACAATTTTAGCAGAGAAAATAATGTGCACATTTTCCCTAAGTGTCTGGCAGCCATTAGCATTGCAGACAAATTTACTTACTATCATTTGTTAAATATTCTGGAATATGATCAATGCTTTAGCAGTTAAATGCCCTTGCTGCTGATCAGGAAATTTGTTTTCAATATCTGAGAGTGGATCTGGGTAAAATGTGTTTTTTCCTGAGCAGTAGAGAATGTATCCACAATCTACCTTGCCCTGCCATCTCATATGTGACAAGGAAAATCATTTCCATGAATTATAATCAAGTCACATACGATGGAAAACGGCAGCTAGAAAAATCCAGTGTTGGCTGGAGAAAACCTAAACAAAACCATTGAAGAAGGTCAAAAACGGAGTCAGCTGAAAGGTCCTGTAGCCAGGTGGGGTTGTTGTCTGCAATCCTTTCCTGCAGCTGAAAATGGATTTCAAAGCTGCTTTTCCCTTTAGAGAATGGCAAGTTTTCAAAGAAGGTGTTCTCCCAAGGGGCAGCCATAATGATTTTTGTGAATAGATTCCAGTTGGGTCTGTGTTACATTTTTAGACCTGCATGGGAAAATGATTTGCTGTGGTTAATGCGTACTGTGCACTTGGCTGGTTTAAAATGGGAAACATTTTTGTAATGGCTGTGCCTTGTAGTGCCTGAGCTCACTGTGTGCAGAGGGAAATCTAGGGGGTGAGGAGTGGGGAGGCATCACAGGTCAGTGGAGACAGGCACTCCCCACTCTTCTTGTAGAAATTAAAGATCCTTGTACAGCAGGTACCTCCATGCACAGCTTGATACGGACCCTTGAAGCCCTTGGCCAAGGAATGTGTCTTTATAAAGCTCTGTGTAAATTTACCATGCTATCGAAATATGTTGTAATAGCAATAACAGGCCAAATTCTGCCTGATGCTCAGGTGGCTGTGCATTGGGAGTGGACGGGAATGCAGAAACAGAGTTCTTTGCCTGTGTGAGAGTCTGGCAGAACTGGAGTGCTACACACGTCCCAGAATAGGCACAGAGCCCCAGCAGTGGAATGACTCACCAAGCTGGGCCTCCATGCCTATTCTGGGATGGCTATAGCGCTCTGGCTGAGGTCCAGAAAAAGCAGGGGAGATCTTTTCCTGGATATGCACAAACACATGAAGAGGGACTCCAACCACGCGGACCAGCACAAAATGAGGGCTACTTCTAAAAGATGGGACTAGTCCGGGAGAACTGGCACCAGACTATTTCTGGAGTGAGTGGGAAATGAGACTGGTGGACAGAAAACTCGAGCCTGAGATTTTCAACCCATACACTGGGGTTTGGAAAACTGTTGCACAGATCACAATATTCTTTGACTCCCTCACATTCAACCCCTTTATTGGAGCAGGGCAAGGAAAACTGGAATCCCAAGGAGATGCACTACATTACTCTGCAGGTGTATATGTCACCTGGTTTGCTATCGCAGCCAGGCTGCATGTTTGTATATAATAAAGTAGGACTCAGAAAAAGTGTGTATTAGCACAGCAATCATTTTTTAAAAATATCAATAAAATATCAACTCACTCCAACCATTAACTTCCTCACCACAATGAACACAAAGCACCATGACGCGTCTGACGAAGTGGGTATTCACCCACGAAAGCTTATGCTCCAATACTTCTGTTAGTCTATAAGGTGCTACAGGACTCTTTGTCACTTTTTACAAATCCAGACTAACACGGCTACCCCTCTGATACTTGACAAAGCACCAGCCACACAGAAAGAGCAATGCAGAACCCATCCAAAGTATATAAATCCAATATCATTAAATCTCTCCTGAAATAACGGTAAAACTCATCTCCCAGTTGCCAAGCACCACCCTGAACGTGGGTGCACACAACATGTCTGACTTGGTCAGTAAGCCAACTGCAGGCAGGGCTAATGTAAGTAATAACCTCAGTTGCAACATCCTGTCTGCCCACCTGGGCAAAGGTTGCCACACATCCTGCTGCCTCCACGCTCCTCTAGGTAGGAAGAGCCTCCCCCTTGCTTTCACACATGTATGCAGCAGACAGATACTAATAATGACTATGCTAGTCACTGCATTGTCATTGCAGGTCAACAGGCATGCCTCCTCTTGCTTTCAGTCTCCCCAAAGCACATTCCAACACCTCCCTGCACCTGCTGAGGTGCACCCGAATCGGTGTCGCTCTGAATTTGTGTTAGCCGGGAATGGTTTTAGGAGCCCTGGCAAAAGCCACACAGACACATGATTTCCATCAATAGCTCCTGAATCCCACAATGACCTCTGACACATTGACCGCCTTGACCACACGTTTCTGCAACACACTCTGGATGGCCGAACACGCCTCCACAATAGCACACTAGGGACCTCACAGCCCCAAATTAGTGCCTCACTGATAATCATCTGGAGTAGCCATCTTTCACAGGACAATCACCGGTCATTTCCATGAAGAGCATCTCATCCTGATGGTCTGCTACTGCAATGCTTGGGCCAGCTCCCCACCAGAGTACAGGATAGTCAGTCTCCCCTCTCTTATTCTGAAGTTTTACAAGAACAGCTGTTCATCCCATGTCTCAAGAAAAAATCAGTCCAATGAATAAACATCCTCCTCAAGTACCGCATGTAGCTGGCTACTTCAGGTGTGCAGGTTCACAACCAACCATTCCTGGTTTCTTCTTCTCTCAAACGTGACTAGAGCAACTGAGCCTGACTTTGCCTTCCCCCTAGCAGGAGAAAAAGAAAACTAGTGATTATAATTGCAACTGTCTGCAGTAACAATTACATAGTTGCTGATATAAATTGCTCTCTCCTGAGATTACAAAGGCAGAACAAGTTCAACTGACAAAATACTGCAAGTCTAAAAAGAAGCATTCACCTTTCAGCTCCATGGAAGAAGATTAGTAGAGTATGTGTCAGCATAACCCATGTTATGCTATATGCAGGGACATTATAGTGAACTATTCACACTTCTGTATTTCCTGGAACATCTAGGTACTGTTGGGGCAGGATGGCTCAGGAAATTGGTAATGGGATACTGAGCCTTTCATCTCCACGTTACCAAGCAGGAATGGATTGGAACAAGTAATGAATGAGCGTCATTACCATCTGATGACTGTTCAGTGACCTATGTGAAACGAACATCTGGTCTGAGTCTAATTCTGAGTGGACATGGATCCAGATCATATAAATCACCATGACAACTGGCACCCTTGATGCAACACTCAGCAAAGAGGCCGTGGCATCTGACTGCTAGTGGTTTTCCCTCCAGAACCTGCTATAATCAAGCCATTTTCAATCAATAGTCTTTCCTCATGCATGTGATTTTCAGTGCGGAAAGTAGTTTTTATAGAGTGGGAATTTCATTTTGTCATGGGCAAGCTAAGAATATTACACGGTTTTCTATATAATTGGATCAAAGTAAATGTAAACGTGGCTACACAGATATATTATGACTGTCACGTCCTATTAGGGTGGGTCTACAACAGCTCTAGGAAATCCAGCTGGGAAGCAGTCTACTGATATCCCTGGGCCTAAGAGGATCTCAGCAAGAACACCTGTAGGACTCTTAATTTGCCGTGCATCTTTCTTTAAATGATTAGCTTAAACCTGCTGTACCTAGTCCACTCCCACCAAGATTTTCAAAAATAGAAGACTGACAGGCTCATAAATCCGTATTTAGGCACCTAAATAACACTCAATCCTGTTGCATGTGGTCAGATAATGGAGCCCACACATAGTGCCACTAAAGTCAATAAGAATCCATATGGGAATAGCAGTCTGGGAGCAGAAGTTGGGCTGACATTTTTCAAACAGTGCAGTCCAGCAGAAATCTTCAAATGAACTTGAAATGGATCAAAGGCCCCACTCCTGAAAACACTTAAGCACATGCTTAACTTTATACACAAGTAGTTGCATTGATTTGAAGCATCAGGGAGCAGATGGTTGGCTTGAATGGAACTACATAAAGTTATAAACACATCCATCAGTGTCTGGAGCTCAAGTGAGAAGGCCAGAGTGAATTCTTGCAGTACTTTTTTATTGTTTTGGAGTTCCTAACACAAACCTCAGAACATAAGACTATAAATGGCTTTTATGCCATCATTTGTGATGTGAATATCTTTATTGATCGGAATACATTAAAAATACAGAACATCCAAACTGAGATCTCTACTGCCTTGTCAAAGATATAGGGTGAGATTTACAAAGCTAACCAAGGGATTTGGCACCCAAATCCTTTAGGCAGCTTTGGAGATTTCAGCGATAATTACTGAACACTTAGGGCTTGTGTATACTTAAAACTCTATAGCAGCATAGCTGTGCCAGTGTAACACTTCAGTGTAGACACTACCTATGCCAACAGGAGGAGTTCTCCTGTTGGCATAGGTAATCCACCTCCCCAAGAGGCAGTAACAAGGCCAATGGAAGAATTCTTCTGATGACCTAGCACCATCTACACAGGGACTTAGGTTGGCTTAAGTATGCTATCCGGAGGGTAGATTTTTCATACTGCTGACTGACATAGTTAAACCAACCTAATTTTCTAGTGTATACCAGGTTTTAGGCCTAGTCTACATTTAAAATTTTTACCACTATATTGATGTCATTTAGGAGTGTGATATTTTACCAAAATAATTATAACAGCACAACCCATAGTGTGGATGCAGTTATAAAGCATCTTTATGCCAGCATACAGGTTAATTTATTCCCCTTCTCATACTGGAACAGCTATACCAAATAAAGCACCTTTATACTGATATAACTGCACCCACACTATGGAAGCTGTACTGCTTTAACTAGAGCAGAATAGGTCTTCCCTTAAGCTCCACTGTGACATACCAGGGTACAATCCAGACTAATGGAAGACTGTCACCAATGTCCTGTAACCCAGGGTGCCCTTTACAATGCCTTGTTGCTGTAGCCACCAACCTGGACTGCTCACAAAGCTTCCAGCATGTAAGTCACTCCCAGCTATGTCTGTATGTGAGCTGTAGCTAGTCAGCCACATCTTGGTTCTCACCAGCCTCAGTTATAGTGCAGGGTGAACCCCAACACATCCCCCATCCTGGATCTTCCCCCAGAAATGTCCTGTACTGCCCAGTCTGTCCTGGCCAGTCCAAATATATTAAGTCCATTATTCCTTTCAGGGAATAATATGCCATTTTATTATTTTAAATTGTTATCCAGAAATTTCAACTTAAACACAGTGGATTAGATAAAACAAGTTTATTAACTACAAATAGATTTTAAGTGAGTATAAGTAAGGAGACATAAGGATCAGAAGTGGTTACAAGAAAAATAAAGATAAAATGCTTACTAATGCCTAACTTAACAAACTTTATTAGATTCAAGCAAAGTTTTTCACCACATGCTCTAGCAGATTACTGGCCAAACTCTAAAGTCAGGACCTTTCCTCCAGAGTCCAACAGCTACTTCCTTTGTCTTTTTGGGTGCAGAGAATGCAATGGGGAGGAAGGGTGGTTTGGGCTGTCTGCCCTTTCTTTTTATAGTCCTGCCCCGCCCCCTTTGAAAAGTATTTCCAGCTGGAAGCAAGGCAACAGCCAGTCTGTGTGGAAGGAACTTCATCCTGTTTCTTTGCCAAGATGTAGGATTTTGCCCCAACCCCCTTTCCTGCCAAAGAATGGCCACTTAGCAGGTAATGGTCCATTAGCCTTGTTTACACCTGGCTGAGGCATCAGCTTGCCCTTTGTCTCTGAGAAACTGGTTTGGCCACTCCCCAGATTTATCTAGAAAACTTGACCAGACACACCAAACAGGAGCTGGTTCCTCCCTGCTGGTTATATCCACCTTGTACTTGTTACGACACTTAGTAGTTTATCTCTCTCTAAGCACTTTTCTTATCATTGTTCTTGGAAAATAAAGGTAAATGACATTTTTAGGACTAATGGCATCAGACTTTGCTATTTTAATTGTACCTATTGCTGCTTAATGACTGAAATATCTAAACCACTTTTGATAAACTGGGCTAGTTGTATTGATTTCTGTTATTTTCTTAATGATCTGCAAAATGACTCAAAGGTCATTTAAGCCCTGACAAAATGTGGGTTAGGAGTCCTAGCTCTGCAGGACCTGGCTATGGAAGGTACAATTACATAGGTGCTTCCTCTGGTAGGTTCCATGAGCTCCCAGAACTCTGCACCTGTGATCCTGACCTTCATTCAGAAGAGAAAATATATCCTCTTTCTAGATGCTGATTACCTGTGCTTCCACTCTACTCCTTCCTCTTTAAAATGCCGGGTGTGGACCCACCCTCTAGTAAGATGGTTAAATTAGGATGTCAATGAGGACTCCACTGAGCATGCCTAAAAAGTAAACTAAAAGATTTCAAAAGTAAATGATGAGGAGGGGAGTGGGGAAGTCCCTGAAGGCTGACTGGTACCCAGCCAGCTGATAATCTGCAGAAAATGTATTAAAAGACAATAAGACAAATTCTGGTCCTGGCTGCATTGGTGCTACATTCAGGGCTTTGGTGGAGTCTCACTGATATAACTGAGTGCAGAAGTTGCAATGACTCTTGCAAACATTTAAAAAATGATAAGAGGTGAGTGGAGTGCCGATACGTTCACTGAAAGAAAGGAGAATCCAGCTGGGCTGGGAATTGCAGAATTAAATGCAAAAACCAGTTTGAACGGACAAACAGCAGCAAAGGAACATTTAGCTGTTAGCTTCTAGTAAGTCATGTTGAGGCGATGATGGTCAATTTAGGTGCTTCTTCCTCAGGCAGAAAGGTGGGAGGGCGAGAATGTAAGAAGCCTGTTTAGCATGAGGTTTTTGTCCACTCTCCGGGAGGTGGAGCTGCTCCTGGAACAAATTAAAATTGTTTTATGGCTCAGGGAAGGCGACAACGTGTTCCTGTTTCTTTGCTAACTTTAGAATTCTTTGCCTCTCTCTTTAGCTTTTAAAAGTTTGTGTTTTACCTTACTGAGTAATTTTTATTCTTCTCACACAAGACAATTTTGCATTTCACTTTACATAGATTAAAAACAGGAAAACATATTTTTTTAAAAAATCTCATTCTTCACACTAGTGAAGAAAGGGCAAAACCAAGTTCAATACCTATTGTAAGAATCATGGTCAACCCCTGATCCAGCAAGCTGTAATTCACCACCAGTACAGCTCAAAAATAGTAGCAATGGTGGCAGCTGAGCTGTATTATACATGGAGCTCGGGTAACTTGTCATTTTGTCATCTAGTCCTGCTTGGAGCAAAGTTAGGTGACACAATTGTAATAACACCTGCACTTTTTACACTACAGTGTCCATCATCTCTACTACTCTTAGTGAATTATGGGTCCTGATTTTCCTAGCATAGAGAAGGCCCATAGAATTTGCCCATGCTTGGCTGCAACAGGTTTGAACTCAGTTGGCTCTGTCTTCAGCTGCATGACTTTTTCCAACACCATTTGGGTAGTGCCGAAGAAAACTGTGTCGACACTTGATGTCAAACATGGCTCCATTTCCTAGACCAGGCCCTATAGGATGGGGAAAAGGAAGTCACAGTCACCTCATGTTACGAGACGGGGGGTGGGTAGTGACACCTCTAGGAGCTCCAAATAGAGGAAAGGAGGATCAGACCTGATGAATGATTGAACCAGGGGGATTATAGATTTATGGAAAGTCAACTGAGGAGATATGTGTGTAGAGAAGGAAAGAAACTTGTTCAAGATGACGTACTTGCTGAAATGAGTGATCTGAGTGTCTTCAAGTACAACTTCCCTACTTTGTCAACTAACTTTTTCTGATCAATAAATTGCTCCACAGTTGGATTTCCAGACAAAATGCCCATGTGACCTGAGACAGAGATAGGGAAAGAACTTGAGTAATGAGGAGATGATGAGTGCTGTGACCTTGTGTCTATGTCTGTGCATATGCTTGTCATGAATCACCCCCTGCTAGAGACCAGCCTGTTCATTGTCATAATCTCAAGATTAGAAGCAGATACACTTTCCTAAAAGATAAGCTGCAGGGAAACATTGCAAGGAATACTGGAGATGCTGTTATTTTTGGCCTACATGTACATGTCTGTCTTGAGTGTTGAATAATAATGCTCTGACATAGGGTGCGTGGCTTGTATTTTGTGGGATACTTAATTGCCTGACCCTATAGCCCAGGGGTGCAGCTGTCCCCGCACCTCCCAACTGTTTGCTGCTGCCTCTCCCCACGGCTGGATGTAGCTCCCAGCTTTCCAGCTCCAGCAGCTGCCGTGCAGGGAGGGGACCTTGCAGCACCATGTAACCGAGCAAGGCCTGCAAACCCTGGCCAAAATCCAGGAGGTGTGGGGCCCATGACTCTACATGCCTCCCCATATGTTGCCTCTGGCTTCTGCCCAGCGGGGATGAGGGTCTCGAGGCTCCAGCCTCATGGGGTGCACCTGCTAGAGCTCAGGGTGGTGGGGGAAGAGGAAAAGAGAGGATTCCCAGGGCATCTTCTGCTGCTAGAATCCTACAGGCCAGGAGGGCCTAGGGCTCTGCGCACAGGGCCACACTTCATGACTGCAGAAGGCACCCCCATGGAACGCATGGACTGCAGTACATGTATTAGTGAATATGGGGATGGAAATGCCTCAGACACTAGGTGATGCCCTTGTGGGCTGTAATGTGAGGGCCACAGTGATACCTACTGCCCTTTCCTAATGCTGTGTTGAACACTAAGTAGAGGTTCTGCCCCGCTGCTTGTGGAAGGAGGAGGACATGCCTTTGCTCTCTGTCACTAGTATGCATGCCCAACAGAGAGAAGTAAATATGTACTGAATACATATTTCTATGTATCTATTTGGGTTCTCAAATTCATAGATTTTAAAGCCAGAAGGGACCATTATGCTTATCAAGCCCAATCTCCTGCACTAACACATACCAGCCATTTTCACCCAGTGACTCCTACATTCCCATGTTCTTATACTGTGCCCATCACTGGGGCATCTGAGCACACACATGTGCATAGATAGCACCTTGCACAGTGGTACTGAGAAGTTACCTATGCAGCTGCAGCATCTGATTGCTACCTCTGCTGGTTACTTCTCAACGTGAAGTTGCTGGGTCTCTATCTGGGCCTCACCTACATCTCCCCCAATGCCAGTCGTTCAGAGAGAGTGTGAGACTTGCCTCGGGGGGTATTAGTTTCTTCTGACCCTCTTCCTGGCAAGGAGCTCCTATGCTCCCTCACAGCCCCCTTCATGTTACTTCCACCCCTCAGTCCACCCACAGCTCTGCTCTGGACCCATCCCCAGCCACGGCCCTATGCCTGGCCCTGCCCCCAGCCTCAGCTGCAGCTCTGCACCTGACTGTGGTCCTGGATGCTGGTCCCTACCTCGGCCCGGCCCTGGCTCCACTACCAGCTCCAGCCCCACCCCCAACCTTGGCTCCAGCTCTGCTCCCAGCCCTGGCTCCAGCTTCATTCCCATTCCCAGCCCCAGACTGGTCCCCAGCTGCAGACCCCTAACCCCTGCCTGCTTCCCCCTCCGACCCCCGGAGCTGCAGCCCCACTCCCAGCCCCAGCTCCGGGGAGGGGGTGGTGCACAGACAGGGATAAGGGGGACCATGATTGTGAAAAGTTTTAGGGCAGTGGTCCCCAAACATGCTTTCTCTCCCTCTCCGTATAGGGGTATTCTACAGATGACAGCTATGGCTAGTTTCTAGTCCATGCAAGAAGTATCCTAGCCTTTGAGGGTGTCATATTAATGATCCAGAAAGCTAACCTTCCACTTTTCTATACCGCGGTTCTCAAACTGTGGGTTGGGACCCCAAAGTGGGTCGCAACCCCATTTTAATGGGGTCACCAAAGCTGGTGTTAGACTTGCTGGGGCCTAGGGCTGAGGCTGAAGCCCGAGCCCCACTACCCGGGGCTGAAACCCCAGGACTTCAGCTCTGGAAAGGGGGCTAGGGTTACATGCTTTCTGCCCATGGCAGAAGCCCTTAGGCTTCAGCTTTGCCCTCCACCCCCAGCCTGGGGCAGTGGGGCTGGGATGGGCTCGGGCTTCAGTCCCCCCTCCTGGGGTCATGTAGTAATTTTTGTTGTCAGAAGAGGGGTCACAGTGCAATGAAGTTTGAGAACCACTGTTCTATACTATCACTTATACTGTTATGAGCCTCATTATACTTTAGCTCTGCAGGAATATGGGGATTTAAAATGAACAGTGCTGTCATTATCATAAGCCAGGGGTGGCCAGCCTGTGGCTCTGAAGCTACATGAGGCTCTTCAGAAGTTAATATGCAGCTTCTTGAATAGGCACCGACTCCGCGGCTGGAGCTGGGAAGCGCCAACTTCCCAATGTGCTGGGGGATGCTGACTAGGGTGACCAGATCACACAGGTGAAATATCGAGACGAGGGGAGGGCAGAGCAAAAAAACCAGCCACTGGAGCTGCCCGCCCGCCCTGCACCAGCTTGCCTCCACTCCATCTCCACTTCCCCCATCCCTCCAGCGAAAAAAAAAAGGGGAAAAAAATGGCCGCTGGAGCTCCACACCCTGCCTCCCCGCCCCACACCAGCTTGCCTCCACTCCGTCTCCACCTTCCCCCTCCTTCCAGCATTTGCACCACCATACAGCTGATCAGTGCAAGCCTGGGAGGGAGGGGGAGGAGGAGGAATGCGGTGTGCTTGGGGAAGAGGCGGGGCCAGGATGGGGATTTGGGGAGGGATCCAATGGGGGAAGGAGGGAGCAGAGTTGGGGCGGGGGGGGGCATGAGCCCCCTCCGGGCTCCACTCCGCCTGTGAGCAGAGGCAAAATATCGGGACAATTCGTGTCCCAAACGAAGGTAGGTCAGGACACGGGACAAATAAGCAAATATCGGGACAGTCCCGATAAAATCGGGACGACTGGTCACCCTAGTGCTCACTACTCAACCCCTGGCTCTGCCACAGGCCCTGCCCCACTCCACTCCTTCCCGCCCCCTCCCCAGAGCCTACCATGCCCTCGCTCCTCCCCTGCCCAGAGCCTCCTGCACACCATGAAACAGCTGATCAGGAGATGCGGGGAGGGAAAGGGAGGAGGAAGCACTGATCGGTGGGGCTGCTGGTCAGTGGGAGGCACTGGAAGCTGTGGGGGGGTGCTGATGTGGGGCTGCTGATGTATTACTGTGGCTCTTTGGCAATGCACATTGGTAAATTCTGGCTCCTTCTCAGGCTCAGGTTGGCTACCCCTGTCAAAAGCCAAGACTTCTCATTATTACTTGTAGGCATTGCCAACCAAGTGGGTCTACACATGAGATCTTGATGAAAATTCAAAGAGCAGCTATGGGAACAGGGCTGCAAAGAAAGGTTTTATTTCTCGGTCCTCCAGCCCTGCCTATGATGCTCCTTGCTACCTGCCAGTCATGGGAGTAGCTCCCAGGAGCTCTTGAGTTCTAAACCTGGCTCTGCAACTAGCTTTCTGCGTGACATAGTGCAAGGCACTCATACTCTGTTGGTCAAATGCAGACCTAGTGTAAATGGATGCCGACTTCAGTGAAGTCAGCGGAATCACCCCCACTTACACCAGATCAGAATTTGGCCCTCCGCGTCTGTTCTCCACCCCCCTCCACAAATGGAGATAATGACATTCACTTACCTAGCTCAGAGCAGTACTGTGCAGTTTGTGACAGATACGGCAATTTCTTGCAATTTCCTGGAGGTGGCTTGTCAGATATTCCCTATTCTTTGCTTTTGGGGATGGTTTTGAAAGCAGAAGGGATGAATCACTACCCTAGACTGTGTTAGCTAAAATGCAAATGAGGTAGCTAACAGGAAGGAGGGGGTGGAGCCCCCCGCCAGTATCCAAAAGGAGTGAAGGAGTGGGGAGTGACAAGGCCGACTGACTGCAGTGGAGTTTTCTGAGTCCTGAAGCCCAAATCAGGGAAATAGGTTCCCAGAGACCCAGAGGCAGTTCAGAGCTTGGCGGTGGCAGTGTCCAGCCAGAAGTAGGGACACTGAGGCAGCTAGGATGCACTGCCAAATCTATATGATCCCCCACCCAGGGCGAAAAATGCTCAAATAAAGTGTGGGACAGCTGCTTGGGAGATGACAAAGGTAACTAGAGTGAGGAAGGAGGGGAGACTTCATCCCATAGTCTGTGACAGCCTGAGGGTCTGTGAAAACTTAAAGGACCTTGAGCCCAGTGGGAGAGGGAATTCTCCTCATCTTGACTCAGGGGGGTGGAGGATCAGTACTCCTCCCAGAGAAGTTGAGGTTAGGCTGCCCAAGTCCCCGGGGCCCTGATGTAAATGTGGGGAAGAGAAAGGAATTTAGCTGTGGGGGAGGTTTGAAGAATCTCCTTTGCCCAACCCCTCTGCTGTTAAAAGCAGTGAGAGGTTGAGAGCCACTTTACCAGGAGGTGGCCCTACGTTATTTCTCCCTTTGGTCCAAAGAATGGCTGCTTGTGATCACTCCAGGGAGTGGGAAACCTCAACTCATTGTTGGGACAGCTAGCCCCTTGGGGGACAAAGGTACATCCTGCTCACTCCTTAGAAATTGGATCAGAGATGGGAGTTGGAGGATCAGGTCTGAAGTTTACACCCAAAGGTTTTGGGGTAACAAGGATAAGAAAGGGCATGTGAGGGCTCAGTCCCAAAGGTTCTACAGAAAGAAAATATACAGGATGGTTGTCAAATGCTTAGGCAGTCTGACTTGCTGGGGAATTCACAGAGTAGAGGGGGAACTATACAGTCGGGAAATACCGCACTCAAGAGAGGGAGAGACTCGCGTCTCTACTCAGGAGAGGTGATGGCTGAGGACCCAGAATCCTGAGTGGGCACCCTTGGTGGATCACACAGGGAAACACAGGTGCGGTAGCCCTGACCTGTGACATAGTTAACTTAGTCACTATTTGCAAAGTGTTTTGAAGATATATGACTCCTCTTGATGTCCATGGATGTTGGATCAGACCCATAAAGTGCATTATTATTTCCCAGTAGCCATTACTATTGACTTACTCTGACCCAAACAGATGCTGTAGGGTAGCCTGCCTGAGCATATACACATCATAACAATTTCCAGACAATTGGGTTAGGACATTCCTGATCTGACATTGTGCGCTGCCTGTGTACTGGGGAATAAAAGGCCCTCCTGTTTATGATGTTCCCCATCACACCCTCAGCAGGTGCCAAAGGGGGAGGAGAAGTGCACATGAAATCAATAAGCTCCATTTCTCTCTGTCAGAGGATTTGTGCATTTTGTGCTGCTGGCCATAGGAAATCTAATATATAGATCACATTTCTTCAGAATAGTATCGACAAAGTGTATAATGGCTTGGCTAGCAGCCGATTGGGTAATGCCAGGAGTGTCCCTTATAGCAGTCTACATAGCCTCTGTAGTAGGAAGCCTAAAGCTGCTGTCATATTGATCATTGCAGGCAGGACAACGCCTCGTGTTATGATTTGCTAAATCCTCTTGTAATTCCTGGCCAAGATCAATAATGACCTGTTTTTATTATTATTTCCCTCCCTTCCAATGTGTATCTCTTGAACACCTGCTCCTTACTTCAAGTTGAGAAATGATTGTCTCAGCAGGTAAAGTCTTTCTGGGGATGTAGAGAATAGTTACTTCTTCTTCTCTGATCCCTCTGTCACTTCCTCCAAAATGCCTCTGTATATCTTTCCAGGACCAAGAGCTACATGGGAGGACGCACACATACAGCTTTATAAATTGGTGGGTAATTACGTAGGAATACCTTTCATTTGACTCAGGCTATGGTTGTGCTGTCTCGACTCCTTCATTAGGAATAGCAGGTGTTCAAAATCTCTCAGGATCAGGCCTTTAAAAAAAACCTTAATTAACTACTCATATTTTGTTGGGGGAGAAGAAGAAGTTGTATCTCAGGATTCTGACACATAGGAGAGTTAAAAGGGTTTTTGAGCAATGGTCTGTATAGCTTTGGTGTGTTCACTTCCTTGCACTCTGGTTGTGAGGCATGGGGATCAGGAGACAAGTATTTGTGCCTCTAAAATTACCTGTCCTTTATATATCTAGGTGTCTTAAAAGGCCAGGTCCATATGGCAGGGGTGCATTATCTATTTAATTAGAAGGTCCCAAAGATAGGTTTCTGTGGGTGTGTCTCATTGTTCCCCCCTTTTGAAAATCAGCCCCTTAATGGGTTTATGAATTCTGCAGAGACAGGAAAGCAAACATTTTTCCTCAAAGATGTTTCTAAAACAGCTCTTTTGAAAAGTGTTTCCTCCTGAGCCATGTAGAATCTTTCCAAGTATAATTATTTTAAAACCCCAGTCTATTTATAAGTTATTCTATATGCTCTGGACAAAAGCAAGTGCCAGACTGCACTGGCAGAAAGCCTACGCCTGTCTTTTCCTTGTTCGGTTTTAAAACACGTGATTTTTTTTTAACAGAGTATGACTGAAAATTACACTGGAAACTTTTTATTAGAAAAAGAAATGGAATTAGAAAAGCATAAGGGCCAGATTCAGGCAGCATGAAAGGGGCTTCAAATGGACAGAAATGCCCCCTTGACAAAAATTTTCCCCTAGAGGGAGCCTCCCTGGATTGTGGGGGCATGATAGGAATGTACTGCACTATGGCTGGTAGGGGCTGGGGTCAGAGGGGACCATGGGATTCAGAGTATAGGTAACAATAGCCCCGAGGCTGCTCTAAGAAGGGCTAGGCAGAGGGGCTACAAGAGGGGCTAGGCAGGCCCCTCTACAGCCACAGAATACAAGGGAGCACAAAGGTAGCTTAGAGCTATTTTTGACCGACCTCCCAGCCTATCTGCACAAGTGCAGGAATGGGGTCACTGAGAATCAGGATCCTTCGGTATAAATACAGGAAACCTTGTGAGGTGAGCCAAGCTGAAATGTCTAGAATCAGATCTGAGCTTTCCCAACATTCAGGATGTTTGAAGTTCATTGCTTAATTTTATATATAGCATAAAATTAAACCATTTGACTCCAGTAACGTGCTAAGAAAACACAGGCCTGGAAACTGTAGGTACAGCTAAACATTCTACTTCCCCTTTGTATTCCCCTACCATATTGGCCTGACAGGTCAATCAGACTGCTGCAGAGCTCCTCCCACTTCAGAGAGCCCACAAGGCCCATAAGATTTGGTTCTTAAACCTTCCTTTAATATTGCCCTCTCTTTCCTATATTCATTAGGGGTGCGGGATTGAGCAAAAATTGTGAAATATTTTGAAGTGTGCTGCAAAGCCTACGTATGGCTCAACGTTATTATTAAAGTAATGCCAGGGGAAGAATGGAATTGATGTGGGAGTCAGTTTTTTGGATGATTGGCTATTTGTCCCCATGAGTTATTGCATATTTTAATAGTATAAGTAGTAAGAGTTCAATTCTATTGCATCTGGTGTAGTTATCTACACTATAGATGTGTATATCATAGCATTTGACACCCACATTGCACTCCAGTACATGGCTACACAAGGTTCAGGGCAATGGAAAATCAGGCCCTAATTATTTTCAGTACCCTGAACTACACAAGATATGATGAGAAGTGACAAATTTATGACAAGCATCAATTTACATGATAGATTTCATGTAATGCATATAGCAAATTAGAAGAGATGATTTATCTCAAACAGATCATTATCTCCATGTTCAGTTGCACATTGTTTCCAAGCACTGTGTTGTATTCAAAGGATTGAAATTGCAGCAGTGTATCACCAGGGCCTGCTCCCATCCAACTCATTGCTGCTGACCTCAGTTGGAGCAGAATCAGGTCCTAGATGATTTTATCTGGTATAAGTTTACATTTGCAAAGGTAATATATTAAAACCCTCTGATCCATTAAATGTACATCTAACTGTGATAAGTGTTTAGGTCTTTTTAAGGTCAGCACTGCTTGGATTGTTGAGTCTGAAGTTCCTACTGAAGGGCACTAAATCTCTGTTCATTAAATGGTTTTCTCCAAAGATAATTAAGAGATGGTATCAGTGAGCTAGAATGTTGTCACCAAATGATCTGCTGTTGCTGCTGAGTAAGTCTCAATGCAAAGATGTATTTTCACAAGTCAGGACACTGATCCTGTGACAGAGTTCTGCTAAATCACATCAAATAGGTTCTGCCAATTTATGCTCTGATGTTGTTCACATTGAAATCAATAGGAATTTTGCTATTGACTTCAGTGGGAGCAGGACTGGCCTCTAAATAAGTGTCCACCACAGTTTGGAATACAGCCACAGTTTAAATGGCCCCTGAGCCTCCAACCAACCCCTATAATTATCCCCTAACCACTGCAGCATTCCATTTATGATTTAATCCTGAGTCTCACATTATTTGGCATTTTACTTAAAGCCTCAGTACCTGGAATCACATTACATGAGAATCTCAGCTTTCATTAAAAACAACCACAAGTTTCTAGCCTTCACAGTTGCCAAGAATTTTGAGAACACAACCCAAGCATAGGTGCTGAAACACCCCTTGGCTTGAAGTAGTAATTACAACTCAACTGCATGGTTTCCATTGTCAGCAACTCCACTATAAAAATTGTTCCAGCACCACTGGACCCAAGGGCACCATAAATGTTCAGTAGCCTGAAGGCAAAGCAAAATAATGTAAACAAACATCGTAGGATTGTTAAGTCAATCTCATGATTGGGGGGCGGGGCAGGCTTGGTTAGTGACTTTTGAATGCTTGGGGTTGGTAGTACTGCAAATTTAAATCAGCATAACACTGGGGGGATGGGGAGTGGTGGATTAAGGCAATCCAAGGCACTAAGTAAACCATGACACGTGGCTCAATTCCTGTGGAATTGCCCCCTCCTTGCTTAGGACAGCAATAGGAGAGGGCCAGCTTCTCCTCCCTTAGTAGTGGCAGTAGCATCTCCCACTCCTTCAGAACAGCAGGGATGGCAACAAGGTCCCCTGTGCTCACCAGAAAGGAGCAGGGGTAGGAGCAGGAGGGTCCCCCAATACTGACTCTCCAGCACTAAGGGTGTAAGCACACATCCTCATCTCACAGGCCCCCATCAGGTCTCAACAAATCCTTGCAGGGGACTTGACCTATTGCACCCTCCTTGGCCACCACTTCCTTGGCCCCACAATGGCCAGTCCTAGCTGGCATCTTCTCCCTCTCTGGGTTTTCTGTAGCTCATCCCTCCAGCCAAGTCCCAGAACAGTTCACTGCCCTTCTGGGGTAACTAACAGTCCAACTTAGAGTTCACAAACAGCATCCAGACTTATAATTCTTCTGTCCCTCTCAGGTTCAACTGAAATCCTCCATATCTGGGCCCCTAGAGAGATTCCCTTGAACGGCTTTTCTCCCACTACTTCCCTTTGCCAGGAACTCCAGCAGTTTACCTCAGAGGATATCCCAGCCCCCTGTAGGCCCTATCTCTGGGCTCCCCCACAGGAGCCTACTCTACTCCCTGTAGGTCTCTTTCTCCTGTTGTAGGCTCTGACTCAGGGGTATTCTTCCTCACCCACCCCATGAGTTCCTCTGGCATCTCTCTCCAAACTAGTGCTTTCACTATTTCACCACCACAGCTGGAGGCAGTCTGTCTAATTAAGCCCCATGACATCCAGTGACAGTCACTCATTAGCCCTTACATCACCAGCTCATCAGTGAGGCTGAGGGATAGCTGTGGAGTGGACAAGGTAGAACCAAGCTTAGCTCAAAGGGCCAGCCTGCCCATGACATAGGGTTTATCTTCAAGGGTTGGGCCAGCATCCTCCTCTCCTATTACACAGAGAGTCCTTTCTGTGCTAGAGTGGTGTTGGCAAGGGCCCCCTAGAGCAGTGGGTCTTGGATTTAACACCCCACTGGGATTCATGGTGCAGTTCACACCTTTCAGAGTTATTGTTTCAGGCTGTCTGCAGAGTCAGCCTGGTGGTGCTCCATTGGATACACTCTGCTCACCTTGGCAATAAAGCTAGTGATAAAATGGTAAAAATCTTTGTGAAGGAACCCCCCCACCCCTTTCCTTCTACTGATTTCAAAAAGGAACAATTTTTTATCCAATTTTTTTCATAGGAAATGTTTTCTCACCCTCCCTCCTCCTCCTCCTGCACTTCTTTTTCCCCCTCTCCAAACCTTTTTCTATTTTGCCACTAGAAATGAGGGGGAAGGAAAGGAGAAAATGGAAACTGAACATTTTTTATTTTTGGGCTGTGTTGAAAAATGGGATATTTGAAAACACAAAATATTTTCCCATGAACATTTTTATTTTTGAAAAAAGGCAATTTTTTCATATTATTTTTGACCAGCTCTAGTTTTCAAACATTTCTGTACACCAGGGCTAGAAACTTGCTTTTTCATTTGTTTTAACAAAAACTACTCCTGAGCAATGTTCCCTCTAAGTTTTCCCACACATGTGTGGAATGAATTTTGTTATGTACACCAATATGGAGGTGATGTGTGACACATCACCTTCATATTGGTGCACATAACAAAATTCATGTGGGGTGGGGTTAGGGGGTTCGGAGTGTGGGAGGGGGCTCAGGGCTAGGACAGAGGGTTGGGGTGCAGAGGTGTGAGGGCTCCAGCTGGGGGTGCTGGCTCTGTGGTGGGGCCGGGGATGGGGGTTTGGGGTGCAAGAGGGTGCTCCAGAGCTATGGCAGGGAGAGAGGGCTCCTCCCAGCTCTCTCTCCCTGCAGCAGCACTTGGGCTGGCAGGGAGAGGTGCCTCTTTCCACTGCGGCAGCTCTGGGGTTGGGGCTGCAGGATGGGTGCCCCTCCCCCGGCAGGCCTGGGATGGGGCTGGGCTCAGGCCAGGGGAGGGGTGCAGCTGCAGGTCGGGGCTGGCCAGGGCACTCCGGCTGGGTTTGGGCTGAGCCACCCCGGCCATGGCTGGATTTGGGCCAGGGTAGGGGCACCCTGGCCAGTCCAGGTGCCCTGGCTGTGGCAGAATTGGGGCTGAGGGAGGGGCACCCTGGCAGATTGGGGGCCAGGCTAGGTTGGAGCTGGGGGAGGGGCGCCCCTCCCCTGGCAGGTCCCCAGGCAGGTTCCCTGAGCACCTATGCAGCACTAAGAAGGCTGCTGCACGGCTGTACAGCTTACAGGGAACTTAGCTCCTGGGGGAATTCTGCACCATTGTGCATGGGCAGAATTTATGTCCCCCGCAGATTTCTTTGCTTCCCCACAGAAAAATGACTTTCTGATGGGGAAGCAAAGGGAAGCCACAAAATCAGTCATACGACCCTTTCCAGCAGTATGTTTCAGGTGCCCAGGGCAGCTGGCAGAGAGGAAAATCACTTTGGGGCAGGGGGCGGGATTGAGAAAGACCTGGCTGGTGGCTCCTTCCCTACACTGGGCTCAGCTGCTAGACCCGACTGGGCTGGAGAGGACAGGACTTCCTCTTCCTCTGCATGGCATCTGAGGCCGGGTCAGACCCACCCCCAGATTTCTTCCCCAGCTGCAGGAAACTCTGCAAACTGTCCTCCCCCCGATATGCTTCCTGCACCCATCACTCCTCAGCTGCAGGGGGAGGGATCTCTGTAGAGGGAGCTGCTCCCCCATCTGCCCAACCCCCATGCATCCAGACCCACTCATACCCAGACCCTCCTGCTGGGCCTCACCCCCACTCTGTACCCATAACCCCCCCCCCCGACAAGCTCCAATAAGCCACCTGCACCTGGATCCTCACCCTACTGAGCCCCAATCAGCTGCACCTGGATCCCCACTCTACTAAGCCCCACTCCCCCAGCATCTAGACCCCCCCCACTAAGCTCCCCACACCCAGATCCCCCCATTGAGCTCTATCCCCCACACCCTAACCCCCCCCACACTGAGGCCCAACCACCTTCACCTGGACCCCCCTGCAGAGTCCCATTACCATTGCACCAGAACCCCACAACAAGCCCCTGTGCATCCAGATCCCCCACTGAGCCACTTGCACCCAGATTGCCTCACACAGAACCCTCTTTACCTACACCTGGATCTTCCCACACTAAGCCCCTCCACACTTGGATCCTGCCTTGCTGAGCCTGCCTGCCCCCAACCCCCATTTCTCTTTATCTTGGGAGAGAATTTTTGATCTGTAACAGCCCTTCTTGTAGAACAGTATATCAGGCCAGTCTGTCCCTTAGACCGAGAAGGGATTGATGCTATTCCCTATGGAATCTGTCCACCAGGCTCATGGGTTAGCTGGAGAGGATCACTCAAGTGGGATGCCCTCTATCCTCCTTCAGGGATGTGCATTCGGCTCACCACAGCACTCCCAACCCCTATCAGCAGGGAAGACAGAGTCATCTCAGGAACTGAATTCTGACCACATCTTGCCTCTAGTACCATTAATATTTATTCCGACAATTGACTAAGTGGGCCAGATCCTTAGGTCTTTCCGAGCTGTGCTCTAAGCCATCATTCTACCTCCCTTGATCTGAGGAGCAGCTGGGCTTGTTTAGCCCTTGATACAACTTAGAGTAGCTTCAGAGCTGCTGTAAATTACAACAGCAGTGACAGTCCCAATGGCTGGTCCGCTGGCCCCCGAGAGCTGGTGCACCATACTCCAGCCATATACTTCTCAGTTCTTTGTCTGCCCCGATATGCACCTCTGCTGCAGGTGGAGAGTGGGGAGCAGCTGGCACTGAGCTGCTACACTGGTATTACACCACCCAGGGATTCCCTTATGCAAGCAACTCAGGCTAGTTATTCCACTTAGGGCTGTTTTCTGGCTGCTTTGTGCTGCCTGAGCAGTGCAAAGCAACTGGATGGGGAGGGTGGGACTGAGGGTCTGGACCTCAGTGTTTTAATGCATCCCTTACTCTGAGCTTCATAGTCTCCACAAATTTGTATTTTACAGGCCACCAGTGCCTTTGTACACACAAGGGTTGCTCTCAGCTTGGACTTTGGGCCTTCCTTGTGATCTTTTCTTTGGTCAGGAGGGATCAAAAGGCTGTTTCCCATATCCTCTCCATTCTAAGAGCAGGACTGAGTTATTCTTTGACCAGCTGACAACACAGTGACATTTCTTCCCATATAGGCCTTCCACTACCCTGACACACTTTATCCTACCTGAATCAACTGCCACCCTGCTCCTCTCAAGTCCTAATAATTTTTCTCCAAATGCCGGATGGGCAGGCAGAAGCGGCCCAAACAGTGTCTTTGGCATGGTTGTCAAACATGTAGCAGAATTCCCCTCGATTTACCAGAGCCCGTTGTGCACAATCTGTGTAACTACTGTCACATTCCAGGGTGCAATCCAGACCAGTGAGGGGCTGTGTCACCATCTGCCCTGTAACCTTGGAGTGGGGGGGCTCACAATGCTTTGCTGCTATAGCTCCCAAACTGGGCTTCCCACAAACAGCTTGCAAGCATGCAAGTCACACCCTGACTGTCTGCATAGCTGCAGCCTTGGTCCAACAACTCTGACCCCATCAGCCTGTCACACTAGCCCCACTCTGGCTTTCACAGACTTGGTTACTACATGCAGGGAGACCCCAGCACATTCCCAGTCCCATTTTTTCCCCAAAACATGTGTTGCACTGTGCAGCTCTCTCCTGGACAGTTCAAATATTAGAGGTCCATTCCCCTGTAAGGGATCAGTGTACAACAGTTTGCTACTTTAATTGGAGTTACCAAACAATTCAGTGTAAACTAAGCACTGGATTTGATTAAAGAATAAAACAATTTTATTTAAGTGAGTACAAGTATAAGGCATTGAAGTCAGAAATGAGTACAAGGGAAATAAAGATAAAACATTTTCTAGTGCTAGAACTTTAACTAGGCTTAGTTCAAGGTGAAATTCTTACTTCTTCTTATTGTTTGGAGCAACAGGGCTGACCAAATTCTCAGGTCAGTACCCCTCCTGAAATCCAAACGCTGGTTCCTTTGTCTTCTCAGGTGAGAAAGAGAGGAAGAGAAAGAAAGCATGAATATCTGGGTTGTTCTTACCCCTCCCTTTTATAGTGCAGTCACTCTTTGAAATGCATTTTCCTGAGGGTTGCCCCTAGATAAAGTTTGCTCTCACTGTGAGGATAGAGACATGGAATCTCGTGGTGAAAGAGGTCCCATGTTGTTGTTTATTAAAATGCAAATCAATCTGTTCCTGCCTCCCTCCGTTGCCAAGGAATGGCCACTTGACCGGTGATAGCCAATCGACTTTGATGACAACTGACTAGAGGCATCAGTTTGTCCTTTGTCTCTGAGGAACAGATTTACCCCCCTCCCCACACTTGTCTGGTAAACACATTTTAATCATAATTTCTTTTTATGTTCATAGCTTTACATTATAATGTTGCTACGCACATTTCACCATATTATTGACCAGTGAGTTGTTTGTTTTCAAATGATATCGCACAAGGCATATTTTGTAAAGAAATTATTACAATAGTGTGTTGCATGTGAATACAGCAGTACATTCGGTCACAATCACACACAAACAGCTTTGGTATATTGAAGGCAGTTGTGGTAGAAGTCTATGAGCTGCACAAGTATTAAGTATTTGTCTATTGTAATGCTTGGGTATTAAATATATTTAATTAACTCACTCTTTCCTTTGCTTTTCTTCTTCCTCCTTTACCATTTCTGTTCCTTCACTCCAACTTTTCTTTTCCTCCATTTTTCTGCAGTCTTATCCCTCATTCTAATTTCCCTCCTCCACCATTCTCTTCTATCTTCCTCCTTCCTGCATATTCTTTCATTCTTCCCATCTGTCTCCTCCCTTATTATGAATCTGTTCCCTGCCCAATAACTCCTATACTTTCTCACACTCACACACTGCCCTCCCCATCTCACACACATGCTCTTTCCCTCTCATGCATGCACTCCACCCCTATTGATTCACACTAGTGCTGCATGGATTGGAGGATACCCAGGGAAGCTCTTCATCCCCCTCCCCAGGCTAGAAAGGGTCAGAAGAATGGTCCTGACCTCACTCCTTCTACAGGCTTTCTTTGGTGCAATGGGGGTGGGTGGGAGAATTCACCTAGGGATGACCAGATTTTCAAATTAAAAAGCCAAGACACCTTTCAAATGGGGTAGGAGTGATGATGCATGGGTGGCAACACTTTGGGGGGTTATGCCTGAGAGGGAGGGTGAGGGACAAAGGCATGTCTCCTCAGCCCAACAGCCTCTCCCTCGCCTTTCCTGTCACTCTGTGGATTCATGTGGAGAAAGGCTGCTTCAGCAACTTGTGTGGAGGAGGACGGGCGGGGGGAGAGGGCTTTGGAAGGGGAGTGGGGGAGGAGGTGTCAACGTGCAACAGGCCTGGTAGGTTGGGGAGATGGGTTCTTGAGGCTTGTGTGCTCAGCCCACTCATCATCAGTTGCATGAGCTTAGCTGCTTCAGATGGCCAGTTTACAGGGTTCACAAAAACAGAGACAAAAGCTGGATTTTGTAAAAATAACCAGGGCATTCCCAGCATTCGGAGATACATTGTCCCACTTTGAAATCACCTCCCTGGACAGGCAGAACAAGGAACAGGAGCTCTGCCCTCATCCCACTTGGTCTCCACTGTGAGACTGGAACTGGCAAAGTGAAGAGCATCTAGATCTAATCTGCTCAGCACTTGTAGCCTAGTCCTGGGCCCTGCTAAAGCCACCAAATGCTTGCCAAATGCTGGATGGCCTGGGACCCCAATCCATAGGAAGCTACTGCATTCAGAACTTGTTATAGCCCTCCCAAAGCTGCTGTAACTAACTTTGGGGCTAGGCACACAGCTCCCTGTTCCAAGTGCCAAGCTCAGCTCAGACAGAATGAAGAATTAGGGCCAGAGAGAGCGAGCAGTATCTTGCTGTAAAACATGAAAAGAAATCTGAAGATAAAGTACTTTTCTGCTTATCATCATATAAAATTCAATAATGCTCCAGGATGTGGGTTTGTTACTGTAATATACAGATTACTCAGGTATGTTCAATAATATGTTTATAATTTCTGCATTTACATAGAACTTTTCACTCAAGGCTCTGAAGAACTTTACAGCCATTAATTAAGTCTTACAACACCCTATAAAGTTGGTAAGGAATGGAAAGGTTAAATGACTTGCTAGAGATTCCAGAGTGAGTCAGTGTTAAAGTGGAGGAAATAGGCCTAGGAGCAAAGATGGCCGTTAACTATTGCTATACCACAGAACAAGCTGGCTCTCCAAAGTATACTGTAGTTTTAAAGGAAAAGCTGATTTATGACTGAAGTTTTCCATCTTAGCAGTGAACTATTAGCTGTTCAGTTAACCAGCAGAGACTATGCAAATATGACTTATACTGCTTTCTTCTCTTGATGACAAAAAAGCTCATTAATCGCTGTGCATGTAAACTTACTAGGAGGAAATGTTTGTTTTTATAAATGATTGTAACAAGTAAATATTTTTCAAGTAAAAGAAAACAGCACGTAGATCCAGGAGGTTTGATTTGTCCTTTTTGTCACGGTTCAGGGCAACAGCACCTGTATTCCCCGTTTGTGGTCTCTCGAGGGCACCCATTCTAGGCTCCTCAGTTGCCATCTTTTTTGGTCAGAGACCTTCATCTCTCTCCCTTCTGACCAGGGTTTCCCCCCCCGACTGCACAGTTCCCTTCCTACACTGTGATATTCCCAGCAAGCCAGACTGGTTAAACAAGTCAGGGTCTGCACTCTTTCTCATCGACGGCTATGAACAGCTGTAATTGCCAACAGTCACAAGTTACCACACAACTCCTTATAAGCAAGCACATTTATTTTTAAGGTGAAAGCATTACAGAGAAAACATATTACAAACAATAAAAAAATGTACAGTCATGCCAATAAGCTTACCAGAGATTAGCCCTCAACTCCAGCAAGGGTTCTGATAGAAGTCACTCCTTCAAACCCACCAAGGGGTTTTTCTGTGGTTACAAGTTCAGAATAGTGTAGCTCAGAACTAACAAACTCTGCATAGGTTAGTCTTTCCTTTATACAGCTTGAGCATTGGATATTGAGACTGTGGGAACCGGTAATCAGCCCTCTTCAGGACATAGCTTCAAAAGGCTGGGATTTTGCATAACTGAGGGGGTGAGGAATTCGTATTTTCCACTTGATACTGTGTGTCCCAAAAGTCCATTCTTGTCTAGCACATTGTTCAATATAGTCCTAGGCATAATATATTGGTAGGGGGTTCCCACCTTCTCCATGCACAGACACTGGCGTAGGTAGCCATCCACACTATGATGCTGGCCCATCCCATGACCCAAGCCTGCCCTCCACACTGGCTAACAGGGTGACCTTTGTTTGCCTCATATTCAGTCCACTATCCCCAGCTCACTCACACGGGCCAACCCAGGCACTCCTTCTTACATGTAACCCAGTCTGGTGCTAGCTACTAGCCCACGCTGTCCAAAACAGTGCAATCCCCCCCTTTCTCAGCTGAAGCATCTCACTACCCTTGTGTGCTGTGCAGTGCCACCCAGTGCACTCTTGGAGGAGCTGCCACGATTGGCCCGCAGCAGCATTCTCTGCCTTCTAGCACCTGCCTGACGCTAGTGTGCCTAGCTGTACAGCCCCCGCGTCCACACCACCCTCTGGCAGCATTGCAGACGGCAGTCTGCGGAATGGGCGGGGCGAAGGGAGAAAAGCCCCGCCCCCAAAGGCCTCTCCGCATTCCCTGTTTTCAAGCCAAGTTTGTAAGGAAGGGGGCGGGGCTCCCTGTTACTCCTGCCGCGCCCTCTGGCTCTAGGACCCGCCCCCGGCCGGTCTCCGCGCTGAGTCGGAGGAGGTGGGTGGCGGTTACCATGGTGATGACGTCCTACTAGCGGGAGGGGGGGGCAGGGTGAGCTAAGAGAGAAAGATGGCGGCGGCTGCAGCGGGGCCGCAGTGGGCGCCAGGGCAGCGCTGAGGAGACCCGAGCCGGGCGGGCGGGGACGCAGTGCAGGCGGCGGGAGCGAGGAGCGGGGCCCATGTGCGGCGGCGGGGGCAGCAGCGGCCCGCTAGCACCATCCACCGCAGGGTCCCGCGGAGACGGCTCCGGGGCAGCCGAGTGAGCGCGGCGGCGGCCGGGTAGGGGCGGCAGGATGAAGTTCGCCGAGCACCTCTCCGCGCACATCACGCCCGAGTGGCGGAAGCAGTACATCCAGTATGAGGTACGCGGGGCGGGCCGGCGCCGGGACAGCGCTGCCGCAGGAGCGGGTCTCGGGGCGCCCCGCGGCGGGGAGCCAGGGCCTCGCTGCTGTGCGAGCTGTGAGAAGGAGCTCGGCTCCTTCGGGGCTGGGCTTACCGGCCCCCTCGGATGCCTGCCGGCTGTGTGATCCCCGGCCGCTGGTGTGCCTCAGGGAGGGTCCCGGTCACTTGGGAGGTGACAGCCCCGGGTTCTCTCCGATCAGCAGCGGCTCCTTATCCCACAGCCTCCCCAGCTCCCGGGAGCTTTCATCGGAGCAGCCCCCTATCGCCCCACTTCCCTATCCCCTAGGCTGCCGAGGCGTGTCTGTCACCCTGTGCCCTTCTGCCAGGGCTTTCGCAAAAGGAATCCCAAATCCAGCATTTCCTCCCTTTGTGCGGCTCTCCGCTAGCATCCCATGTCACGCCCTCTGCTTCTGGGGCTCTCATTTCATCCCAGAGGGCTCTCATTTCATCCCATCATCCCCTGTGCCCTGCTGGAAGCGTTTCCTGATCGGACTCCTATCAGTCATCCTGCCCCTGATCAGCCCGAATCTCTTTTTAGCACCTCTCAGGTCATCTCTCTTTCCATCACTCCCGTCCCTGTTCACCCCAGCCCTGATCAGTGAGGTAAATGTCTATCCAGGGGCTCTCTAACTGGATTGAAACTTGACATGAAGATAGCCTAGAAGCATGCTCTGAAAGACTTCTGTTTCCAAATTTATAAAGTAAAATGTTACAATTATACAAAATAATTAAAATGTTTTTGCTGGTGTAGCTTTTGTCCATAATTCTGGAACTTGGACTGTAATTTTTTTTTTGCTTTTTGAGGCTCTGAAGAAACAAATAACTGGGGTGGCCATTTAAATAAATAAGCCTTTATATGGCATCAATACTTTAAATAAATAAACATTGCTGTATATATTTTGGTTGTATATATTTGAGTGAAGGGACTGTAACCCAAAAAATACCCAATGAGCACTAACGGTTGTATTAAATAAATAATGATAATTTGCCATATAAACACTTGGATCTGAGAGATTATTTTTGTGTTCAGCAACATTATCTAGAATCCAGCGGTTTCTGTTTATATGCTCATCAGGAACACAGTGCAAAGTCAATATGTTTATACACCTAGGTAGATTTTAAGAATGAAACTGGAGCTCATGTCATTCATAGAGCTTGAGCAAAAGCAATTTGAAGTAATAGCTGTAACATTAAGATTAATATTGGATTTTTGCATATAACTTCTCTGATAGCAGATGAGCTGGTTTAGGAGCTTGAGGAATGAATAAATAAGTTATTTAAAAACATTTAGTGGGAATTATTAGGAGAAACCTGTGATAATATAAAATATGTGATTGATGGTATGCGAGAGGCTGAGAATTACTCCTCCTTTTGTAGTATTTTCTTTTTATGGTAACTTTACATAAATTAGAAATGTAGAGGCTGTGGAATTGTAGTATAGAGTGATGTGTAATGCTCTATTGTTTTATGTTCTTTCAGTTCTGGGACCCTGGCAAGAGCCCAGATTACGGTTCTTATTAAATTTGGTGGTGTTTTTACAGCTTCTTGTGAGCAAATGATTTTCAGCACCACTGTCAGTTCTTCACTGTGGAGGCTTGGAATATATGATCTCTTTGGCTCACAGTTGCCTCTCAGTGAAGTATGGCTCCTAAAGATCAGAACTGAAGGGACAGCTGTAGTGACTATAAAAATCTACCTGAATGGCTGAGAACATTATGGTTTTTATAGCAACAGTTACTTAATTTTTTAAGGTTAGTGAGGCCTTCTGGGGAAATTTGCTTTGCATTTGTCTGATTCATACTTGATTTTAGGATTAATCCACTTAAGTTGCAGACTCTTAATCTTCATGGACACAATTCACACAAAATTCTGCTCTATCAATCATGGATTATTTGCAGAAAATAGCTTATATTTTTTTCAGATTTTATTACATCAGTTTATGGTGAGAGAATAAAAAACTTCAGAAGATAGCAATAAAATTATCCCTTGACTAATCCTAAATTGGGGTATAGAATGTTGTTGTTATTTAAAAGAACAAATGGGAAAGGCAATACAGAGAGGTTCACTATTTAAAATTTATTAAATGTTAAAGGTTTGAGAACATCTGATAATAATAATGCTTTGCAGTATATATGTCTTCGTGATTTCTTGAAATCTATTTTAACCAAGTAGCAAGAATCCCATAAAATTATTATCCAGCATAATATTTGCAAAAGAAACAAACAAAAAAATGGACTAAATTATTCTAGTGGATTTTGTGTGTACAAATAGATTTATCAATTGGATTTCTGCACAGATATTCATGGCAGTATTCGGCATGAAGTCTTCTGAACACTAACATCCTTTGTTACTCAAAGCTTTGCAGGAATAAATTTCTAATGCTTCTGTGCCAATACTGACACTACTGGAAAATCTACTTTTGTTCTTCATATATATTTCAGGTAAGACTGGTAGACAAGTTAGTGAAGCTACACTTATGTGTATCTTCCCCAATTTTTGGTAAGACTCTAGAGAGTGAATAAATGTTAATATCATAATATGATATCTTTCCTCATTCAGATACTTGTGTTTTCGCACTCAGTGATACTGTAGCCTATTTTACATTCTCATTTGTTAGTACCTTCAGTGATATTTGTTGTTGGAACTTGTATTTTTTTGTCTCAGAACAAACCTTGCATTTTCATTCATTCCAAGTTTAGGGAGGCTCTTTCTTTTACCATCATCTTCTAGTATTTCATTGTTTTCAAAACAGTTTTGTATTAACTATCGCAACTTTCAAAAGGTTTTGCTGATTACCTAGTTTGAAATCTGGTTCATGGGATTTGTTGGAAGGCTCCATTTTGACCTGATGGAGGTCAAGTCCGTTTTTTTCAGGTGCATACATGGATAAAATTGTTTTTAGAGACTTCAGTAACAGTTTTTGCTGTTTATGATATGTCTGATTCCTCCACAAATTGAAATATGTGATAGACACCTGAGAGCTTTAAGAAACCCATGACCAGCAACAACTTCTTCTGAACTGGTAATGACTGATTTAAAAAAAAAAAAACCATTCCCTGCTACTTGAGCTTTTATTTTTTTCTGGGGGACTTCACATCTTAATATTCACAGTAGAAATAAATTGATAAGAGAATTATTGAAAGGAAAAGAGCTCTAAAATCATGTATTTGTCTTAGTTCAGCTCATAGAAGCTGAAACAACTTGAAGTGGGGTAGCAGAGTAATATTAATGTCTGATGTTTTGACCAATCCTACCTCTTCTCTTCATTCCCCAGTTCCAAAGGAATTAGTCTTGCATTTGAATACCAGTTAACAGTCATCTTACTAAAAATGGCTTAAGGTTAGTTTGATGAGAACAAAGTTGCCAGTTCACTGGGTAATTCAGAAAATTATGTAACCAAGTGGTGGCTAAAAATTTCAAGTGGATATTTGTTTTCTAAAAATATCAGATTAATGTTGCATCTTGCCTCTGATAGATATTTTCTAGAAGAGATACTGGAGACAGAAAACGAAGACATATCCTGAATGAGGTTTCATAGAATCATAGCAATTTAGGGCTAGAAGGTTGCTCAAGAGACCTACTCCAGCCCCCTGCGCTGAGGCAGGACCAAGTAAATCTAGATTGTCACTGGCTGGTGCTTTTCTAACCTGTTCTTAAAAACCTCCAATGATAAGATTCCACAGCCTCCCTTGGAAGTCTATTCCAGTGCTTAAATACCCTTACAGGTAGAAAATTTTTCCTAATGTCTAACCTAAATCTCCCTTGCTGTAGATTAAGCCAATTACTTCTCCTACCTTTATTGGACATGGAAAACAGTTGATAACTGTCATCTTTTTATAACAGCTGATATAACGCATATAACATACCAGTGTAACATATTTGAAGACTATTGTTCCCCCCTCCCCGTTGTCTTTTCTCAAGACTAAACATGCCCAGTTTTTTTGGTCTTTCCTTGTAGGTGAGGTTTTCTACACCTTTTATAATTTTTGTTGCTCTCCTCTGGACACTTTCCAATTTGTTGACATCTTTCCTAAAGTGTGGCTCCTAGAACTAGACACAGTACTCTAGTTGGGGTCTCACCAGTTTCAAGTAGAGTGGGACAATAACCTCCTGTGTCTTACACATGACACTCTTGGGACCCCAGAATGAATTAGCCTTTTCTGCAACCACATTGCGTCTGACGAAATGAGTATTTACCCATGAAAGCTTGTGCTCCAATACGTCTGTTAGTCTATAAGATGCCACAGGACTCTGTCACACATTACATTGTTGACTCATATTCAGTTTGTGAGCATCTATAACTCCCAGATTTTTTTTCAGCTGTGCTATTGTATAACTACTTATTCTCCATTTTGTAGTCGTGCATTTGATTTTTTTGCTTCCTAAGTGTAGTACTTTGCATTTGTCTTTATTGAATTTCATCATGTTGATTTCAGACCAGTTCTCCAAATTGTCAAAATCATTTTCAATTTTAATCCTGTCCTTCTGACTAGTAGCAACCCCGCCCAATTTAATGTAATCTGCAAATGTTATAAACATACTTTCCACTCCACTGTCCAAGTAATTAATGAAAATTTGAATAGTTCTGGACCAGGACAGACCCCTGGGGGACCCCACTGGACACATCCTCCCAGTTTGATGGTGAACCATTGATAGCTACTCTTTGAGTATGGTCTTTCAACTAGTTATGCACCCACCTATTAATAATTTTCTATAAACATCATTTCCCTAGTTTGCTTATGAGACTGTCAAGTGGGACTGTAAAAAGCCTTACTAAAATCAAGATGTATCGCATATACCGTTTCCCCCTTATTCACTAGGCCAGTAACCCTCTCAAAGAAGGAAGTTAGATTGGTTTGGCATAATTTGTTCATGACAAATCCATGCTGGCTATTACTTATTACCCTATTATCCTCTAGGTGCTTACAGATTTATTGTTTAATCAATTGTTCTAGTATCTTTCCAGATATTGAAGTTAGGCTGACTGATCTACAATTCTCTGGGTTTTCTTTGTTCCCCTTTTTAGCGATAGGTACCTTGTTTGCCTTTCTCTAGTTCTCTGGACCTCACCAGCCCTCCATGTGTTCTTAAATATAATTGCTAATAGTTCTGAGATTGCTTCAGCTTAAGTGCCCTTGGATGAATTTCATCAGGCCCACCCTGCTGACTTGGATACACCTAACTTACCTAAATATTATTTAGCCTGTTTTTTTCCTATATTGGCTTGTGTTCCTTCTCTCTTGTTAATATTAATTGTGTTAATTATCTGCTCACAGTTAACCTTTGTAATGAACACAAAATAGGCATTAAGCACCTTAGCCTTCTTGATATGTTGTTAGTGCTCCTTCCTCACTAAGTCGTGGACCTATACTTTCCTTTGTCTTTCTCTTGCTCCTAATTTATGTATATATAGAACCTCTTCTTATTGTCATTGATTCAAAAATTCAGTTTGCGCCTTAGCCTTTCTGATTTTGTCCCTACATGCCTGTGATATTCTTCTGTACTCCTCCTGTGCAGTTTGTCCATGTCTTTGCTTTTTATAGGATTCCTTATTGATTTTCAGGTAATTCAAGAGCTCCTGGTGAAACCATATTGGCCTCTTACTAATCATCTTATCTTTCCTTCACAATGGATAATTTGCTGTTGTACCGTTAATATTGTTTCTTAGAAAAATTACCAGCTTTCCTGAATTCCTTTTCCCTTTAGATTTCTTCTAATGGAATCTCACTTACCAGTTCTGAGTTTGTTAAAGTCTGCTTTTTTTGAAGTCTGAATATCTGTCAGTTTTGGCTTTGTAGCCATATTTTTCCTATTTTGTAAAGGATTTTCTTTCCTCTTTGTGTGCGATCCAAATGGGGTAAGCTGACTGCAGATACAAATTACTGTCAGTAACACAAAGTAGAAAAAAAATCTTCGTTCTAATAATTTTAGGTGTTAGACGTAACAAGGATAAGTTTAATAAAACACCCCTCAATTGATTAAAAAAAATCCTGTTGGTTGTAATCTTTGCATGGGGTGGCTCAGGTGATTGTGTAAAGGGGCATTGAGCCTTTCGCTTCTAGATCATCTGTTTAATTTTATAGGACAGGTGAACAGTGACTGAATCTGCTGCTAGGCAGCTTCCTGATTTTACATATTTCAGTTCAGTTCAGGTGTCTACTGACAGCTAGTACCTCCAGTTTTCAAGGCTGATAATCTAGAACAGGGGTAGGCAACCTATGGCATGCGTGACAAAGGTGGCACGCAAGCTAATTTTCAGTGGCACTTACACTGTCCGGGTCCTGGCCACCGGTCCAGGGGAATCTGTATTTTAATTTAATTTTAAATGAAGCTTCTTAAATATTTTAAAAACCTTATTTACTTTACATACAACAATAGTTTAGTTATATATTATAGGCTTTTAGTAAGAGACCTTCTAAAAACATTCAAATGTATTACTGGCACGCAAAATATTAAATTCGAGTGAATAAATGAAGACTTGGCACACCACTTCTGAAGGTTGCTGATCCCTGATCTAGAATCTTTCAGTAGCACTGCATATATTCTAGAGGTTAATCTTGAAACTATGGATATAGAAAATACATACGTTACAGATTTTAAAATTCCTTTAGAACACAACCTTATCTCACAGATTTTAAAGAAATTCTGCATTTTCCAGCATCACGCTCTTTTGAGTTTTATAACAGGAGGAACTTGTCCAAGAATTTTGGGCTAAATTATTAATACTAAATCAATTTAACCTTTCACTTCCAAAAATCCACCTCATACTTAGCAGTGTGAAAGCTCGGTGAGCCCAGATGGGATCCAAGCTAGCTCAAGAAAGGAATTTAGACTTCCTTGAACAAATAAGAATATAAGCACCCTTCATTCTTGGTTCCTCTTATAGACCCGAGGAGCATTTTATTTTTCCTCACTTTGCATCTTCCCTTGTAAAGCTTTGCATCATGGACACAATCCTTCTAGTACTATGCTAGACATGACTCCCTTTATTCTATTTCTAGCAAATCCACTTGAAGTCCAACACTATGGTTTAATCAACAAGTTAGAGTGACATGAGTTGTTTCCCCTCCAGGGTTACTTTTGATCTGTCAGTGGTTCTCAGCCTGCGGGCCACTTGTGGCCCAGTCAGCACACAGCTGCGGACCATGTGACATCCTCAGGGCCATACAGGTAGTAAATATATTGTGTAGATGTGGCTCACATAACACACAGAGAGCTGCATATGTGGTCCATAATGGTAAATAGGTTGAGAACCACTGATTTATGTGAAACAGTGCCCTGTAGACCAGGGGTTCTCAAACTGGGGGTCGGCACCCTTCAGGGGGTCGCATGGTTATTACATGGGGGGTTGCGAGCAGTCAGCCTCCACTCCAAACCCAGCTTTGCCTCCAGCATTTATAATGGTGTTAAATATATAAACAAGCGTTTTTAATTTATAACGGGGGGGGGGGGTTTGCACTCAGAGGCTTGCTGTGTGTAAGGGGTCACCAGTACAATAGTTTGAGAACCACCACTGTAGACAGAGCCATGCAGAGTAGCACTACAACTGAATAAAGTGAATAAGTTTTCACCTTAAAGTGACTGTAAAAAGAATACCTCCTTTAGAGGTTAGTAGTTTTTGGTATTCACCATCCTTTCCTATCCAACTTAGTTTAAATTCTTATCCTGGCGGATCTGGCCAGCCTAGGACCTCAATTTGATATGCTTAAGAAGAAGAAAAGTAGAGATGTCTAGATTTCAGAGGGTGTGTGTCTTTTATGCCGTGAGCTTAAATTGGTAAGGAATCAACTCAAGCTAAATCGTAATAAGGCACTCAGATTTGAATGTACAGAAAACGGGCTTGCACTGGTTTAACTTCACAAACTTCTAAACTGTTTGAATTTTATTGGTACAAGTCTTTTGTGTAGACAAGGCCTAAAAGAAAAAATACAGTAGGGGCTTCTTTTGTTAATCTGTAATGCTGACACCCCCACTCCCCAACCTGGATTATCAGAGAAGACTTAATATTGCTGTTGTAAGGTTTATTTTGTTTATATTTGTTTCATTACTCATAATCTGCATTGAGTCTCCCATTCATTGCGAATTAATGAGTTTACTGTATTAGTTTGCTTTGGACTGAAGTATGAGAAGTTTAAAATTATGACTTGGCATGCATCTTCTTAAAAGATGGTCCTCCATTTTTTAGATATTATTTTCAGAGGAGGGAGGTTTATTATCTATTTAAATACTTACACTGGTATCACCATAATGGGGGCCGTGTATCATGTTTCAGAATGGTGGAGAATTTCCTTTCCCTTGACTGTTTATATGCTTCTGAGTAGATTTGGGAAGCAGCGTCCTTCTTATAGAAGGAGATTTCAACTAGCCTTTTTTCTTGTACTTTATATTTCTCATGGGCTGTGTGAATGTTTTAGTGCATGGAAAAAGTTATAGCTAGGCAAAGATTAATAGGAGGAAAAACGAACACTTTTGCCACTTGATAGACTGTGGAACCCAGGTCATATGCAACTAACTAGTAAGTCATGTGGAGAAGCAGATTCAAATGCCAAGTATTGGCTGGGAATGTTTAAAAAAGAAAACAGTGGAGGGGGAAGGTTGACTGGCATGGAGAAGATGAGTAAACAATGTCTTAAGTAGGAAAACACAGTTATGCAAGTGACCCATGCCGAGACCTCTGTGTGGATTCAGGAATCAGACCTTTGGGAGATGGCTAAAACTGTCTATTTAACTTGCCATTTGTGGTATCCTGAAATAAAGATGTCCTTTAGACCTTGTATTTACTTTGCAAGATTATGACCACCATGTTACCATAGTTTTTCTGATTTTCTTTCTAATTACTCAGTTTGCTTTTTTCTTTGAGTACTATTTGCTAATTATGCTGCAGTGCCTTGATCTTGGAGAATTGGAGTGGGGCTCAAGGATTGGGGCTCAAGCATCTTGTTGGTTGAAGGAAATAGGTTTGTAGAACATGTTCTCAGGATGGATTAGGATAACAGCCAAAAAGGACAGGCTGGACACTTCATATATCCTAAAATGGAACCAGACAATGCAACTCTCATTAAAACGTGATGGTTTAGATGTTATGTTCACAAATCTGAACATTCAGTTATGGTTTGCACAGCAACTGTATCTCTACCACTTGCACATTCATCATGCACTCTATATAGTGGGTATTGTTTGCCTTAACATATGCAGTGGGGCTCTTTCTTCCTTGCTGTTTCTGGCTCCAGCATGACAAGTCTAGGCTTCACCATTATATCTTTCAGCAACAGGCCACAATTCATCCTGTTTATTTCTTATTTGGACTTGTGTAGTAACCAGGAGTGTAGAGTACACAACCCACTCTTGAATTGTTGGTATTGTTTCAGTAACTAGCTGAAAATCATCATATAAAAAGGATTGCAACTGACACACTGACTGTGGGCTTGGAACACATGAGTTTTTTGGGGTGGTTGAATACCACTCTTGAACCCAGGTTGTGCATGTAGCAGTTGAATGGATTGCCCAAAGTATATCTTTAACTGTGTTACCTCTGCCAGTTTGATTTGTGAAACTGCTTCCTGTACTAGAAAACTAGTGTACTGGATTTCCTGAGCTATTTGATCCCTTGAGTTCTGGAGCGTGAGACACTATGGTTCCGGAGTTCTGGTTAACGAGCCTTATCTGGATTAATGTTTTGCTCTTTTAGTCTCTACTTCAAAAGAAGACTAAAAGGGAAATGTGCTGATTTCTTTTGTCATGCGGTCTTCACTTTTTAAAGAAAAGTATATATTTTTCAGTACTTCACAATATCGATAAGCAGTCCCTGAAGCTCTTTCTTCCTTTGACATGACAGAGTCCAGTTATGTCACACCGAAGCTCTGGAATTGTCAGGTTTCTCTCTAGTAAAATCCTATCTTACCTAATAGGAAATATTTTTCCAAAAGAGCATATTTACATATACTGTCAGGGTAGTCTTTTAGACAGCAAGGCAACTGGTTTTAGACAAAACTGTCAGTAAACACGTAGTTTGTGTGTTTCCTTTGTTGTCAGGAATAAGTATAATTGCAGTGACTTCACATTCCATAGCTTTACATATCAGTCTTGAGGAATTAAAAAGACTTTAATTGCTACTCATTTTCAAACAGGCTTATCAGAGTGACTTAAGTTTTTTGTGCTGACTGGTTGAATTTTTTCTGTTTGCTTCAGGCTTTCAAGGAGATGCTGTATGCAGCTCAGGACCAGGCCCCTTCCATAGAAGGTAAGCAAGCTGTGACCCTGAATCATACTTGCATTACTGGATGCTGAGTACCAAGCACAGCTTCCCCTTGCCTATCTGCTGAAACTGACAGGCTTAATAGACCAAAGGGGAAGCAAGATCTTGGCTGCAGAAAATTCTGCTTTTCCAGATCTCTAAAGCCTTTTGTACTAAATCATTGGAACAGAAAAAGGATATTTCTATAGTCTGAGGCTTGTAACAGCTATTTTCTTTTTGTGTATATGGACACTCAATCATTCAGTGGTGGAAGTGATTCTTTCATGAGTTGAAAATAGTACTCTGTTCTGGTATGACAATTCCGATCCCCAAAAGTGGCTAATATGAAGTGCTGGACAGGAATGTATAAAATAGCCATAATGCATCTAATTTCTGCAGTGTTGCACTTTGGGATAATTATTTCCTTATCCTAACTATTGGTCAGTTTATGCCCTGAAGCATAAGTGAGAACCTCTTAACATTTATCCTGTGTTAAACTGGGATGCCATTCTTATTTTTATAAATGTATAATTATTTTAATATTTTTCTTACTTAGCCATTTGTATCTGTTCACTGGCATTAAGTTCCCTTGATAGTGTTATGTAAAAAATTCTGTCCGCTATAAACTTGTTACATTATATCAGTAGGCTTTCTTAATCGAGTGCTTACTCATAAAACTAACTTTCTTGATAAAACTCATTACATTTAACTTTCATCTCCTTTCTAAGAGAGCTACAAAATAATCCTAATCTTTAAATTGCTCGCTCCAGCCTCTACTTTTGTCACCCTCCTCATAACTTTTTGCCTTTTTTGCAGTTAGGTGACTAAAACTGAATGGGATATCGAAGGTGAGAATGTATCATTAACTATAGTGGCACGCCTATGTTAATCTCTATTTTAATACAGTTTGTGACTTTATTTACCTTTTTAGGTGTATATAAACCAGGAAACACATGCTAACATGGTCATTTGGTTAATCTTGGTCATGCTTTCTGTAATGGTGTCAAACATTTCCATCCCATCTATGCTGTCAGTTAAACTGTTATCATTACCACTTGAAAGAAGGGGGGGCATTGCTAACAACTGGTTGGTCACTTTCCTAGAGTACACTGGAACTTTAATCACAGCTAGGCATTATTCATTATTCTAAAATTAATTTTTCCATTCTCTTCTCTTCCAGAAGACCAAGTATGAGATAAAAATCAGTTAATCTTTTCAGGAAGTCTTTGAATTTTCTGTTTTCTCTATAATCAGAGCTCCCAGGTATCTTTTATCATTCCGCAGTACTAATTTACTTATTCACCTGTTGTGGAAAAGGCAACAATGAAAAATACAAGTGTCAGATGTATTTTTTTCATTTTTTCTTTCTCCACCAGTGCACTACATTCCTGCCCCCTTAGCTCCTTGTATTTCCTTCGTCTTTACCAGGTAGTACACTAAATAGCTGTGAATAGGGAGAGTTTCTAATTACGGATTTACTGTAAGTGATGGGGAATTTTAGTCACTTGATTCCTGCAAGTTAAACTAAACTTCCAAGATGTTAATGTACCTGTTCTTTGATTGGTGAGAATAATATTTAAAAGAAGAACATTACTAAATTATCTCTGTGTGTAGTGGGGACAAGTCTTTATTACACTTCTCAAAGGAATAATCAAAGCCGATAGAAACCTCTCTGGAGTCTCCTGATTGGAGGGAAGTATCTTTGGAGCACTGCCTAGACAGGTATAATTCTTAGACTGACTTTGGCACCTGACTACTTATTTGACCCGATCTACTAATTTTGTTAATACAAAAATACTTTTTCTGTAAAATGCCAGGCCCCAGGACTGGACATCCACAGCCAGGTGGCTACAGTCTAGCCACCAGGTGGAATATATGGATTATTTTGGAAACTGTGTAAATGATTTTACAAAGACATTGAAATTTCCACTCCGTGTCCTATTTTTTTTTTCTAGTGTGCAAAACTGTTTAAAAATGGTCGAAAACACTTTATAGGCTCCCTAATCTAGAAAACTGATTTGATGCTAGTTTGGAACAGTGTTGCTTACTCCATACTGACTACGCACATTACCTTTAATCTGTGTTTTTAAAGATGGTTTCCTGACACTGGTGGAAGTCCAGTGTAAGTGGAATGTATGGGGATTGGCTGGCTCCTGGGATTACCTATGACATATTATTGCCTTCCATCTCTAGGTCAGTGGCTCACATCTGTCCCATGTCCATACAAGCTTGCTGTCTGATGGCTGTTCAGTGGCCTGTATTTCTGGTCAGGAAATGTCAGCTAGTTTCTGAGACATAGTTCAAGCATATTGATGAGACAGTGTGAGAGAACTTGCATTGCTGCTGCCTGTACTATGTCCCTTTTCTGTGCATAAAGAAGACTTTAGCTTGCATGGCTGTTAATCCAGCACCTTTCACCAGCTTTTAAATTTATTACAAACTTTAATTTAAAAAAAAAAAAAGCATGAACTGAGACAAGCCAGGGTTTTCCAAATAAAAGCTGAAACTCCATCCTTAACTCACTCCATTCTGTCTTGGTATTATGTTGTTCTTCAAACGGTAGGTGACTTTACACATTGGTTGTGATACCGAATGAGAGCATAGACTCTCACTTCCTTGTTTTTGTTGTTCCTTAATAGTTTAAAATATGATTTAAAAAATAACAAGGTAAGGGGTGTGGAGAAGATGTCACAGGAAGCTAACTCTAATGTGATAATTAAATTTTGGGAGCTGTAACTTTTTTCTCTTGACACTTTTAGCATAGTATCTAGATGTGCTGTCTTTGTGCATATTGTACATATTTATTTAAAGCACCAATGGAAAAGGAACTGTGGGTGTGTATGAGAGTAGATTGTCAGATGGTATAATATTTGTATTGTCCCTCTAGTTATGATATGGGAGAGCTTTAACTTGTGTTTTAGTCTCCTGTGATGTCCTCTAAAGAGCTTGTCAAAGTCCTTCTTCAATAAAAAGGGATAAGTGACATCCTGGTATTATTAATGTAAGAGCCAGATCAGCAGTAGTCTATGACCAACTTCTCCCAGTAGTGGCTGTTTGATGTTGGTTTTCTGACAGTGCCTATATATGAGTTATACTACACTTGCCAGAATTGCGCATATTTTCTTTTTCACTATTATTCAAACCATTGTCCAGGATGAACAGTCTACTGAAGGCCTTGTCTAAATGCAGAATGTACTGATTTAATCAAAATCATTTTTCTAATTTATTTTGTTAAACTGGTCCAGACCTCTGCGAGGACACATCTAATTAGCTTTGATTTGACTTAATATGGAGTGCTAGTTTACTGGTCAAGGCTTTGTCATATCACTTGAGCTAGGAGAAGATTGAGTCTGTTTGCTTCCTTAGAGCCTAGGAATTTCTCCTGCTCTGTTATAAGTGCAGTGAAGTATTAGCACAGACTCTTTCTTAAACTGCTACAGGCTGCTATATGTATAATTTGGCAAAGCATTGTGGGGTGTGATAAGTGCTTTGGGAGGGATAGCTCAGTGGTTTGAGCATTGGCCTGCTAAACCCAGGATTGTGAGTTCAGTCCTTGAGGGGGCCATTTAGAGATCTGGGGCAAAAATCTGTCTGGGGATTGGTCCTGCTTAGAGCAGGGGGTTGGACTTGATGACCTCCTGAGGTCCCTTCCAACCATGATATTCTATGAACCTCCAAAACACTCCCAGTAAATAATAGGGGCAATGATAAGTCTCAGAGATCTGTGCAGGCTAAGCACAAATCAAAAAATTTAAAAAAATCTAATATAAACTGTTTTCAATAGTCTTGTACCTGGGACTGTCTCTTTGCACAATTCAGACGTGGACAAACAATGTTAACTTCTAAATGGCACTTAAAGAATTTAAACGACTTGTAATCTTACTAGTTTAAAAAAAGTTAGAAAATGGTGATGGGGAAAAGCCTGAGATCTGAGGAGTGATGGGCAGAGCCCAGGTCAAAGTGGAGATTTTCTACTCTGCTACCTTACTCAAGTGTATAGTGACGCTAACTGGCTTTGTGCTCAGCTGACTTTTGCGTGTGTAAATCTGCATTTCCATTTTAAAGCTATGAACACTATGACAATTTGATTTTAAGTAACAAAGCAGGCATGTGGGTGACCAGAATAATGTATTGCAAAAAATATGCAAAAACAAACCTCCCCATACCACTACCACACAACTCTGGGGAAAATTCATGCAACTTCCTGTAAATTTTAAGTTATTGCCACAATATTCTCCCATCCTTGCTGATGTCTTTATAATTCCTTGATTCTACCTGTATTTAATATTGTATTCTGCTTATTTTGGATGGAGGCAATGAGGATGGAAGAGGCGAGGTCATTCTGTGCTTAAACACCCATGCTTTATGTAGAAGCAGCAGAGGACCAGCATTATGTATTTCTGTACCCTGAATTCTGCATGAATGACACCAGGTGGCCTGCACACTCTTCCAGAAGAGTTGTTCACATATACATAGTTGAAATAAACTTGTTCAAACATCCCAGTTCTTCCTGTGTCTCGTTACTTTTTGTTCCTATAGTTTCCTTTAGGCTTGCATCAGTTCCCTGCATATTCTTAATAGCTTTCTTTGCGGGACTTCCCCTTTATCAAAGCAATGCTGTTTATATACCTTCCTCTTATCCAAGCAACTTCTGAGTAGTATCCATGTTTGACCATTCTCAGACCACACTTTCACATACAAGACATAAGCCAGTAAAAGCAGACAAATGATATGTAATTGGCTCCCAATCCTAAATGTTATGCAAAGGAAATTGCTTGAACTACCAGGGGATTCTTTGGCATACGTATTTGCCTTATTAGTAGAAATTAGCATGTAACATATTTACAATGAATGGTTCAGACTGGATGAATTGATGCTGTTGTAAAATTGTTCCTTCCTCTGCTTTTCACAGCTCTCAGCATTGTGAGATTGCATAGTTTCTGGTGGAAAACTTGTACATGAGTATAACAAGTCAGTAGAAATTGGCACCATGGCTTTGCTGTGAGAGGAAGCACTCAGGAAGCAGCCCCTGGTGGTTTGTGGTGAAAGTCCGGTATCATGCCTTGCTTTTTTCCAGAGGCAAAAAGCACACTATGACAAAGGCATGAAATACTGGCCTCATGTAGGGCAAGTAGTGCTCTGCCTTTTTCCTGTTGTCTCCTGTCTGCTTTGTCCCCTTAGCAAGACAGGTTGCTGGACTGTCGTGGCTTGGACTCCTACTGATTATTCCACTTGGTTAGCAGATGTGTCGGCATCTCCCTGAGCTCCTTAGAATGCAACTCTTCTCAGCAGTAGTGAAGATGAAAGCATGCCTGTAAATTATTCATTCTGATTATCTGCTTGAATGGACAGAGTCCACTCTAAATATTTTTCCCCAGGATCTTTGTTATTCTAAGGGATTTTGAAACTTAACCTGCTTCTAAAATTATTTTACATCTGTTGAAATGAGCTGTTCTTCTCACTTAGTCCATAAACCTATATCTCAATAGGACATAATTTAATTCCTTTTGCCTTTCTGTGAACAAGGATCGCTACCCATAAGAAGGTTAAATCGTGTACAGGGTTTAGGAAATATTCTATTTTTGCTATGGGGATGGTGAGTAGTAATACTTCAAAGCTTTTTATATATATATATATATATATATATATATATATATATATATATATATATATATATATATATATATATATATATATATATATATCATCCATTAGTTTTAACTTATTACAGTGAAATGGGGCTGAAGGTAGAAAGAAGCAAATATGACAGGGTTTCTCTATAGTATCTTTTTAATATCTACATATTTGCTTTATATATGAAAAGTGACAGGAGTGGGGCTCAAACCACATGAGAATACCAGTGCTTGAGGGCATGTCGGTTCGATTACGCACACTCATTCTCATATGAGAAGATTTTAATCTTCATTTGAAATATACTGTTGATTAATTTTGGGTTAACGTCATCAAACCCCTTTGTAAACTGACTTGGATTTATTCCTGCAATTAAAATAAATGAAGACCTTATAGTATTCCTTAGTCTACTCCATTGTGGTGATAAAAATATTCAGTGCTGAATGTGATAGGACATGGAGCAAATCTGATTCCCTTACCATGTCCCAGACAAATGGTTAAGAGGCTGCAGAAGTAGTGATTTCAGTACCTAAACCCAGGGCTTCTTGTGAAGGATGGGTCCTGGGTGTAGTCTTTGTAACAGTTTGCTGGTGAACAGTATGTGGTTTCTTAGAAGGCACTGAGGAGTTGGAAAGGTCTGAAAGTTCAAAAGACCAAGGGAGTGTGTGTGTGTTACGTGTGGGGGTGTGGGGAATAAGGATTTGTCAGCAGTAAAAAGGAAAAACTATAATTTAGACCTTGTAATTTAGTGACAGAAATCAACCAGGTGATTGACAAAACAATTTTGCAGGCATGCACTTTAGTAAGGCTTGGATGTTGCTGACTATTGAGACTTAAGTATGCAAAGTGGTACAAGCACAAAGCTCTGTCTGAGATTGGGGAGGGGGCAGGTTATTGCTTTGGTATGATTCATTTACATACGTTTATTTTTTCAGCTCTCTGGTGTTAATAAATAAGAGCTGTATTTAGTACAATAGGTGGGAGTGAAAGTTGGACATAATAGGCTGGCCTGTTCCATTTGAAATGGCAACCGAGAAACTGTCCTCTGGGAGCAGTAGGTCTGGTGAGCTGCTTATCAGTCCAGTTGCAGAAGCGGTATGGATTATTCATTAATGGTGCTGGATCATACATCAGATACAATAAACTGTGCTCTGTTTTTTCCTTTTACCTCCTTGTATTTTAAAAACAGAAAACAAAACAAAAACAGCAAAGTGCTTCCTTTTCTCTGGTTATGGGAATTAGTGAACATTTATAATTTAACAGGTATATGTAAAATGTCATATTAGTGACCAGCATTCAGAATATTCATTTTCCAGTGTAGCTCATTTCACAAAAGTAGATAGTTGGTGGTAGTGTTTTGATGAAGGAATGGCTGTCTAACAGTACCAATTGTGGGAAAAAAAACACCACTTTTAGTTGCAGCTATAAAGAAACAATACATGAACATTCACAAAACCAGGCTGGTTTTTGTACCATATGCAATAAAAATTGCCTATAGTCACCTTTACCATGAGGTAGCCTCTGGGTTTCCAGTAATTCTTTATATAAAATGTGATGCTTGAACTATTATTATGCAATTAAGACTTAAGAGGAGATCAACTGTCCTCAGTGAATAATGCAATATGAATTAAACTTGATTGGTTTCTTTTGGTTTCAAAATGCATGCGGTGACAGGGAAGGAGCAGAATCATTGACATGTATTCTGTCAGATAAGAATTGCTTGTAAGATGCCTTGGAAAAATGGCCAACTCACTTCACTAACACCTCATGGAATCCTGATGTGTCTGCATAATACAGTGGAGGAACAAAGGATTTCCCCTATGATTATACCTCTGAGGCAGCCCTTTTCAGTTTTGTTACATTAATCTGCTTAAAGGTCACACCATGTGTTGGTTATAACAAAAAGATTGTATGAGAGCATGAGGATGCCTTTTTTTAAGATTAAATATTTTTAAAGCAAACAAGGCCAATGTGCAGAGAAAGTCAAATCAATTCCAATCCTATTCCCTGTCTCATAAATGCTTAAGGATGAGGGATAAAAAGGAGGACCAGGTAATAGTGAATTTAGAAAGGAATGTTTATAGTTTAGTTGACATAGGAGTTAATGAATACATCTTAATTCATGTTGAAAACTAATCATCGAATATTGGGGTTAGTAGAGACCTCAGAAGGTCATCTAGTCCAACCCCCTGCTCAAAGCAGGACCAATCCCCAGACAGATTTTTGCCCTGATCCCTAAATGGCCCTGTCAAGGATTGAACTCATAACCCTAGATTTAGGAGGCTAATGCTCAAACCACTGAGCTATCCCTTCCCCCAGGCTGCCTTTTTTATTTAGAATGCAGAGACTGAATAGAGTCAAAATTTGACTTTTTTTTTACTTGAGGTGAATAAGAATTATTTTTAAATTAGGAATTTTATTTACATGTTGTTGTTAGTTCTTTAACTTCTTCCCATATTACAATCTTAAATTGCTAAAGTGGCTGTTTTGTACTTTGCTTAATTTTGCACGTGCCTAACTTTAAGCACCTTAGTAGTGTCATTGAAATTCATTGGACTCTTCATATAGGTAAAGTTACACATCTGTTTAAATGTTTTGCAGAATCAGGGCTTTCACTTAAAATATTTTGCTTTTTTGCCTATAACAGTTTTGTAAAAGTCAAATAAGAGATCCTACTGGTAACAGCATTTTAAAAAAGCATTTATAATCTTAGTTTAATCTAAAATTGCAGTAGTACAGATTATATTAGTTTTACAAAGACTCAGTATGACTTCGATCAATGATTCTTTATTTAAAAAATCCAGTGATTTAATAATTTAAATTACCTTAATTTACATTGTTCCAGTATTACTGTTAGACATGGTAGCCACTTTTATTATCTGAGTTAATATCTAATATGCTGTAAAATCACAGACACTGGAGTAATGGTATTTTGTTACCAGATTTACAAATGCAGCTGTAAAGATCTTGAATCTTAAAGAAATTCCATTGTAATATAACGGATGCTGTAATCATTACATACAGTTTCAAAGAAATAATGTAAAAGCTAGTGACTTGTCAGTCAGGAAAATGTTCCAAAATCCATATCTGTAGCCAAAAGCCATAGGGTAGGCAGCTATGTCAGAATGTATGAATTCACTTTGAGTGCAAAGCAGCTTCTGTATTATGGTGTACAATAACATGGCTGGCAAAGTGGTTCTTAAATAGTGCACTGTGACGGGCCATTAGACTTATTTAGAGAATCCTGTGAGCAGCAGCCATCCATTCAAGAATTGCGGGGGCAGGAAGTGGTATCAGTAGTATTGGGGCCCAGTGAGATCACGTGTTTAGTTTCTCATTTTCTCTTTTGTGAAGAGGGTGAAGCATAGTTTATCACCAAGGAGATTGAATGTCAATCTGTGATTTCTGATGAGAAATTGACTAGCTATGTGACTTTAACAAGAGATGCAATCAGTGGATCGGGAAAAGGAAAATTGCATTTGTATTGGTGTATTATGGCATGCAATTGATTTTTCATGCATTATATAACCCCAGGCATACAGATTTTTATTAGGGGCTGAATTTTCTGCATTCTAGACTGTAGCACTGTAAGTCCTAAGTAACTAAATTTGATTTTAGGAGTATGCTGTTAAAGCAATTCTAGGAGTAATTCAGAACATATTTTATAAGTGCTTTCAACTTGTTTGTGGGGGAGGGTGGATTTGAAGCAGGAAAGAGGCTCAGTGGGGATGAGATGGTTGACCTTGAATCCATCCTGTCCCATAACTGCAAACTTGCTCTGAGGGCTGTAGCCAAAGCTCAAGACATCTTGAAAGATCACTCCCTATGCTACTTCACACATCCCTAAGGCAGCTGTCTAAGACAGCCATCTTATCTGTAGTCTAGCAGTCCGGGCTTCTCTCCTCTGCTGAAGTGAAGTGGATCCATGCCAGCTAGATTGTCCAACTGCCAATCCATTGCTTGGGGGCTTTAAAGAAAGACGAGTATCATTACCATAAAACTTGGAGTCTTCTGTTGCTTAGTTGGGATAATCCTAGCAGGTTGCTCAGTGCACAGACACACAAGAACCATTTGTACAGATATGAATGAAAATGCTTCACAGAATAAATTTTTATTCTGTAATTTTTATTCAATGTTGTGTGAGGACAAACCATAGTTAGTGGGGCCCTTTTGTGTGATCATAGACCAGTAAACTCAGGTTTGGATTTAAAGTAACGCTAATTCTCTGACGAGTGGTGGTGTCTCCTTTCTATGTCTGTGAGGCAGTGAGGTGGGGTAGCAGGTAAGTGTTGACTGATGTTCTCTTGTGTAATTTAATTAATGGAATTCCACTAATGTTTTAGTACCTCTAAAATTACTTTTCATCTTTCATGTTCAGAACTGGAAGTTGGGGAATGGAATTGATTAAATAAATGTGGTGTCTGATCTTGCATTCTTTGTACACCTAAAACTCCCATTGAAATCAATGGGAATTTTAGGTGCCTGAGGAACACAGTCGGGGCCACAGTTCAGCTATTCTGTTGGCATTTGTTGCACTTTAATTGTTCTTCAAAATGACGGCAAGTCAGGATTTGGGTCTGCTTTACCTTGACTAAGAGCAACTACAGGAAAGAAATCATTTTTGGAAGTCAGTCTAATACTTTGAAAGGACACTACACACTTAAGCCTAAGAATGCGTTCTCAGGGACGATTAAAAACTATTAAAAGTTTGTGTGGTTGTGACTGGATGCCTGAATGGGCCACCCTGAGAATCCTTGCAGGTTTCCCTGAGTAAGCAATAGGGCAGGCAATCCCCAAAAAGGATAATAATTAGATTGACCAAATCAGTAACAGAATAGCTTCTGTAATACCACAGTGGTTATCAAAAGTCAAATAGTTCCCTTTAAGCATTCCAGCTCTTGGCTGTCTAAATGGGGACCAAGTCGAATATAGTGAGTGGTTACTGAAAGCCAGATTCACCACTTTAGGTCCACCAGTCCCAAAGGACCAGACACTTATCCTCAGGTTAATGTGAGTCTCAGGTCTTCCCCAATAATCATGCAGATGCCAATCCTTCAGTGACTAAAGGTTTAATAATAAAAAGAAAAAAGAAGAGTTACATTGGTTAAGGGATCAATATACATACAGATATATGAAAAGTCTTTGTCAGTTTCATAGCAGAGATGGTGAGGTTGCTGATTTGTAAACAAACTTTCTGGAATCAATTTAAAAGGTTATAGTCCAATAAGCAATCCAGTTTGTTCTCTTCCATGAGAATTCCAGGTTAAATCCAGAGTAAACCTGGAGACCTAAGTCTTGTGGTTTATATCTTCCCTGTCAAAGTTTGAGCAGACCTGAGATGGCAGAATCAGGCCCAGGGCTTTTTCTTTATAGTCTTGTTGCAAGCTGATAAGCCTCTTGACAGCACTTGTCACATCAGGAACTTACCCGGATAAAGAATAGGCAGTGTATATTGTTGCTTTGACGCTAATCTTCTATTTCCTGTGCATACACAGGTAAACTAGCTTCATCTATTTACATAAGTCAGTTAGCCATTCAAATTATCAAGGCAGTTCATCGTGGCATAGAAAATTAAGATGAAGACAGTAAATATTATTAGTTCCTGTAGTATCTTACATCTCTGATTTTTTGAGTCAATAAGCAGAAATGATGCATTATAAGACAGGAACAGGATTATAGCATCTACCCGCTAATTAGATCACATTGTTAAACTTGTAACAAGATACAGGTAAACACAGACAAATACACTTACTATTTGTACGTGTTTACTTGATTTCTATTACTACAAATAAATGTTTAATGATTGCTGGTCTAGGACATCCCTTTGAAACTCACATAGAAGTAGATTATCTTGATTACATTTCAGTACCTCTTGATAAGTTGTTATGGGTCACATACAATTTGACCTGTCTATCAATGTCACAGTGGTCCTTGGTGATATTTAGATTGTTGTGGACCCAAACAATGTTTATAGTTTATACTCTGTGTGCATGTGGGTGGTCTTCTAGAGTTGCTGTATGAGATTGTTGGGGCACAAAAAATCTTTGAGTATCCCTTTTAACAAGGAAATTCTTTTACTGATACCATAGTTGTAAACCAATGTGTGTTTGGTGAGTTGTGGATCTAGAAATTTCGTGCTTCAAAAGGTAAATTTAATTGTTACAAATACAGGTCTAGAACTAAATTGCCTCTCTTGGAGTCCTGTATACAGCACTGAAGGATTGACCATATGCTTTAGGGAAATGAGGGAGAGGTATGTTATGCCAGCCTCTGAAACCTCATGTGTAGGATGTTAAAGGGCTTGGCTACACTCGAAACTTCAAAGCGCTTCCGCGGGAGCGCTTTGAAGTGTGAATGTGTCCGCAGCACCAGCACTGGGAGAGAGCTCTCCCAGCGCTGCACGTACTCCACCTCCCCGTGGGGATTAGCTTACAGCGCTGGGAGCTGTGCTCCCAGCGCTGTGGCACTGTTTACACTGGCGCTTTACAGCGCTGTATCTTGCAGCGCTCAGGGGGGTGTTTTTTTCACACCCCTGAGCGAGGAACTTGCAGTGCTGTAAAGCGCCAGTGTAGCCAAGGCCAAAGGCAGGATACCAGATTTTGATGGACCAGTGGTCTGATCTGGTGTGGCAAATGCAAATTATGCTGGCTGTGGGGCAATCACTGTCACTGCTGAGCACCATTGATCTTGCATGTGTTGTTTACCAGGCATGAACACTAGATATGCATCAGCCATAGGGAGAGCTTGCCACTGTTCCAAAACCATTTTGCTTGGCAAGTGCCCTTCATGATGATATCTTGGGAAGCCTAAAATCAGAGTGGGATAATTAAGAGAAAAGGTGAACAGGTTCATGTCTGCATGCAAATAATTGTCTGCCAAAAGCTGGGATTATGGCTGAGCCTCACACTCTGGGATGAGTCTGACTGCTGAATGGAACTTACTTGACTGGTTTCGATTTCTGGCTCATGTTTCTGAATTCATGTGAACACTGGTGTTCTTTCCCAGCTGGTGTCTTTGGCTCTGTGCTCTTAAAATATACCCATCACTTTTTAAAATGGAAGATTTGGTTGCTACTGCAGATGGTAAATGAATCTTTGGGGGTAGATTTTCAAAGTCATTTTTGGTGCCTAACTCCCAAGGAAAGCCATTTAAGCCTTTGAAAATATACCGCTTTCATTTTTGTAACTCAAACCTAGCCCAGTTAAAAGTGGTCCATAACAATTTCCCTTCCACCTGTGAATTCCTATAGCTCTCAGCCAACTACCAATTTAATTCTTGCTTTTGTGCTTAGTTGCTTGAACCTACGGTGGTGTGCATATATCTCAGTGAAGTGTTCTACTCTGAGCAGTTGTGTATCTTTTGTCTGGCTAGCTCAAATGAAACTAAGCATCAGAAGATGTGTGATCTCTGTTCAAGCTTGCCAGAGCACAAATTCCATTAATTAATTAGTCAGACATGGAATTATTTCGCTGGGGCCACAAATGTTGAGATTGGTACATCCCAGCTGTCAGTTAGGAGTTGCTGATGCAGGAAACTCTTTGCCAGCTGAGTTTTTCCTTATTTGTTAAAACTTGACTGTTAAGTTCTTCATTTTGGTGCTTCAGTGGTTGATATAAAATCTTTTGAGTGCTTGAAAGTTCTGGCCTTTTTAGCTAGCTTTTGCTAATAGCACAAATAGGTATAAATTCAAGAAGCCTATAGTGTTTAACTGCCATGGAAGGCTATAGGTCTCATTTAGGATATAACTAGTCAAGGTGTGCCAAATGGGTTGGCTTTTCCACTCACATTTCAGGATTGATTGACCTGTCTGTCAAGGCATGGGGTAAGAGATGCAATAGCTTGATCACCTTTTAATTCTTGGCCACAATTTTCCTCATCAAATCTTTCTTTTCTCTACTGTGTTGTGCCATATGGTTCTGTGGTGGCTGGTCTCATTCAATGGTAATATGTTTGTAAACAATTCGGTGTACAGTGGTTGTACAGCACAAGCTTTCTTGACCCTTCAAAAGGCTGAGAACATAGTCTTCATGTTTCCAGCCTCCACTGCCTTTAGAGTTTAAAATTGAGCTAATAGAGGAGAAATTGAGTCATTGCTCTCTTTTACAGACCAGATGATTTCTTTCACCTAGTTGGATTGATAGTTGCAGTCCTCAAATACAAGCACAGATGCAATCCTCTGCTGCTTGACATGGGGAGAAGAGACTAACATTAGTGTTGTCATTGTCCTATCCCGGGGTGGGCAAACTTTCTAGCCTGAGGGCTGCATCTCGGTATTGTATGGAGGGCTGGCTGGGGCAGGGGATTGGGGCTCATGGGGGGGGATGAAGGTTCTGGCTGGGGGTGTAGACTGGGGTGGGGATGGGGATGAAGGGTTTGGGGTGCAAGAGGGTGCTCCAGGCTGGGATCAAAGGGTTTGGAGGGTGATCAGGGGGTTGGGGCTCTGCGGGGGCTCAGGGTTGCAGAATCCGGGCAGCACTTACCTGAAGTAGTTCCCAGCCAATGGGAGGTGCAGAGCCAGCCCTTGGGGTGGGGGCAGCCTGCAAGCCTCCTGGCTGCACCTGCTTCCAGGAGCCTAGCGGAGCAAGGCAAGCCCCCAACCCTGTTCCCTGGCTGGAGCACCGGAGTGGGAAAAGCTCCCAACCCCACTCCCCGGCGGGAGCTTGAGGGCTGGATTAAAAGGTCTGATGGGCTGGATGCAGGCCGTAGTTTGCCTACTCCAGTCCTATCCTATAAAACCCCCGGTGGCACTGGCATCTTACACTTATGCTGATCCTACAGAGATCTTCCTCTGTAGACCCACAGGAGAACTAATGTGAAATTAGCCAAGCTGTCAGTTTAACTTGTCTGTTGTTGTCATTGCTGAGTCAATACTGTGTGCAAAAGCAACCAAACGAAAGTGATTCTCCACTGTGGGGTGGGGATGTGGCATGAGACACTCAAGTTTCTGTGCAAAACTTAAACTCATGGGCCTTCTTTGTAAGAAACTAAGATTATTCAGATACTGAATGATGCCATGAGTTCCCTATCTTAGCTCTCAGCTTGGCTTTACTGTGTGGTTTTGTAGACCAAACACTTGGTTTTATAGTACCTTTGTTTAATCATGTTTTGTAATGTAAAACTTGTACATTTTTTTTCCAGCTAAATTTCAGGACAAAGTTAGCAACTGGCTAGGATTTATATATAACTTTAGACTAGTTTTCTAAAGCTGCTTCAAGTCTTTGTTCACCCCTCTGAATGTATTGCAGTTACATTAGTAAAGTTTCGATGGACTTTGAAATCAAAGTTATCATGTTAGCATGGCTTCTAGAGCAAAAAGCAGCTGGAGAATTGAAGCAATTGGTTTCTGGTGCCACAATATTGCTGAATAATCTTGTGTTATACTAAAGGGAAACCAACTTGTAATACAATAATCTTGGGGGAAAAAATAAGTTTAAAAGGTGTTTCAGGTACCACACCTGTCCTGGGTCCCCTTGAAAATACTCTTATTTTATATTCACATTTCTCTGTTTTTCAAATATTTCTCTCCCCTGTTGCTATGTGAGTGATCCAACAAACAGGGGAAATGGCCCATACAGGGAAAACAAGAAACTCCCTCTATGCAATGTTGTCAAATACACAAAGTAAATGGTCTTTTTTTAAAAAAAAAATCAGTTTAAGTAATCTTAATTGTTACTTGTGACTGTTGTAGGTGAAATACCTTTCAAGAACATGCATGTGTGCGCACACAAAAATTGAGGTGTCCTTTAAACAGAACTATGTGAATATTATGTATTTTCTGGCACTTAAAATGCTCATCAATCACAACTGTGTGTGTGAAGTATACATTAAAGTACAAAATATAGCATGTTAGGAAGAGGCCTGCAAATGTAAATATATTGAAATAATTTACTTAGTTTTGCTGATCTTTCATCTGGAGAATTTAAATTGGGATGAGGTGATGTACTTTAGAAAGTATACAGGTGTACATTTGTAACTGCTGTTATAACAGTTTGATTCCTGTTGTGGCTGCATGGTTCTTTAATCACAAATGGGTTGTACGGTTCTTTAATCACAAATGGGTTGTACAATTCCAGTTCATGCACAGATTAGCAAAAGTGAGGAAACATTTGAAGCAATCTGCCAGTTATTAGCTTTGGCCTTCCATGGTTTTAGGTTATGTGGTTCAGCTTGAGTTCATATTACCGTTGTGTTGTATAAATAGAATATATGAAACTTACACTGCAGAGTATGACACATTGCATCAGGATACTGCTTATTTGATTTAAATCCTGTGTGAGTGAGTTCAGCTTTTTAAATTCACACTTATGCATGGGTTTAGTTTTGGTTTAATTAGTCTTTCAAGGTTTATATTGACTGACTGAGTTTCTCTATGCTAAATTCCGTTCCAGTTCTTGTTTAGAAATCAGTGATATTTTGGTGGTATCTGAGAATTTGTATGCAGCTAGTTGGTACTCTCAGTGGTTTCTGGATTACTATAAAACAAACATCACTTGGTGCTTATAACACTTTACCCATCTTGGGTTAAAAATTAATTTGTCTAGATATTCAGTTTGCCATATTGAAAGAGTGGAGGAGCATCATATTTGATGACTATTCAAACTCTCTAATAAAGCTGTGAGGATGCCTTCATTGCAGTCCTATGTGTTTATGCTTTATCCCTATCCTATGCCCCCCCCAGAAGAGATGGCTGATGAGACAAAAGGGAAGGTTCATAGTTCAGGTGTAAAAAGCTTTACTATTGCTGAGATGGTCAGCAGATAGAGGAAGCCCATGTTTTCTATCCAGTTATGTAAAATGATACGGAACACAGACCCTTGGAGCAGGTGCTTTTAAATATAAAGCACATATCTTTTATTTTTCTTATTTTAATTTTTGTTCTCATTTGGTAAATAATCTGTTTGGACTGTAGTCAAAAGTGGCCTGTCTTGGAAAGTGTTCTCTACACACAGATTTAATTTACAATGCTCTGTGGTTCACACATTTCACAGAAATCAGCTCTGTTATGGCTGCATTTAAAATCTTGTATGTTAGCACTCACTCTTTTTCAGAAGGAGGCTTTTGGAAGATATAGACTTCTTTCATGATTTGAGTATTCTGTTGTGAGTCTGTCTGTTGAAACAAAATGTTTGTAGTTGATCAAAGACTGCGAGAATGATGATCCTGCCTTAGAGGTAAGCTAGCAAAAAGAGAGAAATTTCAGTTCTGAAGCAGGACTAACTGAACAGATACTCTTAAGGGCTGTTGACATGATGATGTGAATAAAGGTTTTTTAGCAGAGGTATTTTCATTCTCTTGGAATAATATTTACCTTTCTGTGTCAACAGTCAAACTATATACCAAATGACATTTTAATGGAGGGTCATAATTTTAGTATGGATACCTGTGGAGTGGGAAGTTTGTCTCTTCACTTTTAACTGCTACTAAAAGATGTAGGACATCAGTTATTAGGACACTTCTATATTTTTACAAAAACAATTATTTGTTTGCTTTGTCCACATGAATCAATATTCTGATTGTGAATCCTGCAGAGATCAGGCTCTTTTGTAGAATGCAAGTGTATTTTTCTTGAAAAGGGTGAAAACCTAGCAATTAAATAGGGGATGAAAGTCTCCTCTTTTGTGCCAGTCAGTCATACTGAGCTGTTTCTTTAGATTCAGGTTTTTTAATTACCAGATATTCTTTTCTAAAATCCATTCACCTAGAAAACTCTGTTCAGATGTGGCATTTTGCTTTCTCCAAAGTGCTGCTCTTCATCTAACTTTCACCTGAAGTGCAGGAAATCAAATGATTTTCCTAGGGCCACACAGCAAGACTATGATTTAGCCTGATAGCTGCAGAATGACTGGTCTATCTTCTCATTCTTAGCTCTAATTCTTAGGTGACCCTGCTTATTGTGTAATATGATGTGTAACTATATTAGGTAATACTTTTCAGAAGCTGGGAGCTGACACACTTAGCTGGACAAAGGTGCACTGTAATCCATCAGTGATGCTTTGGAACCTGATCTAAAGACAATGGGCAAAATTCAGACTTCGTGTAAATGAGTACAACTCCATGGAAGTCAGAATTGCACCTGCATACATAATGTCTGAGTTTAGGCCCGTGTGGTGTTCTCAAGCTAACAACTATTAAATCTTTGTACCTCCAAAGGCATTTTAGAGTTTGTAAGTGAGGGCAGGGAAGTTTTTAAAATGCTAAGCATAAAATATTTGACACTGAAATTTGGCATTAACCAAGTCCTCTGAAAAGTTACACCTGGTCCACCTGTAGAATTGGATGCCTATCAGATTACTTGATTTCTGTCTTCATGGGGATGGATTTCTTGCATATCTGAATAGTAAGTAGCTGTTGCTGGCATGGGTAATTTTCCTAATTAAAAAATCAGCCTTTACAGTAGATGAGCATTGTCAAAGGGAGGCATTGGGTCTAGTCCCATCTGCGGTTAATCAGCTGCTTCCCAGCTGAGGCTCAGAGGCCAGGGATCAGGTGATATCTTCAAGATAGATCACCACTGTAGCCTCATAAAAACCAGCAAGTAGCTCAGTTGAGGAGGAGACTGTGGGGAGTAGGTAGTCTCCTGCAGGAGACTTTAGGTTAAAGTCATGGTCACCGCCGGCATTTAGGCGGAGGGAGCTGGGGCAGGGGAGCGCGGGGAGGGCCGCCTGCAGCAAGTAAGGTGTGGGGGGGTGGCACGCAGGGGAATTCCCTGCCCCAGCTCACCCCTGCCCCGCCTCCTCCCCGAGCATGTGACGGTGTGCTCGGGGTGCTCGTGCGCATAGCAGGGGTGAGCTGGGGTGGGGGGGGGTGGCTCAGGGTGGAGGGTGGGGAGATGCCACAAGGGGGGCACCTCAGGGCGGAAGGGAGTAGCTGCTGCAGGGGCGGGTGGTGCCTCAGGGCTGGATACGTGGGGGGGAGGGCACAAGGTGGAAGTTTTGCCTAGGGCGCGAAACATCCTTGCACCGGCCCTGGCAGTGATTGCCACTGTTGTTAAAGTTTCCATTTTAATTTTTTACTGTCTGAATCAAGGTTAGAGGTATTAATCTGCATCTACACTAGGAAAAAGGTTGTACTTAGATTGCATGTTGTTAACCCTGACTTAGGGTATGGCTACACTTACGGTTTGCAGCGCTGGTAGTTTGCAGCGCTGGTCATCCAGCTGTGTAGGAGCAGCGCTGGTGTGTGGCCACACTCACAGCTACCAGCCCTGGTGTGTGGCCACATTTGGAGCATTTGCAGCGCTGTTGGGAGTGCTGCATTATGGGCAGCTATCCCAGCATTCAAGTGCACCAACGTGCTTTTCAAAAGAGGGGGGTGGAGGGTGGTGTACTGTGACAGGGAGCGGGGAAGATAGAGAGAGTGGATTTTTGGAGCCAACACTGTGTGTTAGCTTCCTGGATTGGAAAAATCACAAAATGTTCATGAGCCCTTAGTCTTAACTCTAATTGCAAACAGCCTGCCTCCAACAGGGACTCCCCCGTTTCACTCATTCCCTGTGGTGTACTGTGACAGGGAGCGGGGAAGAGAGAGATTGGAAAAATCACAAAATGTTTGCGAACCCTAACAGCCTGCATCCAACACTGTTTCCCCTGCCTCTCATTTGATCGTTCACAGCCAGGTACAGATAGCTTCTGTTTGCTGTGATCAGTGTTTGTTTTTATAGATAAGCAGTTCAAACGGAGATCGGCTCCATTCTGTTTCATTCACTCTCCCTGCCTCTCATTTGATTGTTTACAGCCAGGTACAGAACGGAGCTCCGATCGGAGCTCGTTCACAACAAAACAAAGAGAGGCTGCATAACAAAACAAAGAGAGTAATTTATAAAAGCATTCTGGGATACACCTTATTTTCTGGAGGCCAATCACAGCGCTGGTGTGTGGCCACCCTTGATGACCAGCGCTGCAGCACCAGCGCTGCAATCCTTATTCCCCATGCTGAGTGAGGTATACGGCCAGCGCTGCAGCCAGGGAGTTGCAGCGCTGGAAGTGCCCTGCAGGTGTGGCCACTTACTAATTGCAGCGCTGGTGGAGGCTTTCCAGCGCTGCAAATCGCCAGTGTAGCCATACCCTTAATCTTGACCTCTTCTAATCTAGATAAAATCCTACAGAAAGTGGGGGGAAAGAAGGACCTGCTAAAAGGAGTGATCAGAAGTAGGAGGAGAGGACAAAAGGAACCATGGGAAGACATGATGGTGCATGTGTTTATGTGAGAGTGACCATGTCAGATGCAGCTAGGAGGTCAAAAGATGAAGCTAGAATACAGACCTCTGTAATTTAGCATAGAAGAAGTCATTAAAGATCTTGAGGAGACCAATTATGGAGTGGGTAGAATTAAAGACAGACTGGCACGATGGTGTTGTAAGATGGGTATTTGAGGAAATGTCTTGCAGGCAAGTGGGATAAAATATTTCTTTTAGGTTGGAGAGACTACTAAACTTTGCTTTTGTTTTGAAGGAAGCAGGCCAAAACAGAGAGGTTGGAAGGAGAGGTTAGATGAGTATGAAGAAGTAGAAGGAAGGAATGAGGTAGAGAGCGAGAGAGAGAACTCAGTATTCTATAACAGGAGTTCTGGTGGAGGTCAGTGAAGGATCTCTAGCTTTCAGAGAACAGAGAAGGAGCACTGTTTAGAGAAGGCTATAATGAGTGTCTGTTTTGGTGAGAGGGAAAGTTAATCCAGGGCTTGAGATCAAACAAGGTGAGGGCAAAGAGGGAGGTGGTAAATGGGACAGATGGGATATTAATGTGGAATTTGAAGTCACCAGTGATGAAATGGGAGGGAGAGCCAGGTACCAGAGGAAGGTGGTTGGGACGAAGTTGGATGGAAATAGTGGCTGAAAGCTGCATGAAATGGAAGGGGAGACTAGAGTTGGATGGCAGATCACTTGAAGGCGGAGTAGGAAATGGGAGAAGAGAAGGCTGTTTCGAAGTGACAGGAAAAGGAGATGAAAAGCCCTACATCTCTGCATTCCTTTGGGGATTCCTTGAGGCAGGGTGTGTGTGTGAGAATGGTTAGATGCAGTGTTGTAGCCATGTCGGTCCCCGGATATTAGAGACACAGGTGGATGAGATAATATCTTTTATTGGACCAACTTCTCTCACCAACAGGTTAGAGGAAGCTAGTGAAGAGATCCAGGTTTTCACGAGTGCCAGGAGATGGAGGGGAAAGAAGTGAAAGGTTGTGAATGGCAATTATTGTTATAAAGAGATGTTTCTGAAGGAGCAGGGGTAGGGGGATGGGAGGGAGGAAGCCTGAGTGGATGTGAAGTTTGAAGGAGAGAGTCCAGAGGGATAGAGGTGGGAATGGAAGGACCGTGAGGGTTGATGCAAGAAGGAGAAAGTGGTAATAAGGGAGAATGTGAAGGTGAGATGGTACAGCTGTTGGGGAGCAGCAGAAAGGGAGAAAGTAAAAGGGGAGGAAAGAAAGGAGGAGACATAAGATAGTAACAGGAGAAGTATGATGAGTGTTTAGGTGGCAGATAATGACAATGGTTGGTGAAGAACAATCAATAGGTATGTTGGGAGCAGACCATCAATTAATGTAGACAAGAACAATCAAGCAAATTGGGCAAAGAAATCAATTTTGCTAAACAAATAACAATTACCAGAACAGTAGGCGCAAGCAACAGTATGAGTAGTTACTTTAGTTGTTGTGAGACGAACTGGGACTGTTCTTAATGTTTTCCCTGAATACTGTGGGGGGGCCTCAGTTCCTGGCTGACCCTCTGTCACCTAGCAACTAATGGCCAGGCCCTTCTCCCCCGCAAGGGGATGCTAAAGGTGTTGGAGACAAAGAGGTCAGGTGACCTCCTGGCCCAGGAAAGGAACTGAGCAGAGAGAAGGGGCTGGAGGGGGGGTTTTCAGTCTGGAGTTAGCTGGGGACGAGAAGTGAGGGCAGACGTGGGGGTCTGCCTCGCTGGGCCCCAGAATGGACCCAGCCAAGGGGTCCGGTTCGCAGTACCTACAAGCTCTGTTTTAGACCGTGTTCCTGTCATCTAATAAACCTCTGTTTTACTGGCTGGCTGAGAGTCACATCTGACTGCGAAGTGGGGGTGTGTGCAGGACCCTCTGGCTTCCCCAGGACCCCGCTGGGGCGGGCTCGCTGTGGGAAGCTCACGGAGGGGCAGAGGATGCTGAATGCTCCAAGGAGAGACCCAGGAGGTGAAGACGTGTGAGCTTCTTGCCCTGAAAAAGTCTGCTCCAAGGGAGAGGAGGCTCCCCAAAGTCCTGACTGGCTTTGTGGGAAGCAGTTCCAGAGTATCGCCCAGGGACTCCGTGACAGTTGTGCAGTGAAAAATTATGTACAGAACCTTAATTTTGTCCTCTTTTGAAGATATAAATAAATGATGTTATTTTTCAAATACAATAAAATATTACTTTTTCTGCAACGTTAAATATGCATGTGTGGCTTGTTCCAGTACTGTATTCTTTTCTGCACGTCACACAATCCATGAATCATTTTTATGAAAGTACACAGTAAGTAATTCTTTAACAGTACAATTGAAACTGTAAGTGAAAATTTGCTGATACATAGATCACCTAAATTTGCAGTTAACAGCCTCATCTTTTGATCTACACGTAAAGAATCCTATGCTGCTGGTTGGGAAAAAAAAATTATTGAAATACACAAGTGAAGCAAATGTATGTTAAAATATATCTGAGTAAGGTAATGGACCCTTGTGACAATTAAACATTTTACATTCTTGTAATTCAGAATTACAAGATGCCACATTTATCAGACTGCACCTTTTCATCTTACACCATGGCCTGGTTATGTTACAAAAGCTTTTGACATGGAGGCTGGCTTACGTAGTACACTTATTTTGAGTTGCCTGAAAGGTTGGTGGATCAGGTGCCTGCAGCGAGCACAGAATGTGATAGTCTGACTATTAGAGGATGGCAGTGGGAGATCTGTTCTCATGCTGCTTCACATTCTTCATTAATTGCCTGTGATGGTGTGGGGCTTTTTTAGTGTTGACATTTAAAGCTCTTTTAGCAAGCTGGGTGCAATGGAAAGTATCTTAAGAAAGTTGCCATGATCAGAAGGGTGGGGCTTTTGCTCTCAAGAAGTGGAAGAACTGGTAAGTAAACGTGTGCCTTTTGGACTCCGCAGCAGCCCAAAATCTCTTGAATACCCTATTCCTGCACATTCAAAATTCTGGAAGTTTTTGGGCTTTGTAGAAAGGTATTCAGGTACTACTTTTTTTAAATGTTTTTAGAAAGGCATTGTAATAAATTTAAAATATTTGCCTATATCTGGACCTGTTAAAGGTTGTACTTTACACATGTAAAGCCTTAAATGTGGGACTCTGTCATGGCATTTGATCAGTTGAGTTGAACAGTAGGCTTTATCCAGATGTGAACTTGAGGGAAGAAAGAAGATCTTCTAGGCCCAACCTCCTTTGGAATGCTTCCCTCACTTCTGGTCACTTGTGTACCAAAGTATGTTGGTAGCTTTTCCTGGTAATGTCTCTCTTTCCCCCCCTTCCCCCCCCCCCCCCCATTTGAATGTGTGTTTTGTAAGTGATGTGACAAATACTTCAATTTCCTGCAATATCTTTGGGAGATCTTATTGAATTAATAACTTTGGAGTCCATTGTGTTATAAATACAAAGTTTATGTATTATTGTGGGATTGTATGTAACTTCTCTGTGGGGAGATGTGGCCAGTGTAAACCCCAGGAAGTGTTATAAGCTTCAAAGGACTATCTTAAACAATGTGCCAGACAAGAGAGAACTTTCTGGACAAGAAAGTTAAGTAGGCTTCCTAGGAAACACCTGTGGGGAGAGAAATGCAAATTCCCACCTCCGGTCCGAACCTTTTGAGGCTATACCCTGAGGAGAGAACTGATGTTTGACTGATCAGCTGTTCAGGGTCTCAGAATATCTGTGAGCCAAGCTATATAAAGGAAAGGCTAACCTATGCATATGTGTGTTTTGTTCTGAGCTCATGTCTGCTATGAACTTATGAACTGAAAATCCCTTGGTTGGATTTGAAAGACTGGTCACCTGTCAGAGCCCTTGAGTTGGGGGTGATCTCTGGTAAGCTCATTAGCATGTGTGTAGCTTTTTATTGTTTTTAATGTTTTCTCTGTAATACTTTCACTTTAAGACTAAATGTGCTTGCTTAGGAGGGGCTGTGTGGTGACTTATAACTGTGGGCAGTTACACTGTTTATAGCCTCTGAGACGTATAAAAACTAAGCAGGTCTATTTAGGCATAAGAACGGCCATACTGGTTCAGACCAAAGGTCCATTTAGCCCAGTATCCTGTCTTTCGACAGTGGCCAATGCCAGGTCCCCCAGGGGGAATGGACAGAGCAGGTAATCAAGTGATCCATCCAGTCACCCATTCCCAGCTTCTGGCAAACAGAAGCTAGGGACAACATCCCTGCCCATCCTGGCTAATAGCCATTGATGGACCTATCCTCCATGAACTTATCTAGTTCTTTTTTCAACCCTGTTATAGGCCTTGTCTACACAACCAGGGTAAGTCGACCTACGTTATGCTACTCCAGCTACATTATTCATGTAGCTGGAGTTAACGTTGCTTAGGTCGACTTACTGCGGTGTCCACACCATGGTGCATCGACGGGAGATGCTGTCCCATTGACTTACCTTAATCTTCTCGTTCCGGTGGAGTACCGGAGTCGACCGGGGAATACTCTGTGGTTGATTTAGCAGGTCTTCACTAGACCTGCTAAATCAGGCCCCGCTGCATTGATCGCAGTATGTGTCAATCCCTGGTAAGTGTAGACATGGCCACAGTCTTGGCCTTCACTATGTCCTCTGGCAAGGAGTTCTACAAGTTGACTCTGCGTTGTGTGAAAAAAAAACAGCTTCCTTTTGTTTGTTTTAAGCCTGCTGCCTATTATTTTTCAGTTGGTGACCCCTAGTTCTTGTGTTATGAGAAGGAGTAAATAACACTTCCTTATTTACTTTCTCCACACCAGTCATGATTTTATAGACCTCTACAATATTCCCACCCCTTAGTCGTCTCTTTTCCGAGCTGAAAAGTTGGTCTTGTTAATCTCTCCTCATATGGAAGCTGTTCCGTACCCCTAATTATTTTTGTTGTCCTTTTCTGAACCTTTTCCAATTCCAATGTATCTTTTTTGAGATGGGGCGACCACATCTGCATGCGATATTCAAGATGTGGGCGTACCATGGATTTATATAGAAGCAATATGCTATTTTCTGTCTTATTATCTATCTCGTTTTTAATGATTCACAACATGCTGTTCACTTTTTTGACTGCTGCTGCACATTGAGTGGATGTTTTCAGAGAACTATCCACAATGACTCCAAGATCTTTCTTGAGTGGTAACAGCTAATTTAGACCCCATCATTTTATATGTATAGTTGGGATTACGCTTTCCAATGTGCATTACTTTGCATTTATCAACATTAAATGTAATCTGCCATTTTGTTGCCCAGTTTTGTGAGATCTTTTGTAGCTCTTCACAGTCTATGTGGGATTTAACTATCTTGAGTAGTTTGTATCATCTGCAAATTTTACTGTTTACACCTTTTTCCAGATCATTTATGAATATGTTGAATAGGACTGGTCCAAATACAGACCCCTGTGGGGGACACCACTATTTACCTCTCTCCATTCTGAAAACTGACCATTTATTCCTACCCTTTTTTCCCTATCTTTTAACTAGTTACCAATCCATGAGAGGACTTTTCCTCTTATCCCATGACAGCTTACTTTGCTTAAGAGCCTTTGGTAAGTGACATTCTCAAAGGCTTTCTCAAAATCTATAGAACACTATATCCACTGGATCCCCCTTGTCCACATGCTTGTTGACCCCTCAAAGAATTCTAGTGAGGCATGGTTTCTCTTTACAAAAAACGTGTTGACTCTTCCCCAACAAATTATGTTTGTCTATGTGTCTGACAATTGTTCTTTACTATAGTTTCAACCAGTTTGCCTGGTACTGAAGTCAGGTTTACCTGCCTGTAATTGCTGGGATCACCTCTGGAGCCCTTTTTAAAAATTGGCATCACATTAGCTATCCTCCAGTCATTTGGTATAGAAGCTGATTTAAATGATAGGTTACAAACCACAGTTAGTAGTTATGCAATTTCACATTTGAGTTCCTTCAGAACTCTTGGGTGAATACCATCTGGTCCTGGTGATATATTACTGTATAATTAATCAATTTGATCCAAAACCTCCTCTAATGACACCTCAATCTGGGACAGTTCCTCAGATTTGTCACCTAAAAAGAATGGCTCAGGTTTGGAAATCTCCCTCAATCCTCAGCCATGAAGACTGATGCAAAGAATTCATTTAGTTTCTCCACAATGGCCTTATCGTCCTTGAGTGCTCCTTTAGCATCTTGATTGTCCAGTGGCTCCACTGGTTGTTTAGCAGTTTGCGTCTGATGTACTTAAAAAGAAATTTCTAACTTTTATTCAAATTATTTTTTTAGGTCTTCTAATTATATTTTTACACTTCATTTGCCAGAGTTTATACTCCTTTCTATTTTCCTCACTAGGATTTAACTTCCACTTTTTAAAGGATGCCTTTTTGCCTCTCACTGCTTTTTTTTACTTTATTTAGCCTCGGACGCAGGTTTTTTTTGGTTCTCTTACTGTATTTTTTTAATTTGGGGTATACATTTAAGTTGAGCCTCTACTATGGTGTCTTTAAAAAGTTTCCATGCAGCTTGGAGGGATTTCACTTTTGGCACTATAGCTTTTTAATTTCTGTTTAACTAACTTCCTCATTTATGTAGTCCCCCTTTCTGAAATTTAATGCTAAAGTGTTGGGCCACTGTGGTGTTTTCCCTGCCATAGAGATTCTATAATACAGTTTGGTTCATTTAAGATTTTTACTTCATTTGATTCTACGCTTTCTTTCATGTATAGTGTTGCTCCCCTACCAGAACGACCTGTTCTGTCCTTCCGATATATTTTGTACCTTGGTATTACTGTATCCCATTGATTATCCTCATTCCACCAATAAATCTTCTGCTAAGGGATGTATCTGTCCGAACCATGTGTTCTTCCGCATCTGTCGGCTTTTCCCCAGCCCTTGGTTTAAAAACTGCTCTAGGACCTTTTTAATTTTAAATGCCAGCAATATGATTCCATTTTGGTTTAGGTGGAGCCCATCCTTGTTGTGTAGGCTCCTCCTTTCCCAAAAGTTTCCTCAGTTCCTAACAGAGCTAAACCCCTGTTCCCTACACCATTGTCTCATGCACATGTTGAGACCCTGCAGGCAGTCTGACTTGCTGAGGAACTCCATGTAGGTAGGGAGCTGTGCCATCTGACAATGGTCAGGAGGGTGGGAGATACAGGTTTTCACCCAAGAGATGTGACAGCTGTGAAGCCAGAAGCCTAAAAATGTCTGCCCTTGCTAGATCATCTATTGGGGAATATAGGTGCAGTTGCCTTGAACTGTGACAATTGATTTATTGCACTGATGGATTTGGAGTAGGGATTTATTTTATTTTGGGCTAGAGTCCTGTAGCTTTTACATGTTTTTTGTTGGTAAATTATGCTGTCCAGTAGAAGGTCCAACACCCTTGTCAAGGCTTCCAGGTGAACTGATTTAGACCCCTTTTAGACTCAAGTGCACCCCTTTAGATGACATATCTGCCTTCCCGGACTTCACTGTGGATGGAAGCACATGGTTCAGTCACTCTCAGACTAGATCTCTGGTCTGAAGACCCCTGCTCCCAACATGTTAGACACAGGTCCAGCTCTGTTTTGACACATGTAAGAGTTTCCCTTCAGGAGCCTCTCACAACATAAGTTTGTATTGAGAAGACAGAAATGGAGTCTTCAAAAGAATGAGAAATGAATACATAATCCTAAGGTACAAAGCATGTAGGGCAGAGGGAATAAACAATAAAAGGCCTGCACACATGGATATTTCTTAAATGTTCATCCATTCTCTTCAGTCTAACTACTGCAATCTCTGGTGGGGAGAAAGAATGAGGTGGAAACTGCAGAGCCTGTGTGTTTTGTCTAGGGATGTAAAAGGTTAACTGGTAAGCATTAGACTTAACCTTAACTGTTAAGCGCCACAGCTAGTCATGCCATGCTGGCCAGATCACACCGGGCTGGATCCTGGCCGCGCTGGGCTGGGCAGGCTGGAGCAGCCCCAGCCCCAGCCAGCAGGATTCTGGCCCCTGCCACCCCGTGCTGGCCTGCTGCTGGAATGACATCAGTTAACGGTTAACAGTTAATTATTAATCAGTTAACCGGTATATACCGGTATTAAGTGGTTAACTGGTATTAAGCGGTTAATCCAGGGGCGGCCCGCCTGAGAAGGAGCCAGAATTTACCAATGTACATTGCCAAAGAGCCACACTAATATGTCAGTAGCCCCCCCATCAGCTCCCCCCACTCCAACCTGCAGTGCCTCTTGCCCACCGGCCGCCCCACCAATCAGTGCCTCCCACTCCCTCCCCATGCCTCCTGCCTGCCGCAATCAGCTGTTACGCAGTGCGCAGGAGGCTCTGGTGGGGAGGAGGAAGAGTGAGGGCATAGCAGGCTTGGGGGAAGGGGTGGAATGGGGGCAGAGCCTGGGGCAGGGAAGAGCAGGGGGTTGAGCACTCCCCAGCACAGTGGAAAGTTAGCATCTGTAGCTCCAGCCGTGGAATCCTTGCCTATGCAAGGAGCTGCATATTAACCTATGAAGAGCCGCATGCAGCCCCGGAGCCACAGGTTGACCAACCCTGGATTAACCAGTTAACTTTTTTAACCAATATTTACATCCCTAGTTTTGTCAGCCTGTCAGCTTTTCACTCTCACAGTTGGGTGGCATCTCCCAGTTCACCCAAATGCCTTCCCATTTCTAGAGTCTTTGAGGTTTTTTCCTTTGGCTTAACCTTGGGCAGAGTAAACCATTCTAGAGTAAACTGATGGGGATCAGTCAGGTAGCTTCTTCCCCACCAATGGCCTAAGTATTGTCTTTGTTGCTTGGAAGGTGTGTACATGTGGCTGTCTTATCTTTGCTATTGTTTTGTTTTCCGTATGTTTCCATAGTTACAGATTGCTTTGATATAACACCATAGCAGGTAAACCCTCATAAGCAAATACCATATTCATTAAAAATACTTTCCAATTCATCACAGCCCTTGAGGGCTTGGACTATTAGAAAAATTTCTCAAGGGAAACTCACTCAACACCTTCAAAAGGCAAACCTGGGAACTTAAATTCATAACTCTGGTAGACACCAAAAGCCATAGATTTAACAGGGACACTGGTTTTATGGTTCATTACAACAATTTGTACAACAACGCTGCCTGCTACCCTTAATTGCCCATTTCAAATCCTTTATGTGTAATAGTTTAACCCACCAATTGCCTACTTCATTTCAAGTGATCGCCTCCCGCATGATAACCCTTCTGTTTAACAATCTGTCTCAACTTGTGTTTAGCTCACTCTGTTTCCTTCCCCAGACCTGAAGAGCTCAGTGTAGCTCGAAAGCTTGCACCTTCAACCAACAGAAGTTGGTCTGTTAAAAGATATTACCTACCTATCTTGTTTCTCTCATATCCTGGAACCAACATGGTTACAACAATATTGCACAGAAAATTTTTTAACTGTTAAATTTGTATACTTTTAAAATGACATCCAGTATGTTTTTTTTTTTTGGAAAGAAAAATGCCAAACAAATGGTGTGCTGGCTTAAATCCTTAGATGAGTCTCGACAGATTTTGTGACTGCTGATGTTTTATCCTTTTTTGGCTGAAGACCTAATGAGGATGCAGTATGTGATTACTCCAGGCTGTTCTCTGAATTCAACCAGTTCTTGTTTGAAGTGCTAAAAGACTGGAGCCAAAACTTTCTCACTCTGGGTGGGTGTCTAAGCAAGTGGTCTGATTTGGAGAGGTGTTGAATGTCTCTTCCTCCTATTGAAATCAATAGCAACTGTGGACACCTGTGAAAATTTGGTCACTTATTTAGGCTTCTAATTTTAAATACAAGTCTGAAAAACTTGTGTAGCACTACACAGGGCAAAGATCTTGTTAAATCCACTGCTTCTGTGAAGGAAAAAGGAGTCAGCAGATGTGTGTTTCCAACAGAGAAGTCTGTTTGTGTGGGCTGATGTGAACTGCTTTTAAAATCATTGCTCTGGGCATCTTATTCTAACAGACTTCTGGACTTTGATTCTGTTTAAATACAATAGACACATTTTGAGAAATTATAGAACATTAATTTTAACCTCAAGGGTATGTGTTTTCAGTTAGGGAAATGAAAACTATTGCACTATTTAGAAATGACTTCCAGGTTTCTGGCTGCAAAGATGTTCCTGATCTTTGAGAAAAGGAGCTTCCCTCTGTGTGGAATAGATCACTTTAGGAAATGTGCCAGTCTACTGTTTACATCAGTGGTTTGTAGATTAAGTTGAATTTGCAGTTGTATTTGCATATTCTTTTGAAAGTGTATGAAACATTTTTCTGCTACAAAATAAATATGGTTGATCTCATGAATGAAGATTTTTAGTCTAAGGGCAAGTCTTGACCAATGTTATGCAGCTCCAACTACGTGAATAATGTAGCTGGAGTCAACGTACCTTAGGTCGAGTTGCCATGTGGCCTACACCGTGGGGGGTTGCTCTCCGTCGACTTACCTTACTCTTCTTATTGGGGGTAGAGTACAGGGGTCAACTGGAGAGCGATCTGCTGTTGATTTGGGTGGCCTTCATTAGACCTGCTAAATCAACTGTTGGTGGATCAATCTCAGAGTGTCGAACCAGGCTGTAGTGTAGCCTAAACGTTGACCTAAGTTACATTGACGTACAGCCACCACAGTAATTGAAATGCTTTTGCATGTCCACGTTATGCTCCTCATGTTGGTGATGCGTGTCCTCACCAGAAGTGAGTTTGCACCAATTTAACTGTCAATGTGGGATGCTTCTGAAAGGCAGCTACAGTTGATGTAAGCAAGCAATGTCTTCACTGATACTGCATTAACCTAAGTGCTATGCCTCTCACAGAGGTGGAGTTAAGTCAGTGTAGTAGGCGAGTTACATCAGTGGGAGCTACATTTTAGTGTAGACGCTTACAGAGTTAGGTTGATGTAAGCTGCCTTGCGTTAACCTAACTCTGTAGCATAAACCAGGCCTAACTCCAGTCCTTTCCAGATGAGCTTTTGTTTGCATTCAGGAGCAGTAAATAGAGTTGTTAAAGCTATTGTTTCACTGAGGGCTTGTCTGCACTTAAAATGCTATAGCAGCCATAGATTTTCCAAATGCTAGTCTAAGGCCCTCACCCCCAAATGTTTAGTGGTGAGATCAAATAAAAAGGAAAAGGTGCTGCAAGTAAACATTTGATCTTTTTCAGTCATTTACTAGCATTTATGGGTAAAACCTTAATTGTACCTTTTAAAAGTCAAAACATGCTGTGTAATCTAAAAGAAGAGTAAAGTACAAGGTTAGAGTGACTGAACCGATTAAGATAAAACAGACTCCTAGCCAGTACCTTCAGATATCGATGGAAAGCTCTGCATATCATTGTGTTAATGCTTTGCATTATAAAGCTACTCAAAGCTGGAATTTTATATGGAACTTGGGAATGACAATATTTATACACTTTTACTGTATTCCCTTTGCTACAGATATACAGATATGTGCATCTTGTATATTGATATTTCCTTTTGAATCCTGCAGTGTATTCTTCATCCTGCACTTCAGTTTGTCCTGGAAATTAGTTAGAGGTTACGAATATCATATGATTTCCTTGCAGTTCTGACATTTTCATTACATGAATTGGCCAGAAGACAGTTTAACTGTTCTTCTTTACCAGACAGTTGTGGGATCTCTTAATGCAATTGTTCAGAAGTTGTTTTATATCTCAGCCTTAGACTAAGGTGCATTACTTCTGTAGAGATCTGCGCACGCCCCCCCCCCTTTTTTTTTTAAAAATCCCATAGCACATGCAAACTAGTTTTTTAAGCAAATGTAATTTAGGGCATAAGGTGCTGGTTAAATTCTTCACTTGGAGTCTGGGACAACTCCTGAGTTTCAGTAAGACTATCAATAGCAAATTTGGAAATAGAATTGTACTTTGTGTATATGTGACTGACTGGGCCACACTGATGGGAACAGGGAGAATTGGTGCTGCTGTGCAAAGAAGTCTGACAGAAGCACATAGCATTCTGTTTTCTCTTTAAATCAATAAATAAGATATTCCTTAGGATGCTTCCCCCCCTGCCCCCTCTATCTGCATGCTTCCAGGAAGTTTTTCAAAACTTCTTCCTGAGCTGGTCCAGGCTCAGGAAGATGGATATTGAATATTTGTTTGTCCTCCAACAAAAGCCAGCTGTTATCTATCTTGGCAGCCTCCAGTCAGCAGCATTCGAAGAAGAAATGCTTCTGTCAGTGCTTCCTTTTTTGCTTCAAGATCTTCAAACAAGTTAATTTTGTAGAGTTCGTCTACTTGCCCAAGTTGCTTATCTCTGTCTTCCAGGCTTGAGGATTTGCTTAATGATATAACATTAGGGGATTCGGTGGGGAGGGGATAAAGAGGGAGGGAGTAAGTGGTCTCACAACTTTAATCTTAGTTGTTCAGTAAGTTTTGCATTCCTTATTTCAGACTTTGTTTATAGGATCAAACAGATGAAAAATACGCTAATTTTCCAATTTGCTGAACTGAGGAAATTGATTTTGTGTTGCCACACATTGACATTTAATGTTCCTTAACGTTGAAAGTTGGTATTTGTGACAATGAGGTATGATTTAAATGGGCATGGTAGTTGCATTCTTTGGACTCCTGCATCTCTGGTCAGGAATAAATGCAAAGGTCCCTTAATCACAATCATCACATGATTGTACCTTGCTCTCTTTGTCATGCAGAGATTTTAAACTGGAAGTACTTTTCAGAGTCAATATGATGGTTTTGGTTTTAAAATAAATCTGATCCAGCTTTCAAGTATTTGGTGTGTTTTCCTGAAAGTTTGAGACCGATAGTTCTGTTCTTTAGAGATATGGTTTCATAAAAAGGGCAGCAAACAAGTTTGTCTATTTTAGCTTCTTTAAACTGTATAAAGAAGACCTTGATTTTTTTTTTCCAATTAGTAATAAAACTTTCTCTTACTTTAGGTGTATTATATACTTTTATTCCAGGAAACCTCCCTTGGAAGACTCAAGGAAACTGATAGGGCACTTTCTTAGCCCTTAATTGAAAGGACATAGCCGTTTAATGCTTTTTTTAAAGTTTCCTTCCACTCATAAATCTGTGTAAACAAAAATTTAACTTTGAGTAAAAATCACTTGGTATCTGATTTCATAAACCCAATCTAAATCTGTAATACAAAAATTAAAAGGTAATTTTTTTTGAGGTGTAGGGGTATATGTGTACTTTTCTTTATTCTGTAGAAGTATGAGAGCACAAATACATCTTTCTTTTGTACTTCATCTTTAAACCAGGGCCGCCCAGAGGGGGGGGCAAAGGGGGCAATTTGCCCCGGGCCCCGGGCTCCGCAGGGGCCCCCAAGAGAACAGCGGGCGCTCCCGCCTCCGCCCCTCTCCTGCAGCCTCAGCGCATCAAGTGCCGAGTCTCCGCCGGGGCCCCTGAGCCCCGCCCCGCTCAGAGCCGCGAGGTGAGGGGGCGGGGCTGGGAGCTCGGCTCCCTCCGCTCAGCGTTAGCTCCCAGCCCCGCCCCCTCCCCACGCGGCTCTGAGCGGGACGGAGCTCAGGCCCCGCCGGCCACAAGCTGCGACTGTTCCGGCGAGGCGCTGAGACTCCGGGTGAGGAGGGAGCCGGGGGTAAGAGGCTGGGGCCGGGGCGGGGGGGAAGCGGGACCCGCCGCCGCCGACGCGCAGCCCGGTCTTCGGCGGCGGGGGCCCTTCCGTTCGGGACCCGCCGAAGTCCCGAAGACCGCGGCGGGGGCCCCCCTCCGCCGAAGACCGGGCTGCACTTCTGCAGCGGGTCCCGCTTCGGCGGTAATTCGGCGGCGGGGAGTCCCCGCCGCGGGTCTTCGGGGGACTTCGGCGGCGGGTCCTGGAACGGAAGGGCCCCCCGCCGCCGAAGACCCCGGGCCCCCGGAATCCTCTGGGCGGCCCTGCTTTAAACCTGGCCCAGTTCAGAATTCCAGCAATGGTTCTCTGTGCTGATTTGCAGCACTTCCCCTACTTTGTTCTGGGTTATCAGAACTTCTGTTGATGCAGAAACTTCATAACCTGCAGCAACTTTGGTCTTTACACCAGGGTCCCTGTCGATTCTGCTGAAGGCAAATTTAGTGGCTTTGGCACTTAGGCGCATGTCAAAGCACTTGATTGAGAGCACCACATTCTTACACTTTTGAACTAAATCTATTTAAAATCTGTTTTTCTGCACAGGTTAACTGCTTTCATTTCTACACCAAGAATAAACTATGTTCAATATAATAAATATAGCCCGATGAGAATTTCAACCTTGAGAGATGTTGTCCAAATTTAAAAACAAATTTAAATCCTATAATCTTAAATTCTGTGGGGGCTTTTGTTTTTTATTTTGGCAGTCTGAATAAATTGCAGCATACTGCTCTAAACACTTCAGGCGCATCCATACTACAGCATTCTAACCAGATACTGTAGGATTACTAACTAGAGAGTGCTACCACAACAGGAGACTCTAATCCATAAATTCAATTTTGAGTGATCACACTTTTTATTGTAAAAGGGAATGAAAGTCTCTGGAGTAAATTTTTTGGGAGGGTTAATGGGAGGATCGGAGCAGATAAACATTTTTGCTCATTTAAATGACATTGTCATTCCACAGATGGCTAGTGTCACATCACTAGATATAAACATTGCCAGTTCCTGGAAACCTTTGTCATAAAAAGCAATGCTAGTGATGTGTACTTGAAATGGTCTCTTTTGTGATTGTTATTCTCTCTCATTTTATAAGGATGAGTAATATATATTATATTTCTGGACATAATCGGTAGTTTGATGGCGGTTGTACCCGATACTGAAAGAGTTGCACAAATAATTATAAGACCGTGCAGCTGTAACTGTGCATTGGTTTAATGTGACCAGCTTGCTATTTTATTCTTGATTATTCTAAAATTTCATTTTTGTTGAAAATGACTGTTAATGTCTAGTAAAATAGCAATACAAATATTTATATATAGACATATATATAATAGACATTTTTAGGCATACATTGTCCTTTCCATTTATGCTAGTGGAGGAGATTAAAATTTGAGGAAAGTGCCCATTTGCAGGGAAATGTTGGCTTCTGCATTATCTCCTGAATGTGTGCATTACATGGTGTGGGTTTTGGGGACCAGGGTGGAGTTAGGAACTGGACTAACTCCTTTTCATTGTTCTGGCTCACACTGTAGTTATTTGAGAATTAGTGCTGCTTCAAACAGCATTGATTCCTCTGAGATCCTCCGCAGCTGCTGTTGTGTAGACATAGAGATACAACCAGTGATGAGCTGCCAAAATCTTAACAACCGGTTCCCTATAAAAAGTTCTGATTTAAGGGGGGAGGAGCAGGGGGAGACATACTTGTGGGGCCGGGGGCCCCTGCAGGGCCTGAGGCAAATTGCCCCACTTGCCCCTCCGGCAGCCCTAGAGCTTGCAGCCCTCTCCCCCCTTACCTTGTTGGCAGCTCAAAGCAGCAGGACGACTCCAGAGCTCAGCTGAGCTGCCCAGCTGATGCTGGCGGCTGGCCACGCTGCAGCTGGGGAGAAGCGGGGGAAGGGCCAGGGGAGCCTCAGTCTCCCCAGCTGGGAATCCTGGGAGCAACAGGATGGTCCGGCCCGCGGACTGGAGTTCTTTGCCCACCCCCTGGCCCTTTAACAACCGGTTCTCCACGGAGGTCTAATTTTTAGCAACCGGTTCTTGGGAACCTGTGAGAACTGGCTCCAGCTCACCTCTGGATACAACCAATGGCAACATGCCTCTTTCCGGAAACAAGCTTTGGGGAGAGGGGGCAGTAGGCTGGTATCTCCTGCCTCTGTCTAGCTGGGAATTCTCTTTCTCACCCATCACCTGGCCACCCATGGCTTAAACTAGAGAATTTCTGGAAAATCGTGAGTTACACCTTATGGCATTTCTGCATCCTTCTGCCCAGTTCCTGTGGATGTCTCTCTGGAAGGACTGCTTTAGCACTTAACTTTCACTTGGTATTTTTTATTTCCACTTGCTTTTAAATTACAAAGAGAACTCCGTTGGCCTAGTTCTGTCCAGAAAAGCTGCAGGCCAAAAGGGAAGCACAGGCTGAAAGTTTTCCTCCCTGTTATGCCCTGACCCCCTGTGGGCAGCTTACTGTATATGCCCTGGAGGTGGTTAAATCCTGGATTGGCTGCAGGGCTTTGGAGCAGAGCCCAGAGCTGAAGGGCAGAGCAGCTCCGGAGCAGTGGAGCTGCTGGTTTTTGCCTGGAGCACAGCTCCAAAGCCCTGATTGGATGCCAAAAGATGGGTCTTCTGAAATGGGTTCATGGTCTTTCTTTCAATGCCTACACCACCAAACCTAGAAATGAGCACTATGTAGACAAGTTTACAGATGTGGTCCTTATAAGAGTAATCTGGTGTGGAGTGCAAGAGAGCATGCTGTCCATAGGACAAACAGACAGAATAATTGTGCATGTTGATCCTTTCATTGTGAGTGTTAAAGTGCACCTATTTTAATTTCCCATTGCTCATGAGCCAGAATGCAGCCCCATAACTCTTGTGTTAATTTTAGAAAGTAAAAATATTGCAGTACTAACAAATGAGGTTGAATTAAATGGATCAAATTCAGACCTGATGTAAGCAGGTGCGACTCTAGTTAATGGAGTTCCAGGTGCTTACACCGGATCTGAATTAGGCTAAATGTGTTTATTTCAGAAGTTGTCCCAGAGCAGGCCTTGAATGTGTATACCCATTGAGGAACAGTGCAGGTACTTGCTCTGTGGGTGGCTGAACTTTTTGAATGCTGTTACTTTCTCAAATAAATGTATGTTCAAACCTTCTTTTCCTTAGATTATTTTGACTGCAGAACATGCTATTTTAACATATGAACTCACCAATAGATGGTGCTGTGGGGGAGGGCAAACATGTAAAATTAATGTGCTTGCTTTGCTAAAATAATGCTGTTAACTTTTATTTAATTTAGAACATTTTAAGAAATTTTGATATACAATATTGTGAATTTTTAAAATACTTTGGCTTTCTACTAGGGTTTGTGCTACCTTCAGCAAAAGCACTGGAAAGTGTGATCATAACTATAAACTATCTAAAGGAGAACTTAAATACAAGTATTCTGTGTCAGGCCTTTGTAGGCAACAATGCATACAATTTTTTTGGTATGTTTGGTAAGTGTACCTTTAAAATTACATTTTGTGGTATGGTTAAATTAGATTACTACTACTAAAATATTTAATTTAAACGGGGTAGATTGATTTAAATTTTAATCACTTTTTAAATCAGCAAGCAGGAAATGATTTTAAATCTATTTGAATTGTTTTGCCTTTTTACTTTTAGTTATTTTCCGAAAGAAAGGTTGATTCTCATTGGTTAGTAATAATTAAAACACGTTGATTTGTACTGACATAGAGCCTTGAAACTAAGCTTAGTGGTACATATTTGACTAACCAGAGGATACAATATATCTATATACATTTATTTAAGCAGTTGTATAGCTTAATTTGCATTTATTCAGATTCTTAATTTTTGCATTTTATATTATGTTAGAAAATGGTGAATGATGCATGTCTTATTTACCAGATTATTATTTTTTCACTTGGGATTTGTATCAAGCTCTGCATGGATGGAAATTCAAATTCAATTAAAATGCACAAAAACAGTATTTTAAATGAAACAAAACTACTTTAAATATGCTGGATACATATACTTTTTTCTTATCAAAACATACTTTGTGTTTAAAACTGGCTTATTAAAGAGTTTGTGTTTCTAAAGTGTTTATCTGTGGTTAATGAATTGAATTGGTTATTTCTGGTCACCATGTCTTTTCAAGATTTCCAAACTTGTAGATCCCATCTTTTCACACTTAGTTTTTATTCGCAGATTGGAGGAGGAAAACAAGCTTTCCTGCTTTTTCAGCTCCTAGTTGTTTTTCTCAAATTTGAATAAACTAGTCATTGAACTGCACTAGTTGAATGAAATGAAGAAAATTATTGTCTGCACCTTCAGAAGAGGCTACTGCTGTCAAAAACTTGCTTAGCACTTCACAGACTCTGGTTCTAGGTGTTCAGCCATTGGCTTCCAGCAGTTTAGTGCTTTGACTTTCTTTAAAACTTGGCAGCAGATATGTACTTCTTAATGTGTTTTGTATTTAATTAAAATTATTTTAATAATTTATAGCATGTTTAGGCCTCAACATAAATTGTCCTAATTTCAAATTGAATTTTAAATATATTAATTTTTTAAAAAACCTATTTAAATAAAGAAAATCCACTTGAAATAAAAAAATCTGATTTTTTTTTTTAAATTCACACTGGTAAACAATTTGACCATTCCTATAGTTCAGTTTGGTATATAAGTACATTAATAGTTTCTAGTAATTAATCAATTACTGCATAAAAGCAATACTTAAAAACTGGGATAAAATATGTTTGAATTGCTAATGATATTACTACAAATGATTTACAGAAGAATCAAATTATTTTACCATTCTTAATAAATTAAATTAGTCATTTAATTTCTTTGGTTGTGGCAGTATTGGGCTAGGATAGCAACAAAGTGTGCTTGAACAAGCTAATTGTGCACTTACCTAGCTGAGTTTTTATATGCGGCACAATGGTTTGACTACTATGACAGGGTCCCTGGTGTGCAGCCTGGACGGTGGGACTGCTGAGCCCTCCCAAACCCACCAATTTGGGTTGCCTCTCGTACTGTGGTTTTGATGTCAAGCTACAAACCTCTGATAGGCATTGCACTTACAGACATCCACAGTGACACACCCAACTGTGTTACATGAATAATCTCCCAGCCACTCATGAGACATCAATAGACTCCAGCCTATTCCCCCCCATATCCCCAGTTTTGCACCCTAGAACTGAACTGTCATGCACTGGTCAGAAGTCTGGTCAGTGTAAGTTCAGTACCTAGTTCTCCACTCCGACAAAAGGGTAATGGATGTTCAGCAGCCCTTGGTAACCTGAGGTGAGATTTCTCTACACGTCAACCAAAACATACCATTTTAGGTAAAATATAAAACAGGTTTATTATTATTATTATTATTATTATTATATGTGGAGATTAATGGAAGAAGGAGGCACATGTCAGGGCCCTAATGGAGCTCTGGGTGATCGCTACTTCCCACCACCCAACACAGATGTAATGAGGTTGAGTAGTGTCCGCAAAAGAGAAACTATGGGTATGTCTACACTACGGGATTATTCTGATTTTACAGAAACCGGTTTTTTAAAACAGACTGTATAAAGTCGAGTGCACACGGCCACACTAAGCACATTAATTCGGCGGGGTGCGTCCATGTACCGAGGCTAGCGTTGATTTCTGGACCGTTGCATTGTGGATAGCTATCCCATAGTTCCCACAGTCTCCCCCGCCCATTGGAATTCTGGGTTGAGATCCCAATGCATGATGGGGCAAAAACAGTGTCGTGGGTGATTCTGGGTAAATGTCGTCACTCAATCCTTCCTCCGTGAAAGCAACGGCATACAATCATTTCGCGCCCTTTTTCCCCTGGATTGCCCTGGCAGACGCCATAGCATGGCAACCATGGAGCCTGTTTTGCCTTTTGTCACTGTCACCGTATGTGTACTGGATGCTGCTGACAGAGGCGGTACTGCAGTGCTACCCAGCAGCATTCATTTGCCTTTGCAAGGTAGCAGAGATGATTACCATCCCTATTGCACCGTCTGCCATTGTAAATTGGTGATGAGATGATGGTTATCAGTCATTTTGCACCGTTTGCATTTGGAAATTGGCGATGACGGTTATCAGTCCTTTTGTACTGTCTGCTGCTGTCATGGGTGCTCCTGGCTGGCCTCGCTGAGGTCGGTCGGGGGCACATGGACAAAAATGGGAATGACTCCCTGGGTCATTCCCTTCTTTATGTTTTGTCTAAAAATAGAGTCAGTCCTGCCTAGAATATGGGGCAAGTGTACTAGAGAACCAGAGAGCACAGCCGCTCCGTGTCAGAGCCCCAGAGATCCCGCAGAAATGATGAGCTGCATGCCATTCTAGGGGTTGCCCCTGCAACAACCCCACCTGTTGCTTCCCTCCTCCCCCAACCCTCCTGGGTTACCGTGGCAGTGTCCCCCCATTTGTGTGATGAAGAAATAAAGCATGCAAGAATAAGAAACACTGACTTTTAGTGAGATAAAATGAGGGGGAGGCAGCCTCCAGCTGCTATGATAGTCCAGGCAGGACATTAAAGGGTTGGGGGGAGAGGAGCGCAGCCTCCCGCTGCTATGATAGTCCAGGCAGTACAGAATCTTTTCTTTAGACATGAAAGGGGGGTGGGGGCTGATGGAGCTCAGCCTCCAGTTACTATGATGAGGACGGTTACCAATCCTTTTGTACTATCTGCCGGGAATGACCGGGAGTCATCCCTATTTTTTCCCAGGCGCCCCTGGCCGACCTCACCAAGGCCAGCCAGGAGCACTCATGGGCTGATGATGACAATGGATAGCAGTCATATTGTACCGTCTGCCACCGGGAAGGGGATGCTGGTGTTCAGCGCTGCAGCACCCCGTCTACCAGCAGCATGCAGTAGACAAAGGGTGACATTGAAAAAAGGCGAGAAACGATTTTTTCCCTTTTCTTTCGGGGCGGGGAAGGGTGTAAATTGATGACATACACTCTGACACACCCGGGAAAATGTTTTTGACCCTTCAGGCATTTGGAGTTCAGCCAAGAATGCAAATACTTTTCGGAGACTGCGGGGACTGTGGGATAGCTGGAGTCCTCAGTACCCCCTCCCTCCCTCCATGAGCGTCCATTTGATTCTTTGGCTTTCCGTTACGCTTCTCACGCAGCACTGTGCTGAGTCCCTGCTGTGGCCTCTGTCTATCATAGCCTGGAGATTTTTTTCAAATGCTTTGTCATTTCGTCTTCTGTAACGGAGCTCTGATAGAACAGATTTGTCTCCCCATACAGCGATCAGATCCAGTATCTCCCGTACGGTCCATGCTGGAGCTCTTTTTGGATTTGGGATTGCATCGCCACCCGTGCTGATCAGAGCTCCACGCTGGGCAAACAGGAAATGAAATTCAAAAGTTCGCGGGGCTTTTCCTGTCTACCTGGCCAGTGCATCCGAGTTCAGATCGCTTTCCAGAGCAGGCACTGTGGGATACCGCCCGGAGGCCAATACCGTCGAATTGCGGCCACACTAACCCTAATCCGACATGGCAATACCGATTTCAGCGCTACTCCTCTCGTCGGGGAGAAGTACAGAAATCGGTTTAAAGAGCCCTTTATATCGATATAAAGGGCCTCATTGTGTGGACGGGTGCAGGGTTAAATCGGTTTAACGCTGCTAAATTCGGTTTAAACGCGTAGTGTAGACCAGGCCTAAGCAATTAATTATTCCTCAAGAAAGGTTTTTAATGACTTATGACTATAAAGGTGACACAGACAGAATGTGCCTAGTAACTTCACGTGTGCTGTAACCATCTCCAACCAACACAAATTCATATGCAATACTGATACTTTGAATAACTATATTTTACTAACCGTAACCTAGTTATAACCTTATAACAACGTATAAACTTTTATTGACTTTTATCATAAAACTTGATGGTAACTTGTACTGAAGATGGGAACAGCGACTTGTAAAGCCACTATGATTTATAAACTACTAACTTTACCAGCGCTGTATCCGGTTTCAGCAAGGCACAAAACATATACAGTTACTATATATTGATTAACTATTGACTACTACTATTTTTAAACAACTTAAACAATTTACTAATATACTTAAACTATAGTATTAATACAGACTTAAGATTAACCAGCATGAGCATAACCAGAACTTTTCAGTTAAAATCTTTCCCTGCATTCTTCCAAAGATATTACCTTCAGTTGACCATTTCCTGCACTGGCCAGGCACAGATAGTCAGTGAAGTGCAAGTCCCTTTGGTTCAGGGGGTGTATGTGAGCCTGAGAAAGAGTGATTTCTTTTAGGGAGACACACCCACACCCACCCACCCACCCTCTTATTCATACGGTATTTGCTGGCCGTGTTTCAAAACAGGTCAACCAGTCAAGGTAGCCAAATATTCTAGGGTGGTATTTGTGGTTGTTTTGAACTTATGAACTGTGCACCAGTGCTCATCTCATCTCTTCTCTATGCGGCTAATTGTGGTCAATTTTCTCAAAAATGCTCGAATCAGCTTAAAGAGGTATTTGGTTGCAGACTATAGTAACCACAAGTCTGTATCTACCTTTACAGAGTTTCCTTTTTAGTTTATAAAGCTTCCTAGACAGATTATGCTTATGCTTGCAGGATTCTACTGTACTCGCTTCTTACAACTTCCAGAAGTTTGAGGCCTAACCATACTTAGCCTGGCACTACTTGACAAGGCTTATGCACATTAATCACACTATAGAAAGGCAGATTTTAAGTTATTATAAATAGCAGGTGTAGAGATCAAAGTTGGTTACTTAAAAAATAAAAATAAATTTGCTGTCTGAGCTCTACAAACTAAACAGGATTTGAATCAAGGAATATCTCAGCCTGGCAGATGGTACAGGCAGGTTACAGTTGGTCAGTACACAGGCTGGGACTTCCTTCCATCTTGGGACCCTTCTCCAGTTCTGAGTCTTTGTCTTCCAGACATTCTTCCAGGTGTTGAGTTGGGGGCAAGGGAGAGGAAGGAGGCCAATTGATGATGTCACTTCCCCTTTTTTATATCTTTTTCCAGCTTGCTGGAAAGATCTTTGCTGTGAAGTGGGGATCAGGCATTCCCCATTTGTCAAGCAGTCTTCATTGTATACAGTCTCTGGGATAGTGGATACTTTCCTTGATGGGTGGTGTTGAGCCATCTATCCATGGCTACTCCTTGTTGTACCTGAAAAGCTGGTTGTGGGTGTTCCCAACCCCATAACATATTTGAGGGCTTGGCTACACTTACAGCTATAGAGTGCTTTGGGTTAAACCAGCCTTCGGAGAGCGCACTAGAGAAAGTGCTCCAGTCTGTCCACACTGACAGCTGCAAGCACACTGGCATGGCCACATTTACGGCATTTGCAGCGACATTGGGATTTGTGGATTATGGGCAGCTACCCCAGCGTGCAAGTGGCTGCAATGTGCTTTTCAAATGAGGAGAATGGGGTGGAGTGTGTTGTTTGTATGTGTGGGGAGAGAGAGTGGGTTTTTGGTGTGCTGAGTGTGTGTCAGCACGCTATCTTGTAAAGTTCAGATCCTCGTAGTCCCTCTGCCTCTCACTCACTCACTCAGTAAACATTTGCTTTGCCCCGTTGCAGATAAGCAGCCGCTGTCTGAAATGGAGCTCTGAAAAGGCACTTCCACATTCCTCAGCCGGTTTCACAACAAAGAGAAGAGAGGCCACTTGCCTTAAGGGGATTATGGGACATTTCCTGGAGGTCAGTCAGAGCGCTGTAACATAACTCCTCGTTCACACTGGCCCTGGGGCATCTCAGCCAATACGCAACAGCCATTATCCCTCTCGTGGAGGTGGAGTACCAGGAGTGCTCTAGCCAGGGAGTCAGAGCGCTCCCTGTCCACACTGGCAAGGCATGTAGAGTAAGATAGAGTGCTCTGGGAGGCTTTATTGCAGTATAAAGTGCCAGTGTAGCCAAGCCCTTAGTAACACACATAGCTGTGGTTCTCAACCTGTTTACCATTGTGGACCACATATGCAGCTTAGGGTGACCAGGTGTGTCTTTTTTGACCAAAACACCCAGTCAAAAAGGGATCTTGGCAGCTCTAGTCAGCACCACCGACCAGGCCGTTAAAAGTCCGGTCGCCAGTGCTGTGGAGCTAAGGCAGCCTAGTCTCTATCTGTCCTGGCTCTGCACTGTGCCCCAGAAGGGTCTGGCTTCTAGGTGTGGGGGCTATGGAGGCAGTGTCTGTGGGCGAGAGCAGTGTGCATAGAGCCTGCCTGCTGCACCTCCACCTAGGAGCCGGACCTGATGGCCGCTTCCTGGGTACAGCGCAGTCATAGAATCATAGAATATCAGGGTTGGAAGGGACCTCAGGAGGTCATCTAGTCCAACCCCCTGCTCAAAGCAGGACCAATTCCCAACTAAATCATCCCAGCCAGGGCTTTGTCAAGCCTGACCTTAAAAAACTCTAAGGAAGGAGATTCCACCACCTCCCTAGGTAACCCATTCCAGTGCTTCACCACTCTGAGTGAAAAAGTTTTTCCTAATATCCAACCTAAACCTCTCCCACTGCAACTTGAGACCATTACTCCTTGTTCTGTCATCAGGTACCACTGAGAACAGTCTAGATCCATCCTCTTTGGAACCCCCTTTCAGGTAGTTGAAAACAGCTATCAAATCCCCCCTCTTTCTTCTCTTCTGCAGACTAAACAATCCCAGTTCCCTCAGCCTCTCCTCATAAGTCATGTGCTCCAGCCCCCTAATCATTTTTGTTGCCCTCCGCTGGACTCTTTCCAATTTTTCCACATCCTTCCTGTAGTGTGGGGCCCAAAACTGGACACAGTACTCCAGATGAGGCCTCACCAATGTCGAATAGAGAGGAATGATCACATCCCTCGATCTGCTGGCAATGCCCCTACTTATACAGCCCAAAATGCCATTAGCCTTCTTGGCAAGAAGGGCACACAGTTGACTCATATCCAGCTTCTCGTCCACTGTAACCCCTAGGTCCTTTTCTGCAGAACTGCTTCCTAGCCATTTGGTCTCTAGTCTGTAGCAGTGCATGGTATTCTTCCTTCCTAAGTGCAGGACTCTGCACTTGTCCTTGTTGAACTTCATCAGGTTTCTTTTGGCCCAGTCCTCTAATTTGTCTAGGTCCCTCTGTATCCTATCCCTACCCTCCAGCGTATCTACTACTCTTCCAAGTTTAATGTCATCTGCAAACTTGCTGAGAGTGCAGTCCACGCCATCCTCCAGATCATTAATGAAGATATTGAACAAAACCGGCCCCAGGACCGACCCTTGGGGCACTCCATTTGAAACCGGCTGCCAACTAGACATGGAGCCGTTGATCACGACCCGTTGAGCCCGACGATCTACCAGCTTTCTATCCACCTTATAGTCCAATCATCCAGCCCATACTTCTTTAACTTGCTGGCAATAATACTGTGGGAGACGGTGTCAAAAGCTTTGCTAAAGTCAAGGAATAACACATCCACTGCTTTCCCCTCATCCACAGAGCCAGTTATCTCCTCATAGAAGGCAATTAGGTTAGTCAAGCATGACTTGCCCTTGGTGAATCCATGCTGACTGTTCCTGATCACTTTCCTTTCCTCCAAGTGCTTCAGAATTGATTCCTTGAGGACCTGCTCCATGATTTTTCCAGGGACTGAGGTGAGGCTGACTGGCCTGTAGTTCTCCGGATCCTCTCCTTCCCTTTTTTAAAGATGGGCACTACATTAGCCTTTTTCCAGTCATCCGGGACCTCTCTTGTTCGCCATGAGTTTTCAAAGATAATGGCCAATGGCGCTGCAATGACATCCGCCAACTCCTTTAGCACCCTCGGATGCAGCGCATCCGGCCCCATGGAGCTGTGCTCGTCCAGTTTTTCTAAATAGTCCCGAACCACTTTTCTCCACAGAGGGCTGGTCACCTTCTCCCCATACTGTGCTGCCCAATTCAGCAGTCTGGGAGCTGACCTTGTTTGTGAAGACAGAGGCAAAAAAAGCATTGAGTACATTAGCTTTTTCCACATCCTCTGTCACTAGGTTGCCTCCCTCATTCAGTAAGGGGCCCACACTTTCCTTGACTTTCTTCTTGTTGCTAACATACCTGAAGAAACCCTTCTTGTTACTCCTAACATCTCTTGCTAGCTGCAACTCCAAGTGTGATTTGGCCTTCCTGATTTCAGTCCTGCATGCCTGAGCAATATTTTTATACTCCTCTCTGGTCATTTGTCCAAGCTTCCACTTCTTGTAAGCTTCTTTTTTGTGTTTAAGATCAGCAAGGATTACACTGTTAAGCCAAGCTGGTCGCCTGCCATATTTACTATTCTTCCTACACATCGGGATGATTTTTTCCTGCAACCTCAATAAGGGTTCTTTAAAATACAGCCAGCTCTCCTGGACTCCTTTCCCTCTCATGTTATTTTCCCAGGGGATCCTGCCCATCAGCTCCCTGAGGGAGTCAAAGTCTGCTTTTCTGAAGTCCAGGGTCTGTATTCTGCTGCTCTCCTTTCTTCCTTGTGTCAGGATCCTGAACTCGACCATCTCATGGTCACTGCCTCCCAGGTTCCCATCCACTTTTGCTTCTCCTACTAACTCTTCTGTTTGTGAGCAGCAGGTCAAGAAGAGCTCTACCCCTAGTTGGTTCCTCCAGCACTTGGACCAGGAAATTGTCCCCTACACGTTCCAAAAATGTCCTGGATTGTCTGTTTACTGCTGTATTGCTCTCCCAGCAGATATCAGGGTGATTAAAGTCTCCCATGAGAACCAGGGCCTGCGATCTAGTAACTTCTGCTAGTTGCCAAAAGAAAGCCTCGTCCACCTCATCCCCTTGGTCTGGTGGTCTGCAGCAGACTCCCACCACGACATCACCCTTGTTGCTCACACTTCTAAACTTAATCCAGAGAGACTCAGGTTTTTCTGCAGTTTCATACTGGAGCTCTGAGCAGTCATACTGCTCTCTTACATACAAGCCTGCATACAAGTGATCAGGAAGCCTGCCTTTAGCCCCCCTGCTGTGCTGCTGACTGGGAGTCACCGGAGGTAAGCTTGCACCCCAACCCCATTCCCATCCCTGAAGCCCCCCCAACCCGGAGCCCCCTCCTTCACCCCAAAGCCCTCATCCCCGGCCCCACCCCAGAGCCTGCACCCCCAGATGGGAGACCTCATCCCCTCGCATCCCTGCCCCAGCCCAGAGCCCCCTCTCACACCTTGAACTCCTATGTACCACCCCTCAGCCTGGAGCCTCCTCCTATACACCAACTCCCTCATCCCTGGCCCCACACCAGAGCCCACACCGCCAGACGGAGCCCTCACCTCCCCTGCATCCCAACCCCCTGCCTCAACCTGCAGCTCCCTCCCACATCTTAAACCCCTCATCCCCACCCCAGAGCTCACACCCCCATCCGAAGTCTTGACCCCCTCCCACACTCCAACCCTCTGCCCCAGTCCAGAGTTCCCTTCTGCACCCTGAGACCCTCATTTCTGGCCCCACCCCGGAACCCCCATCCCCAGTTAGAGCCCTCACCCCCTCCCACACCTCAATGCCCTGCTCCAGCCAGTGAGTGAGGGTGGGGGAGAGCGAGCTACCGAGGGAGGGGGAATGTAGTGATCTTGGGGCAGGGCCTCAGGGGAAGGGGTGGGGGCAAGGGGCGTGGCCCCAGAGAAGGGTCAGGGTTAGGGTGTTCAGGTTTGTGGGATTAGAAAGTTGGCAATCCTAGTGCAGCTCTCTGTGTTATGTGGGCTGCACCCACACAATACGTATGCTACCTGTATGGCCCTGAGAATGTCACATGGGCAGCAGCTGAGTGCTGATTGGGCCATGGGTTGAGAACCACTGACACAGCAATACTTCATAACTTCGCATACAGTGATAGCACTACTCAAGACTATGAAATGATACCTTGCAACGTTTACTCTGTACAAAACATATAATCATATCATCCTGGTGAATATGGGGGTTCCAGTGTGCTACTTTTGAAGTACAGAGTGTCACAATGAATTCTGTGAAGCTTGGCATAAAATCTGAACTTGAACTGATTTTGCTCTAGTATTATTTGAAGAGTGACTATAAACTTTTAAATCTGGAAAAGTTGTTTTATCTTGTTTCTCTTTCCAAAATGCACAGTTGAAGGGACTTTGTCAGTCTCTATAGAAAAGTCAACTTTGGTCAGAGATTAAGTATAGAAATTTTCAGTTCAAAATGTAACTTTTCAGAAAGTTGATCATCTGAAAATCCTGATTATTAGGATAGAAACACATTAATTAGTGTTTGGGCCGCTTTCCTAATTACTGTATATACTCGTTCATTAGCTGGTTGGTTAAAAGCTGGCCCCCCAAGATGGATAGATAAAAATAACAAAAACTGTATGACCCTTTCATAAGCTGACCCTATATTTCAGGGGCTGGCAAACTTTGGCTCCTGGCCCATTAGGGTAAGTCGCTAGCAGGCCTGGACATTTTGTTTACCTGGAGCGTTCACAGGCATGGAGCCTCTGAGCTCCCTGTGGCTGTGGTTCGCTGTTCCCAGCCAATGGGAGCTGCAGGAAGTGGCACGCTATTTCCCGCAGCTCCCACTGGCTGGGAACGGCAAACCGCGGCCACAGGGAGCTGAGGGGCTCCATGCCTGTGAACGCTCCAGGTAAACAAAACGACAATATATTAGATATTAAATTCAATGATTCCATAGAGCAGGGGTAGGCAACCTATGGCACATGTGCCGAAAGCAACACGCGAGCTGATTTTCAGTGGCACTCACACTGCCCGGGTCCTGGCCACGGGTCTGGAGGGCTCTGCATTTTAATTTAATTTTAAATGAAGCTTCTTAAACATTTTAAAAACCTTATTTACTTTACATACAACAATAGTTTAGTTATATATTATAGACTTACAGAAAGAGCCCTTCTAAAAACATTAAAATGTATTACTGGCACGCGAAACCTTAAATAAGAGTGAATAAATGAAGACTTGGCACGCTGCTTTGGAAAAGTTGCTGACCCCTGCCATAGAGTTTAAAATCATTACATTTTGGTGTAGACCCATTTATAAGCCAACCCCTGCTCTTTGATGTGTCACTTTTTTGCTTATGAACGAGTATATATGGTAGATTATAAAGTGGAGGCACTAAAAGATGGATTTAAAAAAAAAGGAGTCTACAAACAGATGAACTGTTACTGAAACCTATGGGAGTGCTGCTTGTGACTTGGAAAGAAGTGTATGAAATAATCTAATAAAATTGTAGGAGAAATATATCTAAAGAAAACAGGAACATATGCTTTAAAAATTCTCTCCATAGGACTAGATCAGTGGTGCCCAAGCTTTTCCTCTTGCACTCTTTCCCCCCCCTCCCCCCCTCGCCCAGTAATAAAATGTGGCCACAACCCTTCCCGCCCTGGCCGGGGACTGGGGCTCGAGCTGGGCCACCAGGACTGGGTGGCCCTCCCTCCCTGTCACCCCATGGGGGCTTGTCTGGGCTCTGTCGCGTTCCCCAGACAGTTTGGGGACCACTGTACTAGATTATCAGAATGGTACATTCTAGCCTTAAAATATATGAAAAGTGAATGTGTTCTAGAGATGCTAGTCACAATTTCATAGTTCAGGTTGAAGGTTACTTAAGAATTGATCACATTACACACACAAACTACATTAAAAGAACTTTAAGGTTGCAAAGTCAAGCACTCAGAATTTAGGAAATGCCAGAAATAAGGCTGTCTTTGCAACCTTAATTTTTCCCTCTTGTGCATATGCGTTGTGATACGTGGTCCTGTAATTAAAGACTGTGCACATTTTTTTTTCTCACTTCACAGAATGGATGGTGCTCACTTAAATGAGCTGCCATTCAATATTTTGTTTTCTCATCATTTGTTCATTGTGTTGGCCCTTTGCCTTATTTTACTGCACTCTATTCAAACACTACTCTGAAGATAAAACTACTAATTTTCCCACAGGCTTTTCTGTAGCACTCATCACCACAGTATGTGTGCTTTGTAAACATGGATGAATTTATTTTCACAACGGTTCTGTGAGATGACTGGGTATTATCCCCATTTTACAGATGGTAAAAGAGGAGACAGATTAATCTCAAATGTCTACTAATTTTGGGTGCCCAATTTGAGACAGCGAGGACCTGATTTTTTTAGAGCATTTAACATTCTACAACACTTTACATGTTCATAGCCTCAACTTCAGTTGTAGCTGTGAATGCTCAACACTTCTGCAGATCAGACTCCAGAGTCTCAAGTTGGGCACACAGAAAATGAGGAACACACAAATAGTGACCACCTGTGAAAAGTTTGGTTTAATTGACTTGCTTAGCATTGCATAAGAATTCTAGCAGGGGGAGGGATAAAGGCCAGTTCTCCAGGGTGACACTCAACTGCCTTAACCATGACACTGACCTTTCTTTTCCTGCAATCCCCTGCCTCAGGGCACATCTTCACTGGCAACATTAAAATGCTGCTGCGGCAGCGCTTTAATATGGTTTGTGTAGTCACAGCACAGCGGTGGGAGAGAGCTGTCCCAGCGCTCTAAAAAAACCACCTCCATGAGGGGTGAAGCTATAGAAGTGCACTGTCTATACTGGAACATTACAGCACTGAAACTTGCAGCGTTCAGGGGGCTGATTTTTCATACACCCTGAGCAAGAAAGTTGCAGTGTTGTAAAGTGCCAGTGTAGAAAAGCCCTCATTTGCTACACAGCTTCCAACTTCTGCAGCACATGAGGCAGGGGTCATACAGGCCTTGGCTACACTTGAGAGTTACAGTGCTCTTGGTGGCTTTATAGCGCTGTAACTCACTCCCCGTCCACACTGGCAAGGCACATTCAGCGCTGTATCGCCGTGGCTACAGCGCTGCTTGTACTCCACCTCCCCAAGAGGAATAAAGAGAATAGCGCTGCTGCTGCAGCGCTGGGGTGCCAGTGTAAACAGAGAATAATCTTAGTATGCTGTTACTGACCTCCGGAAGCTTCCCATAATCCTTTTAAGTGAAGGTCCCGCTCTTTGTTTTGTTGTGATGCCTCTCTCTTTGTTTTGTTGTGAACTTCGGGCTCTGGAGCTGCTTATCAAAAAAACAAACACAGCTACTGTTTGCTGTGAATGGGCAGGGGCAGGGGGGCTCCCTTTGGAACGCCCACAGCTAGTGTTTGCTTGAAGAGAGGGGGAGGGAGGGGGCTTAAGGAGAGAAGCAGCGTGGCGGGCGGGCAAGAGGGGGGGTCCGTTTCAGAGCGGCTGCTTATCTGGTCAGTGAGGGGAAAAAACAGCTGCTGAGAGAGGGGTGGGGGAGGGGGTCGGAACTTGCAAGGCAGGGTGCTGACAGTGTCGGCTCCAAAAATCCACTCACTCTCTCCCCCACATTCCCTGTCACACTCCACCCCCCCCTTTGAAAAGCACGCTGCAGCCACTTGAACCCTGGGATAGCTGCCCATAATGCACCGCTCCCAGTGCTGCTGCAGATGCTGCAAATGTGGCCATGACAGTGCGCTGGTAGCTGTCACTGTGGACAGACTGCAGCGCTTTCCCATCTCAGCTGTACGAAGAGAGGTTTAACTCCCAGAACTGTACAGCTGCAAGTATAGCCATACCCACAGACAACAGCTTCCTTTAGTACTGAACCCTGAGCCATCCTCTAGCAGAATGGAAAAACAATGTAATCATTTAATTAAAGACTCAGTGGACTGATGGGTCAGTTGATTTAAATCAAGGTGATTTAAATTACCAAGAAAGCCTTTATTTAAATCGATTTTAATAACTTTTCCATTTCTACATCAGTTGTTTTGTAAAGAAAGGTATATTTTCACTGATTGTTATAACTAAATAGAGTCTTTACACTAGATTTGGTACAGCTTTTTGTTACCTGGCAGGGTACACTATAACTATATTTAATTACATAGCTGAATATTTTCAGATTCTTATTAATTGTATGTTAGAACATGGTGAATGATATATTGCTTATTTTACTAGGTAATGAACTGTTCATGATTCTCGTAAAGCTGCATTAGGATGGTAATTGGAATTTAATTAAACAGCATATTTTTATTTAAATATTTTGAGATTGTAATAAGTTTAGGCCTTAATCTATTTTGTATTAAATTCATATTTCATTGTAAAATTTTTATTTATAAAAAGAAAAACTTGATATAATTTAAATAACAAAATAAAAAAAATCCAATTTGAATAAAAAAAATCAAATTTTCAAAAAAATCATCAATTTTTATCCATGTAATGAATGTGCATGAGGGGGCTGAATTAAAGTTGTGCTGGCATGAGGATGGATCTTCTGAGATTTTGATCAGTTGAGCTCTAGCAAATTTCTACCGAGCATGCGCAAACTGTGTTTCCTACCCCTGTTCCCCTTCTCCGTTTACAGCGTGGCCAAATTTGGGTGGATTTTCCCTGGGATGGCAAAAGGCACATCCTGACTCAATAACTGCCCTTTGACAAATTTCAAATACCTACTCCAAAGCATTACCAAGAAGAGGTTCCTAGAATTTTTTAACATTGAAAAACCTATTTTTTCCCAGACTCATTCTCAGAAATGGTTTAATTGTTTTGGCTGAAATGTTCCAAAATATTCATCCTGAAGAAGATGCCCAACATGGAAAATTTGAGGCCCAACAGTTAGTTTGGTAAAGTCATAAGCAATGGAAAACAAGGTCATATAATGGGAAGTGTTGGGCAAACATAGTAATAAGCAGGCTGCCAGCCCTGCCTACAATATGCATTTCTTGCTCTGCTAAAATTAGCAAGAGCCTAATGCAACACCTGTGAACTGTACTAATGCCCTTGGGGTCATACTTCCAGCTCTGTCATTTTTAATGCTCTGTTATACGTGGAGTAACGTGTGTCCTGGAAAAGACATTGCAGTAACTTATTCTTCTGTAGTTTCTTGATGGCTGTCGTTACTCAAAGAGCTTATTGGCTATGTGTGATGATGCCAGAAGCTGAGCCTGTTGGAGGTTAATTATCCACACAAGGTGGATAATTCAAAGAATGGGTTCATTTCCAAGGTGAATTTTGGTTGTTCAGTTCTGCCGACCATATGCCCAGAGAGATGAGTTCTTATCCTTGGCCAGATGCATGAGAGCAAGCGCACAGCTGTTTGTACCGGAGGGGTTTGTGATTGTGGCTTTTCTTTATTCAGCCCTGGTTCAAGCCCAAGAAGTGTGTCGGTCTCCTAATCCAAATTGGATTCTTAGGTAGGCATTTGTATTTAAGAAGTTAGAAGGCACTCGTTATCCAGCCTGCGTCTTTTTTTAGATGCAGATTTCATGAGATCACTCGTCCCACTTTCTTTGCTATAATATGCATTCCACCGGAGCATCATAATTATGAGCCACTTTCTTACTTAGTACATTGTTTTGATCATCTTTTCTTAAGTCATCTTATACTAAAGTAGTTTCATTTAACATGGCAAAGGTTTATTCCATTTTTATAGCTGGTAACTTATGTTTTAGATGGATGATACCTTTTAAAGTCTGAAGATTTGGGAGAGCCATTTCTGAGTGAGTAAGTCTTACTCTTAACATGACACTACTACTGAACTACTTTTGATCACCACTTTGTCACTGAGAGTAGCTAGGAGTTAATAGGGATTAGGGAGGAAAGAAGACAATGAAAATATAGCTCAACTACAGGTCTGTCACATCTTACGCGCATTTAACATGCGCGATTTCAGCTTTACACAGTTGGCAAAAACAAACAACAAAAAAAACAAAAAGAGAAAAATAACAATTTTAATACTGTACCTGTAGTGTGGGCGATTCCGCCCGCCATTACACTCAATGTAATTTTGACTATACGCGATTTTTGCTTTACGTGCTGACTGCGGAACGTAACCCCAGCGTAAGATGTGACAGACCTGTATTTATCTGAATAAGGTTAGATTTATTATTTGTATTATGATAGAGCCTAGAAGCCATGGGCCCCATTGTACCAGATAATGTAAAAACATAAAGAAGATGGCCCCTACCCCCCAAAGATTTACAATTCAGACAATTATCAGAGGTGAGCAAAGTTGCTGTCTAGCTAGGGGCATGGTAATTTACCCCCCCCCCCCCCCCCCACACACACACAGGTATGAGGTATGTTTTCTGCCTCCTTGTCTGGAACCTGTGGGTCTTCATTTCTACACCCTTTCCTTTCCATTCTGGTGACCCATGCCTTTATCTGACTAACTAGGACTAGACAGGAATTTCTTCAGAGCCTTTTGGTACACTAGTGAACTCAGATCTTGTGAGGAATGCTTTTGATTCTTTTATCAGGGGTTGATCACAATACTGTCATTCATACTAGTTTAGGAAGCAAGAGACTCAGGGCAGGAACTAAACCTAGGTCTTTTGCATTACACTGTGTTGGTCAGTGAAAACCCTTTTATCTGTTGACCAGGCTTAGGGTGACCAGATGTCCCGATTTTTATAGGGATAGTCCTGATATTTGGGGCTTTGTCTTATATAGGCGCCTATTACCCCCCACCCTGTCCTGATTTTTCACACTTGCTGTCTGGTCACCCTAGCCAGGCTATAAAAATTGCATTTTGGTGTTCCATTGGCTTATTTTGCTATGACCTGATATTTCTCCTTGCCTACCCTTGCTCATAGCCAAAGTCATGTTTAAATCACGCTGGATTTTAAAGATGAGCTCTATAAACTGACCAATGTTTGGTTCACCTGAAGAACACAGAAGTATGAGATTCTGAGCAAAGAATTTCATGTTCTAAATGACCCTGATAAATCTGTAGGAGACAGATGGCCCATTCTTTCACACCAGCGTTCTGTCAAAGGATCTTGTGTATTTAGGAGTTTTAGTTCACCAATTTTGTATTAGTAATTGCTATTGAGTCAGTGTGGTCCAACCTCTGAAGAGTGAAAGCTTATCACTAAACTTTTCAGAGTCAGCATCTATTTCAGGGATTGGAACTCTACAGCTTTTTGCTTCTCTTTCAGTTTCCATGAATTTAGTTATCTTGAAGTTTGCATGCTTGTATGTTTCAGTATATCTTATTTACTAATCTCTACACTGCCTCATTAGAACAGGAAAAACAGGAATTGAAACAGCTTGATTAGCAAGGAAACTGTTGAAATCACAACTCTTTGAAATGCTAAGTATTTGAACAGCATAGTATCAACAGCTGTTATATTACTGTATGGGGAATCCAGATAATGAAATAAGATGATGCATTAGTTTGAAACATGCACGGTGTTATTACTAATGCACGTTAAAATGTGTTTCAGGTAATGAAATGTGAACATTTTGGGCATTTCTACAGAAAACTTGTGTACCTGCATGTGATAGATATTTCAATGTATCTGTGCATTTTGAAACTTAACCATGTTCTTTTGTTTTCATTTATTCTAAATTGTAGTATCCATTAGAGTTTGAATAACTGTAAATTTCATAAGCAGACCACTGGCTTATTGTTTGAAGTGACAGTTGTAGTCATTTCTGCAGTAATTATTGGCAGATGTCAGCCACAGAGCTGAGAAATTTTCAGGGATGCTAATTAGTGCTATCTAAATTTTTTCGGTGAGTCTCCTTTATTCATAAATTCCATGGTTATAACCTTACAAGTGTCCTTGTAGTAGGGGAAACACCTTTTCATTATTACATAGGAATGCTGTAGACAAGGAGATGATATAAAGGAGTGTCAAACATCATTCTCCAACCCTCAGGTGTACATTGATGATTGGTCAGTATCTGTGTAGAGTAGGTGACTGCAGCACAACCTCCCTTATACTATCCATACAGCTGCCTCACTTGTGCTTTTAAAAATGGAAACAGTTGATACTGGGTGTGACATTAGACTCCATATTCTTTACGAAAATATGCTAATGATATGGATATGACATAACTGAGATGTACTTTATGCAAGATGGCTCATGTAAGGTATCATTGGAAAGGTTATGATTTACTGAATGTGATTATTCAATGTGTATGCATGTATCATTTCTGTATCTAAAGTTAGGAATATGGACTATGTAACAATTACAACTGGTTGTGTATTGGGAAGACACCCACCAGACGACAGGCCATCAGATTTGATGGGCCATTAGGAAGGAACAACAAGACTGTGAAAATACTAATCTCGCTCCCTCCTGGGAGGCATCCTGGGACTTAACTATGACACTACTAAGACAGGTGGTCTTGTCACCCGGTACTAAACATTATCTTGGACTTCTTGTAACTTTCCACCAACAGGGGAGGGGGATCAAGTTTGGGAAACAAAGGATTCCTGCCTTATGTAAACTTTATTTAAGGGTGGAGAGGAAGGCAAACAGGACTCTTCTCCATGACTTGTCTGCCCAAGAAGAAATACTGTTAGACACCTGAAGGGAAGGCAGTGGAAAAGTCCAGACTGAGATGGGTCCAGTCTGAAAAGAAATAGAGCTGGAACTCTAAGCTACAGAAACTTTGCAACCTGCCTAAAATAACATCTAGGTTAAGAAATTACATTTTGTAACTGTTCCTTAAGTATATTGAGCTTAGCTTGTGTATTTTGTTCTGTTTGCTTAGTAATCTGCTTTGTTCTCTCTTATGTTCAGTTAAAATTCACCTTTTGTAGTTAATAAACTTATTTCTTGCTTATAATATAACCCAGTTTATGCAATTCATGGGGGGGAGGAGGCCCGGTGAGAAGAGGCTGTGCATACCTTCCTCCACATGGAGGGGGGAGGTGGATTTCATAATAGACCTTTGGGTCTGCACTCCAAGGGAGGCGGACACCTGAGTAATGGGGCAAGGCCCTTAAGCTGAGTCTTCCCAGAGCTGATCAGGGTCTGTGCCGTTCTTCAGCTGGGTGTGGCCCTGCCTGTGTGTATGCTGGAGGCAGCTTAATGGCCTGGCTCAGCAAGACAGGTAAAAAAGATGCCCAGGCTGGCAGAACAGTTGGGCTCAGCAGTATCTCAGCACATCAGGTGTCATCTTGAAGGGGGGCAGCCCATTACACTGGGGTTATAGAGCTCTCTGTCCAAAGGTTAGCAAGGTGTTGGTGAGAAATGAGGTTTGGAAAAGAGAGTGCCACCCTTTTTAAAGTACCCGATCTGGACACAGTAGCTCCGCTGCTCTGGATTTTTGCAACAAACTCATTGCAAAGTGGAGGAAAAACTGTTGCAGCTCTATTTAAAAACAAATCAGTAATATTTTTGGTCAGACTTTCCAGTCATATTCCCCCTCCTCCCTGGGAATTGGCTTTTAATTCCATCATTACTCCTTAGTGAAGCAATCCATTTAAGGCAGTGGTTCCCAAACTTTAACAACCTGTGAACCCCTTCCACTAAAATGTCAAGTCTTGCAACCCCCCCTCCTAAAAATATACATTTCCAGGGATTTTTTCCTTTACCTGAGTATAAATTATAAAAGCAGTGATCTTGGGAAATATAAAATTTGTTTTTATGACATGCTTATTACACACTATTTATTATTAATTTATCATTACAGTATTTTTATTACATTATGAAAACAGCAACACTCTTCCAAGATCTCACTTTCGTAGCTTGTAGCACTTTTAATAAACCTGTTATAAGACAAGGCTCCTATGTTTCATCAAGGAGTATCAGATGTGAAACAGCATGAAGGTATTTAAGAAGCCAACTCAAAGAGTTCCTCCTACACAAGCATTCAGGTCTTGAGCAGTCCAGGCAAACAACGCACGTTACAACAAAGCTTAAACTTGTTCTTCAAAATCATTTAAAAAACAATACTAGCTGCCTGTTTAATTATAAAAACAGCAAAAAATATCCACCTCCCTTTCCATTTCTTATAGGGAGTCTTGAAGTTTAAATCTTCTCAGTGTGATAGATACGCTTGCTTTGATCTGCTGAGCTCTTGGAAGTCCAGGGGCTCTGGCTGCTGGCCCCATGTTGCCCGGGGTCCCTAGGGACAGCTCTGTCTGCCATTAGGGAATTTCTTCCCAAGAACCCCCTGTAACATTTTGTGAACCCCCAGGGGTTCATGAACCTCAGTTTGGGAACCACTGATTTAAGGCAAACATGTATTTGAGACTAAAGCCTTCTTGTTTAATTGGGATTTATGCAAATAATGCAGGTTAATGAAATCTGCCAGAATTGTTCAATAAGGAAAGTAGCTGGTGAGCATTTTACATAGGAAAATGCGTGGTTCATCCTGGACTGTACACAAAATGACAATCTAAGTCCTTAATAGCATTGGCATGCAAATATAGATAGTGATTTGTAATGTAAAATTATGTAGGGAGCTGTGGTATAAGGATTGAGAAAATATGTAGCCTAGTTGTGTGGGTTTTTTTGTTTTGTTTTTTGTTTTTTTTGTTTTTTTTAAGAATAGTGGAGGTCTCAGCCAGCATAAAGTGTTGTCAGTGCAGCTGAACCTCCAGCAGACTGATTGTGGGCAATAGTATGGGACATGGGTTAGGGAAGCAAACTCAATATCCGAAAGTTGTCAAATGGGAACAATCGTCCAGCAGTCACACACAAGTTACAGAATTTTAAAACTAAAGTTTAAAACTGTGTTTTGTTTTAAAAGTCTTTTTTTTTTTTGAGGTATCTTTTATTTTATGGTACTGTAGGTAAGGTGACTAAGGCTGTGGCTACACTTAGCGCTTCAAAGCGCTGCCGTGGCAGCGCTTTGAAGCGCTAAGTGTAGCCAAAGCGCCAGCGCTGGGAGAGAGCTCTCCCAGCGCTGTCCGTACTCCACCTCCCTGTGGGGAATAATGGACAGCGGTGGGGCTTTGACCACACTAGCGCTTTGTAGCGCCGCAATTTGCAGCGCTGGAGAGGGTGTGTTTTCACACCCTGCTGCAGCGCTGCAAATTTGTAAGTGTAGCCAAGCCCTTAGCCCTTCTCTAATACTTCTGTCACTTTTTCGAAGCTGCAGCTCTTTTTCAGGATGTAGCACTTCTGTGACCAGCACTATCTCCAGTAGATACATTCTTTGTGTTTTCATGCCTGTTTTGTTTTTTTTTCCCTTGGTAGCTGACCTCTCCAAATGCCTCTCTACTGCTTTCCACTCTTCCCACAAACAATTTACCTTCAATTTCCACCATTGTAATCTTCCCTTTTCCAAGTGTTTCTAGCATTTGTCCACTTGCAGCAACTCTTGTGTTTGATTATAGCTGAGCTCTTATAATTGGGCAGTTTGTATACCATCCCAGGATCTGAATTGTGCAAGGTTGGACTGGATTTTGACGTGGGCATGCATTTCTTCGCTAACCTGATGTGAACTGTAAGCCAAAACTGCTCCACAGAGCGTAGAACACATACATATGATATGATTTAAGGCTATGATTTTGTCACGGAGGTCGTAGAATTCATGGAAACTGTGACTTCCAAAGACCTCCTTGACTTCAACCCTGGTGGCTGGGAGCTGCAGGGTGCCGCCGCCTTCCACAGCAGCAGGGAACTCTGAGGTATCCCCGCCACCTTAGGCAGTGGGACCCCAAGCTCCCATGCTGACATGGGCGGGGGGAGTATCCCTGTAGTTCCCAGGCCGCTGTGGCGGGCAGCCGGGAGGACCCTGGAGCACTGAGCCCCCACAGCTGCCCAGCCCCTTACAATTTTATCATGGATATTTTTAGTAAAAGTCAGGGACAGTCATGTGAATTTTTCTTTATTGCCTGTGACCTGTCTGTGAAAAATATCTATGACAAAATCTTAGCCTTAGTTATGGTGACTCATTCTAAAAGATAGAAACACTTAAGCACAGGAGGTAACTTCATACAAGAATCAAAACTCTGACTAACCAAACAGTCTGTCTTGAGGTTGTTTTCATGAATTTTCTTAGCCTGGATGATAGCTGTTCATTGTATAGGTTAGTGAAATTGAGGCACTAACATAATTGTATGAAATTATTTTATTACTTTTTTTCCTCATGGCATCTTTGTGGCAGTTGTGATGGGTTGGATCGCAGAAACCCCCTTGGGTCTGCCAACTGATGTGCCAAGACTACTTCTGCCCCTGCTTTCCCTGCCAGCTTGGGACTCCAGCACCCTGTCTTGTTGAGCCAGACATGCCAGTCTGCTCCAACACAGACCCAGGGTCTGAACCACGTGCCCCAAAGCTGCAGACTTAACTGAAAGCAATTTACAGAAGTGTTCCTGTCCTTAACACTCAGATTACCCTGTATAAAGCTTATACAGAGTAAACTCATAAATTGTTCACCCTCTATAACACTGATAGAGATGCACATCTGTTTGCCCACCCAGGTATTAATACATACTCTGGGTTAATTAATTAGTAAAAAGTGATTTTATTAAATACAGAAAGTAGGATTTAAGTGGTTCCAAGTAATAGCAGACAGAACAAAGTGAATTACCAAGCAAAATAAAATAGAACACGCAAGTCTATGTCTAAGAAAACTGAATATAGATAAAAACCTCACCCAGTAAGCTTCCTTTTGCAGAATAGTCTCCTTCTAGTCTGGGTCCAGCAATTACTCACACCCCCTGTAGTTACTGTCCTTTGTTCCAGTTTCTTTCAGGTATCCTTGGGGGTGAAGGGGCTATCTCTTGAGCCAGCTGAAGACCAAATGGAGGGGTCTTCCAGGGGTTTAAGTAGACTTTCTCTTGTGGGTGGAGACCCCTTCATCTCTCCTATGCAAAGTCCAGCTCCAAGATGGAGTTTTGGAGTCACATGTCCATGCATGACTCAGTTTTTACAGGCAGCAGCCATTACTTACCTGCTACCTTGAATGTCCTCATGTAGACTTCTTATGTGGATTGGAGCCTCCCAAGATCCATTGTCTCTTAAGTGCTTCTTGATTGGGCACTTAATTTGCACATTCCTTTCTCAAGAAGCTGACCAAATGCTTTACAAAGGCTACATAAAAATCAAGCCAGTACACAGCCAATATTCATAACTTGGAATACAAAAATGATGCATGCATACAAATAGGATGAATAGATTCAGTAGATCATAACCTTTATAGAAATATGTCACCTGGCATATGTAGCATAAAACATATTCTAGTTATGTCGTATATATGCATTCGTAAGCATATTTCCATGAAGCCTTATGGGGTGCACCGTCAGAGCAGCTTATTGCTTGCCTTAAGTAATGGATTCTTGTATCTTTGTGTGTAGCTGGTTGAAGTCCAGTATTGCAAATTAACATGTTCTGCAAATACAAGGGAGAAAGGTGAGGGAGGCATAGCACAGATCATTGTGGAGCAAGTCTTACAGTGGAGAGTTACTAATCATAGTGTATAAAAACTACTGAGCCATCTGTCAGAAATGTATACAAATAAGCCTATAGTTTTCTGTAGTGGCCGCTATTATCCTCAAAACAGATAGAAACCAAGTGGTTTTTTCTTTATAAATTATGAAACTGGTGTTTTTGTTCCAAGTGGTCTTAAGGGAATAAGACTCTTCAAACTTCTATCCAATTAAAAATGACGGAAACGTCTGCACTGGCTACATCTGAAATTTTTTTTAATAGGATTAATGGCCTTAACTTCTCATTGTTCCCAATGGGAGCAAAGCCAACCTGCCTTTTGAAGATGGTTGCCCTTTTTGCATTGTGTGTACATATATATACACACACACACACACACCCACACCATTTTTTTTTCTATAAGCATTTCTGTAGGGTGGCGTAAGGCCCCACAGGTCTAAAACCCAGGCTTGTAGAGTTACCAGGCAGCTGACATCTCCAGGCTGCCACCCAGTGGCAGCTGTAATCAGCTTGCGCTCCACTTCTCATGACCTGCTGTGAACGCAGATCATGGGAAGTTCCATCTCAAGGGTTTGACAGACAGCAGCCCCATGGCTCCTGATTGGATCCCTGCCTTATATAAACCCAAAGGGTGTTCTAGGAAGTGTCCAAACAATAGCGTGGATCTTCTGCAGCTGTCATGACTGTTACTGCTTCTTGCTCTTCAATTCCTGGCTTTACCTCAGCTCGATTTGGACTTTTCCTGCTGACTGTGACTCTGAAACCTGACTCGACTCTGACCCTTGGTATCGACCCTGGCCTGCACTTGACTTCGTACTGCTCTGCTACTGCCAGCCTCAGATTTGACCCTTCTCTGACCCTTGGCCCTGACTGGCCTTGTTGGGATCCTGATAGTTGGGTTGAAAATGGATTAGGTAATGGGCTATCATGAAGGTGATTATATTGATAAATAAACAAATCATAGAATCGTAGGACTGGAAGGGACCTCAAGAGTTCACTTAGTCCAGTCCCCTGCACTCATGGTGGGACTAAGTGTTATCTAGACCTGGAGATTTTTTAAGAGCAGGGTTAGATAATGATGGAGATTCCACAGCCTACCTAGACAATTTATTCCAGTGCCTAACCACCCTGACAATTAGGAAGTTTTTCCTAATGTTCAACCTAAAATACCCTTGCTGTAATTTAAGCCCATTGCTTCTTGTCTTATCCTCAGAGGTTAAAGAGAACAATTTTTCTCCCTCTTCTTTGTTATAATTTTTTATGTGCTTGAAAACTATTATCGTGTCCCCTATGCCTTGTCTTCTCCAGACTATAAAGAAACCCATTTATTTTCAGTCTTTTCTCATAGGTCATGATTTCTAGATCTTAAATCATTTTTGTTGCTATTCTCTGTGAACTTTCTCCAGTTTGTCCACATCTTTCCTGAAATGTGGTTATCTAATCTATCTTATTTATCTATCTACACACACACAGTATAAGTTTTAAACAATTTAATACTGTATACAGCAATGATGATTGTGAAGCTTGGTTGAGGTGGCGGAGTCAGAGGGTGGGATATTTCCCAGGGAATGCCTTACTGCTAAATGATGAACTAGCACTCGGCTAAGCCCTCAAGGGTTAACACATTGTTAATGTAGCATCACACTCTACAAGGCAGCACTAGTGGAGGAAGGAGACACAATAGATGCATGGTAATGGCTGCAAATATTCCCTGCAGAAACTGAACGTGATGATGAACTCACACTATCCCACTAGAGCGCTCCACTCCCTTCACTTTCCAAAGTGCCGGGGAGGGAGGGTGTGTGTGTGTGTGTGTGAGAGAGAGAGAGAGGGGGAGGGACACACCATGTGTGTGTATGTGCATGTGAGACAGAGAGAGGCACATTGCCTCTTTGAAGTATGCTGACCCCACTCTAAGTACACTGCCTTTTTAAGTAGTTCAGCAAGTTGTGACAGCAGCTTCTGCCAGCAAGCCCCGTCCGTCCTGAGCCCTGTCATGTCCCCACCTGCAGCAGAAGGCTCCCAGGAGCAGCTCCGAGGCAGAGGGCAGGAGCAGCACATGGCAGTGGGGGTGGGGGACGACAGCTGAACTGCCTGGCAATTGATAGCCTGCTGGGCGGCTGCTGCACAGGGAACTTAGGGGAGCTGATGGGGGGGCTGCCAGCCCACCCTGGTTCCAAGCCCTCACTAGCTAGCTCCAATGGGCTGCTCTTCCTGCAAGCAGTTGACAAAGCAGATGGCTGCCAAACAGTGTTATAAGGGAGCATTGCGCAACCTTAAATGATCATGTTCTCTAATAGATCATCGACATAACAATGAAACAACGTTAAGTGGGACGACCTTAAGTCGGGAGTTACTGTACTCCAGCTGATGCCTAATCAGTAAAGCGGAAGAATTACTTTCTCTTTTCTTGCTTACAACACTCCTGGTAATATATCCCAAAATCTTTGCTTTTTTTGCAACGGTGTTACACTGTTGACTCATATTTAGCTTGTGATTCACCATGACCCCCATATCTCTTTCTTCAGTACTCCATCCTAGCCAGTCATTTCCCATTTTGTATGTGTGCAGCTGATTGTTCCTTCCTAAGTGGAGTACTTTGTATTTGTCCTTATTGAATTTAATCTGTTTACCTAAGATCATTTCTCCAGTTTGTCCAGATCATTTTGAATTTTAATCCTGTCCTCTAATGCATTTGCAACCCCTCCCAGTTTTGTATTGTCCACAAACTTCATAAGTGTACTCTATGCTGTTATCTAAATCATTGATGAAACTATTGAACAGAACCAGACCCAGAACTGATCCCTGCCAGACCCCACTTGATATGCCCTTCCAGCTTGACTGTGAACCACTGATAACAACTCGGTGGGAATGGTTTTTCAACTAGTTATGCATCTACCTTATAGTAGCTCCATCTAGGTTGCATTTCCCTAGCTTATGAGAAGATCATGCGAGACGGCATCAAAAGCCTTACTAAAGTCAAGATATATCACATCTACCGCTTCCCTCCTCTCCACAAGGCTTGTTACCCTGTCAAAGAAAGCTGTTATGTTGCTTTGACGTGATTTGTTCTTGACAAAACTATGCTGTTACTTATCACCTTCTAGGTGTTTGTAAGTTGCTTAATTATTTGCTCCATTATCTTTTGGGGTACTGAAGTTAAGATGACAGGTCTGTAATTCCCCAGATTGTCTTTTATTTGTTTTTTTTTTATACATTGGCACTATATTTGCCCTTTTGCAGTTCTCTGGAATCTCTCTCATATTCCATGACTTTTCAAAGATAATTGCTAATATATGGAGATATACCTATCTCATAGAACTGGAAGGGACCCCGAAAGGTCATTGAGTCCAGCCCCCCTGCCTTCACTAGCAGGACCAAGTACTGATTTTGCCCCAGATCCCTAAGTGGCCTCCTCAAGGATTGAACTCTCAACCCTGGGTTTAGCAGGCCAATGCTCAAACTACTAAGCTATGCCTCCCCCCAATGGCTCAAATATCTCCTCAGTCAGTTCCTTGAATATTCTAGGATGTATTTCATCAGGCCCTGGTGACTAGGGATATAAATATCATTTAAAAAGTTAACTGTTTAACTGATTAATCTGTTAACTGATTAAACAATATAATTTTAAAGGGAGAGGGGCTGGGGTCGCTCCAGTGGGTCTGGGACTGGGATTGGCCGGCACACCTGGGGTCTCTCCAGCCGGCTGGCGCAAAAACACCTTCATCTAGTGCTGAGAAATTCCAAACTAAATTAGTAAATGCATAGCATACATCTTTGCTGATGATGTTTACTGTATAGCTGGCTTTTTTTCTGGGCTGGGATAGTCCTTAACTTTGTGCATACCACTTACTGAGTGTTGTGTTATGTTCTTCCTGGTGCCAACTTAAAAACTTTAGCTGCCCAGTTTGTCTACCTAATTATCCCAACTAGAAATGTTGATGCACTTGGTAGAGCATAATGATTCTTCTCTATAATTAACTACTGTTTAATAACAGTAAATATTGTTAGAAATAAAATATTCTGATTACCATGTTACAGGGCTTATTGCAGCAGGCCTCATGTTCTTGCCATGGACAGAACTGTAATCTCTGTAGATATTCTTACTGTAAATTTGAGTGGCATTACGTTTTTGAAGATCATGCCTCCTTAAATACTAAGATAATGGCCACAAGTTGGCAAAAATGCCTTGGAAGTTGACAATGAAATTGACAAATAATCTCAGCGCTTCACCTGTACAGTTCCACTGTGAACAGAAAATACAAGAAAAAGAAGATAATCAGGCGTCTAATTGAGCCAGCTCGTGGTGGCTTAGAAATCCAATACTATGTTTTTGGCATCCATCTTACCTAAATATACTTTCCACCAAGATTCTTACTCTTGGGTTTTAGGTTCTTAGGGGTAGACCACAGGAATTCCCACAGAGGATTTTGACACAGACAGCTGCAGCAGCAGGGTAGAGCCTGAGCAAGGCCTTGGATATTGTGCACCATCATTTGGAAAGATATAAATGTTACCCTCCGATTGTCTTGGCTCCTTATTGTCTGTGGTCAGCAAAGGAGCAGTCAGTTTGTATTTGTGTAGCATTTCAGCTCTTTCTATTCTGTATCCTGCTAATTGTCCTACCCTTTCAATTGTTTCAGTAATGATTGTAAGATTTGTGATGCCACAGTGTTCTGACACATCATTGTACCATTTTGGGGCCACTTGTTATGGTGTTCTGACTTCTGCTTCAGTGTGGAACAGAACTACCAAGAAGGATACTAAATTTTTCCAATATATAATTCATGGAATTACACTTCTAAAATGCAATTGTGCAGGAATGAAAGTCTGTACAAGTGGCAATGAGTGTAGAATATTTAAGCATGGTTGTTGGGATCCACTAATTGTGAAGAGCCCCAAGCACACTACATCTTATAACCTTCAATTTTGACACAGTTATTACTGTTATTGGCCTCTACCAATTATATAATAGAATTTTGTAATAGAGCTGTGGCAGACTGGCTTACCCCCATAACCAAAATTAAGGTAAATTATTACTTTGAGTTGTAATACTTTTGAGATGTCATGGTCACACTGTATTTTATTGTTGTAGCTTGTTCATGCTTATCTTGTATAATCCAGGCATTGAATGGTATGCATGTTGACAATTTACATTACTCTAGTGAATGAAAAAGTGGATGGGGGGGACTTGTAAAATGAAGGAGTTTGAGTTTTGGGGTGGAGATAGGTTGCAGCACTAATTAATAAAACAAAACAAACGCCGCCCCCCTCCAATTCTCAGTTCACAGGAAAAGTCCACAGATCAATTATAATGGGTTTTACTCTTGTTTGCTGTTCCTCTGAGAGATGGCAGACCTGTCAATCACATCGGACTTGCTCAAAGCAATGAGAAAACAAGAGATCCTTTAAATTTTTAATATTTAACTTATTGGATTCTAAGACCAGAGGAATAGAGAAGCTGGCAGGAAAGGACACACACATGCCTGGGTTCACTGAATTGTTTGTTGTATGGCCATGCCCCGCTTCTTTCTCGCTGTCCTTCAAAGAGCTATCCATGGAGGGATGAGAGAGAGTGAGCAGCCCTGATGTGGAGGAACAAGCAGGCAGTAAGGGGACCATTTCCTTATCCCTCTTTAATAAGGTGTTTTGTTTTCATGTAATCCTGCCTTTCTCACAATGGAATTCAGTGAGACAACATGGCTATGCCATGTGGCTTCTTATGTAGTAATGTCTTGCTCATTATGGAGTTCATTGAAATAAAATATCTGTTCCATTTGAAGGCTTCCTCTGGCACTCCCTGGAACAGGAGCTTAAAGAGCATCTATCAAGTTCAAAGAGCCCACATAGGGCTTCAGAAACAGGGAAACTCATTCAAGGAACAATTTCATCCAAGATTCAAAGATAAACTGACCTCCAACATAGCATCAATTGGCTCAAGCTCAGAGCAACTGGATATGTCTTAAGAGCTGTAACCCCAGTCCTACTCAACGAACGTGTACCAGATGTCTTGAACACTTTGGCAGTTGCTTTTATCAACAAGGCAGGAAGTACCAGATCTTCAGCCATGCTATGAGCATGTAATCTTCGTTCCTGGATGAAGAGAATAAAAATATATAAATTATGTATTTTCAAGTGCTATACATTTACAGGAAATAAGCATCTTAGCATCTAGATAAGCAGGAAGAGGAAAGATCTGGGAGAGTTGAGTCTACAGTCCAGGGTCTTTGAGTGGAGAGTCAGACCCTATGTCACCTGTCCATCAATGAATGTATTGGCATACAGCTGATGAATACCAGAGTCTTTTTCTAAACAAAGAGATTAATAGGCTGTAGCTGTGATCATTCACTTCTTCCTGTGGTCAAAGCATGTCTGTCTTTATATTAACAGTGCTCTCCAGTGCAATTTAAATAGAAAAAGCAGAATTAACCCAGGTGGTCCCACGTTGTCCAAGGAAGTATTGGTTCTCATATCCAATTCAGGTAACAACCATTGCAATCATGTCACCTCTACAAGAAGGATCTGTTCTCAAGGACCAAAATTCCACATACAGAATTAAAGAAATTAAATTTAGCTACATTATATTTGAGATGTATCATTTAAAATAGAATATTGTTTAAAATACATTTTTAGTCTTGAAAAAGTATTCCACCAACGGGATCTTCAAGAGCCTGGTAAGGCATGGTGCTTGGCTGTTTAGCATAATGGAGCCAGTCAAAAAAAAACTGTTTTGCCTCTGACTTAAGTCCTTACAGACTTAACTCAGCCTCTGAAATCCATATGGTAGACTTTCCAGCCCCCTAGAGATAGCAAGCAGGAACGGGATTGTCTTCTCATCCACACCTAAGATTTTAGAGCTGCCTCGCTTCTCAAGCCTAGTCTAATGAGAACTCCCTCTTGGAACCTATGTCCTGTATCAAATTATCTAAATAAGCATGGTATTGATATCTTGTCAGGAATGCCCTTAGAGCTTCTCTTTAAAGGTTTGCCATACTGGTTGCAATCATTTCTGCAAGGAGCTTTTTCAGAGGCTAAAGTTTTATCGAGAGAAAGTACTGCATCAGTCATAAAGGCAAAGATGTAGTAAGAGTAAATGAAGTCTTTAATCCAAAAATACAAGAAATTGTGCGAATGAGTTTTGCCAATAGGTAAGTCACTATTAAGAAGAAGTCTGGCATACTTGATTTCAGGAGACCTCTACAAATCAACACTGAATGGAGTATCCACTTCAGAAAATCTGTCACTGCTGATCTGTAATACCCATCATTAAAAGGGGAAAAAACCCTGACAATGCTTCAGTTAATAGATGGGTAATTGATTAATTAAAGACGCTTTCTGTCCCATTAAGTGTTTATCATAGAATCATAGAATCGGAAGGGACCTCGAGAGGTCTTCTAGCCCAGTCCTCTGCACTCATCACAGGTCTAAGTATTATCTAGACCATCCCTAACCGATGTTTGTCCAACCTGTTCTTAAAAATCCCCAATGATGGAGATTCTACAACCTCTCTAGGCAATTTATTCCAGTGCTTAATCACTCCGACAGGTAGTTTTTCCTAATGTCCAACCTAAACCGCCCTTGCTGCAATTTAAACCCATTGCTTCTTGTCCTATCATCAGAGGTTAAGAAGAACCATTTTTCTCCCTCCTCCTTGTAACAACCTTTTATGTACTTGAAAACTGTTACCATGTCCCCTCTGTCTTCTCTTCTCCTCCCCAGACAAACCCAATTTTTTCAATCTTATGCTAATTTATTCAGCCATAGAAGTCTCCTGGCTTGAAAGAACATATGCAACATACAAAAAGAGATATAGAGTGGCCACATGATCATATCTTCAGACCTTCACTAAAGTTTTACAGTTTAAATATGCAGGCTTCATCAGCCCCTGCCACTGGAGAGAACGTTCTGAATACTATGTTTAACCAGTAAGTGATATACTGATATATACTGAATATAAAATAAGACCACTAGCTCATTCTTCTGTTTTCCCTCCTGATAGCATACTTACATTGACATTCCTTTATAACAGGGGTGGGCAAATGATGGCCTGCAGGATTGCCACCTCTGTGGCCCCTCAGGCCCCGCACTGCTCCCGGAAGTGGCTGGCACCACGTCCCCATGGCCGAAGAGGGCAGGCAGAGGGCTCTGCGCGCTGCCTTCACCTGTGGGTTCCACACCCGAAGCTCCCATTGGCCAGGAATGGGGAACCATGGCCAATGGGAGCTTCGGGGGAGGTACCCGCAGGCGAGAGCAGCGTGCAGAGCCCTCTGTCCCTCTACCCCCAGGGGCCACAGGGACATGGTGCCAGCTGATTTCAAGTGGCACGGGTCAGGGTAGGCAGGGAGCCTGCCCTGAGCCGGTGCGCACCGCTGCCACCCTGGAGCCACTCCAGGTAAGCGGCACAGGGCCGGAGCCCACACCCCAACCCTCTGCCCTTAGCCCCCTGCTGCACCCTGCACTCCCTCCTACACCCCACCCCCCTGCCCTGAACCTCCTCTTGCACCCCAACCCCTACCCTGAGCCCCCTCCCACACTCTGCACCCCTCCTACAGCCCAACCCCTTGCCTTGAGCACCCTGCCATACCCCGGCCCCTCCTACACCGTAACCCCCTGCCCATAGCCCCTTCCTGCACTCCCTCCTACACCCTAACCCCTTGAGCCCCCTTGTACACCTGCACCCCTTGCCCTGAGCCCCTTCCAGCACCCTGCACTCCCTCCTGCATCCCAACCCCCTGCCCCGGCCCTACATTCATGGCCCTGCATGCAATTTCCCCACCCAGATGTGGCTCTCGGTCCAAAAGGCTCCCCCCCTCCCCCCCACTTTATAATGGATCTTCAGATTTTTCCATACAAAGAAGAATAGGAAAATTTATCTGAACTTGCCCCAAAATTTCCTTTCCCACCCCTAGTGGCAAAGTCCTCAGACCCAACCCATGTGGCACAAGGATTATTGTTCTGTGGAGGCTCTTAAACTGTGTCACAATGTTCTTGTGATCTCTCTCTCTCTCTCTCTCTCTCTCTCTCTGTATAAATGTGTACACATACTCAATATATGTTCTCTGGTGGTTGAGGTAAACTTTTGAATTTGCTCTTCAGTAGGTCTTATTAATTTATTTTAATAACCTGTGAAATAAAGTTTAAAAGAATTAGGTCTACTGGCGAAAGTTTCAAGGATGCGCTTGCTCTGAGCTTCCTGTGATTGACAGGTATCTGTCACCAACAAGCTTTGAGCAGGAATAAAACCCATTGTAATGGATCTGTGGAATCTCCCACTAGAAGAAGAAATTTTTTTGTGGTAAGTTCAGATAGATTTTCCTATTTTTCTTACTTCTTTGGGTGACTTTGCCAGCACAGAACAAGCACTGAACTAAGGGCTTGGCTACACTGGAGAGTTGCAGCGCTGGTGGAGGCTTTACAGCGCTGCAACTTAGTAACTGTCCACACCTGCAAGGCACGTCCAGCGCTGCAACTCCCTGGCTGCAGCGCTGGCTGTACACCTGGTCTGCTTGGGGTATAACGAGTGCAGCGCTGGTGATGCAGAGCTGCTCGTCAAGTGTGGCCACACACCAGCGCTGTTATTGGCCTCCAGGGTATTAGGAGATATCCCAGAATGCTTTTAACTAAATTACTCTCTTTGTTTTGTTATGATGCCTCTCTTTGTTTTGTTGTGAACTCGGGGCTCCGGGAGCTGCTTATCTAAAAAACAAACACAGCTCTTGTTTGCTGTGATGAATCTGTAACTGACTGTGAACAATCAATTGAGATAACCCACTACCTTGCTGTAAATGAGGCAGGCAGGGGGATGAGTGTTTGCTTGAGGAGAGAAACAGTGAGGGGAGGGGAAGAAAGGGAGTCCATTGGAGCAGCTGCTTATCTGGTCTGCAGGCTATTTGCAGTTAAGAGTAAATGAGGGGTCGAGGAAATTTTCAGATTTTGCAAGGCAGGGAGCTGAAGTGTCGGCTCCAAAAATCCACTCTCTCTCTCTCTCTCTCCCCCGCTCCCTGTCACACTCCACCCCACCCCCCTCTTTTGAAAAGCACGTTGCTGCCACTTGAAAGCTGCCCATAATGCACCACTCCCAACAGTGCTGCAAATGCTGCAAATGTGGCCACTCTGCAGCGCTGGTAGCTGTCAGTGTGGCCACACTGCAGCGCTGTCCCTACACAGCTGTACGAAGACAGCTGTAACTCCCAGCGCTGCACATCTGTAAGTGTAGCCATACCCTGAGAATGGAAATTTCTGAGCTGAAGTATCAGAGGGGTAGCCGTGTTAATCTGGTTCTGTAAAAGCAGCAAAGAATCCTGTGGCACCTTATAGACTAACAGACGTTTTGCAGCATGAGCTTTCGTGGGTGAATACCCACTTCTTCGGATGCAAGTGGTGGAAATTTCCTGGGGCAGGTATATATAAGCAAGCTAGAGCTTGCTTCTTGCTTGCTTATATATACCTGCCCCAGGAAATTTCCACCACTTGCATCCGAAGAAGTGGGTATTCACCCACGAAAGCTCATGCTGCAAAACGTCTGTTAGTCTATAAGGTGCCACAGGATTCTTTGCTGCTTGAGCTGAAGTACAAATTTAATTCATGGTTGCTTTGAAGAATGGGAGAGAAGATTTAAAAACAATGTGGCAGAAATATCATGTCCTCATGTTATAATTTTACTAAGGTATCTATAAAAGAAATATTACTTTTAAGATTTGCAAGCTGACAGTTCATCCTTTAAATTTGAGATGCAAACTTGTTTTCATGTCGTTTAATAAGCCTCCAAATTCTTGATCAACTTGTTCATTTTTATCTCACTTTTAAAAAGTTGATTTTGAGGGTAGCAATGCCAGAAGCATTAAAAATCCTCATAAATAAAAATGAAGTCTAGGGAGAATCTATGAATGTCTCTTTTGAAATTTGAGCCAGCTGAGATGGCGCACAGCCACATGGTCTTGTTTGCTTTGAAGAGTCATGTAATGTGTCATTATTTCTTCTGTTAATGGTTTCAAACCAGCATGACTGTATAACACCATTTCAGCAGCTCTTTACTATGCAGTAGTTAACAGTTTAATGTAATGAAATGAGAATATTCTAGCTGTGCCTTCAAATCATGTACAATACTGCAGCTAATGAAAATTGTGTGGAAAGGGGAACAGGAAGAATAACTTTTTGTTGTGCAAATACTTAGATTTCTTGATTGATATATGCACCAGTATGTAATTATACTTTATATCACAGGTCCTTTACCTAGGTACAGTACCAGTGGATAGAGCAGCTCAATTATAACGCTCTCTATATAAAAATTAAATGGGCTGATAGGATAGAGTGCTAAATTCATGGCTTATTATGTTGTCCTCCTCAGCGATGTTGAATTCAAGGAGAAACGTATTCATCAGATAATTGTAGTTAACTCAGCACAGTTGTATAAGAATAGTTTTTTATGGTATTATACATTGAATTCCACAAGGCTGAAGAATGTGGTAATGAGATTTGGGTAGATTGGAATGATAATTTTGTGCTTGCATTTTGTCTGTCCTTTAGCTATCTTGCTCTTATCTCCCTGGTGAATTATTGGAGGTAGAGCAGTAGTGCTGATAAGAAATGGTGTAAGTTCTGTCACAGGAAGTGAAAAACTATTCAATTACAAAGCCTGCTCATCCCTGGGGGGAAAAAAAATATGTCCAAGAAATACACTATTTGCTCTAACCAGTCTCTTTCTAGCAAATAACTTAAACCATCTGATAAAGAAATTAATTAGGAGAAATTTAAACTGTTTGCTATTGTATTAAGCCAGGGGTTCTCAAACTGGGGGTCGGGACCCCTCAGGGGGTTGTGAGGTTATTACATGGGGGGTCTCGAGCTGTCAGCCCCCACCCCAAACCTTGCTTTGCCTCCAGCATTTATAATGGTGTTAAATATTTAAACAAGTGTTTTTCATTTATTGGGGGGGGGGTGTCACACTCAGAAGCTTGCTAGGTGAAAGGGGTCACCAGTACAATAATAGTCTGAGAACCAACCACTGTATTAAGCTTGCAGAAGTTATCACACTGCAGCCTCTTAACTCCAGCCAAACAGTTAACTGATGACTGAATTCTACAGAGCTTCCAGTTTTGTTGAGCATGTGGCTTTTAATCAGCATCTTCCTGAAGTCCTCTTCTTTTCAATAGCACCTGCTTCAACTGTTTTAGAATGTGCATGAAAAAACAAGGCTTAACTGGAACAAGGCATGTGAACAATGCATTGTTTGCCCAGTGCAGGCATGAATGTCTTGTTACAGCTGTAATTTTAATGGCTTTAAAATGACTTTGAACAGAGTTCTTTCAGGTGTAAGATTTGGAATGGCTGCAGGCTGAGTCCTGTTTGTCATTGGCTCACAGACAGCCAAGCTGACACGTTGTGGGGGAAAGAATGCAGCATTAGAAACCCCTTTTTCCATTGATCTTCTAAAGATATTGAGGGTTCCAAATGGGTTCTGCATCAGAGCCTTTTTTTACCTTGATTCATTTAGCTTGAACTGTGACAAATTGTTCAACTGAATTTTAGAACCCATCTCGTCCTAGTGAAGGTAGCAATTTGATTGAAATATACTGGCATTTTTCTATTTCAGTACCAACTGTGGTACTGAAGTTACAACTGAGCTCAAGTAATCATCTAAAAAATGTCTTGCACATAGGCATGGAAATTTTGGTAGATCATATCAAAGGTCTCTGAGTGAGACCCTTACCAAGGAACATGTGGTTGCCCACAAAAGACACAGATGTGCAGTCAGAAAGCTAGCATGTATCAGTGTATTACACTAAAGAACTTCTGACCCTGCCTGAGAATATTTTAGTACAATCTTATCTAAGGCAAAGAACAAAACATAATAGAGATTTCTGTTCCTTCTGGATAGATTTTCCTACCTATAGCCAGACCCTATGTAATCTGCAGCACAATGGGACCAAATTCCATAGCAACATCTAATATCCATGGCACTATTAATTTATGATATGAAATATCCTTCATTCTCTTCCCTTACTTATACAAACACAACGGCTAATGGCTGAAAATACCCATCTTTGATGGAAGGAGGGGACAGTGATTCTTCTTGGCGGGAGGGATAGCTCAGTGGTTTGAGCATTGACCTGCTAAACCCAGGGTTATGAGTTCAATCCTTGAGGGGGCCATTTAGGGATTGGGGCAAAAATCTGTCTGGGGATTGTTCCTGCTTTGAGCAAGGGGTTGGACTAGATGACCTCCTGAGGTCCCTTCCAACTCTGATATTCTATGATTCCCTCCATCCAGCAAGCATCTTATTGGTCTTGTCTTGATTAAGGCTGAGCATAGTCTTGAAAATTGATTTGGAGCAAGCATTGTGCCAACAGTGTTTAGTCCTGTCTTTTGGATACTCTATTCATGCTTTATTTTGTTGCATTTTCTGTATGTGTTGTAAGCTTAGATGATTGCTAATGCAGTCTCCAGGTGCTGTAAGTTTCTTTAACTTGTTAATGCCATTCCCTTGCACATGCTTAAATCTCACTGGTTTTTTGTTTTGTTTTTTTAATACTTGGAAGTAGATGGGTTTAACTGAAGATTTGTTTCTTTAAAAGTCATGGAGTTTATGGGGGGATTACAAGAAATAACTCCACCAAAACTGGCATATGTCTTGAATCAAATTGTATATCTTAGAATTCCAATATTTCCTGTCACTCCTCTGACACTCAGTGCTGCCTCAGTGTGAGCTATATCCTCCCTCAACAATGAGTCTTTGAGCTCCCAAGAGCAGTGACTGTAAGCTGCAAGCCTGTTTCAGTGTTATAGCTAGACTACAAACTCATTTGGCTTCTATTTGAATTAGAGGACAAAAATATCTGCTTGCTTTCAAAAGACTTCTGTCCCTCTTTTCCCTTCACTCTGGAAACAATTTTGTGTCTCGCTGCTCAGTTGTTTTCAAGACTTATCACCCTTCTGACCAGGACTTAAAAAATGTATACGCCACCATAAATAGATACAAATGACAAATGGGGACATACCAACCAGTGAGATCCAGGGAAAATACCCTGTTGAGAAGCCCTGTTGCTGAAAGTGAGAATGTTCTGGGATTTCATTAAAATGTTAACTCTGGGTTATACTTTGTGGCATTATATTTCATATTAGCTTCTGGCTCAGGCAGCCTATGCCGAAGGCGGCACGCGAGCTGATTTTCAGTGGCACTCGCACACACTGCCCGGGTCCTGGCCACCGGTCCGGGGGGCTCTTCATTTTAATTTAATTTTAAATGAAGCTTCTTAAACATTTTAAAAACCTTATTTACTTTACATACAATAATAGTTTAGTTATATATTATAGAGTTATAGAAAGAGACCTTTGAAAAACATTAATGTATTACTGGCATGTGAAACTTTAAATTAGAGTGAATAAATGAATACTCGGCACACCGCTTCTGAAAGGTCGCTGACCCCTGTTCTGGCTAGTTCTGTGTCTCTCAGTCTTGAAATTCTATTTTCTCTTTAGTTGCTGGAAGGGAGGTGCTTTCTGTTTCTTTTGCCTTCTTCAAAGCATGAGTGAATAGGAGGGGCTTCTGTCCCTTTTCAGACTGTTCTTTGCATCCTCCTCTCTGAGTAACTTCATTGCCTGCCTTTGCAATTGACTTGTTAATTTTACAGTGCAGTTGCTTGGAAAAAGCAATGAGCAGCTGCAGAGGCCCTGGAGCTGTCTACAGACTTGTGAAGATTATACCGGAACATTCATGTTTGGAATGTCCTTCAAAATCATAAGAGCTAGAAATGAAACTTAAAAAAAATTGCTTATGTTTTGTAGAAACTGATGGCAAAGGTCACTCAGCAGGTCAAGCTTCCTATTTTTCAGGGCCAAATCAATTTCTCATCCCATGTTCCAAATTGAGGTCTTTTTTGTTGTACTGTACAAACATATTTTCAGATGGGATTATGGGTTAACATTTCCTTAACCCTTGAACTGGAAACTATTGCAAGCAAACAAGGTGCTGCTGTAGTATCGCTTCTCAGCTCTATGAGCTAAGATGTGAAAAAAATTATCTTTCACTAGCTTTAATCCATTTATTCTCCTCTGGAGACCTTGTTTAAAATCCTGCTTTGTATTACAAGTGAACATGCATGTCATGTTGGTAGCATCTGTTTGAGGTGCAACACTGGTGAAGGGTGCTATAAATCTGTAGTTTAGTTTACACAGAACCCATCATCCCTCACTTTCCTGATTACCCAATTCACACTCCGAGATCACAACTATCCATTGTATTTGCTAACTTGTATCCTTGGTATGCAATACATTGTTTCTTACCCAGATTAAGTATGTTTGTGTGTTGTCCATACTGAGTTGGACATTGGTTGTTTCTCTTTAACAAGTGCATTTCATTACTTCCTTTTCCTTGTAAATACTATCTAGAGACCAAAGTTCCCTCTAAGGTGCATGACTGCACGGCTGCACAGGAGGCCACCAAAGGCTGCGCACTTAACCCCCCTAGCCCCAGGGCTGTGGTGGAGTGATGAGACATGCCTCTCTCCCTGCCCCGGAGCTGCTGCGGTGGGGAGAGAGGGCTGGGGTGGGGAAGTCCTCTCTCCCAGGGGCAGCCTGCACCCCAAACCTCTCAACCCCAGCCCCACCCCAGAGCCTGCAACACCTCCCACCCCCGGAGCCCTCTGCCCCAGTCCTGATCCCCCTCCCACACTCTGAATCCTTTGGCCCCACCCCCACCACACCTCACCTCCATATTGGTGCACATAGCAAAATTAATTCTGCACACAGATGGGAAAAATTAGAGAGAACATTGCTAGAGACCAAATTCAGCTATTTCCAAAAATAAATTTTAGTAGCAGGATTTGTAGAATGAATTATTAAAATGTTCCTGGTTCAGAAACAGAAGTCAATCATTTTATTACAGCAGCAGGTGAATGAGACACTTTCTGCTGTTTCTAAAAGCACAACTCTCCCAATTGACTACCCCAGCCCCTTCCCATACAAAAAATACTGTAAAGGACCAGATTGTTAGTTGGCCACTGTTCCAGCATATTTATATTACAGTGAGATGTCACTAATGCCTACTTCTGTGAAGTAATCTTTGCCTGCCTTGTTTTGTTACTTAAAGGACACTATAAAAGCTGTCAATTAGTGGGTTCAGGAGAGGAAAGCTGGAGTTACATTTTTGGTTATGACTGCTCCAGAAATGCACATGTTTTGCTTCAAAGAGCTGTTTGAATGTGAGACCGATAATCACACATAAGCACAGATGCTCCTGATTGACCTAATCAGGCACCTGCTAAAGAGCTCACAGTAACTAAAGGAGCAGTGGCCAATTTCTGGTAACATTATCTTACTTAGCACTCACTGATATGATAGGAAGTTATGATTCAGAGAAGCGCACACAGATTAATGCAAGCTCATGTCCTCTGCCTAGCTCGTCACAAGGCAGTGTCATGTGTCATGTTGTAATTTGTCAAGATGGCCTCTGGGGAAATAATGCACCTGCTTATAAATTAGGTTGTGTTGTCTTAACTGTTTAAAAGCTCATTAAAGTAGCACTTCCCCCTCTGCAATCTTTCCTCTCTCGCCTTTGCAAACCATCTAACTGGGCTTCTGTGAAGAACACCATGAGTGATCATACCAATTAGACAAGCCCTAGGGAGACTTGGGGATGTTTATTAATGTATGTTTTTACCATGTACTACTAACTGGCTTATAGGTTACTGCCAGTGAATGATACTCACTTTCCTTGATGCATTGAGTCGCCTCCTCACTCCTTGAACAATTTGTTAAGCTCCCTTACTATTTAGGTAATGCAGAGGCTATGAAAGTAGTACACCAACTTAACTAAGAGCTTGTTTACACTTAAAACATTAAAGTGGTGCCACTGCTGCACTTCAGTGTAGACTCTACCTATGCTGATGGCAAGGGTTCCTCTGTCCATGTAAGTAATATTCCTTTTGGGGAGGTGGCAGCTAGGTCAATGGAAGAATTCTTCCATCAACCTAATGCTGTCTACATAGGACTTAAGTCATCTTAACAACGTTGCTCAGGGATATTGATTTTTCACACCCTTGACTGATGTAGTTAAACCAACCTAATTTTCTAGTGTAGACCAGGCCTAAACAAACAAAGCCAGATAGTTGTGGAGTTCATAGTGAGGCTATTGACCTGCTACTAAAAGTATTGCCAGAGTGCTTGATTTTAATTCAACTGGATTTTTTCCCTATGCTAAGTGAAAAGTGAAGCAGCGAGTAAGTCCCTGAATGTGGTTTACCATGCTCCTAAAACCTGAATGGTCAAGACAGTTTGTGTTTTAAAGGAAATATCGTGGCTACAGTTATAGCTTTCAGAGCATGATGAGAAAAAGAATTGGCAACAAGTGACACGAATGGTCTCTGAAAATTACATCCTGATGCTCTAAAATCAGATTCTAAAGGCCCTGTGGTATTGAGCCATTTCTTGCAGATATTTAATTCCTTTGTTTAAAACAAAGTTTTCATCAAATGCACTATTTCAGGAGTTGGTGAAAAGCCTGTGGGAGACGCTAATGACCTTGGTCCTTCAGGAGTTTTTATCGGTTATATTTATTTCCACAAATAACTTGTGTCAGAGCAAGCAGTGTATCACCTGGTGAAAATATTTTCTGACAGTGTTTCCTAGAGATCACATGGAAGCCAAAAGAAGCATTTGGTTTCATATTTGAAAATAATAACCTTATTCCTAACAGGTTTTTTCTGGTTTTGACTTGGCACAAATATTTAAGGTCTTAAGGAGGTGGAGGTCTTCAGTCATCAATAAATCTTTACAGAGGTTCTCCACTGCTTTGGTGTCTTTTAATTACGGTGCTGCTCTCACATGAGATTGGTGATAAAATGAGCAAGTCTTAAAATATGCAAAAAGATGCAAAATGTTATGTCTGTTACTTTTAGCCCCCCAGACCCATTTCTACATACTGTTAAGGATCTTCACTTGAAAAAACAGTATCTGAGCAGTGTAAAATAAGCCCTGGAACTTGACTAAAACAAATTCTGTTCACCCACTGAAGGAAATATTATTAGCCACTGTGACGTTGCTCCCCATAATGCTTTATGGAAATATGCTTATTAATATAAATGACATAACTGGAATATGTTTTATGCTAGATATGTCATATAACATATCTGTGCAAAGGTTATGTTCTTCTGCATGTATTCATCCTATTTGTATGAATGTATCATTCTTGTATCTGAAACTAGAAATATGAAATAGAACTCTGAGGTCCTATTGTAATTATGCAAAGTGTGGGCCATTAATGGTGGTTTGGAATCTTGATGGCTCCAGTCAACCAGGACAATTGACTGTAGATTGTTGCTCTTTCCCTCCCCATTGTCTCCCTTTCCAGATAACATAAAACAGTTAGCCATACTAAGAGCCAACACAGATAACTTGCTGGAAAGTTGTAGTCAATGAGTGTGCACAGTAGAGCTGATTGAAACTTGGAATTTCCATTTTGTGGAAGTTTCAATATTTCAACATTTTTCTTTCTGAATTGGAATTAAAAATTATTTTTGAAACTTCCTGTAAAATAGAAATTTCCAACAACAAAAAAATCATTGAGGTCTCCTTTGAAGAAAAAAAAGTTGAAATTTCATTTTGTTTTGAAATTTATTTGTTGTACATATTACATTTCATGATATGTCAGTGCTAGTGTATAATATGTTGTCATATTCTGTAGTGTTACATAACATAGTTAAAATATTTTATTTTATATTAAAATAACAGTAGGGGCAGCTGCTGCTTCAGTACAGATCAAAACATCTTGAGCAGCTGCCCTTTTTAAAAATAAAAATATTTTGAATGTCGTAATGACAAGACTTGACATGGTGACGTGTCAATTGTAGTGCAGAATGACATGTAATAAAATATAAAAATGAACACAGATTTCAAAACAAAGGATTTTTCATTTTGAAACAATTTAAAACTTTTTCCAAAATGAAAAACTCTTTATTTTGGGAAAAAAATTATTGCAGGAAACATTATCAGAATTGTGATCTTGCAGAAAAATTCAGTTTGGTCAAAACAGCATTTTCTGTTGGAAAAATTTTAATTAAAAATTTCCAACCAGCTCTAGTGCACAGCTTGATCTGATTGTGTTTTTATGTAGTATTAACCTGTTGATCTCCCCGCTTTAGTGAGATAGTTTTGAATTTATATTTATATACTCAACAAATTTATTTATATATAAAAATAGGGCTGTCAAGTGATTAAAAAATTAATCACGTAATTAGTCGCACTGTTAAACAGTAATAGAATACAATTTATTTAAATATTTTTGATGTTTTCTACATTTTCACATATATTGATTTCAATTACAACATAGAATACAAACTGTACAGTGCTCACTTCATATTTATTTTTTATTACGAGTATTTGCACTGTAAAAAAAACAAAAGAAATAATATTTTTCAATTCATATAATACAAGTACTGTAGTGCAATCTCTTTATCATGAAAGTTGAACTTACGAATGTAGACTTATGTACCAAAAAACTGCATTCAAAAATAAAACAATGTAAAATTTTAGAGTCTGCAAGTCCACTCAATCCTATTTCTTGTTCAGTCAATTGCTTAGACAAACAAGTTTGTTTACATTTGAAGTAGATAATGCTGTCCGCTTCTTGTTTACAATGTCACCTGAAAGTGAGAACAGGTGTTCTCATAGCACTGTTGTACCCGGCGTCGCAAGATATTTATGTGCCAGATGTGCTAAAGATACATATATCCCTTCATGCTTCAACCACCATTCCAGAGGACGTGCATCTATGCTGATGTCGGGTTCTACTCAATAATAATCCAAAGCAGTGCAGACTGACTCATGTTCTTTATCTGAGTCAGATGCCACCAGCAGAAGGTTGATTTTCTTTTTTGGTGGTTCAGGTTCTGTAGTTTCTGCATCAGAGTGATTCTTTTTTAAGACTTCTGAAAGAGTGCGCCACACCTTGTCCCGCTCAGATATTGGAAGGCACTTCAGATTCTTAAATCTTGGGTTGAGCGCTGTAGCTATCTTTAGAAATCTCACATTGGTACCTTCTTTCCATTTTGTCAAATCTGCAGTGAAAGTGTTCTTAAAATGAAGATGTGCTGGGTCATCATCTGAGACTGCTCTAACATGAAGTATATGGCAGAATGCAGGTAAAACAGAACAGGGGACATACAGTTCTCCCCCAAGGAGTTCAGTCACAAATGTAATTAACACATTATTTTTCTAATGAGCGTCATCAGCATGGAAGCATGTCCTCTGGAATGAATGTTTAGCATATCTGCTATGTAAATACCTTGCAATGCTGGCTACAAAAGTCCAATGCGAATGCCTCTTCTCACTTTCTGGTGCCATTGTAAATAAGAAGCAGGCAGCATTATCTCTTGTAAATGTAAACAAACTTTTGTCTGAGCAATTGGCTGAACAAGAATTAGGACTGAGTGGACTTGTAGGCTCTGAAGCTTTACATTGTTTTGTTTTTGAGTGCAATTATTTAACAGACAAAAAATCTAAAATCAAAAAATCTAAAAAATCTACACTTTCACGACAGAGATTGCACTACAGTACTTGTATTACCTGAATTGAAAAATACTATTTTTTACAGTAAAATATTTGTAATAAAAATAATATAAAATGAGCAGTGTACACTTTGTATTCTGTGTTGTAATTGAAATCAAGATATTTGAAAATGTAGAAAAACATCAAAAATATTTAATAAATTTCAATTGGTATTCTATTGTTTAACAGTGCGATTAAAACTGCAGTTAATCGCGATTAATTTTTAAAATTGTGATTAATTTTTTTTGAGTTAATCACGTGAGTTAACTGCGATTAATCGACAGCTCTAAAAAAAAATAAACTCGTGAAACAATAATATATACTCATCCTGTGAATGGGACGTTTCTGTTGAAAACCCAATGCAAGGAATGTAGTTTTCAGTATTGTTTAATTTTTTCTCTAAAGTTGCTCTTAAACACGAAAGCTCATTTCCATCTTGAGGAAGGTGGGGAGTGTTCAAAGTATTCAGGCTTTGTGTACTGGTGTTAACCCTTAGGTACGTAACTGGAGTTGGCACTTATCCTAGGGCTTGGCTACATGAACAGTTAGTTCGTGGCAAGCTGGGTGGGTGAAACTACCATGCACTCACCTGCTGTGGACTAACTGTCCAACATGTTAACTCAGGTTAACAGTTCAATAATGCGTTTTTATCTAGTCCTGTTTGTAATGGGACTAATCAGAGCATGTTAATGAACTGTTAATTCATGTCAGCAGGGTCCTTACAAACAGTTAGTTCACAGTAGGCTAGCACGGGGTAGATTAAATGTTCATGTAGACAAGCCTCTAGAGGGCTTTATCAGCATAATCTGGTTAAATTTTCTTTCCTAATTCTGCATCATAAAAACTCCAATCTGTGTGCTGGCATACTCCATATTCCTAAAGCGCATGTAGAACCTCACAGAACTATTTTAGCTAGTTGCTTGATGAAATTTGTGTATATTTATTTTGGTACTCTGCTGACTTTATATCCCTTCATATATAGTAGCTAAACATTTACAAAACATTCTGTGTACCAGTCAGGAAACTGTGTTCTGTTCCCTCTCAACAGGTCAATATAAAATAAACTCTGGGGTGGCCTCGCTACTCAACTACTTAATGTATTTTTCAGTTTGTTTAATGTAGCAGTAGATATAAACAGTATCTCCACTAGTGGCATCACTTCTTTAGGCAGATGGCCCAATTTGCCTGACTTGACATTTCAAGTTCTCCATCCCTCGCCCCATCATCTACCCTCTGCTTCAACCAGATGCACAAGTACTTCATGCAACACAGCAGACAAGTTGAATGGAAAGACCCCCCACTCCTGTTACCCAGTGGTGCTTTCTCTAGTGGGGCCATCCTAATATAATGGAAGTCTGATCCCTCCCTTTGACATGTTACCAAAAAGCCTCCTGCTCCCTTGTTAGTGCACGCACTCAGTGCTCCTGCATTCCAGCTTTTCAAACGGAGATTAAAGAAACTCCAGAGCCCAGCAAAATTGTCCTAGATGCTCCCTGAAGAACCTAGTGGTGTTGGTAATCTTTAGGCATTCCTCTAGCACAGTGGTCCCCAACCTTTTCGTCTGGCGGGTGCCAGATGAAGGACCACTGTGGTGGTGGAGCACTCGCCGAAATGCCGCCGAATTTCGGCGGCAACGCCTCTCAATGATGTCACTTGTTGACAGCAAGTGGTGTCATCGAGAGGCATCCCTGTCGAAATTCGGGGGTGATGCCTCTTGATGACATCACTTGTTGGCGACAAGCGTCGTCATCGAGAGGCGTCCCCGCTGAAATGCCGCTGAAATTTGGCGGCATTTCGGTGGGTGATCTCCTGGGGGCCAGGACGCGGGCGCATTAAGATGCCCCCATGGGCGCCATGACGCCCGCGGACACTGCATTGGGGACCACAGCTCTAGCACACTGCCTCTTGACAGCACTTTGTCTACATGAAATAAGGCTTTCCTTTCCTCTCCCCTTACAGATCAGAAGGTGGTTTCTATTGTCTGGTGTTCTGTAGCCACGCCAGTTAGCAAGAACCTCTTTGTTATCTCTTCTTACTGCCAAGTGGGTAAATAGTTTCTGCTTTACAAGGCCAGAAGCACATAAAACACCACAAATCCTGTTCTCTGATTCTCCTTGGTCCAGTTCCCCTTCTCTCAAGGAAATCTCTGTGGACGTACTTGTAAAGTAGGCCATCAGCAACTTCAGGTTTTTCCTCTCCCTCCCTTACAGATGTGCCGCTGTAAGTTTGCAAGTGTAGGTAGACTTGGCCTATGGATAGTTTGCATCATTGGCCTGGTCTATGCTACAGTTGGAGCCATGAAATTAACAAGAAAGCTGGGCAGCTAGAGCCTGGCTGCTCCCCGCTCCCAGCCGGGCTCCTGCCCAGAGGCTCCCTGCTCAGGTTGCCGAGAAGCCCGGGTAGCTGCTTCCCGCTTTCAGCCATGAGCGGGGAGGCGAGAAGCCTGGAGAGGCACCTGCCCCCCTTCCCTCCCCAAGCGGGAAGCTATGCAGAGCTGTGAGTCCTGGCTCTCAGTCAGTGGAAGCACTCCTAGTGAGGATGCACACCACTGACAGAAGTGTAGCATGGACATCAGCTGTAAATTAACCTAAGGTTAGTCGATTTAAGTCTGTAGTGTAGAGATGTCTGTTGTTTGAAGATAAAAAGTTTCACTACAGAAGAATTTTGGAGTTTATTTAACAAGATTGCAAGGCATTTTTCTCTGGTATAAGAGACAATTGGAAGTTAGCAAAGCTTGCAAACAGATTTTGTCAGGGAAATGAAGTGACTGTTTTCCTTACTGGCTAGCTTAACTGGCAATCCGCTCTTGAGTTATGATGCAGAGGGTACTAGTAGATGGATTAATACTTTTTTTCTTTAGCGTGTCAGACCTCCAGTTCTTAGGATCAGTACCTTGGGAAGCTTCCCTGTCCATGTGCCATGGAGTTGAAGTGTGCAAATGCCTCTAATGGAACTGACTTAATCATGGATTTTTAAATAAAATCTGTAATTAGTTTGGAGTTGGCAATTTGCAAGCAAGTTACAGAAGAGTTGAATCAGATTTGAGACCAAGAAGCATAGAAGTGATTACAGCAGTTTCTAAGCTCCAAGGTCCTCTAGGTTTCACTGTTCCCATGGAGTAAAAGGCACAGGATTAGTCTGCAAGAAGCCAATTTGGCTAGCTTGCATTTCCTGGCATAGATGAAGGGAAAACCTGGGAATAGATTTTTCCCCATTACTGAAGCCTTCATAGGCTATACAAAATCTATATTCCAAACAAGAAGGTAGTTTAGTAGCCCCTAAGATAGAGGTGGCAGTGACTTCCAGTGTAACAGACTTGTGAATAATGTGCAGCCTGTTCCACATGGGTTAATACTTGCTGCAAAAATGCTGGTAACTTTATTATCTAGGGTTCTATGTGCTTCATAATAGATCTTTATAATCCTGCCAAGAGCATTGAAATGCTCCCAAAACATGTTGGACTGCCAAAGGGGCTAATGACATCTTATGTAGATTACCTAAACCAATATACTGGTCCCAATTCTAGGAGGAGAAAGCAGTCTTCAGAGACGAAATACCCTCCTACTAAAGGATAGTGTCAGTATCAGCAAGACACAGAAATTGAGCATAAACTGATAGTTTATCTGCAATATAACTGGATAAAAGCATATAAAATTGATATTTACCTTATCAAACTGATCCTTTAATAGAAAAAATATATGTTTATTATTTAGTATGAGGTTACACCACAATGGGTGGGTTGAGTTGGGTAAAGCCCCCTCTCTGCATCAAAGAATTTATACCTACCCAGGAATTCAACTACATTCATAGCCAGACTTGAGCCATGTGAGTCAGCACAGAGATGAGACAAGGTGATAATTTTAAGCTTTGAGATATGGACTTTGTCAGCAATGCCATAGGTATGCCTTCCGTACTCAGTAATAAAAGCTTAAGGCTTGGTTAGCAATGCCTTCCACAATATTGTTTACTTTTAATTTTATGATTTCCTTTTACTTCTGTAACTTTCAATAAGATCTGCTTGTAGCTTAGACAACTGGACCTGAACCTGGCATATGATTGGGGACAGTCATTGACGCCTACATCAGAGAGCTGGTTTTGACGTTGGGGGACACAGAGTCTGAAGTGAGTAACAGCCGAAGTACAAGTTGATATTACAATCTCCATCACAATACTGCAAATACACTAGTGTGTGTGGGGAGGAGAACAGTCCCAAAGTACTGGTTGTAGTTCTGCAAATGAAGTAGATCACCTCTGACCCAGAGGTCCATTGGACATGGAAATTCAACCCTGAGGAGGGCATTGAGACAGCTAGAAGAAGTATTGTAAATTAACTTTCATGCTTTCCATTTTGGAATATGTTCTTTGTTTGACCCACAGAGACAGAATATTAAAACTTGCCCCAACAAGAAACTGTACTTTTGCGGTTTTTTGTTTTAATGGAGAATTTATCTCTCCTCTCTCTGCTCTCAAGTGGAAGAAAGAAACTGTTGGTGATAGCTTCAAGGGGAAGGACATCTCTTTTCTATTTATTTATATTTTAAAAATAAAGATTAGTATATTGGTGGCAGAAACCCCAGCTCAGTGGCATAAGTATGTATGAGTTGGCAAAGCAAATACTCTAGTTGAAACCACATCTTGTTCATTTTCAAGAGAAATGTACTTACTGAACTGTTCAAGTTTCAGTGACTTTCAAAAAGTCATTGGAATAAAAATATTGCATTTTATAAAGTAGCTATTCAACAAACCATAAAACAATCTTCCTCCCAGACTAATTGATTTTATAAAACTCTAGTGTGAAAATCTAGTATTTTAGAGAAGGAGAAAAATCCCCTCATCCAAAACAAAAATTCATTTTATATTCTGGAATAAGTGAATTAACAATTGAAAGTAAATCCTTATCTGAAACATCCAAATCCACCCCAAAAGAATTCCTGTGTTTTTTAAATTGGTCTGATAGTTTTTGGTAATATCAGTCATAAACTGTTACAAAAGTTTTGCTGGAAGTAATACAAATCCAAAACCATTAAAGATGAAAAGTCCACCTTTAAAATCAAACTTCTTATGATGAACTTAAGTAGCCACGCTATCAGGAAATAACATTTTTCCTTATATTGCCAAATTACAGCTATAGTGCCCTCTGTCTTGAACTGAAGCAAATGTGATACCTCACTTGTTCTGTCACACTTTGATTAAGTGATACAAATTTGAATAAAATCCTAACCACTTAATTTGGAAAGGAGGCTCAAACTTTATTCCAGTAAATTCCGGAAATTGAGCTATAGCTAAATATATCTCCTCTGAATTCTCAAACACCCTCAGAACTTTATTACATGTCTTAATATGTTTCAAAAATTGTATTTGGCTTGGGATTGTAAATCTAAAGTCTTTCATCCTAAACCAACAAAACATTATTCTGCAGTATTCACCTTTTCCAGATAAGAAATTCTGAGACTAAGCACATTTAATATAGCTTTAAATTGAGCAAAATGAGACTGGAATATCTGTGTAGTGGTGTTTAAAAAAAAAAAGTGTCAGATGTTTTAGTTGTAATTTTTAATAGTTTGAGAGTTTTCCTGCTGGCAGATTTTAGTTTATAAAGCAGTTGCTGCTCATGGAGATTGTGGGGGAGAAGAGGATGGTGTAGACTTGCTTCTCTGTGCTTTAGGTGTCCCAGAAACATTTTGAGTGATAACTTTTTCCCTGTGTGATGCTACTCTTTGTCATTTTGGGAGACACTAGGGAACGAAAAGGAAAATAATTCCTTCTCTTTCAGTATCTCAATATGGAAGCACCAAGTATGAGAGAGATTCTTTTCAGCTCAACAGAATAATATCGAAACATGAATCATCAGTAGTTGAACCACTGGAGCAGTTTAAAAAGAAATAAAATAAGTAGCTTGCCAGTAATCTGAAAGTTCTAGCAGAAGTGACCCAGGGAATTAGAGTAGCAGTGTAACTTGAAGGGATACAGCAACAGCTGCTATCTACAGGGTCCCTGGCCTGGGACCTGGAGTAATGGGCAGGCCTGGGTCTTCCCCACTCCCGACCCCTCATTAGTCACTGGAGGAAGTGGCCTGGACATTAAGGCACCCCAGAAGAGGAACTGAACTGTAGTGGCCCAGCTGAAGAGCTGAGGCCAGAAAGGCCCTGAGAAGGGGAAGACATTGCCTTCAGGGAAGGAGCCATGGGACACCGCTGTATTCTGGAGCAGGGACAAACTAAGACAGACATTACGGAGGGCACTGAGAGGGGCCCCTGTTGGACTTGTACCCGGAAGGGATTTGCTTTGCTTTTATCACACACACACAGACTGTATATAACTTGGCTGGAGGGCTGAGTGAGCGAAGACCCATCACAAACAGAAAGTGCAGGCACACGCATTTGGCCAGGGGGCACTCGCGAGAGGTGAGTGCAGTCCCCTTACATGTTCTTAATGGATTCATTAGTGTGATCTCTTAGAGTAAGCTGTTCACTGCTGTACTGCTGTATCTAATTTTGTCACCTTAGTGTTTTCTGAGGTACATGGACCTGCAAGCCATCATTTAGATAATCACTGCAATCCTCTTTTTGAATGCTTTTTCCTGGTGAGCAGCCAGTTTATCTCAGACTCAGAGGATAAAAACAGAGATGAAGAACCAGATAGGTTGATTGCTTCTGAACAGTTTCTCTTTTACAGTGATTGGGGCAAATGCAAGTATGCACGGTTTGTCAATGCATTTTTGCAGATATGAAGATTGAGCCTAAACTGTAGAAGCTGGTTTTCGTTGCTGTTGAAATTTCTAAAACATATAGTTGTAAACTGGATCAAAAGTGCAGCAAGGAGAAAGCATGTTTGTGGAATGAGTTTACTGGCCTCATTAAATTTTCTCCAACACTTAAACTGAGAGATGTTGTTCCTGGAATATGAACCTTTTGTCTTACTAAGAATGAGCTAGTATAGTAGCATGGGAGTTCTTGTTAGCTGTCACCTTTGGCACCTTCTTGTATTAATCTTAATGGCTTTCTTACTAGCCATTGTCTCCCTCTTGATGACTGAAGTTTTCTCATGTAATTTGGCTTTCTCAGCCTTCATGACAAGGACTTGTCACATACTTTGAACATTTATGGTGCTATAGGATTAGATATAAAAAGTTTAGCTGCCTATACATAATCTATGGGCAAAATGTCAAGGATAATTGCTGAATCTCAAAAATATACCAGGCATGCATTATTCAGACGGATATATGTCTTTCAGTCAGAGGTTGCTGCAAAAGATGGTTCGGTGGTGGGAAACAGGGTATGAAGCTTAGCCCAGCCACATTGTCTCCAGCTACTGGAAATGGGGGACAGAGAATGAAATGGAATTCCTACTAGAGTGCCAAACTGTACCCTGCTCTGAGTTCAATCTGTTGTACTTGCCCCTGGTTATTGGGTGCATAATTTCAATGTCCCACGATCTCTGGTCACTGGAAAGAAAAAAGAGCTATTTCTTCTTGCCAAAGTGTCCTGACTGGGAGGGTTGGGGTTCCTGCCACTTGTCTTTTTTCAGCTGTGACTCCTGGATGTGAAAGGGTGCACTTTCCTCTATTCTGCCTAAGACTCAGGTTTTATGGGGTCATCCTCAGTTAATAATAATAAGAATTCCAGTGTTTGCCTTAACTACTGTTCATAGCTTTCTCAAGCAGAAGTAAGAAACTGACATTATTTTTGTCAACAGGTTTGAGTAGCTTTAGGAAACTCTCAAGAGCCCACCCCCCTTACAGTGCTAATTTTGGGGTTTGGGTAGGTGCCTCCCCTGTGTTACTCTCCACGTTCTCCCATGTTCTGAAACCGAACTGTCTGTCATGTGTCTTGCTGATGCAGCCCATCCCTTCAATGATAGCAAATCTGACAAGATTTTATAGTGCTTAGCTGCAGGCTTATCAGTTTCCCCTAGGGATTTCCTTCCCGGAGCCCATGATATCATCATAGGTCAGAGCTGTCACTAGTTTGGCATTTCATTTCTAAAAATTGCCAGACAAGTATTTCAGACTTACTGATTGCAGTTTGTTAACATGCATGTGGTCTGTGGAAAATATAAGCAAAGAAAGTACATTAATGAGGTGAAGGATGACTTTGCACATCAGCTTAAGTTGTACAAAGTAGGTAGGAAAGCCTGGGAATTTTGGGTGTCCTTGCAGTCAGAAAATGCAAAGGCCTTTACCTTTTGAAGACATTTCTTTGGAAAGACTGCTTTAAGTCATGTGAAGTTTTACCTCAGACTTTTTCAGGGGGTCTGTTTCCTTCCTCCCCACTTAATATGTCATTGTTAATCCAGTGAAGTGACAAGCAGCTGGCATGTGCCTAGTACTCAAGTCTGTCTTGGACTTGATTAGAATACCACTGAGATTGGAATGCTTAGCCTGATGTGTAACAATTTCACAAGTCTTTACATATTACATATCCGATGCACTTTCTGTACAATAAATATCTGCAACTTCATGTGCCATTTGCTTTCTCTTACTTACTCCTCCCTCATCTCTCATCTCAACTCCTAGCTGCTTTTCTTCTCCATGTATTGTATTCTGCATATAGCAGGAGGTGAGGGATCAGACTTGTAGAGTGCTGAAAGTCTGAACTCATCTGTCGTATCAGACTCTGGTTGTCAGCTATCAGATAAATTTGAAGCCCATCCCAAGTCCCATTCTCATTAAATAGCTCCAGCGCCTGTTTCTCCTGCTGCTTATTGCTTCCCCAATTGACATGATTCTCGTGAGTTTCACTCCTGCCCACAGATTTGTGAATAGCAGCATTGAAAACTGAGAGGGAAACCACAGAAGGAAAAGAAACCTTTGCAGCTTCAGAAAGCTATGAGCAGCTTTAGTGTCATTGAAGATAGTTGTCTTAATATCTATGGGTATGTCTACACTGCACACCCCTGGCAGCAGTGTGTAGGGTACATGTAGCTACATGCTTCAGTGGAAAGCAGGCTGTGTCCACACTGCGGAGTTAGCTACACATGGCAGTTCAAAGCTCTGGCCAGGGAGGCAGTGAGGAAAGGCTCTGGCAGTGAGGAGCTGCTGTAGCTTTTTCCTGCTACATTCTCCCTGCTGGAGCCTCTCTCCACTCCCGACCTTCCTGCTCTCAGAGCCTTTCCCTATGTCTTTTTTTCCCCAGGGATGAGAATTCATTCTAGGAGTATGGTTTCCTGCTGCACTGAAGGATAGGCATCCTGTTTGGAGATCTGCAAGGCAGTCACCTGGTAGTTGTCACTTCATGTTTTCCTCAAACATGGGTAGGTTATATTAGACAGACATCACCTTCTTAGAAGTGTCTTTTAGCAGATACACTCTGAGGAGATGACAGACAGGTAGTTCTCTGTCATAAACGCTTTTCCTCTAAGTCAGTCGGAATATGAAGAAGAGGCTGCTAGACAACTCTGACACCACGTTCTACAGGCCATTACCCTCTGACCCCACTGAGGATTACCAAAAGAAACTACACCGTCTGTTCAAGAAACTCCCTAAAGAAGCACAGGAACAAATCTACACTGACACACCCCTAGAACCTCGACCAGGGGTATTCTACCTGCTACCCAAAATCCATAAACCTGGGAATCCTGGACACCCCATCATCTCAAGCATTGGCACCCTGACAGCAGGATTATCTGGCTATGTAGACACTCTCCTCAGGCCCTACACTACCAGGACTCCCAGCTGTCTTTGAGACACCACTGACTTCCTGAGGAAACTACAGTACTTTGGTGATCTTCCACAAAACACCATCCTAGCCTCTATGGGTCCTCTGCACCAACAGTCCACACAAAGATGGACTACAAGTCATCAGGAATAGCATCCCCGGTACCATCACAGCAAACCTGGTGGCTGAACTTTGTGACTTTGTCCTCACCCACAACTATTTCAGATTTGGAGACAATTTATACCTTCAAGTCAGCAGGACTGCTGTGGGTACCCGCATGGCCCCTCAGTATGCCAACATTTTTATGGCTGACTTAGAACAACGCTTCCTCAGCTCTAGTCCCCTTACACCCCTACTGTACTTGCACTACATTGATGACATCTTCATCATCTGGACCTATGGGAAGGAGGCCTTGAGGAATTCCACCAAGATTTCAACAATTTCCACCCCACCATCAACGTCAGCCTGGACCAGTCCACACAAGAGGTCCACGTCCTAGACACTACAGTGCTAATAAGCGATGGTCACATAAACACCACCCTATACGGGAAACCTACTGACTGCTATACTTCCCTACATGCCTCCAGCTTTCATCCAGACCACATCATACGATCCATTGCCTACAGCCAAGCTCTAAGATACAACCTCATTTGCTCCGATCCCTCAGACAGAGACAAACACCTACAGAATCTCTATCAAGTGTTCTTAAAACTGCAGTACCCACCTGGTGAAGTGAAGAAACAGATTGACAGAGCCAGAAGGGTACCGAGAAGTCACCTACTACAAGACAGGCCCAACAAAGAAAGTAACAGAACGCCACTAGCCGTCACCTACAGCCCCCAACCAAAACCTCTCCAGCACATCATCAAGGATCTACAACCTATCCTGAAGGACGATCCCTCACTCTCACAGACCTTGGGAGACAGGCCAGTCCTCACCTGAAGCAAATACTCACCAGCAGCCACACCTCACACAACAAAAACACCAACCCAGGAACCAAACCCTGCTACAAACCCTGGTGCCAACTCTGTCCACATATCTATTCAAGGTACACCATCATAGGACCTAACCACATCAGCCACACCATCTGGGAGCTTCTTTACCTGCATATCTACCAATCAGCGGCGGCTCCAGGCACCGGCGCTCCAAGCACGTGCCTGGGGCGGCACACCGCAGGGCATGCCCTGCTGGTCGCTGTGAGGGCAGCAGTCAGGCTGCTTTCGGTAGCTTGCCTGCGGGAGGTCTGCCGGTCCCGCGGATTCGGTGGCAATTCAGCGGCGGATACGCCGAAGCTGTGGGACCAGTGGACCTCCTGCAGGCACGCCGCCGAATCCACAGGACCAGTGGACCTCCCGCGGGCGCGCTGCCAAAGGCAGCCTGCCTGCTGTGCTTGGGGCTGCAAAAAAGCTAGAGCCGCCCCTGCTACCAATGTGATATATGCCATCATGTGCCAGCAATGCCCCTCTGCCATGTTCATTGGCAAAACCGGACAGTCTCTATGCAAAAGAATAAATGGACACAAATCTGACATCAGGAATCATAACATTCAAAAACCAGTGCGAGAACATATCAGTCTCTCTGCTCACTCGATAACAGACATAAAAGTGGCAATTCTTCAACAAAAAATTTAAAAAACAGACTCCAATGTGAAGCTGCAGAACTGGAATTAATTTGCAAACTGGATACCATCAGATTAGGCCTGAATAAAGACTGGAAGTGATTGGGTCATTACAAAACCTAAACTTAATTTCCCCAATACTAATTTCTCCCTGTTGTTACTCGCACCTTCTTGTCAACTGTCTGTAATGGGCCACTCTCTTACCACTTCAAAAGTTATTTTCCCTCCCTTAGTATCCTGCTGTTAATTGATTTATCTCATTAGACTGACCTCACATTTGGTAAAGCAACCCCCATCCTTTCATGTATTTATACCTGCTCCTGTACTTTTCCCTTCATGCATCTGATGAAGTGGATTCTAGCCCATGAAAGCTTATGCCCAAATAAATTTGTTAGCCCCTATGGTGCCACAAGGACTCCTAGTTATTTTTGCTGATACAGACTAACACAGCTACCACTCTGAAACCTGTCTCCTCCAAGTTGTGGGCCTTTTATATTTACGTTGTTTCTTTAACTTCTCTAGTGTTTGGAGTTACAGAAATTAAATTACCAGGTAGAATTCATTCAGTAAAGTAGTAGTTAGAAAACCATTTGTTCTCAAATGTCAATTAAAAATCAGTTGGCAAATTCCTCGACTCTTCAGAATGTGTATTCATTAAAAGGGTCATTCGGAAGAGTAACTTGCTGTTGAAACAATAAATACAGTTGCTTCTCTGACCCTGCAACCCTGACCAATTGGACCAGTCTCTTTAATCTTGTTCTTAAAAAGAAACAGATTGATTTGATGACCCTTGACGCTCAAAATCACTGACTTGTCAGTGATACTGTAAGTCTGTGTAGCAATATATTTATGCCTTATGGGTATTCTGATGTCCCTCAAAACAATATTCTGTAATCCCTGCTGTCAGCTGATAAGTGGGTTTCTGCCTGTTTCTGAAACTCTGCCAACAGAGAATTTTATTCCCCTCCAAGTCCTCATAGTCACAAAGCAGCAATAGAAAAACTGGTCTGAGAGTCCCAATACTTGATTCCTCAGTGATGTTAAATGAGACCTGGATTTGACAGGCCGTCTTCTGCAAAGATCAGAGGTTAGCCGTGTTAGCCTGTATTCATAAAAACAACAAGGAGTCCGGTGGCACCTTAAAGACTAACAGATTTATTTGGGCATAAGCTTTTGTGGGTAAAAAACCTCACTTCTTCAGATCTTCTTGTTTTTCTGCAAAGTGCAAATGATGTGAAAACCATTTATTGGGTGGGCTTTTTTGATACAAGTAAATGAAATATCCCCTTTAGAAACTTAAAAATATTTTGCCCAAAGCTTACCTTTTTCTTTAATAAATTCACATTTACTTTTCCTGTCTTAAGTAGAGCCACAGCCATTGTAGTCTAAGTTCCCTGTAAGCTGTGTGGCTGCATGGCAGCCTATTTAGCACTGTGCAGGCACTCAGGGAAGCTGCCTTGCCAGGGGAGGGGTGCCCTGAACCCAGCCCTAGCCCAGACCTGCTGCGGCCGGGGCACTTCTCCTCTGGCCCCAACTCATTCCTGGACCTGCTGCGGCCGGGAGAGATGTGCCTCTCTCCTGGCCCGAAGCCAGCCCCAGCCCAGACCTGCTGCGGCCAGAGAAAGGGAGCCTCTCCCCCTCAGCCTAGGTACTTCTGTGGGGGGAGAGAGCTGTTGGGAGTCCTCTCTCCCCACCATAGCCCCGGAGCACCTTCCTGTACCCCAAGCCCCTCACCTCCGGCCCCATCCCAGAGTCTGCACCCCCAGTTGGAGCCCTCACACCACTGAACCCCAACCCTCCTCCCCAGCCCTGAGCCCCCTCCCACACTCTGAACCCCTGGGCCCCACCCCCACCCCATGAATTTTGTTATGTGCACTAATATGAAGGTGACATGTCTCACATCGCCTCCATATTGGTGCACATAACAAAATTCATTGCACACATGGGTGGGAAAAATTAGAGACAACACTGATTGTGGCCCTGTTTTGTTCATTTCCTTGTGTCAGTGCAGAGCTGGACTTGTGCTTTTATTTACTCTCCTTCCTCTAGATCTCTAGCAGTCATACAATACAAAACCTGTAGGTCTTGTGTAAATGGTGGTTTTGTTTATAATTTTAATATATTTAAAATCCAGTGGCCTTTCTTCAGGTGTTTTAGTAATTGGAACAGCACACTGACTCTGTTTTGGCTCAAAATTTTAAATTGTATTGGGTATATTTAGGTCCCTTACCTATACTGAAACCTTTCTTAATTATTTTAATCTAAGCCAAGAGTGTATTTCCCCCCCCTTCTCTCCAGCATTTGCTGTTGGTGGTGTTTTTGACACATGCGCAAACACTAGGAGGGAGGACATGTGCCCTGAGATCAGTGTGTGACAATACAGAACAGTGTCATGTATGGTCCTATAACCTCTGTGGAACACCTGCAGTTGGCAAGTGCTGTTGAGATACACAGATACGTCCCAAGAGAAGTTATAGTTAAGGCTGCGAGTCTGTCATGGAAGTCACAGGTTCTGTGAGTTTCCGTGACTTCTGAAGCTGCTGGTGCTGCCCCAGGGGCTAGCAGCAGCAGTTTGGGTGTTTGTGAGGGGGCTAGAGGCAGGGGGTTGGGGGATGCTTACCTCGGGGTGGGAACTCCCCAACTCCCATGGACCTGCAGCTCCTAGGCAGCAGAGGGACTGGGGGGGCTCCACACCGCACACTGCCTGTGCTCACAGGCCCCATCCCTGCAGCTCCCATTGGCTGGGGTTCCTGGGCGCCTGATTCCTCCGCCGCCTAGGAGCTGCAGGGACGTGGAGGCAGGTAGGGAGCCACTGCCAGCCCCGCCAACCCTTCCACCCCCCTTGCAACAGCGGGGGTCCCAGGCAGGGCCGGCTTTAGGAAGTGCAGGGCCCAATTCGAACAGTTTCGGCGGGGCCCCGGCAGGGATGACTTAAAAAAAAATGTAAAAAAACACGTGGGGCTTGTACTCATCGGGCGGTGCTCCGAGTCTTCGGCGGCACTTCGGCAACGGGTCCTTCACTCACTCCAGGTCTCCGGCGGCACTGAAGGACCCGTTGCCGAAGTGCCACCGAAGACCCAGAGCAAGTGAAGGACCTGCCGCTGAAGACCCGGAACGCTGCCAGGTGAGTAAAAATTAAAAAGGCGCCTCTAGCCACGGAAGGGATTCTCACTGGGTGCGGGGCCCGATTCAGGGGAATTGGTGGAATAGGCCTAAAGCCAGCCCTGGTCCCAGGCCATGCTATCTGGCTCCCCCACCAGTGGGGTCCCCGGGCCACATCCCCCATCACCCGTGGCGCCCCCGGACTGGTCCCCCCACCTCCCCAAGCACCTCTGGCCCCTCACCCATGGGTGTTTTTAGTAAAAGTCATGGACAGCCCACGGGCCGTGAATTTTTGTTTACGGTCTGTGACCTGTCCGTGACTTTTACTAATAATACCCATGACTAAAATGTAGCCTTAGTTATAGTTAGTTTCTCTGTCCCACATCCCACTTCCATCCCCAAATTCTGTGTCCCAATCTGTCCATGTTATAGAAAACTTCTGAGCTTTGCCTTCAAAAAGGCATTCCCTTTGGATTGGTGACTGCCCTCACACGTGTTCATAAAGGTACTAGCTCAGGGCAGGCACACTGGTATGCTTTTGGATGATTTCCAAGTGTGATCCAGAAAAGAGTATCCCTTTGTATTATGTTCTGTTCTTCTTTGTAATACATAATGCAAAATTTCTCTATAAAGAAAACTACTGCTTGTGAAAACTACCTGACTGTCAACCCTGGAGAACAAGACTGAGGTATATCACAGTATAGTAGGAGAGCTGTTGCTGCTGCTAGTATTTATTATGTGGACCAAGAGAACTGGCTTCTTTTTGAATTTACTGGAAGTTTTGAAGGTGATTATAACTAAGGCTAAAATTTTGTCACAGGTATTTTTAGTAAAAGTCACGGACAGGAGGCAGGCAATAAACAATAAATCACGGAAGCCGGAACCCCATGTTGCGGGACTGGAGCTGAAGGTCCACTCCCTGGGGCTGAGAACCTGATCCCCGCTGCCTGGGGCTGAAGTCGCGGAGGTCACATAAAATCACAGAATCATTGACCTCTGTGACCGACTCCTAGCCTTAATTATAACTTTTTTTCTATCTTCAGCAAGTTCATGCTTCCACACACTTCATTAATATATTGGGCAAAAAGGAAAAGAATTAGTTGAGTACTTACACTGCCCTGCATTATAAACCGATGCATCATTTGGTAAGCAGATACCAGGAATGCTAGACTGTCAGACTCCCATGCTGTCATTGTAATCAGTCGGGTGTAGAGGCAATTTTCAACCTGAATAACTTTTTTTTCTCAGAGAATACAAATTAATAAAATGGTGAGGAAACAAAAAGGGGAGTAAACTTGGAAAACTAAGACAGCTGCAACTCCTACTGCTTACCAAGTGGAAATGTAGAAACTAGATGGTAGAATGGGTTAATATTCTAGTTTTTTGCTTCTGGAGAGTTTAATTCAAATCTCTTATGACATAAGCCAAGAAAAAAGTTTGCTCTTCTCGCAGAATGAATTAAAGCCCCTGTACCTGCTCAGATTTGTCAGTTTTAGAATAAGCAGCAGAGAGTCCTGTGGCACCTTATAGACTAACAGACGTTTTGGAGCATGAGCTTTCGTGGGTGAATACCCACTTCGTCAGATGCACGAATAGTGGTTTCCCTGTTCTCAGGAGAGGCTCGGGACTGAAATAGTAGCAGGTGTTACAAGTCAGGATTTAGATTTATTTGCATAGAAATTTCACAGTATAGACATAGCAAGATGTAGTTTATAGTGCACTGCCATAACTGACTGCTAAAGCTTATGTGTACTGACCTGATTTATGTGGCTCTGAGCACCTACAGTAATTGTATCCAAATAAAATGATTATGTGATGTGGCAGCCATCAATGTTCTCTTCTCATCTGTCAAACAGGAAAGTGGCAACAAATGAGAGAGCACAGTTTTTTTGCTCCCAGTCACTCTTTTCTAGGCTTCCCATGTTGCATGCCCCCATAAAAATCGGACACCTTGCTTAGGCACTGTTTCCCCCCCTCCTGTTATACGCCATTCCTTCATTGAAGCTAAATCTCCTACTGAGAGGAAATAGAGGAATTGCCCAGAGTGCAACAATATTTTTCAGTTTTCTGCTGTGGAGTAGTTTGTCTTCATTTGCTGAGTGTAAGGAGCTTACACATTTTCCTCTTGGATGGGGACCTCACCACAAAATCTCTATTATCTGCTGATGCAATGATTGCAATGTACCATGCGCCTGGAGATACCCTTGAAGCAACTCTGACAATATAAAAGCAGCTGCCCATCTGCTTGTTAGAGATTTCTCTGGCAGGGAGCATATTACACCTGTGCCACATAGACATCACTAGCTTCCAATTTGCCTGTATTCTGTTTTATATTGGCTTCAATATACAAAACCCTACATGGTTTGGATCCTGGTTTCATTACAGATTAATACCCTCTCCTACTGCACTATCCTGACTGTCAAAATCTGCCAAGACCATCTTGCTTTGTTTGTATGTTTGAATTTCTCTCTTATGCTAAGGTCCATTGACCCTTTTCAGTAAGCATTTCAGCTTGCTGCTTTGGGGCAGAACCAGACCTGTCAGGCACTGGCAGCAGGGGGATGCCTTGCGTCCTGAAGACCCCTCCAGTTTGTTCTGCCTTCCAAGGGGCCGGGGACTCAGCCAGACCTGCAGGCTTTCCAAAGGAAAATTCAAAATTTTATTTCAAATGTATAGGCTAACAATTCAATTCAATAATTTCTCTCAATTCCCAGCCGTGTCCAGGGCTGCATTTGGTTTTTGGGTATAGCCCCTTCAGCTTTGCCACCTCCTTCTGAGGCATTTGCAGCAGGTGGTGACATTGCAGGCTACAGGGAACAAGCTAGGCTGAGAAAAGCCAGAGCAAAAGGAAAGGTCTGTCTTTCCTGCTTCACCCCCTTATCGAGAGCTTGGCTGACCATACAGGTGAGGTACAGTTTCCTTCACTCTTGAGCCCTAGGTCAGTGCTTTCCTTAAGAGACCCAGAAGGGACTTTTGTGGGAGAAAAGACAACTAAGACCAGCCTCTTTGAGGACAGGGGGCTCACTAGCCAATTGAACTATTTCCAGAGCAGTCTTTGAATCCAGTAAAAAGAACAGGAGTACTTGTGGCACCTTAGAGACTAACAAATTTATATCAGCATAAGCTCTCGTGAGCTACAGCTCACTTCTTCGGATGCATAGAATGGAACACACAGACAAGAGATATTTATACATACAGAGAACATGAAAAGGTGGAAGTACGCATACCAACTGGAAGAGTCTAATCAATTGAGATGAGCTATCATCAGCAGGAGAAAAAAAACTTTTGAAGTGATCATTGAGATGACCCATAGAAGGTGTGAGGAGAACTTAATGTAGGGAAATAGATTCAATTAGTGTAATGACCCAACCATTCCCAGTCTCTGTTTAAACCTAAGTTAATTGTATCTAATTTGCATATTAATTCAAGTTCAGCAGTCTCTCTTTGGAGTCTGTTTTTGAAGGTTTTTTTTTTTTTTTTTTTTTTTTTGCAAAATTGCCACCTTCAAGTCTGTCACTGAGTGGTTAGAGAGGTTGAAGTGTTCTCCCACTGGTTTTTGAATGTTATGATTCCTGATGTCAGATTTGTTGTTCTGCAGCAGGCTTATGGGGACAAACTCCCCAAGGGGAAATGAATGAATTAAAAAATCAATGCTGTTTCTTCAGCTCATCTTCATACTACAACAGCATGGAGGATAATTGTCAATGCCAGGTTCTCCTGCTCACCCTCACAGCATGACAGATCAGTGTAGAAAAGACCAGGCCAAAGACATGGGTTGATTCCTTTAGCTATGTATGCTCCCTCCCCTCACAAAGGAAATTCTTTTTTGTTAGAGGAGAAAGGCCAACTGTCCAATCAGTGTTAGAGAATCAAATAGTAAGTATATTTTAAAGGAGATTATCAGGCAAGTGTGTGTGGAATATTGTGAAACTCCACTTATGTATCTGTAGCTGCCCAAGACAAGCTGTATAGTTCTCCTCATGCACCCTGGAAAGATCAATAGAGATTTCCTGACACACCGAAAGTATTGGGCTGTCATCCCCAGTTGCCACTGTGGGTCACTGTGCTGTAACTATTGGGCTGTCATTCCCAACTTCTGTTGCAGGTAACCATGCTTGGCTACCATTTCCCTCAAGCAAATGGTTATGGAGTGATAAGAGGGACAATAGCCTATGTGTGGGAAGAACCTGCAGGCAGTGAGGGGCCTTCTTGGCCTACCAATTATTTGTTTCTACCCCAGCCTCCATTTTATAAGGCCAGAAGATTCCTCAGTATTCACCAGTCAAAATTTAACAATGTCACTGCTGAAGATAAACATGTCTGTTTTCCTCTGTGGTTAGGGACTCAGCATTTCCAAGTGGGGTGATTTTTACTTTACAGTGGCCTCACTATACAGGGCTCTCGACAATCAGCCAAGTCACAGCAGGCATCATCTCAGCCCCTTCCTTGGGGCGTGAAAACCCTCAGGAGGCGTCAGGTCAACAAAATAAATGAGTATGAACTGTTGCCTGGCACCCTTAGGGCTTCTGCATGTTTTCACAAGCAATGGTAACATGGGTGGATAGTACTGAAAGTAGGGTCCCTCTCATCCTAAAGATTGCATGGCATAAAGAAAGACGTCTGCCTGGAAAGAAAAATTAAGTGGGATTCAAATCTGTTCTGTGCAGGCAGGGTCGGCTCTAGGCATTTTGCCGCCCCAAGCACGGCAGGCAGGCTGCCTTTGGCGTGCCTGTGGGAGGTCCGCCGAAGCCGCGGGACCAGCGGACCCTCCGCAGGCAAGCCGCCGAAGGCAGCCTGCCTGCCGCCCTCACGACAACCGGCAGAGCGCCCCCAGTGGCTTGCCGCCCCAAGCACGCGCTTGGCGTGCTGATACCTGGAGTCGCCCCTGTGTGCAGATATATGGGGCTTTTGTCTTTGGGATGTAATGCTCAGACAAATCAGTTCCCAGCTACCTTAGTGATACTATGAGAACCTTTATGCAAAGCCATATAGATTCAACACGCAAGTCAACTTACAGTCCTGACTCCTGCCAGGCACTGTATAAAGGAATATAGGAAAATGAACCAGTCTGTGAAGTACAACAGGAGAAAATACTTGTTGGCAAGTAGTAGTTAGAACAAGTGCAATGTCAGTATCTGTCCTGTATTGCTTCATAGCTACCTGCAGGTCTCCCAACTGCCCTTTCTGGACTTTGACCCCTGATTGATGCAAGGCCCTCTCTCGATTTGGGAATGAAAAAGCTACCTATAGCTTTGATCAAATGAAGCTAGAGTACATTGTCCAGAGAGGATAACCTGAAATTTTTGCATGGGTCCATAAGAACAGGTTTGTCTCATTTCCCGTCTCTGCAACCAATGAAAAGGCCTTACATGAATTAAATCAGCCATCTTCTATTTCAGATCAGAGCATTGCAATCTGCTCCCCGTTCTTGGAGAATCGGGAGCAAGCAGACCAGGGTCCTGTCTGAAATGTCTGAAGTTCCTGAGGAGGCTGGTCTTCAAAGCATTCCCATTTTATCACCCTTAGACAAATCTTAGATTTTGCACATGGGTGGTGTCTTTTTTGGCCTTCCCCACCCCCACCAGCTTTGATCATTACTACAGTATTTGATCTTATGTGTGCTCACAGAGTTGATCTCCTGGATCATGGTAGCAATATTAGTTTTAGGGAAGAAGGATACTCACTCATCTCTTCCTGGACAATTTTTCTGATCATGGTTCTGTACAGAGACATAGCTGCAGTATCTTGGATTCAGGATAGACCAGTGGTTCCCAATCTTTAACAACATTTGAACCCTTTCACTAAAATGTCAAGTCTTGCGAACCCCGCTCTTAAAAATTAATATTTCCAGGGATTTTCTCCTTCAGCTGAGTAGAAATTATAAAAGCAGTGATCTTGGAAATATAAAATTTGTTTTTGTGACATGTTTATTACACACTATTTATTATTCATTGTTATTTATCATTACAATTTTTATTATGTTATGAAAACGGCAACACTCTTCCAATATCTCACTTTTGCCGCTTGTATCACTTTGAATAAGCCTATTATAAGACAAGGCTCCTATGTTTCATCAAGGAGTATCAGGTGTGAAACAGCATGAAGGTATTTAAGAAGCCAACTCAAAGAGTTCCTTCTACACAAGCATTCAGGTCTTGAGCAGTCCAGGCAAACAACTCACGTTACAACAAAGCTTAAACTTGTTCTTCAAAATCATTTAAAAAACAATACTAGCTGCCTGTTTAATTTTAAAAACAGCAAAAAGTGTCCACCTCCCTTTCCATTGCTTATAAGGAGTCTTGAAGTTTAAATCTGCTCAGTGTGATAGATATGCTTGCTTTGATCTGCTTAGCTCTTGGAAGTCTAGGGGCTCCGGGCTGCTGGCCCCCTGTTGCCCGGGCTCCCTAGGACAGCTCTGTTTGCCATTAGGGAATTTTTTCCCAAGAACCCCCTGTAACATTTCATGAACCCCAGTTTGGGAACCACTGGGATAGACACACGCTGCTTGGGATATAAGTCAGGCCTGGTCTGAGAATGAATACTATCAAGTACAAGGTCTCAACTCAGAAGACAGTTAACAGAAGAGGAAGATGACCATAATGGAACACAAGTGGTGTCACAGAAAAATCCAACTCTTATTAGAGCCTATTAGGAGTTCTGCTCTTATAAACAGGCATGCTTCTATGATCCAGAGTTGGTATACCTATTCAGGAATTCTGGATATCCCCTCCATATCGCTCCCTGTCTCATCCATTGGCAGAGATCTGTCTCCAGTTATATATTCTCCACTCCTACAACTGGAAGATCAGATATTTTTGAAGGGGCCCTCCCACTTCAATTCAGGGAATAGTTTCCAGAGAAAGAGCGAGCTCAGCATCCACCACCTGAAGCATAAAGCTTCAAGTGAGATCTTGGAGCACTGCTTCTTCCATTGATGAGAGATCTGTTCTGGTCGCAACACTCAACATGCCTGATAAGGTTTCATAATAACTGGGAAAAATATAATCAGCTCTACTCCAGAGAGCTTTTCCTGTCCTGCGTAGAGCAAAGGGTCCTATCTCTGTGCACACTGCCCATCAAAGAGTTGAATACCAAGACGTGCATGGCAGAAATCAGATTAGCAGTGTGGCTCCTACACCCACAATCTCACTTATAGTAAATGAATTTGGTGGGTCTGTGTCAGGACCCAGGATTTGGGGTGGTGAATGACATCTTGCAAAACTGGGCAGGGTCCCTGCTATGTCTTTTCACCTTTTCCACCACTCCCCAGGAAAATACAAAAGTTAGGCTGTTTGTTAGGCTAGTTCACCTAGCTTTGGATCACTGGATGTGTCAATCTCACAGAAGAGGACTGCTATTGCAAGACCAGTCCTCCATCTGGGACCCGATAGGTTTAAAATGAATAGTTGAATTAAGTGATTGCTCTCATGGACCCCTGAAGAGAAGTTAACAAATTGAGCTTGTTCTTCTGGCTTGTGCAAAGTCCTTAGATAGCCTTGAATAGCTGTAAGCATAGTAGGGCTTTATTATGGGTGTATTAGTGTTCCTTTTCTTGGACATATTGGGAACATAATTTTACAGACTTGACCTTTTTGCTGGAAGTTTTGTACACATCCTAATTTTAAATGCTTCCTTAGGGTTTCAGACTTCCAACTTCTCAAGCTCATAGACCAGGGGTCTCAAACTCAAATGACCCCGAGGGCCGCATGAGGACTAGTGCATTGGCCCGAGGGCCGCATCACTGACATGCCCCCTTACTGCCCCTGGCCCCACCCCCAATCCACCCCTTCCATGAGGCCCCGCCCCTGCCCTGTCTCTTCTCCACCTCCTCCCCTAAGCGCGCGGCTCCCCGCTCCTCCCCCCTCCCTCCTGGAAAGGGCTAAGCGCCACCAACAGCTGTTTGGCGGCTTGGTGGCGGGAAGCGCCTGGAGGTAGGCAGAAAAAAAAATGAAGAGTAATATAGTAGTATAGTATTAAAATATAGTATGCTATTAAAAGTCAATTTATTAACTTTTTATTAACTTCTTTAACTGTAATGTGAAACGTCAGTGCTAATTTTGACAGTCATTTCATTTTTGGCCACTTAGCTGGCAGCGTTTTGCATCAACCAAGCATCAATATTAGGTTTGATATCCTGAGACGAAACCAATCTCAGTGTTGCTTGCAAATGTTCATCAGTGAGCCTTGACCTTAACACAGATTTGTTAATCTTCATGGAAGAGAAAAACTGTTCACATATATATGTACTTCCAAACATTGCCATTATCCTTGCAGAAGCAGAGAATAACATGGGAAATCTTTCTTGTGAAAGAAACCTGTAGAATTCTGGAATTCCAACATCTGTATACTTCTGCTTCAAAATCGTGTCACACTGAAGCTCCACTAACTCCATCTGCATTTCCTCTGCAACATTGTCAATTTCAACAGCAAATGGTGTGGAAAAAAGTTGAAAATGTGGTTCAAGTGCCTTGAAATCTTTAAACCGCACATCAAACTGTTTGCGTAAGTTAGAAATGATCTCTGCATATTCTTTCAAGGATTTGGGTTCAACTTTTCCTAAGGAATTCAGAGTTGAGAAATGGACCAAATTGCCAGCAGTCAGCTGTTTCCCCCATAAAGTAAGCTTGACTTTGAATGACTTAATACTGTCATACATCTGTGTTATCACCTGTTTTCTACCCTGAAGTTTCAAGTTCAGTGCATTCAGGTGATCAGTTACATCTGTTAGAAAAGCAAGGTTGCAGATAAAAGTGGAATCAGCAAGCTGTGGAACCTCCTTGTTTTTCATTTTCATGAAGGAATCAATCTCCTCTTTAAGTGCAAAAAAACGCTTCAAAACATTTCCATGACTCAGCCATCTAACTTGAGTGTGATACAGAAGTTCCCCATATTCACTGTCCATACTTGCTAGAAAAGAAGTGAACTATCTGTGATTCAGCCCTCGTGCACGTGTAAAATTAACAGTTTTAACAACTACATCCATAACTTCTTTCATTTGTAGACTTTTACTACACAGGGCTTCTTGGTGCAAAATACAATGTATACTGGTGAAGCTAATTCCTGGTATATTGAGGCTGTTCAGTTTGGTCTTCAATAATCCAACCACACCAATGTTTTCAGAGCACATTGATGGCGCACCGTCCGTAGCCAAAGATACGAGTTTGTTCCATGGCAGTGCAGCTTTTTCAATGCACTCTTCCAATCCTTGAAATATGTCGCATCCCGTTGTGGTACCCTTCAGTGGCATTAAGCAATTCTTCAGTTATATTCAAATTGCAGTCCACACCTCTAATGAACACTGCACACTGTGCAGTATCTGATACATCTGTACTCTCATCAAGAGCAATTGAAAATACTTCAAAGTCTTTTGCCATTTGAATCAATTGTTTTTGCACATTATCAGCTAAATCCGTTATCCTGCAGGCAACTGTATTTGCAGACAAGCTTATGCCTTCAAAAACTTTCTTCCTATCAGGACATAAAATTTCACTGGCCTTCATAAGACATTCTTTTATGAATAAGCCTTCTGTAAAAGGTCGCGATGATTTAGCTATCATTTCGCTTATCACAAAACTTGCTCTTACTGAATCTTCGCTAGACTTGTTAATCCCTGAAAATAAATTTCTTTGCTTGGCAAATGCTGCTTTAAGTTGCTGAACTTTTTCCTCTCGGATTTTTCCGGTGAATGCATCATATTTTTCACGGTGCATCGTGTCATAGTGCCGACGCACGTTATACTCCTTGGGAACAGCAATCGTTTGCTGACAAATAAGGCATTGAATTTTATCTTTTACCTCTGTGAAAAAATATAAATTCTCCCATTTGTCTTGGAAAACTCTCTTTTCTTCCATGAGTGTTCTTTTTTTTGACGAAGTCATTTCCAAGCAGTTTTAATAAATATATACACTCAGTAATGCACCTCACTCAAAGGACAAAACACGCACTTAGATTTACTGCCTAAGGCTCTGGGAGGGAGTTTGGGTGTGGGAGGGGTTCTGGAGTGCAGGCTCTGTGCTCGGTGCAGGCTCCAGGCTGCGGCAGGGGGTGGGGGTGCAGGCTTTGGGACGGAGTTTGGGGATAGGAGGGGGTGCAGGGGTGAGGGCTGTGGGGCTGAGGGTGAGGGGTTTGAGGCATTGGAGAGGCTCGGGGCATTGGAGAGTCTCAGGACTAGGGCAGAAGGGCAGGGGAAGGGCAGCCTGCCCTGGCCCTAGTGCAGGGGGGCGCTAGGACCCTGCGGCAGCAGGTGATGCCGGAAGCCGGCATAGCGGAGGAGTGGAGTCAGCGTGAGCTCCCGGGCAGGCTCCCGGGTGGTGAGGGGGCAGCAAGTGGGGGCCGGGAGGCACGTGGGGGCGGCAGGTGGGGCCAGGGGAGAGACCCGGCCCCAAACATTGGGGAGCAGTGCGCGGGGAGCTTAGGCACAGAAAATAACTCGGGGAGGGGGGCGGGTGCGAGGGGAGTTTGGCGGCAACAGGAAGTAACTGGGGGAGCTCCGCGGGCCGCAGGGAAGAGCTCCGAGGGCCGCATGCAGCCCGCGGGCCGCATGTTTGAGACCCCTGTCATAGACCATGACCTCGGAACCTCATTCTGTTCCTTACAGCGCTACCCAGATTGAATCCCCGTAGAAGGTGTCGGTATACTGCCTGTCATTTAGAGTAGGCCTCACAATGGCTACTGTTTCCAGAAGATAAATTTTTATTTGAAGTTGGGAGCTTTTTCTAATGAGACCCGGTATGGTACTAATAATTCATAGAGTCATAGACTTTAAGGTCAGAAAGGACCATTATGATTGTCTAGTTTGACCTCCTGCACAATGCAGGTCACAGAATCTCACCCACCCGCTCCCGCAACGAACCCCTAACCTATGTCTGAGCCATTGAAGTCCTCAAATCATGGTTTAAAGACTTCAGGGTGCAGAGAATCCTCCAGCAAGTGACCCGTGCCCCACGCTGCAGAGGAAGGAGAAAACCCCCCAGGGCCTCTGCCAATCTGCCCTGGAGGAAAATTCCTTCTCGACCCCAGATATGGCGATCAGCTAAACCCTGAGCATGTGGGCAAGACTCACCAGCCAGACACCCAGGAAAGAATTCTCTGTAGTAACTCAGATCCCACGCCATCTAACATCCCATCATAGGCCATTGGACATATTTACCGCTAATAGTCAAAGATCAGTTAATTGCCAAAATTAGGCTATCCCATCATACCATCCCCTCCATAAACTTATCAAGCTTAGTCGTGAAGCCAGATATGTATTTTGCCCCCACTGCTCCCCTTGGAAGGCTATTAAAGAACTTCACTCTTCTCATGGTTAGAAACCTTCATCTAATTTCAAGTCTAAACTTCCTGATGGCCAGTTTATATCCATTTGTTTTTGTGTCCACATTGGTACTGAGCTTAAATAATTCCTCTCCCTCCCTGGTATTTATCCCTCTGATATAGTTATAGAAAGCAATCATATCTTCCCTCAGCCTTCTTTTGGTTAGGCTAAACAAGCCAAGCTCTTTGAGTCTCCTTTCATAAGACAGGTTTTTCATTCCTCGGATCATCCTAGTAGCCATTCTCTGTACCTGTTCCAGTTTGAATTCATCCTTCTAAAACATGGGAGACCAGAACTACACACAGTATTCCAGATGAGGTGTCACCAGTGCCTCGTATAACGATACTAACACCTCCTTATCTCTACTAGAAATGCCTCGCTCGATGCATCCCAAGACCGCATTCGCTTTTTTCACGGCCATATCACATTGGTGGCTCATAGTCATCCTGTGATCAACCAATACTTTGAGGTCCTTCTCCTCCTCTGTTACTTCTAACTGATGAGTCCCCAGCTTATAACAAAAATTATTGTTGTTAATCCCTAAATGTATGAACTTGCACTTTTCACTATTAAATCCTATTACTATTACTCCAGTTTACAAGGTCATCCAGATCTTCCTGTATTATATCCCGGTCCTTCTCTGTATCGGCAATACCTCCCACCTTTGTGTCATCCACAAACTTTATTAGCACACTCCCGCTTTTTGTGCCAAGGTCAGTAATAAAAAGATTAAATAAGATTGGTCCCAAAACCGATCCCTGAGGAACTCCACTAGTAACCTCCCTCCAGCCTGACAGTTCACCTTTCAGTACGACTCATTGTAGTCTCTCCTTTAACCAGTTCCTTTTCCACCTTTCAATTTTCATATTGATCCCCATCTTTTCCAATTTAACTAATAATTCCTCATGTGGAACTGTATCAAATGCCTTACTGAAATCAAGGTAAAATTGATCTACTGTATTTCCTTTATCTAAAAAAACTGTTACCTTCTCAAAGAAGGTGCTCAGTTTGGTTTGGCATGATCTACTTTTTGTAAAACCACATTGTATTTTGTCCCAATTACCATTGACCTCAATGTCCTTAACTACTTTCTCCTTCAACATTTTTTCCAAGACCTTTCATACTACAGTTGTCAAACTGACAGGCCTGTTTGACCTTGATTTTGATTTCAATTTCAGTAATTTCATCCTTTTCTGCACCCTTCCTTTCTCTTAAGTCTGTAATAAATTGATGATTGTATGTAAAACTGGGGTTTGATGGACTTGGAAGGTGCACCCTGGGATTAATTGATGCTACTGCACTGGAAGATGTTACCTACTTCATGCCCTATCTACAACAGCAGTTAGTTATTTTTCTTTTTCCTTTTTTCCTCTTCCTCACTGTTTTCTAAAGCAGTCCTTTACTAGCATTTTAAACACACATTTAGAATATTTTTGAGGGGTCAATGATTCAATCTTTTTTCCTTCTTCTCCCTACTTACCAGTTTAAATAAGAAGAAAAAGCATCCTTTGAGCATTACAAACCTGATTGCTATTCAGTTCCCCAGGGAGAGATGCTGAGAGCTGAAATGCATGGAGTGAGGGAGGAGTGTGAGGATCTTTCTGTTGAGATTCAGCGTATGGCACTAATTAGAGCAGAGTAGCTGTTTACATATTTATTCATATTTTAGAACAGTCAGTGAGTCCAGACAAACGAATTAACTGAATAGCTTCAGTAATTTATACTCTTCATGTGCATAAATATGCTCCAGTGGAATTTAGACTTCTGTTGGGATTGGTTCTTTGGCATACATAAAACTATTGCGGTAACATAGTTAACTGTTTGACTTGTCTGTGGATTTTCTGTTTGGGATCTCCTGAATCTCCCCCACTTAACTTCAGAGGCCTCATACAGGCTGTCCTTGTAATGGAGATGGGCTGGTCCCTTCACCCAAAGATCTCTGAGCACAGGTTAGAAGAGGCTACTTATGTGATATGAGGTGATTCCTCTTTTCTTCCTACCTTCCCACCAAATGGCTAAGACCATTCCCACAATATCTTCAACCCAGATAGTGGGGAAAAAATGAACTTGAGACATTAATTCAACCCCCCTGCATAAGAGCAGGTGTGTGCTGCTACATATGTAACACAGAATAATTTTGCCATAAACTTACTTTTTCTCATGGAAGATCAGGATAATTCCCCAGTACAGCCTTAGTGCGGTTAAAATTCTCGTACTTTGACAAGAGATGTGAAAGTGTTTCCTTTAAAAAGGCACATTTCTTTATTTAAAAAATTATCTTTGAACTTCTTCACTTAACTGATACTACATTGCTTAAAATTTGGGGGGAGAAGAAAGTTGGCTGCTCATTTGTTTCCTGTAGTTGAGAGATTTGCATTCCATCTGCTCTGACTGTTGATTAGCAATGTGCTGGTAATGCAACCAGTGTTATTGAATGGAATTGGTCATTGGTCCTATTAAATGTTTTATTTATATGATGTCAAGGCTACAGAGCTAAGCTGATGGTAAGCTACACCTGAGGGAGTGAGAGTGCAGATTCTTTGAGATTTCCCCCTCTAAAAGTGAAGGTAAGAGCATTACTGGGTGTGACTTGCTTACTGTAAAAATATTCTCAAGATTAAGATCTCTCAAAGCTGAATGAGCACAGATGGAAAATTTTACTAAACATTGGAGGTAGATCTGAAAAGTGAGAATACTGACTAGTAAAATCCAGGATTAACACCCTAGCGAATAACCCAGCTGAATAGATCAGTCTCTCCCTTCTTTTCTCTTCTACACCTTGAACTGCTCATATTTCTATCAGGGTACTGCCCCTGTACTCTTCTCTGGGCTTCTCAGGCTATTTATCAGGCTCTGTCTCCATCCCTGATTTGCTGAAAGGGAGAAGCTTTCAGTTATGTTCCTTCCATAACATCCTGCCTGCTACAAAGGCAAGAGTCTGCTTTTCTACCTTAACGCAGCCTCTTGGCTGGTGTGAGGATAACCAGAGGACGAAAGTCTGAACTACTCACTTCCCCCTGCTGCCATTTTGGATGGTCCTCCCCTCTGAATAACTCCAATGCTGGCCTGTATGGGCACTTACAGCTTTTTTTAAACAACAGCCTGAAATTAACATGCTTGCAGGCAATAATTAGTATCAAATTATTTCTTAATAGTAACTGTGAAATTGACAATCTTAACTCGGTTCCTACATGGCAAAGTTTTGAGCTACTGAAGAGGCCAGGCACTGAAGCAGTCAAAAGATTTTGTAAAACACACTTCACTGGTTCACACATGGGGCAGTAGGGGTGTGTGTGTGTGTAAAAGGCGGAGAACTTGGAGGACTGCACAGAGAGGGAGGCTGGGATCTAGCTGCTTTGTGATGCTCTGATGATGCACAAAGTGGCATAATGGAGGGGGGATTCTAATTGTCCCAGTTCCCAAGGTAACCTCTAACTCATTTGGGGTCTAACTGAGGTGCTTTCAGGAGATCTTAGATCACTGCCTGCCGCCTTTCTTAGGATGGAGTTCCACAACTCTTTCTGTCTAGATCTTGGCCTTAAATTGTAATTCTGCAATTTACTATGATTATCTCAGCAGGTCTGACTTTAGTTCAGCCTGCAGTCCTTTTCTCTCAGGAGCAAAGACACAGTTTACCAGCCAGCTTCCATGTAGCAAAGTACTGTTTATTCAGAACAAAAGCATTACAGAGAAAACATATATTTAAAAAGAATAAATAGTGTATTTGGAAGTGTAGATTAGCAGGCAGTTATCAATTCTCCACATGGGGACACTGATAGGATTAAAATTAGTCAGGCCCTTTCTGCAGGGTCTGCGTATCTTGGTCATAGTTTTATGTTAGTTCTTGAATCAGTTGTGTGAGTGGTCTGTCTTCTAGATTAAGGCTGTCTCTTTATACAGCTTGTAGTTCTTCATTTGCCAGGCCTCTTTAAGCAGGTCAAACCAGTATATGCTGTTTTCCCCAGAGTAAACCTTCCATAGGCTGGTCACCCACATTAGCGAGTTGCATTAATTATCCACTAGTAACTTCAGTTCCTACAGGAAACGTCTCTTATAGCTTACCCATTGAGCCAGGAATACACTCACTAGCTAATATCTAAAGATACATCTAGCACAGCAGTTCTCAACTGGGGGTCTGCAGGACCCCATGGCTGAAACCCAGAGAGCCTGAGCCCTAAAGTCCCCTGCCACGGGGCTGAAACCCCAAGCCCCAGCACCCACCACCGCAGGACTGAAACCCCTAGCCCTGCCCCCTCCCCCCCACACTACAGTGTCAGAACGGGGCAATCTCAGGGGCAGCTCCACACCCTCCCTTCTTCCTCTCCCCGCCTCCCTCAGCCAGGTCAGACTCTGAGGCAGGAAGCTGGAATCGGTGGGCAGTGCGAGTAGCTGCTGCTCTGGTTGGTGTCATGGAGCAGGCAGCCACGGCATTCCCCTGTCTGCTGCTGGTGCCCGGGGTTGCGGCTGCTGCTCAGCTCACGCAGCCGGTAAGAGCCGCCCAGGCAGGAGGACCCTGGTCTGTGGCTGGCAGAGCCCTTGGAGAGCCGTGACCACAGGGGAGCCCTCCTAGCACACAGCCCTTAGCTACCCCCTCTCAGCATCCTGAGGTACCCCCTGCCCACACATGGCCCCTAGCTATCCCCTCCCTGTACCCTGAACAGTTTTTAAACTTTTTGAGCTGAACCACACACAACCCTGACAGGCTGGGTGACCTGCTGAGGTGAGTCGGGGTGGAGGTGGTGGTGCCTTCTTGGGCCTTGCTGTGCAGAGCTGGGCCAAGCCCTGCCACCCAAAATAGAAGTGAAACTACGCCTATGCCCGAGGGCCCACCCCTGGCCTGGAGCTCTGAGTCCTTTCCTCCCCATCCCCTGCTGGGCCGTGGAGTTTTTAGAGCATGTGGAGGGGAGCTTCAGAAGGAAAAAGGTTGAGAACTCCTGATCTAGCACTTAAAAAGTTGATATTCCATGTTTCCAAAGCATCACATCTATTGCGCTGTTTTACAAAACTGGTTTAATCTGATCTGAGACCATGAACACTAAAATGCTTTAATTATATGGTTATTATATGATATTACAGGATAGAATTGAAATTGGGTGCCCTTGGTATGCATTTCTGTATCTTACCATGCTTAAAATTCTAAAGTTTTTAAACTTAACTCTGAATTTCTTGCATTTATAACACTTGGTTTGGGGTATAATTGGAACATCTTAGAATGTATTTTACCCTGAATCACTGATAAGTACTCTGAACATTAACTCCATCTTAAAGTACTTGTATCTGGGAATATATCAATTTACTTCCTTTTTGAATTGCTCAAATTTAGAGAGAGATTTCATCATTTGTCCCCATTTGAGTAGCCCTTTCTGTGGGTGAGACCTCTGATTCTAGTTTTTTACAACTATCATCAATAAGATACAGAACTAATTGAGTATTGTTAATTTTGACATTTCGGTGGTGCATGGATTTAGGAAGAGTGAAAATAAGAAATTGAGGTTACTTCAGGAAATAAAGCAACTTTTTCCAATAATGTTTTGTTTAGAATTTGTTTTGGGAAACAAAATGTACCTTTCTTGCTGGCAGGAATACACCATTCAGCTTATGTAGTCCCTTTCTATCAGACTTTTTGTTGTACAAGCAATGGAAATAACTGAATGGATTTCTTGCCTTGTTATTTATAAAGTGCCAGCAGAGTGCTAGGGACCGAGCCTTGCGGCAATGTGCAGTGGGAAAACATGACTCTACTTTAAATCTGTCTTTTCATTTGGAGCATAAAGATCCTCTTCAAAGCAGTAGTAATACTCAGGTTCCAATTCTGCACAGATGTTCCAGGGACGAGATGCCAACCTTCTGTACTTCCTGATTTGGGAATTATGCTGTGCATCAAGAGGTTGGCTTGGAGAGCAGACCAACAGACAAGCTGAAGCCTCATCCCCACTTCATTTTAAGTTTAAAACTAAAATGACTTCTCTAACAAGGTTTGAACACAGTAGCTCAGTTTAAAAGTTGTAGTGGACATAGGCTTTCATAAATCCATCCATTTGACAGGCCATCTCTTAAAGCAAGGACACTTAGACCGCATCTTACTTCTTCCACAAACTTGAATGGCAGCAAAGATTTCACAAATTCAGAGAAGAACAAGTAAAACTACTACTTAGGTTTCAAATTGGCCCTTTAGGTCTAGGATTGAAAATACAGTTCCTTGGGGAAATTTGGAAATTCTGTGACATCTCAGCATTAGAGAAGACTCTAACTACCTTGCATGTTTCAGAGTGGTATCTGTGTTAGTCTGTATCAGCAAAAACAGCAAGGAGTCCTTGTGGCAACTTAGGGTATGTCTACACTACAGGATTATTCCGATTTTACAGAAACCGTTTTTTTTTAAACAGATTGTATAAAGTTGAGTGCACGTGGCCACACTAAGCACATTAATTTGGCGGTGTGCGTCCATGTACCGAGGCTAGCGTCGATTTCCGGAGCGTTGCACTGTGGGTAGCTATCCCATAGTTCCCACAGTCTCCCCCGCCCATTGGAATTCTGGGTTGAGATCCCAATGCATGATGGGGCAAAAACAGTGTCGCGGGTGATTCTGGGTAAATGTCGTCAGTCAATCCTCCCTCCGTGAAAGCAATGGCAGACAATCATTTCGCGCCCTCTTCCCTGGATTGCCCTGGCAGATGCCATAGCATGGCAACAATGGAGCCCGTTTAGCCTTTTTTCACTCTCACCGTATGTGTACTGGATGCTGCTGACAGATGCGGTACTGCAGTGCTACACAGCAGCATTCACTTGCCTTTGCAAGGTAGCAGAGATGGTTACCAGCCCTATTGCACCGCCTGCTGCTTTGGAAATTGGTAATGACGGTTACCAGTCCTATTGTACAGTCTGCTGCTGTCATGGGTGCTCCTGGCTGGCCTCGCTGAGGTTGGCCGGAGTCGCATGGATAAAAATGGGAATGACTCCCCAAGTCATGCCCTTCTTTACGTTTTGTCTAAAAGTAGAGCCAGTCCTGCCTAGAATATGGGGCAAGCCTACTAAAGAACCAGAGAGGACAGCCGCTCTGGGTCAGAGCCCCAGACATCCCGCAGAAATGATGAGCTGCATGCCATTCTAGGGGGTGCCCCTGCAACAACCCCACCCGTTGCTTCCCTCCTCCCCCACCCCTCCTGGGCTACCATGGCAGTTATCCCCCCATTTGTATGATGAAGTAATAAAGAATGCATGAATAAGAAACACTGACTTTTTATTGAGATAAAATGAGGGGGAGGCAGCCTCCAGCTGCTATGATATTCCAGGCAGGACTGAATCTCCATTAGACATTAAACGGGGGCAGGAGAGGAGCACAGCCTCCAGCTGCTATGATATTCCAGGCAGGACTGAATCTCCAGGAGACAAAGCTTAAAGAAGGGAATGACCAGGAGTCATTCCCATTTTTGCCCAGGCGCCCCGGCCGACCTCACCGAGGCCAGCCAGGAGCACTCACGGGATGATGACGATGGTTACCAGTCCTATTGCACCATCTGCCATCAGGGAGAGGAGGGGATGCTGCTGTTTAGCGCTGCAGCACCCCGTCTACCAGCAGCATCCAGTAGACATACGGTGACATTGAAAAAAGGTGAGAAACGATTTTTTTCCCTTTTCTTTCATGGCGGGGAGGGGGTAAATTGACGACATATACCCTGAACCACCCGCGACAATGTTTTTGACCCTTTAGGCATTGGGAGCTCAGCCAAGAATGCAAATGGTTTTCGGACAGTGCGGGAACTGTGGGATAGCTCGAGTCCTCAGTCCCCCCTCCCTCCCTCCATGAGCGTCCATTTGATTCTTTGGCTTTCTGTTACGCTTGTCACGCAGCACTGTGCTGAGTCCTTGCTGTGGCCTCTGTCTATCATAGCCTTGGAGATTTTTTCAAATGCTTTGGCATTTCATCTTTTGGAACGGAGCTCTGATAGAACAGATTCGTCTCCCCATAAAGCGATCAGATCCACTATCTGCTGTATGGTCCATGCTGGAGCTCTTTTTGAATTCTGGGACTGCATGGTCACCCGTACTGATCGATGCTCCATGCTGGGCAAACAGGAAATGAAATTCAAAAGTTCGCAGGGCTTTTCCTGTCCACCTGGCCAGTGCATTCGAGTTCAGATTGCTGTCCAGAGCGGTTACAATGGTGCACTGTGGGATAGTGCCCGGAGGCCAATACCGTCTAATTGCAGCCATGCTAACCCTAATCCGACATGGCAATACCGATTTCAGCGCTATTCCCCTCGTCGGGGAGGATTACAAATACCGGTATTAAGAGTTCTTTATATCGATATAAAGGGCTTCGTTGTGTGGATGGGTGCAGGGTTAATTCGGTTTAACGCTGCTAAATTCGGTAGAAACACGTAGTGTAGACCAGGCCTTAGAGACTAACAAATTTATTTGGGCATAAGCTTTTGTGTCACAGTATTGTCACACATAGTTTGAGAACTTTCTTTGAAAGGTAGTGGGGTAGGAAGAGTTCAGTTTTTGCAGCCTGGAGAGAGGAAACATAATCTAGTGTAGACTTCTGTAATTTTGTGAGGCACTCAAATACCTGGTGAAGGGTGCTCTTTGAGATAATTCTACTTAGGTTCTTAAACAGATAAGCAACAGTGGTAATGTTTGTCTGCTGATGTTTGAATTAGGCATGTATCATTTAAATGGAAAAAAACTTTATCTTAAATGATGCAGAACAATTAGACAAACATTGGTGTAAATGCCAATGAGGAGTAAAAAGCTTTTATGTTCTCTGCTTGGTGAGAAGTCTAAATGCTAAACCTGAACGTGATTTGACTGTGAAATTCCATTGCAGTCTTGCACAATGCCATTTGCGGGCTCTGTATTTCACTGTGCTACCTTGGAAACCTGTTTCCCATCATCTGATAATTGCTTGCTTATTACCTTCTTGCTAACTGTTTTTTCTTAATAGCTGTTAAAATAAAAAAGGAAAAATGAATTTGAATAATGTTCACTCCCTAGAGGAAAATTAAGCCATCAATAACCTGTTTAAAATAGACTTGTCTTTGTGCAGTGTGTTTGCTTTCATCCATAAGGGGAGACAATAGATGATGCAGAACCAACTATCTTGTCTTTTTGGTTGCCCTCGCTATTAATTGAAGACTTTCCCAGAAGACAGTGTCTATTAACCTTCCTTTTCCCATCTCCCCTCCCCCCAACATACTCATATCTGGAGGAGGAATTTTAAAAGCACCCTTTTGCATTGGTGGACCTCTAATCACTAGTCTTTAGTTCCCTGGTAGTGATGTTTTCATTTCTGTGCCTTACCTTCAGAGTTGTATGTGCTCTGTAATTTGGCAGAAGGCAAGATTGGAAAGATATTTCCCATAGCATGGAGCCTGGGTTTTTCAACAGCCTCAATTATTCCATCAGTTTCTTCAGTCAATCTGTCTTACTCCCCCTCACTCCCCTGCGGCATCCTATATGCTAGAGAATTTTTTTCCCTCTTAGAGAAAACAGTTGAATGCACCCCCTCTCCAAGTGCTTTGCTACCTTAATTTTCTCAAAACTTTTGTATAGAACTTAATAGGTTTTTTTGAAAAAGTTCTGTTGCTCTTAGAAAACCACTGAATTTTTTTAATGCAATATAACAAATCATATATTAGACTTTAACTCAGGAATCTCCAGATCTCAGGGAATTATCCCAACTATACACTTGCAAAATACCTGTAATTGGGAAAACAAGATAACATTTGAGAAAATCTAAAGTAAACCTATGGCAAAATAATCTAGCAGACATTGACCCTTGAACTAGTTCAAACATAACCTCTACTTGTTGTGACTAGGAATACATACATAGACATTTTATAGTCCAAACACTAATTACATATCTTCTTTCCTCTCCTAACTCTGCTGAGTTTCCAGTTGTCCAAAAGTGTATGCTTGTTAGGAGGATGGGGGTGGGGAGGCAGGCTAAAGAGTTAGTTTACACATCTGACAAACACATGCACAACACATCCTTTTTGTGTACTTAATAAGTTTAGCCAGAATCTCTGTTGTGCCTGATCACTCACTACCTGACCTTCAAATGCTGATAACATGGCTGACTGAAAAAACTAATTTTCCTTGGAACAAAACCATGTGCTGCTCCTTAGTATACTGCAAATTTTAAAATTCTGTCGCCTTTGTGAGGCCTGAGCAAATCTTCACCTGAAACGGGAAGCTGAGAAAATGGAACTTGAGCCCTTTTGCCTCCTAGCCCTGAACACAATTAAAGGAGGAGTTTGGGTGGGTAAAGCTGGACAAATGTGTCCCAAAAACTGTGGAATAGTATCACACTTATTGAGCTTTTCTGAATATTTCAGAATGTTGTTAATTGAACACATGAGGTTATTTTGCAGACGTATCTACAGAGATTCTCATACACATCATGTTTTGTTGTTTTGAAGTTATGACAATTGCTTAATTAAAGTAATATTAAATATTTTCCTAAAATATAGCTAAAATTTATTAAGGCAGGCTAAAATCTGGATAAAAGCCAACACCATGCAACCAGCCAACTTTTCACACACCATCAATAAGTGGTCCATGGACCACAGATGGAGAATTGTTGCAATAGTACTCTCACAGCTTGAGTACTGTGGTCCGTTTTAGTTGCCTGATCTCAAAATAAATACAGCAGAGACTGAAAAGGTCTAAAGAAATGACAAATAGTTGGAAACATGGTATAATTTACATACAAGAATTTACAAAGATTGGGATTACTTAGTTTGGAAAAGGAATTTATTGTGAAACAAAGATTAAATTTAACAAACAAAAGGAAATAATTTATGCAGCATATTGTTAGTCTGTAGAATGTAATGCTGCAGGAAGCCAATGAGACATATTATAGTATTATGTTGTTTTTAAGGAGGACTGGATAATTTCGAGCTCTGTAAACATCTGTGATTATACAAGTTTAATATAATAATCTAAGGGAAATGAAACCATGTGCCTCATGTCATAACTCTGCACCTCTGATTAGGTGAATTATTTAGTATTGGCCACTGCCAGAAACAGGATGCTTACCTAGATGGGCCAGTAGTTTAATTTGAAATGGCAGTTCCTAACTATGACTCTTCTACAAGGAAGAGAACCGGTGGCAATAACTCCATGAAATACCCCTGCGTTTTGGAGTAGTTTTGACTGCCTGAAATCACAAGCTGGGTGTATACTCCTACAGCTTGCCCACTTCAGGAAAGAGAAGGCATGGACAGAATCATGTAGAGAAATAAATAACATATGAACAAAGAGGATCTGACCTAGAGGCTTCTGCCTACATGTGGCAAACACTGTTTAACACTCTTGTTTAAACACAATGACTTTGTCTACACTAGCAAAGTTTGTCGTCATAATTCACCATGAATACAGCTCCACTGATGGTTACAATGGTGAAAGCTGTAGTATAGACTAGATCTATGCGTCTTTACTGTTGTCATTTAACCCTAGATGTCACGGCCTTAATTCTGACCTCATACGCTTACATGTAGAAATATAATGGATATAACTTGCCAATACATAATAAAAGTCTATAGCATCAATAGCTTTAAGCTGAAATATTCCAGGCTCCTTCCTTGCCAAATGTGGCAGTACTTCTCCCCTGCCATGCCTTATTTAGTGTTCTCAATTTAAAATTTTTTGTCTCAACTTTAGGTTTAAACATCTGCTCTCAGTCTGTGAACTGAATATAATAATCAGCATTTCACTTGTTCAAAGCATTATAAAGATATTAATGTAAACATCCTAAAGGCTCATATAAGACACATTAATTTGCCTGTAAATTACATGTTATGGCACAGCCTAGACACACGCTTGAACTGGGTTAGCATAGCTGGTTTGTGTGTCAGTATGGCCTTAGTAATACTGAATGTGCAATACCCCATGTCTTGCAGTCCAATTAAAATTGTCTGCATATAGAGATAAATAGGATTTGTGTTGCTTTAGTTTTGTGTACTGTATTCAGCCACAGGTTGGAGAATTGGAGAGCAGTAGTTGAAGCTCACATGTAAAGTGTATCTTCAGCGGGGTGCAGTGATTAAATCTAATATTTCAAAAATCTAAATCAGATTGAGGATATAAAACAGATTTGAAAATTTCTGCTATTGTATCATTAGATTAAAAAATTATGAGTTGAATTATAAATGCTGCTTTTTAAAGGCTATTGCTGGTGTAGTGGGGTATGTTTGAATTGTATGAAACTACTGTAGGTCCTGATTCTGCAAACATTGAAGCAGGCATGTAACTTTACTCACCTGAATAGGCCAGTTGATTTCAAAAGAAGGTAAGTTAATGTATAAGTGTTCTCACCATCAGAAGCTAAAATTGTATTTTCATTAAACTTTTGTCTTGGGGGCATAAAATCTTTGTCATACTAAAACAAAACTGTGTTTTAGTTTTAACAATGAAAAGTTTTGTAGGCTTTCAATGCATTATAAAACAGTTCATAATAACTTTGTTATACATGGGCCAAAATATCAAAAAACAAACACCCTCCACACACACACACCAACCCACTCAAAAAAATCCACAACAAAACCACACTAAAGTTAGGCACATTTAGGCACCTGGTGGGTGGGGTTGAAGGGTTAGGATCTTCAGAAATACTTAAATGGCTTAGGAACAGAAGTCCAATTTACTTCAAACCCTGGTGAAATACAGCCTGAACAAAGTAGTCCAGCTTTTTTAACTCGAGGAAGCTCAGTATATTGGAAGCATGTTCGTTGCAAATATAGCACGGTGATTTATTTATCACCTTTTTGTATGAGTTTGTAGTGTTCTCGCAGCAAGGATATTAATGATGCCCTGGACTTGTTTCTTTCTGGATAGATGAGCATTAAGTGCAAAACTTCTTAGGTGAGTTCTCATGTTGTTGCTTGGACAATGTAGAGGCCAGTATAGAAGTGTGAAACTTCTTAGAGGAAAAAAGAATTTTTAAAATGTGAGCTTTTGTCAACAATTAGGAAACTAATTAAACAAATACAGAACATCCACTTCAGTATTTGACTGTAAAATGGGAAGAAAGTAAAGAACTTGCAACATGTAAATAAAAATCTGATATGACCTAAAAATATTTTTAAAATCATGATTTTTATCTATTTATCTTCAGATTAATGGTGGGTGGAAGACTCTCTTAAAGATCTGTGCATTGCAGTTAATTTTTCTGTGCTGCTCAATTCCTTTTTATGCATAATATTTGTGTACTTAAGGAATTTTTCCTTTAGAAAATGGAAATATTTTCTTACATAAATAAAATTACATTAATCTATTGGGAGAAAAAATATTGATTTCTGTTGCAATTGTTCGAGTCTGTTGGTGTCTGAACTAAGGATGAAGTCATTTTACAATATAGTAAGGAAGACTTAACATGGACTCAGCCACACAGGCGAATAGAGATGAAGGCACGTACCCTGCTGGAGTACTAAAAGAGAAGCTAGCAGCAGCAGCTTGCTTAGACAGAGGATGAAAGATTGATGTTTTCATCTTGTTTAACCAATAATTAGGTTGAGAACTTCAGTAGATACCTTCATGCTAAATCACAGGACTGGAAGGGACCTCGAGAGGTCATCTAGTCCAGTCCCCTGCACTTAAAGCAGGACTAGGTATCATCTAGACCATCCCCGACAAGTATTTGTCTAACCTTCTCTTTAAAATTTCCAATGATGGAGATTCCACAATCTCCGTAGGCAATTTATTCAAGTGCTTAACCACCCTGACAGTTAAGAAGATTTTCCTAATGTCCAACCGAAATCTCCCCTGCTGCAATTTAAGCCCATTGCTTCTTGTCCTGTCCTCAGAGGTTACGAAGAACAGTTCTTCTTTGAGTGCTTGTTCACGTCCATTCTACATTAGGTGTGTGCACGCCGCGTGCACAAGCGTCGGAAACTTTTTCCCTTAGCGGCTCCCAGCAAGGCCCCCACCAGAGTGGTGCCACTGCGCCATGCATATATACCCCCGCTATACCTCCAGTTCCTTCTTACCATCTGTGGAAGCGTTGGAACAACCTCTTGCTCTCGTAAGAGAAGCAGTCCCTTAGCCTTAGAGTTGCATAGCTGTTATCAGTTAGCGTTTCATTGTTGTTGGACACTTAATAGATTAGGTGCTTGGAGGATTCCAGCACCTGCCCCGGGCCACGCCGCAGGCCCAAGGGTTTAAGGCTTGCGCCACATGCCGCAAGCCTATGCCAGTTAGTGACCTCCATGGCTCCTGTCTGCGTTGTCTGGGGAAGCTCACCAAGCAGAGAAGTGTAAAATTTGCAAGGCCTTTAAGCCAAGAACAAAGAAAGAGAGAGACTTTAGCTTAAAGCAGTTGTTGATGGAGGCTACGCTGCAACCATCGGGCCCGGAACGCCTGATGCCAGCCTCTGCCTCCTCAGTGCAGAGCGCCTAGGAGTCGTCAAGAGACCCGGTACTGGCCAAGCACCGCAAGCCGTTGGTCTCGGAACACCAAAGTAGGCCCTGGCACCACTCATCCTCTCTGGTACAGCACAAGGCAAAACCAATGGAGGGGCATGGATGCTCCCTGGAAAGGAGACCGGCGCCATATCAGGCCCCGGGTACCAGGAAGAGCGGAATGGACACCACACCGACTTCGGCACCGGAGGTATCGGTGCCACAAGTCCCACCGAGTCCAGCCATAAGTGAACTCAGTGCAGACGAAGGGCTCGAGGACGTAACAGATCAGCCCTCCATGCCTGACATCTTTGAAGGGAAAGCCAGCAATGGTGTGCCGTTTGAGGACACCGTCCTGGCACTGCTCCCAGCGTTGGTCCCGGTCGAGCTCAGAGTCTGTGGACTCCTAGTTACCCTTGACTCAGAGGGAAGTCTCGGTACTGGAGGCAAGTTAATGCATGGAAGTAGTGCAAGACACACAATGCTCCCCGGCGCCCTCCCGAGACAGCACCAGGAGGAGACGAGCCGGGAGTCGCCTAGGGCTCCCAGAAGACACCGGTCCTGGGAGCATCGGTCCCGGTCCCGGTCCCGATCCAGAGAGCAGAGGTACCGGTCCCGCTCCCGATCAGCAAGAAGCTGATCGTCAACCTCCCGCTGACACAGATCGATGGCACCACCATGGCCCTTGTGCTTGGCGTCGCTGGGGTCCGGCGCCGATACAACTACCCGCACCGGGCTCCGGACAGCAAGGAACAACAAACTGGTTGGCAACAACAATGGGGACCACCAGGACACTGGCCCTTCTGGACCCCTTGGGCCTAGCACCAGCGACAAGGTCCTCCTTCGAGGGCCAGCTACTCAATGCAGCGGTCCCGGTCCCCGCACCTACACTCCTCTGTAAGGGAAGCTACAGTGCCCAAGCCACCTGCAGCTGCACCGAGCAAGAGACCGGAGAGTCCAGCACTGTATCCGGTGCCGCCCCAAGGCCACCGCCCCCAGCTCAAGCCGGAAGCCCCTCCCCTGGAGGAAGGGGACCAGGGAGACCAGCCAGAGGAAGCTGAACATTTGCTAACTTCCTCATCATTCCCGGATGAAGCAGTAGTAGGTACGGCGGTAACAGGACCTCTGCCAATAGACCACAAAGCCCACCAAGAGCTGCTACGTAAGGTGGCCCATAACTTGGGTTGCAAGCCAAGGAAGCAGTTGAGCAAAAGGACCCCATGGTGGACCTTCTGAGTCCAGAAGGTCCATCCAGAATGGCACTCCCACTCGTTAAGACAATTCAGTCTAATTACATGACTATATGGCAGACCCCGGCATCCAGCACACCAACAGCCAAGGGTGTGGAATGCAAGTACTTCACCCCGTCAAAAGGATACGACTTCTTGTTCTTCCACCTGAGCCCATGTTCCCTGGTAGTCTCGGCAGTAAACGAGAAAGAACACCAGGGGCAACAGGCTGTGGCCCCTAAGGCCCAGAAAGCAAAACGCCTAGACCTGTTCGGCAGGAAAGTGTATTCGTCAGGGGGCCTTCAGTTGAGGATTGCTAACCAGCAGGCCATCCTCAACAGGCATAACTTCAACTCCTGGGCAGCAGTGGGGAAGTTTAAGGACAACCTCCCACGAGGCTCCCAACAGGAGTTCTCAGCCCTGGTGGAGGAAGGCAAGGCTGTGGTGAAAACCTCCCTCCAAGCACTCGGTGTGGCTTCAGGAGTCAGGTCTGCCGCCTGAGGTCCAGAATTCGCTCCAGGACCTCCCCTTTGAAGGGTCTGGACTCTTCTCGGACCAGATGGACACAAAGCTGCATAGCCTCAAGGACTCTAGAGCTACACTCAAGTCGCTGGATGTGCACACCCTGGCTACTCAGAGGAAGCCCTTTAAGCCACATCCTCCTCCCCAGCGCCAGTACCAGCCTCGTCCTCGACAGGAGCCTTACCGCAGATGAGGCAGAGACAACAGGAGGTGGCGCAATAATAACAGCTCCAATAGGCCAGGCCAGAGCCAAGGCCAACATAAATCTCAGCTGGGCCCTAAGCCAGACTTTTGAAGGTGCACTCAAGGACAGCATATCAGATCAATTACCCGTACCTTGACAACTGGCTCCTGGTGAGTCGGTCTGAAGAGGAGGTTCGGTCCCACGTGCAGACGGCCTTGAGTCTATTCCACAAGCTGGGCTTCTGGTCAACGTTCCCAAGTCCACTCTCGTTCCAGTGCAGAGAGTGGAATTCATAGGGGCGGTCCTAAAAGCAGTACAGGCAAGGGCAAGCCTTCCGGAATCACGATTCCTGGCCATCCAGCAAGCAGTGAACTCCCTATACCAGTTCCCCACTACAACGGCCAGATGTTGCCTGAAGCTGCTAGGCCATATGGCAGCTTGCACACATGTGGTCAAACATGCCAGACTGAGACTCAGGACTCTGCAGGCTTGGCTTGCCCGTGTATACCGCATAGCAGCGACCCCCTAGATCTGATAGTGACAGCCCTAGGGGATGTGCTGGTCTCCTTGATGTGGTGGTCCCAGACCGTGGTTTCCGAAGGCATCCCCTTTGCCGCATAACAGCCGGACTTGACGCTGGTAACAGACGCGTTAGACCTCGGATGGGGTGCTCACCTGGGGGGCCTCAGGACTCAGGGCTTGTGGTCAGGGACGGAGCAATCACTACATATCAGTGTGAAGGAGCTCAGGGCAGTTCGTTTAGCATGCCAGGCCTTTCACGCCACTCTGAGTGGTCACAGCATGACAGTTCTGACAGACAACATAACCGCCATGTTTTACATAAACAAGCAGGGCGGAGCCCATTCCTCTCCGCTCTGCCACGAGGCTCTACTCCTCTGGAACTTTTGCATAGCCCATGCCATTCATCTCGAGGCTGTGTATCTCCCGGGGGGAGCGGAACAAACTGGCGGACCACCTCAGCAGGTCTTAGCACATGCACGAGTGGATGATCAGAGCAGACCTCGTGCTTTCGCTCTTCCGAAAGTGGGGTTTCCCTGGGTGGACCTGTTCACTGCCAAGGGCAATGCCCAGTGCCCGCAGTTCTGCTCATTTTAGGGTCGCAGCCCAGGCTCAGTAGCTGACGCATTCGTGATCCCGTGGGGAAGGGAATTGAAATACACCTTTCCCCTGATCCCCCTGGTACACAAGGTACTGCTCAAGGTGCGCAGGGACAGGTGTCGATCATTCTCATCGCCCTAGCCTGGCCCCACCAGCACTGGTTCACCACGCTCCTGGAGCTGTCGGTGGAGGCCCCGATAACCCTGCCCCTACACCAGGACCTCATTACCCAGGATAGAGAGTGGTTTCTCCACCCCAACCTGCAATCACTGCATCTGACGGCATGGAAGCTATGTGGTTAAATGCTTTGGAGAGCCAGTGCTCCCTTCCTGTGCAATAGGTTCTACGTGGAAGCAGGAAGTCCTCTACCAGGGCAACTTACTGTGCCAAGTGGAAGAGATTCTCTTGCTTGTGTGTGCCACAACAGGTGCAGCCAGTCCAGGCCCTAGTGCCTACCATTCTAGAATACCTACTGCACCTCAAGCAGCAGGGGCTGGCCCCGTCCTCGATTAAGGTGCACCTGGCAACTATCTCCACCTTTCACCCAGGGTTTTCAAGTAGCTCAGTTTTCTCCCACCCAATGGTGGGGCAATTCCTCAAAGGTCTGGAAAGGGTGTTCCCTTACTCGCGCCCCCCAGTCCCGCCATGGAATCTTAACTTAGTCCTTTCTAAGCTCATGGAGTCCCCGCTCGAGCCACTGGCTACCTGCTCCTTTCTCCACTTTGCCTGGAAGGTGGCATTCCTGGTGGCTATCACCTTGGCCAGAAAGGTATCTGAGCTGAGGGCTCTCACCTCGGAGCCACCATACACTGTGTTCACAAAGACAAGGTGCAGCTCTGCCCACACCCTAAGTTCCTTCCAAAGGTGGTCTCATGATTCCATTTGGGCCAGGACGTCTGCCGGTGTTTTTTCCCAAACCCCATGCGGACCCGAGTCACTGCAGCCTGCCACGCCCTAGATGTCTGCCAAGCATTGACATTCTACTTGGAGCGCACCAAGCCCTTTCATAAATCCATGCAGCTGTTCGTGGCCATAGCTGAGAGGTTGTGAGGCCTTCCAGTGTCAGCGCAGCGAATCTCGTCGTGGATCACGAGCTGCATTCGGGCAGGTGTCCCGGCTCCGGGTCCCGGCAGGTGTCCCGGCTCCGGCGATCACAGCCCACTCGACCAGAGCACAGACAGCTTCCGCGGCCTTCCTGACACAGGTCCTGATCCATGAGATCTGCAGGGCGGCCACCTGATCATTGGTGCACACCTTCACAACCCACTACACGGTCAATCAGCAGGCACGGGACAATGCGGCAGTTGGCAGGGCGGTCCTCCAATCAATTGTTTTGTGACTCCTACCCTCCTCCAAAGGTAAGCTTGTGATTCACCTAATGTGGAATGGACATGAACAAGTAACTGTTGTTCTTCTTTGAGATGTGTTGTTCACGTCCATTCCACCACCCATCCTCCTACCCCTCTGTCGGAGTCGCTGGCAAGAAGGAACTGGAGGGGGTCGGGCCAGCGGGGGTATATATGCACGGCGCAGTGGCGCCACTCTGGTGGGGGCCCTGCCGGGAGCTGCTGAGGGAAAACGTTTCCGACACTCGTGCACGCAGCGCGCGCACACCTAATGTGGAATGGATGTGAACAACACATCTTGAAGAACAACAGTTACAAAAAGGTAAGTAACCGTTTTTTCTTCTTTCTCCTCCTTGTAACAACATTTTATGAACTTGAAAACTGTTATGTCCCCTCTCAGTCTTCTCTTTTCCAGACTAAACCAACCCAATTTTTACAATCTTCTGCCATAGGTCATTTTCTAGACCCTTAATCATTTTTGTTGCTGTTCTCTGGACTTTCTCCAATTTGTTCACATCTTTTCCGAAGTGTGGTGCCCAGAACTGGACACAATATTCCAGTTGAGGCCTAATCAGCATGGAGTAGAGTGGAAGAATTACTTCTCATGTCTTGCTTACAACACTCCTGCTAATACATACCAGAATGATGTTCCCTTTTTTGCAACAGTGTTTCACTGTTGAATCGTATTTAGCTTGTGATTCACTGTGACCCTCAGATCCCTTTCCACAGTACTCCTTCCTAGGCAATCATTTCCCATTTTGTATGTGTGCAACTGATTGTTCCTTCCTAAGTGGAGTACTCTGCATTTGCCCTTATTGACATTCATCCTGTTTACATCAGACCATTTCTTCAGTTTCTCCAGATCATTTTGAATTTTAATCCTATCCTCCAAAGCACCTGCAACCCCTCTCAGCTTAGTATCGTC